>NC_057797.1:411562772-412223862 GCF_018294505.1 Triticum aestivum | reverse complement strand
CACTATCCGGTTCTCTCAAACTATTCGAGGAATTAATCCAAGCTAACGATTTCCATCAAGTATTACACGCGTCCATTAGTATTTTTAGCGTGGCTCAGAAACGAGGGATTCGTCGGCGTCGCCTCCCCGTATCAGGCTCTGGCTCGCTGTCATCGCCGGGGATGGTGGCGTTGACGTTGAGCTCGTAGACGGTGAACTTCTTCTCCTCCCTTGCCGTGGTGCAGTTGACGTAGCCGGACGCCAGCCGGAACTCCCCGGTGCCGCCGACCACCGCCAGCTCCCTCTCCTTCTTGGACGCGTCGTGCCGGCCCTCCACGACGATGGTGCTCCCGTCGTACTCCCCGCCAGTGAGCAGCATCACCATGTTCACCAGGTACACCGGGTGCCGCATGGACGCCAGCATGGCGGTGCCCTCCGCGCGGCCCACCTGCTTGGACGAGGAGCTCCGGTTCTGGGTGAGGGATTCGTCGAACGCGTACGTCTCGCCGAAGTAGTGCTCCGGCGGCAAGGACGGATTCATCGGGCCGGCACCCTTGACGATGAGCACCACCCTCTGGCCCGGCGGGCCGAAGACGTTGTGCATGTACATGCGTAGGAGAATCTAGCGCGCGTCGTCGGCGATGGATGCGGCGGCGAGGGCTAGAACGACGGCGGCGGCAAGGAGCAGGCGGTGCCTGGCCATTGGCGTGTGATTTGAGAGCAGCTAGGCTAGGAAGCTGAAATGACAAGTTGTGGTTAGGCTGCTCGCTGCTCATAGGTGGGAGTGCAGCACAAAGAAGTCCAAGAAGCTGAGATGGAAGTTTAATTCTACTACAGTAGTATGTTCAGGTTCTTGACGCGTAACAAAAAAGTACTACGTAGTAGCGAGTTGATCACGTACTACGCGAGGTGCGCAAGTTTTTAACCCAGCCTCGGCCTGAAAGCTACGCACCGCATCGTCTTCTCTCCCAAATCGATTGATCCTAAAACCGGCAAAACCAGTACAGTATTTATTTTTGTGGTAGAGATGTTGAGTTTTACAAGTGGCGACAATGGCAGACTTGTTCTAGGAATCAGCGGACAAACCGGCCGACATGTTCCTGATGCCCTCGGCGGCGGCCGGCCAGCCCCATCCATGACGACGACCAGCAGCAGCGCCGTTCGGTACCGTCGCGTGCACGTCCAGCTCCAGCACCATGTACACCGCTGACACGTCCTCGGCCGACCTCCACACCACGTGCCCGGTGGCCCGCCGGAGCTGCCCTGTCCCGCCGACCACCGCGAGCTCCCTCACCTCCTGGGAGATGTCGTCGCGGCCGGCGATGACAAGGGTGCTCCCGTTGTACGGCCCCTCGGTGATCACCACCGTCACGCTCACCGCCAGCACGGGGGCGTCCATGGCGGCCAGCACGTACGTGCCCTGTGCCCGGCCGACGGCCTTCGACGTCAGGCTAGGGCCCTCCGTCAGGAGGTCGTCGATCACTGCCGTGTCGCCGAAGTAGCTCCCCGGCATGGACGGGTGCGGCGGGCCCTGGCCCCTGACGACCCGCACCGCTGTCTGCCCCGGCCCGCCGATGATGTCGAGCATGTAGAAGTGTAGGTGCACGAGGCGGCAACGGGCGGCGGAGGACGGCACGGCCATGAGTTGAACGACGGCAACCTAGAGGAGTAGGAGCAGGCGGGGCCTTGAAGTGGAAGTAGCCATTGTTGTGATGGGTTGGAGAAAGCCGAGATCGCACGAAAAAGCGTTGCAGAGGCCGGTATTCAGGTCGCTCTGAATCCAACCCGTCCAACTAGCTCGAGGATGCGTGCCGTAAGATGTTTTGCGATTTACTGCCTCGCCTGAATGGCTGTATATCATCGTATTTAAAAGAAAGCCCATGTGTGGTGGGACATGTTGCAGAAGCAGTATTTAGTGCGAATATGGCTATACTTAACCGATTGCACGCACAACTCAAATCTGATCCATGCATCGTCATGCACATCACATCAGGCTAGTACACATGCTGTCACATATGCATCTCCAATCTCTCTCTTCTCTATTCTCTTTCTCAAACAAATCCATCACTTTTATTTCACCTTTTCTAACTTAAATTATTTATATCGTTTTAACCAATATTCCAATTTCAAAACAAATTATTTCTGTATAATCATGACGCAACGACCTTTAGAATAAGATTAATATTGAATATATTTCAACTACTTTGAATTTTTAAATGAGTGAAATCTGTAATCGAAACGAGTGAAATGGATGAAATTTGTAATTGAAACGAGTGAAATCAGTTATTGAAATTAGTGAATTAGTGAATCAATTTTTGAAATGAGTGAAATCTGTTATTTGAAACGAGTGAAATGAGTAAAATGAGATGAAATCAATTTTTTAAATGACTGAAATCTATTATTGAAACGAGTGAAATGTGTTACATATACTATTGAAACAAGTGAAATGAGTGAATAATGTTATCAAAACAAGTGAAATGAGTGAAATCTGCTTTTGAAAAGAGTGAAATATGTTATTGAAACGAGTGAAATGTGTTACTAAAAAATTTAAACTAGCCAAAATATATCCAAAAATGATCTTGGTCTAAAGGTCCTTTTGTCAGGAGTTCAAATATATAAAAAGTTTTGAAATCAAAATATTAGTTTAAAAGATGTAAATGATTTAAGTTAGGAAAGGTGAAATAAAAAGGATAAATTTGTTTGGGGGAGAGAGGAGAGAAGAGAGATGCACATGCCGATATGACACCATGTGTACCAGCTGATGTGATGTGCATGGCGATGTATGGTGGAGACTTGGATTGTGCGTGCAATGAGTTAGACAAAGTCCAGGTCCGTCTGAAGGAGGCACCCGGTGCAACATCCCTTTTGGCAGTGCAGCAATTTAGTAATTATTTTTTTAAAATAAGTACGTAATAAATTGCTACCAAATTTATGGTTACTTTAGGAAAATCAAAGAAATGTGCTGATGGTATAGATACATAACATGGCCCAGAAAAAAACCAAAGGTACCCGATGTAATACCCCCCTTAGCATTGCGTCAGTTTGGAAACTTTTTGTTAAAAAGAGTACTCCCCTGTCCTATAATACGAGACATTCTTACATCCAAAATACTCACATGTTAAATGTAATAGCGTTTTATATTATAAGATAGAGGGAGTAGTTAATTGCATACTACTGGCATGATTAGTTTGGGAAAATGAAAGAAACATGCAAATTGTAAGGCATTTGGACGACGAGATCTGTGGGAGGTTGTCTTTTTGGAAAACAATACATAAAAAATCATGTTTTAAATTTTCAAAAGAATTCTCAAAAATCATACGCATTCATATGGATGTATTCTACATGTGTAAAGTTTGACGACAAAATACAATATGATGAGAGCTACACAAAAAACACAAGTTCATGAACTCTTAATAAGGAACAATGAACTCTTAATAAGGAACAATGCGTATACGGTTCACTATTTTCAAAATTATGATTGTTTCTTTTTTGTGTATCTCTCACCATAATGTATATCATCTTTAAAAAAGCGTTGCAGAGGCCGGTATTCAGGTCGCTCGCTCGAGATCGCAGGCTTAATTGCGGAGTAGTTGTGGAGTCCTAGCTCGTAGGGTCAGAAGAATTGAATACGAACAGAACAGAGGATGAACCATCCCTGTCTGACGAAAAAAATGAATACGAACAGGACTAGCAGCTGCTTCAGTATCCAGCCTCTTTCAGAGTAAAATATGAGCACCAAAAATGCACACAAGAACAAAGCAATTTGTTTGTTCGATATATGCTTTCTCACCGAGACCAAGAGCGACCCATTGAGCCTGGCCGTCAGCGTCAGCTGAAAACTACTCCCTCCGTTCCAAAATAGATGACCCAACTTTATACTAACTTTAGTTAGATGACTCAACTTTGTACTTTGTACTAAAGTTAGTATAAAGTTGAGTCATCTATTTTGAAAGAGGGAGTAGTCTCTAATACCAGCAGCTTGGAGCACTGCAATTTAGCCGATGCTAATCCTCTGTTCTAGCTGAGACTAACAGCACAGATTCGTAGCGCTATAACAGAAACTGCCCTTATCACGCAAATGGAAGCCCTCGCAACAATTTGTAGTAGATAAACAGGTGGTGGACATGTATCTGCAGCCTCTGCTGCTGATAGATTGACTGTTTTCGCAAATACAAGCTATTCCAGTTTACTCGGAACATCCCACGAGCACATAAAATTCTTCGGACCGACAAAAAAAGAAAAGCCAAAACTTATGTCAAGTCTGACTTACATATGCCTATAGCAACAGACGAATCAATACAATCAAAAATGGTATTACATGGTACACATGAGGACAGGTTGCTAACTACGGGGAATGTCGAGCGCGGTGGAGTCATTGAGCACCTTGCGGGCGCGCCAGTAGATAGCATTTGATGTTTCTGATGTTCCCGCCTGTTTACATAATACAAATGTCTCAACCAGTAAGCAATTGATTTTGATGCAGGTAAACGAGGAAAAGAGTCTAATTGCCAATATGTAACCATACCGTCAACTCCATATTGTAGTACTTCCTCCATAGTTCCCTTTCTTGTGGATAGAGGCTGATTGCTGAATCATAGAGCTTGCGCGCGTTTACAAGGCCATCATTGTTTCCGATTGATGCAAGGCTAGCTTCCAGCTCTATGCAGAACTGGAAGAACTTAAGACTGGGGCGCGGTAAAGCCAAAAATCTGCATGGACACGTGAGTGTCAGAAACATGCCCCCTCAATGTCACATACAACCCACTAACCGATCTTAGGTCTCCCAACAACGAAATATCGACTAAACTCGTCTCTGTTAGACCTTCAATGCATGAGTTCATTGTAATGAAAGGGGACAATGAAGACTGATAATATATCTGAACTAAGTACAAGAAATATTTCTGAAGGAACCTCTCTGCGCTTATGACTATATAAAACCGTTAATTCATAGCATGTTAGGCTCAATGTCAAAACACTGAGAAATTGCTAGAAATGCTCTGCTCATTTTGCTCATTAAAATGAGCAAGGCAACTCAACATCAGCATTGCAAATGGTATCACTGAAGGACCATTAATTTCATACCTCTTATACATTTTCCTAGCTTGCTTAATACCATCTTTCTGCAAAACCCATCCGACAAAAGCTGAAGAGACGGAAGCTCCACAATCACTCCCACCAGCTGAACTTAATGATAGCGTTGCACATTTCACCAGCTTTTCGAAATATATCTTTTCATGAGAAAACAATTTCATCGCCTGCAATGCAATTACAAGCAATTTCATCACATTTACAGACAAGTAGTCCAATCAGTATAACAATATGTAAGATATTGACATAGAAAGTAAAACGCATATCAACGAGACAAATGAAATAGAAGACAAAGAGCATATGCCATACTAAAGTTGATATAAAAGTAATAAATCCATAACCATAATCACACATCCACACTAGAACAGAGGAGCAAAAGTTAATTTTTTTGGTAGGATAGGTCCAGAGACAACGGAATAAATTTCTGGAAACTAGAGAGCCATGATCATTAGGAAAGCACAAGATAAGGCTAGACATACCGTATGCCAGAGTCCCTCAGCCTTGGTTATGGATAACTTCGGAAGTACAATATTAAATAAATCAAACAGAGAACTTAGATTCTCCTCACTAAAGGAAGCACTGCCGGTAGCAGTAGCAAGTGACTTTATCTCTATAGAAGCTCTCAAGTTCCACAGATTTGCAGCCTGTGAAAGAGGACCACTGCAGAGCTTTTCTGCAAGATTCTTAGCTTCCTCCAATCTTTCAGGTGCTTCCTCTGATCTTCCAAGTTTCAAACAAAGTGAGACATACTGGCAGGCAAGATCCTCGGAGAGACATCCACACGATTCAGCATTTTCAAAAACTTTCAGTATAGCTGAAGTGAATTCTGAAGCATCAAAATCAGCATCATGGAATAATGAGATGGAGTCCTCTCTGTCGGAGAATACAACACCCAACCAGAAGTTTGCATACAGGGAGTACATTTTGGAAGTAGGCAACTTTCTGACAGCTTCATCATACACCTAGAATCAAAGACACGTATTAAGAACATTCAAAATATTGTGTTCAATGAGCAATCAGTGACACTGATATATTGGGAAAAAATACTGTGAGATGGTGTATCAAAATCAGCGCTGTTTGTGCTGAGTTTAAGGTGCTACCAGCTATAGGGTAAGCAATCTACTGTATGGACAAGTCCAGCAGAAATATCAAATTTTGAGCAACACTTTTTATGACAAGCATATAGTGATACTACTTACCATGAACATCAACTTAGCACTAATCAAGTCATGGGCAAAACTACCATCCAGAAAGCATTTCATTACAGGAACAGATGACCAAGGCACATTAATCAACAAGTATGTGCCTTTTTCATCCGAAGGAATTCAAAAAGATTTACTTGCATTGATAATTTGTGATGGAGAATAAGTAATAAAGTGACGGCACAATTTTTCACCTGAATTGATTTGTTAAGCTTATCCAATACAGCTTCCTTTCTATTCAAAGTACTGGAATTAGTGGAGTCACTAAGCTGAAGCCTAGCGAGCCAATCCCAGTAGTCCTCATTATGAGAGAAATCTTTCTTCAGGTCATCCATGACCTCTAACCTCAGCTCTTCAGAATGTGCCAGCTCAACACTATTTAATATATCCAAAATTTTCTTCCTCAAGGTTAAGCTTGACGGAAGAGCTTCCATAGCACCATGATAAATTGTTCGGATGATTAACACTCCTTGCTGCCAAAATAGATCTTCCTTGTCCTCCAAAGCAACATCCTCCAAGCCAGACTCCTTGGGACTGTCACCTTGTTCATCAAGTGACATGAACAATTCTTTGTTCTCCTCTTTCCATTGACCCGAATCATCACTACTTTTTTGCAGTGTCTTCACATCCTCCCCAAGAGCTACCTTTCGAGCCTTAAGCTTGTTAAGGTAGGTAAGCTCCATACGAAGATATTCAATCCACATATCTTCAGATTCTGGACAAGATCTGAGACCACTCTGCATAAGTGCACGTGCTGCAGCAACATTCAAGTTCTGATCAAATTCCCACGCTGCTGCATACATCCAAAGCCCAGGAACGTTGGGATGGTAACGAATGGCTTGCGCCATAACCTGCAAATAAAACAACAAACATGAGAATACTAACATTAATACTAAGTCAGTCCCGCATTTAACAGTTTTATATCTTGCGCTGGACAAATTCACTTACCTTATCAACAGTCACCAACCCAAAATGCAACTATAAGCAGGTACAAAAGAACAAGAAAATCTCCTAACCTTTATGGTTTTGATAGACTCTAACCTAAATCTTATTGTAGATTCCACACTCAACAAACGACTGGCATATAAAGAACATGAAAACCACAGCCTTTTGTCAATTAATGGCGCAAAATACACATCACATTTCTTAATCAAATACATACCCCTACATGGTGACCTCATAGCACCACAAAACTTCTTATAAGATTACATGATAATCCGAAATGAAACACGCCACAATCATTTCCACTACAGCTTTCTTGTCTTATCCCTCCAGAAATCCTCAAACTGATGCGGCAATACCTAATAGGTGATTATTGACCAAATCTGGATCCATGAACAATTGCTGCACCTATCAATGTGAAGTATTCATCCCATTACTACCACATCTATCCCTGTATTCGCCCCAGCAACCACCGCCAAGATAGCTGCCAGCACTACCACTGCCCCATGGTCCACCTCCATAATCCATAGCTAGTGGTACAGGGGTTTAACTTTTGGCTCAAGATATCCCTACGCCTATTCTACGAAAACCTTCACCCAAATTCAACTTTCTCAAAAACTTCTTGAAAATATGCACATTACTGCTGAGATTCGGAACCCCAGATGGCACCCTTGTAACCCCACCTTGTTTGGGAGGCAAATCAGGGTACTCATCATTAACCAAGAAACAATTATTGGGCAGCAACAACTGTTTACCAGCTTGTAGAGGGCAAACTTTCAGCATATGCCACAGTTGAATTCCCAGTCTAATGTATAGCAATTGGACGCATAAGGCAATTTACCTGGCATAAATATTCACCCAAAATTGCAACCCGCATCCTACTTGGCACTAAATTTCTAAGCTCACCAATCCAGAGTGCTCAGAAGGCCATCTCAACTTTCCGAAGTTTCCAAGCATAAACAATGTTTGTGCCCTCCCAAAATCACATAGTTTCAAGCATGGAAAAAATAGCAGGCTGTAGCACCTGTATAGCATTTTAGACGAGCTCCCGCTACGGCGATGCGGTTTCTACTGCTACTGCAGCTGCGCCCACTGAAGCACCTCTAACCTCTGCTAAATACCATAGCAGTTAGAGGAGCTTAGCGCCGCTATTCCAAATTTGCCAGTCAGAGTGCTAGAGAAGAAGCCCGCGTCAGTTTCCATCATGCAGCAGCCCAAAACCCAGTCCATAAACCAGCACCAATGATTAGAAAGCCTAGACTAGCCATTCTCCTCTCTTCTCCACCCAAAAGACTGCAGAGTCTGAGGCGACTGCATACTGCGGCTGCTTCAGTGAACACCATATTTATGGGTTTACGAATTTACATCTCTATAAATATACTTAGCTCCCTGGTAGTCTGGTGCATCGTGGATGGATTAGACAAGTGGGTCCCAGTAAGAGTGTGTTTGTTGTTTTTAGCAGCTTAGATCAAGATATTGGGAAGGCTTTTGGTAGGCTGCATCCCTCAAACAGGTCCACGTGGTGCAAAAAAAACACGTTCGATACCATACACGGGGCCTGGCTCGCACGCTCACAAACGTTAAAGCAGCCCAGAACCTGGCTCGCTAGGAACGCTCGAATCAACCGTTTCCAGCGAGCTAGGCTGAGTCGAGCGCAAAAGGGGACACTGCATACATTGCGGTGCAGGGAGGAATAGGCGCGGAGCTGGCGGAAGACCAAAAGCTGCCGACGCGGGATGGCACGAAATCTAGCATCAACCCCTCCTCCCCCACACACATTTACTCGCTCACCTCTAGCGCTAGGGAAAACCCAACCTCAGTTCTTGGCACCAGCGGCAGCGGCGGCGAATCAGATCAGCGGAAGTGATGGCGAAGGCGGTGACTTCAATCTTCGGCAGCAGGACCTTCTTCTCCCTGTCGTCTTCGACTCCGTCTCGTCCTCCTCGTTTCATCTAAATGTGCTGAAATTCCTCATTTCCAGACCATATATGACATGTTTTTTCTACAATCCACTGGATAGTTTAGATTCCCCTAGCCTGCTATAGCTATTATAGCTTCAGGGGAAGGCCGCCGTTAAACTATTTAGCACGCTACTTAAAAACCTTGAACTTTTCAAGTCAAGAACAAGAGCAACTCAGCAGCGATGAAAATCAAGCATTACGAACCTCAATCATAACCCCTCACTGTATGTGCCCACGCTGCAGCCCTAAATATTACAATTTCCCACAGATTAGTTGCTGCACGAAGAGCTCTACATAGAAAAGCTGACAACTTTGATCCTCCTCGACACAACTACCATTTGATGCCGTATTGTGGACAGGTAAGTATTTGATGCCTACCTGCTTCATCCGGCCGTGGCCCTTCTGGCGGCAGAACTCGAGGTAGCGGAACCAGAGGTCGAGGTCGCCCTTGAACCTGACGGTGGCCATCCTGTAGACGTCCAGGACGCGGAGGACTCCGGCGAAGTCGGAGATGGACTTGGCCCACTTCTTCTTCCTCTTCTTCCTCTTTTTGCCATCCTCGTTCGTGTCGTTATCCTCGTCGGAGTGGGTAGGGTTAGGCGTGGCGCGTATGATGGCGCGCTTGCGCAGGTCCCGGAGCGCGTCGACGCGGAGCAGGTAGGCGATGTAGTCGAGGAAGTCGGCCTTGCGCGGGGAGTGACGGCGGAGGCGGAACTCGAAGTCGCGGCGGCGGCGCACGACCTCGGCGAGCTCGGCGCGGGTGAAGAGGCCCCGGCGCTCGAGGTCGTCGAGCTCATCGGACATCCGCTCGAGGCGGTACTGCACCGTGTCCGCCATCTCGGCGCCGGCGCGGTCGAGATGATGCTAGGGTTTAGGGTTTTGGTTGCGGCGTGGAGGAGGGGAGGGGAGGGGAGAGCTGCCACGGCAACGAGGAGAGGGTAGAGAAAAGAGTGAGGGGGTGGTCGCGCCGTCGCTGTGGGAGAGGGGGATGGTGTGCGTTGAGCGGGCTGCTGGGCTGACGCAACGCAAGTTGGGTCAAACTTCGGGCCCTTAGTGGGTTATTATATGCTATATCGGGCTGGCCACTTGAGGCCATTTCTTGTTCTAAAATTTGTCTCAAAAAAATCTTGTTCTTTTTTTAGGAAAAAATATCTTGTTCTAAAATAAATGGGCTGTAGGATTTTTTTTTTGAAGGCTGTAGGATTTTTGCACTCGGCTGTCAGGCCATACATCTTCTATCTTTTATCGTTCCAGCCTATTGGTGTTAGCTTTTGATGATTGAATGAACCTCGAAAAGGGAGAAAAGGCCTCTGGAATTATCATTTTAGGTCGCTCACGCTTCACCTTCCCCGTTGAGTCTTTGTATTGCCGCTGATCTCTCTTCCGCTGCCACGTCCAATGCTCTCCCGGTCACAAGTGCACAGTGAACGACAACATTCATCATCAATAATTATATCGCCCTGCATTACCTACAATGCCCCTCATGCCTTGATGCTTCATTGCCCTCAACGCCTTCGTGTCAGGTTGAGTTTTTAAGGGTCAACAAATGCTTTGCATGTGCACAATTATTAGTCTATAAAGAACATCGAGTTGTGTTTGAGCATGGGAGCTATTGTCTCGCTTACGAGATGTAGCTCGGACATGTATGTATAGAGGTTAATGTGAGATGTAACTCCAGCTCGTCTACAATGTTGTGGCAGCTGGGTTGGCCTAAAAAGTATTGTTGCTTCATTCGCTTCCTTTAAATCCTCGTTTGCTTTGTCTAGAGCGAGCAACTGAAGCAACGACCTGAGCAGTCATCCGAGCAAGTGACTAGAGTGAGCAACTGAAGCAATGACCTAATTTCAAATGCATGGTCGACATATGCGAGGTGTAATAGGAATCCGTATGAGTGATATATATATATAGCTCTGGCAATGTTGCTCCGGCTCATCTCTAGCGTGAGATGTTGTGTCATCTGAATGGGTTGGCGAGTGAAATGGTTCATGGGAAGGTTCTAAACATAGGTGATAGGTTCGTGGAACCTTTCATGGGTTTTGGATGGTTTTAGAGAGGTTCTATTTCTTTTACCTTTTTATTTGTCTCTTTACGACGTTCATCATGCTTTCTTTCGAGTTTTGTTTTTTTTTATTTCCATTTCTCACATTTTTTTCTGTATTCAAATATATGTTGATTTTTCTTAATATACATTTTTCATATAAAAGCTTTACATTATTATGATACACATTCAACATTTTCCGAATACATGAGGATTGTTTTTTCTCAAATACATGCTTCAAAAAATAGTACATGGTTAACATTTTTTTCAAATACATGTTGAATATCCTTTGAATATATGTAAAACATTTTTTTGATACACCTAAACATTTTTTTTAAATGTGTGATGAAAGTTTATTCAACTACATGTTAAAAAATCATATACACATGACACTTTTGATTGCCACGCATAAAAAGTTTTTCAAGATGAACAATTTTCAAAATATATGTTCGAACATTTTATTGAATACAAGTTAAAACAATCATATACATGTTCAATTTTTTAACAGCATAGAATATCATAAAATTATATGAACATTTTTCTGCACTAGATAAAAAATTAAAATGTCATGAATAAAGTTTTTCAAATGCGTGAACCTTTTTAAAATTATGTGAATTTTTAAAATCATATATGAAAATAAAAATGTCATGGTCATTTTCATTGAGATGTGTGAATAGTTTTCTAATGTCAACAGTGGCGGAGCTTCATGGGGGGCAACCTGAGCAATGCCCCCCCCCCCCAGGCTGCCCCGGCTCATAAGAACCGAAAAGTAATGTTCGCACTTTTGTATCCAAGACCTGGCACCTTCAAATATTGGAAAAGAAACTCTAGGAGGTTGATGTATCTGCTGCCAATATTAATACCCGAGGGTCAACCGCTATGGCGAATAGATCCGGGAATCGAGCGGCCAGGGGGGAGTCCCCTACCCAACGATCGAACCAAAACAGGGTCGAGGACCCGGAGCCAACCGAGATGGACATGCAGATGCGTAGCACGGGTAGGAGCTAGATCACGGCCTGCCAGAACTGGGAGCCACCAGATCGCTGTCAGAAAGCTAGCGGTTGGCCCCGAAGGTACTTATTGTGGATTATGGTAAGCCATAGTCCTCCCTCCCCATTGGCGATGCGCCATAGCCATCGGGTCAGGAGAGCAATGTTCATGCGCTGAGAAGACAAGATCCCAAGACCACCCTGGTCCTTGGGTTTGTAAATGTCTGGCCAGCTCATCATATGGTTTTTCTGCTTATCCCCCTCGCCTGCCCAGAAAAACCTGGACTGGTATTTGGCGATCCCCTGATGGAGTGTCCCATGGAGGCTGTAGAAGCTCATGAGAAACCAGGGTAGGCTGGCAAGCGAGGAGTTAATGAGGATCACCCGGGCCGCCTTCGAGAGCCACCTCCCCTTCCAGGGCTCTACCGGGTGCTGCATCTGGGTCACGGTCGCGCGAAGGTTGATAACCCACAAGTATAGGGGATCGCAACAGTTTTCGAGGATAGAGTATTCAACCCAAATTTATTGATTCGACACAAGGGGAGCCAAAGAATATTCTCAAGTATTAGCAGCTGATTTATCAATTCAACCACACCTGAAAACTTAATATCTGCAGCAAAGTATTTAGTAGCAAAGTAATATGATAGTAGTGGTAACGATAGCAAAAGTAATATTTTTGGTTTTATAGTGATTGTAACAGTAGCAACGGAAAAGTAAATAAGCGAAGAACAATATATGAAAAGCTCGTAGGCAATGGATCGGTGATGGATGATTATGTCGGATGCGATTCCTCATGCAATAGTTATAACCTAGGGTGACACAGAACTAACTCCAGTTCATCAATGTAATGTAGGCATGTATTCCGAATATAGTCATACGTGCTCCAATTCATCAATGTAATGTAGGCGTATTCTAATGTAAGCAATTCAGTTGACAAACTGAAAGTGATAAAGAAAAACTTTTACAAACTCGGTTTGCTCTTGTTGTTGTAAATATGTAAAGTCGGCATTCAAGTTTTCAGCAAAGATTATGAACTCACCATATTCACAATAACATTTAGGTCTCATGTTTACTCATATCAATGGCATAATCAACTAGCGAGCAATAATAATAAATCTCGGATGACAACACTTTCTCAAAATAATCATAATATGATATAACAAGATGGTATCTCGCTAGCCCTTTCTGAGACCGCAAAACATAAATGCAGAGCACCTTTAAAGATCAAGGGCTGACTGGAAATTCTAATTCATGGTAAAAGAGATCCAGTCACAGTCATACTCAATGTAAACTAATAGTAATGCATGCACATGACAGCGGTGCTCTTCAACTGGTGCTTTTTAATAAGAGGATGGTGACTCAACAAAAAGGTAAATAGATAGGCCCTTCTCAAAGGGAAGCAGGGATTTGCAGAGGTGTCAGAGCTCGAGTTTTGAAACAGATATAAATAATTTTTTGAGTGGTATACTTTCATTGTCAACATAACAACCAAGAGATCTCGATATCTTCCATGCTACACACATTATAGGCGGTTCACAAACAGAATGGTAAAGTTTATACCCCCCCATCACCAAAAAACATCAATCCATGGCTTGTCCGAAACAATGGGTGCCTCCAACTAACAACAATCCCGAGGGAGTTTTGTTTGCAATTATTTTAATTTAAGCATGAGACTGGGCATCCCGGTTACCAGCCATTTTCTCGTGAATGATGAGCAGATTCTACTCATCGTGAGAATAACCCACCTATCATGGAAGATATAGACAGCCCTAGTTGATACATGAGCTATTCGAGCATACAAAACAGTGTTTATTTGAAGGTTTAGAGTTTGGCACATACAAATTTACTTGGAACGACAGGTAGATACCGTATATAGGAAGGTATGGTGGAGTCATATGGAATAACTTTGGGGTTTATGGAGTTGGATGCACAAGCAGTATTCCCGCTTAGTACAAGTGAAGGCTAGAAAGAGACTGGGAAACGACCAGCTAGAGAGCGACAACAGTCATGAACATGCATTAAAATTAATCAACACTGAATGCAAGCATGAGTAGGATATAATTCACCATGAACAGAAATATCGTGGAGGCTATGTTGATTTGTTTCAACTACATGCGTGAACATGTGCCAAGTCAAGCCACTCAAATCGTTAAATGAGGATACCACCCTATTGTTGGGGAACGTAGTAATTTCAAAATTTTCCTACGCACACGCAAGATCATGGTGATGCATAGCAACGAGAGGGGAGAGTGTTGTCTACGTACCCTCGTAGACCGATAGCGGAAGCGTTATGACAACGCGGTTGATGTAGTCGTACGTCTTCACGGCCCGACCGATCAAGCACCGAAACTACAGCACCTCCGAGTTCTAGCACACGTTTAGCTCGATGACGATCCCTGGACTCCGATCCAGCAAAGTGTCGGGGAAGAGTTCCGTCAGCACGATGGCGTGGTAACGATCTTGATGTTCTACCGTCGCAGGGCTTCGCCTAAGCACCGCTAGAATATTATCGAGGATTATGGTGGAAGGGGGCACCGCACACGGCTAAGAAAACGATCACGTGGATCAACTTGTGTGTCTAGGGGTGCCCCTGCCCCCCTATATAAAGGAGAAAGGGGAGGAGGCCGGCCGGCCCTATGGCGCGCCAAGGAGGAGTCCTCCTCCTAGTAGGAGTAGGACTCCTACTAGGAGGGGGAAGGAAGTGGGGAGGGAGAAGGAAAGGGGGGCGCCGCCCCCCCTCTCCAAGTCCAATTCGGACCAGGGGAGAGGAGGCGTGCGGCCCACCCTGGCTTCCCCTCTCTCTCTCCACTAAGGCCCATATGGCCCATTACTTCTCCCGGGGGGTTCCGGTAACCCTCCGGCTCTCCGGATTTCTCCGAAATCACCCGGAACACTTCCGGTGTCCGAATATAGCCGTCCAATATATCAATCTTTATGCCTCGACCATTTCGAGACTCCTCGTTATGTCCGTGATCACATCCGGGACTCCGAACTAACTTCGGTACATCAGAACTCATAAACTCATAATATAACTGTCATCGAAACCTTAAGCGTGCGGACCCTACGGGTTTGAGAACAATGTAGACATGACCGAGACACGTCTCCGGTCAATAACCAATAGCGGAACCTGGATGCTCATATTGGCTGCCACATATTCTACGAAGATCTTTATCGGTCAGACCGCATAACAACATACGTTGTTCCCTTTGTTATCGGTATGTTACTTGCCCGAGATTCGATCGTCGGTATCTCAATACCTAGTTCAATCTCGTTACCGGCAAGTCTCTTTACTCGTTCCGTAATACATCATCTCGCAACTAACTCATTAGTTGCAATGCTTGCAAGGCTTATGTGATGTGCATTACCGAGAGGGCCCAGAGATACCTCTCCGACAATCGGAGTGACAAATCCTAATCTCGAAATACGCCAACCCAACATTTACCTTTGGAGACACCTGTAGAGCTCCTTTATAATCACCCAGTTACGTTGTGACGTTTGGTAGCACACAAAGTGTTCCTCCGGCAAACGGGAGTTGCATAATCTCATAGTCATAGGAACATGTATAAGTCATGAAGAAAGCAATAGCAACATACTAAACGATCGGGTGCTAAGCTAATGGAATGGGTCATGTCAATCACATCATTCTCCTAATGATGTGATCCCGTTAATCAAATGACAACACATGTCTATGGTTAGGAAACATAACCATCTTTGATTAACGAGCTAGTCAAGTAGAGGCATACTAGTGACGTTTAGTTTGTCTATGTATTCACACAAGTATTATGTTTCCGGATAATACAATTCTAGCATGAATAATAAACATTTATCATGATATAAGGAAATAAAATAATAACAGTATTATTGCCTCTAGGGCATATTTCCTTCAGTCTCCCACTTGCACTAGAGTCAATAATCTAGTTCACATCGCCATGTGATTCAACACTAATAGTTCACATCACCATGTGATTAACACCCATAGTTCACATTGTCATGTGACCTATACCCAAAGGGTTTACTAGAGTCAGTAATCTAGTTCACATCGTTTATGTGATTAACACCCAAAGAGTACTAAGGTGTGATCATGTTTTGCTTGTGAGATAATTTTAGTCAACGGGTCTGTCACATACAGATCCGTAAGTATTTTGCAAATTTCTATGTCAACAATGCTCTGCACGGAGCTACTCTAGCTAATTGCTCCCACTTTCAATATGCATCCAGATTGAGACTTAGAATCATCTGGATCAGTGTTAAAGTTTGCATCGATGTAACCCTTTACGACGAACCTTCTGTCACCTCCATAATCAAGAAACATATCCTTATTCCACTAAGGATAATTTTGACCAATGTCCAGTGATCTACTCCTAGATCACTGTTGTACTCCCTTGCCAAAAACAGTGTAGGGTATACAATAGGTACACAACACGGCAACTTTATAGAACCTATGATTGAGGCATAGGGAATGACTTTCACTCTCTTTCTATCTTCTGCCGTGGTCGGGCTTTGAGTCTTACTCAATTTCACACCTTGTTACACAGGCAAGAACTCTTTCTTTGACTGTTCCATTTTGAACTACTTCAAAATCTTGTCAAGGTATGTACTCATTGAAAAAACTTATCAAGCGTCTTGATCTATCTCTATAGATCTTGATGCTCAATATGTAAGTAGCTTCACTGAGGTCTTTATTTGAAAAAATCTTATTCAAGTATCCCTTTATGCTATCCAGAAATTCTATATCATTTCCGATTAGTAATATGTCATCTACATATAATATCAGAAATGCTACAGAGCTCCCACTCACTTTCTTGTAAATACAGGCTTCTCCAAAAGTTTGTACAAAACCAAATGCTTTGATCACACTATCAAAGCGTTTATTCCAACTCCGAGAGGCTTGCACCAATCCATAGATGGATCGCTGGAGCTTGCACATTTTGTTAGCACCTTTAGGATTGACAAAACCTTCTGGTTGCATTATATACAACTCTTCTTTAATAAATCCATTAAGGAATGGAGTTTTGTTTATCCATTTGCCAGATTTCATAAAATGCGGCAATTGCTAACATGATTCAGACAGACTTAAGCATAGATACGAGTGAGAAACTCTCATCGTAGTCAACACCTTGAACTTGTCGAAAACCTTTTTGCGACAATTCTAGCTTTGTAGATAGTAACACTACTATCAGCGTCTGTCTTCCTCTTGAAGATCCATTTAATCTCAATGGCTTGCCGAACATCGGGCAAGTCAACAAAAGTCCATATTTTGTTCTCATACATGGATCCTATCTCAGATTTCATGGCCTTAAACCATTTTGCGGAATCTGGGCTCATCATCGCTTCCTCATAGTTCGTAGGTTCGTCATGGTCAAGTAACATGACCTCCAAAACAAGATTACCGTACCACTCTGGTGCGGATCTCACTCTGGTTTACCTACGAGGTTCGGTAGTAACTTGATCTGAAGTTACATGATCATCATCATTAGCTTCCTCACTAATTGGTGTAGTAGTCACAGGAACAGATTTCTGTGATGAACTACTTTCCAATAAGGGAGCAGGTATAGTTACCTCATCAAGTTCTACTTTCCTCCTACTCACTTCTTTCGAGAGAAACTCCTTCTCTAGAAAGTTTCCGAATTTAGCAACAAAGGTCTTGCCTTCGGATCTGTGATAGAAGTTGTATCCAATAGTTTCCTTTGGATATCCTATGAAGACACATTTTTCCGATTTGGGTTTGAGCTTATCAGGTTGAAACTTTTTCACATAAGCATTGCAACCTCAAACTTTAAGAAACGACAGCTTAGGTTTCTTGCTAAACCATAGTTCATACGATGTCATCTCAATGGATTTAGATGGTGCCCTATTTAACGTGAATGTAGCTGTCTCTAATGCATAACCCCAAAACGATAGTGGTAGATCGGTAAGAGACATCATAGATCGCACCATATCTAATAAAGTACGGTTATGACGTTCGGACACATCATTACACTATGGTGTTCCAGGTGGCGTGAGTAGTGAAACTATTTCACATTGTTTTTGTAAATGAAGGCCAAACTCGTAACTCAAATATTCATCTCCGCGATCAAATCGTAGAAACTTCATTTTCTTGTCATGATGATTTTCCACTTCACTCTGAAATTATTTGAACTTTTCAAATGTTTCAGACTTATGTTTCATCAAGTAGATATACTCATATCTGCTCAAATCATCTGTGAAGATCAGAAAATAATGATACCTGCCTCGAGCCTCAATATTCATCGGACCACATACATCAGTATGTATGATTTCCAACAAATCTGTTTCTCGCTCCATTGTTCCAGAGAACGGAGTCTTAGTCATCTTGCCCATGAGGCATGGTTCGCAAGAATCAACTGATTCATAATCAAGTGATTCCAAAAGCCCATCAGCATGGAGTTTCTTCATGCGCTTTACACCAATATGACCTAAACGGCAGTGCCACAAATAAGTTGCACTATCATTATTTAACTTTGCATCTTTTGGTTTCAATATTATGATTATGTGTATCACTACGATCGAGATCCAATGAACTATTTTCATTGGGTGTGTAACCATTTATTCATGTAAACAGAACAACAATTTATTCTCTTACTTAAATGAATAACCGTATTACAATAAACATGATCAAATCATATTCATGCTCAACGCATACACCAAATAACACTTATTTAGGTTCAACACTAATCCCGAAAGTATAGGGAGTGTGTGATGATGATCATATCAATCTTGGAACCACTTCCAACACACATCGTCACTTCACCCTTAACTAGTCTCTGTTTATTCTGCAACTCCCGTTTCGAGTTACTAATCTTAGCAACTGAACTAGTATCAAATATTGAGGGGTTGCTATAAACACTAGTAAAGTACACATCAATAACATGTATATCAAATATACTTATGTTCACTTTGCCATCCTTCTTATCCGCCAATCACTTGGGGTAGTTCCGCTTCCAGTGACCAGTCCCTTTGCAGTAGAAGCACTTAGTCTCAGGCTTAGGACCAGACTTGGGCTTCTTCACTTGAGCAGCAACTTGCTTGCTGTTCTTCTTGAAGTTCCCCTTCTTCCCTCTGCCCTTTTCTTGAAACTAGTGGTCTTGTCTACCATCAACACTTGATGTTTTTCTCGATTTCTACCTTCGTCAATTTCAGCATTACGAAGAGCTTGGGAATCGTTTCCGTTATCCCTTGCATATCATAGTTCATCACGAAGTTCTACTAACTTGGTGATGGTGACTAGAGAATTCTGTCAATCACTATTTTATCTGGAAGATTAACTCCCACTTGATTCAAGCGATTGTAGTACCCAGACAATCTGAGCACATGCTCACTAGTTGAGCGATTCTCCTCCATCTTTTAGCTATAGAACTTGTTGGAGACTTCATATCTCTCAACTCGGGTATTTGCTTGAAATATTAACTTCAACTCCTGGAACATCTCATATGGTCCATGACGTTCAAAACGTCTTTGAAGTCCCGATTCTAAGCCGTTAAGCATGGTGCACTAAACTATCAAGTAGTCATCATATTGAGCTAGCCAAACGTTCATAACGTCTGCATCTGCTCCTGCAATAGGTCTGTCACCTAGCGGTGCATCAAGGACATAATTCTTCTGTGCAGCAATGAGGATAAACCTCAGATCACGGATCCAATCCGCATCATTGCTACTAACATCTTTCAACACAATTTTCTCTAGGAACATATCAAAATAAACATATGGAAAGCAACAACGCGAGCTATTGATCTACAACATAGATATGCTAATACTACCAGGACTAAGTTCATGATAAATTAAAGTTCAATTAATCATATTACTTAAGAACTCACACTTAGATAGACATCCCTCTAATCCTCTAAGTGATCACGTGATCCAAATCAACTAAACCATGTCCGATCATCACGTGAGATGGAGTAGTTTCAATGGTGAACATCACTATGTTGATCATATCTACTATATGATTCACGCTCGACCTTTCGGTCTCCATGTTCCGAGGCCATATATGTATATGCTTGGCTCGTCAAGTATAACCTGAGTATTCCGCGTGTGCAACTATTTTGCACCCGTTGTATTTGAACGTAGAGCCTATCACACCCGATCATCACGTGGTGTCTCAGCACGAAGAACTTTCACAACGGTGCATACTCAGGGAGAACACTTCTTGATAATTAGTGAGAGATCATCTTAAAATGCTAACGTCAAACAAAGCAAAAATAAGATGTATAAAAGATAAACATCATATGCAATCAAAATATGTGACATGATATGGCCATCATCATCTTGCGCCTTTGATCTCTATCTCCAAAGTACTATCATGATCTATATCGTCACTGGCATGACACCATGATCTCCATCATCTTGATCTATATCAATGTGTCGTCACATGGTTGTCTCACCAACAATTGCTCTTGCAACTATTGCTATCGCATAGTGATAAAGTAAAGCAATTATTTGGCGCTTGCATCTCATGCAATAGAGAGATAACCATAAGGCTTTTGCCAGTTGCCGATAACTTCAACAAAACATGATCATCTCATACAACAACTTATATCTCATCACGTCTTGACCATATCACATCACAACATGCCCTGCAAAAACAAGTTAGACGTCCTCTACTTTGTTGTCGCAAGTTTTACGTGGCTGCTACAGGCTTAAGCAAGAACCAATCTTACCTATGCATTAAAAACCACAATGATAGTTTGTCAAGTTGGTGCTGTTTTAACCTTCGCAAGGGCCGGGCGTAGCCACACTCGGTTCAACTAAAGTTGGAGAAACTGACACCTGCCAGCCACCTGTGTGCAAAGCACGTCGGTAGAACCAGTCTCGCGTAAGCGTAAGCGTAATGTCGGTCCGGGCCGCTTCATCCAACAATACCGCCAAGCCAAAGTATGACATGCTGGTAAGCAGTATGACTTATATCGCCCACAACTCACTTGTGTTCTACTCATGCACAACATCAACACATAAAACCTAGGCTCGGACGCCACTGTTGGGGAATGTAGTAATTTCAAAATTTTCCTACGCACATGCAAGATCATGGTGATGCATAGCAACGAGAGGGGAGAGTGTTGTCTACGTACCCTCATAGACCGATAGCGGAAGCGTTATGACAACGCGGTTGATGTAGTCGTACATCTTCACGGCCCGACCGATCAAGCACCGAAACTACGGCACCTCCGAGTTCTAGCACACGTTCAGCTCGATGACAATCCCCGGACTCCGATCCAGCAAAGTGTCGGGGAAGAGTTCCGTCAGCACGATGGCATGGTAACGATCTTGATGTTCTACCGTCGCAGGGCTTCGCCTAACCACCACTACAATATTATCGAGGATTATGATGGAAGGGGGCACCGCACACGGCTAAGAAAACGATCACGTGGATCAACTTGTGTGTCTAGGGGTGCCCCTGCCCCCCTATATAAAGGAGAAAGGGGAGGAGGCCGGCTGGCCCTATGGCGCGCCAAGGAGGAGTCCTCCTCCTAGTAGGAGTAGGACTCCTACTAGGAGGGGGAAGGAAGTGGGGAGGGAGAAGGAAAGGGGGGCGCCGCCCCCCCTCTCCTAGTCCAATTCGGACTAGGGGAGAGGAGGCGTGCGGCCCACCTTGGCTGCCCCTCTCTCTCTCCACTAAGGCCCATATGGCCCATTACTTCTCCCGGGGGGTTCCGGTAACCCTCCGGCTCTCCGGATTTCTCCGAAATCACCCGGAACACTTCCGGTGTCCTAATATAGCCGTCCAATATATCAATCTTTATGTCTCGACCATTTCGAGACTCCTCGTTATGTCCGTGATCACATCCGGGACTCCGAACTAACTTCGGTACATCAAAACTCCTAAACTCATAATATAACTGTCATCAAAACCTTAAGCGTGCGGACCCTACGGGTTCGAGAACAATGTAGACATGACCGAGACACGTCTCCGGTCAATAACCAATAGCGGAACCTGGATGCTCATATTGGTTGCCACATATTCTACGAAGATCTTTATCGGTCAGACCGCATAACAACATACGTTGTTCCCTTTGTCATCGGTATGTTACTTGCCCGAGATTCGATCGTCGGTATCTCAATACCTAGTTCAATCTCGTTACCGGCAAGTCTCTTTACTCGTTCCGTAATACATCATCTCGCAACTAACTCATTAGTTGCAATGCTTGCAAGGCTTATTTGATGTGCATTACCGAGAGGGCCCAGAGATACCTCTCCGACAATCGGAATGACAAATCCTAATCTCGAAATACGCCAACCCAACATTTACCTTTGGAGACACCTGTAGAGCTCCTTTATAATTGAAGGAAATATGCCCTAGAGGCAATAATAAAGTTATTATTTATTTCCTTATATCATGATAAATGTTTATTATTCATGCTAGAATTGTATTAACCGGAAACATAATACATGTGTGAATACATAGACAAACAGAGTGTCACTAGTATGCCTCTACTTGACTAGCTCGTTAATCAAAGATGGTTATGTTTCCTAACCATGAACAAAGAGTTGTTATTTGATTAACGGGATCACATCATTAGTGAATGATCTGATTGACATGACCCATTCCATTAGCTTAGCACCCGATCGTTTAGTATGTTGCTATTGCTTTCTTCATGACTTATACATGTTCCTATGACTATGAGATTATGCAACTCCCGTTTGCCGGAGGAACACTTTGTGTGCTACCAAACGTCACAACGTAACTGGGTGATTATAAAGGAGCTCTACAGGTGTCTCCAAAGGTACATGTTGGGTTGGCGTATTTCGAGATTAGGATTTGTCACTCCGATTGTCGGAGAGGTATCTCTGGGCCCTCTCGGTAATGCACATCACTTAAGCCTTGCAAGCATTGCAACTAATGAGTTAGTTGCGGGATGATGTATTACAGAACGAGTAAAGAGACTTGCCGGTAACGAGATTGAACTAGGTATTGGAATACCGACGATCGAATCTCGGGCAAGTAACATACCGATGACAAAGGGAACAACGTATGTTGTTATGCGGTCTGACCGATAAAGATCTTCGTAGAATATGTAGGAGCCAATATGAGCATCCAGGTTCCGCTATTGGTTATTGACCGGAGACATGTCTCGGTCATGTCTACATTGTTCTCGAACCCGTAGGGTCCGCACGCTTAAGGTTACGATGACAGTTATATTATGAGTTTATGCATTTTGATGTACCGAAGGTTGTTCGGAGTCCCGGATGTGATCACGGACATGACGAGGAGTCTCGAAATGGTCGAGACATAAAGATTGATATATTGGAAGCCTATGTTTGGATATCGGAAGTGTTCCGGGTGAAATCGGGATTTTACCGGAGTACCGGGAGGTTACCGGAACCCCCGGGAGCTAAATGGGCCACGATGGGCCTTAGTGGAAAAGAGAAGAGGCAGCCCTTCATGGGCCGCGCGCCCCTCCCCTCCCTTGGTCCGAATAGGACAAGGAGAGGGGGCCGGCCCCTCTCTCTCTTTTCCCCCCTCCGCGAATCCTATTCCAACTAGGATTTGGGGGGGGGGGGAATCCTACTCCCAGAGGGAGTAGGACTCTCCTGGCGCGCCCTCCTTGGCCGGCCGCCTCCCCCCTTTAGTCCTTTATATACGGAGGCAGGGGCACCCCAGAGACACACAAGTTGATCCACGTGATCTTATTCTTAGCCGTGTGCGGTGCCCCCTTCCACCATAGTCCTCGATAATATTGTAGCGGAGTTTAGGCGAAGCCCTGCTGTAGTAGTACATCAAGATTGTCACCACACCGTCGTGCTGACGGAACTCTTCCCCGACACTTTGCTGGATCGGAGTCCGGGGATCGTCATCGAGCTGAACGTGTGCTAGAACTCGGAGGTGCCGTAGTTTCGGTGCTTGATCGGTCGGGCCGTGAAGACGTACGACTACATCAACCAAACGCTTCCGTTGTCGATCTACAAGGTACGTAGATCATACTCTCCCCTCTCGTTGCTATGCATCACCATGATCTTGCGTGAGCGTAGGAAATTTTTTGAAATTACTACGAAACCCATCAGTGGCATCCGAGCCTAGGTTTATATGTTGATGTTATATGCACGAGTAGAACACAAGTGAGTTGTGGGCGATATAAGTCATACTGCTTACCAGCATGTCATACTTTGGTTCGGCGGTATTGTTGGACGAAGCGGCCCGGACCGACATTACGCGTACGCTTACGCGAGACCGGTTCTCCCGACGTGCTTTGCACAAGGTGGCTTGCGGGTGACAGTTTCTCCAACTTTAGTTGAACCGAGTGTGGCTACGCCCGGTCCTTGCGAAGGTTAAAACAGCACCAACTTGACAAACTATCGTTGTGGTTTTGATGCGTAGGTAAGATTGGTTCTTGCTTAAGCCCGTAGCAGCCACGTAAAACTTGCAACAACAAAGTAGAGGACGTCTAACTTGTTTTTGCAGGGCATGTTGTGATGTGATATGGTCAAGACATGATGCTAAATTTTATTGTATGAGATGATCATGTTTTGTAACCGAGTTATCGGCAACTGGCAGGAGCCATATGGTTGTCGCTTTATTGTATGCAATGCAATCGCGCTGTAATGCTTTACTTTATCACTAAGCGGTAGCGATAGTCGTGGAAGCATAAGATTGGCGAGACGACAACGATGCTACGATGGAGATCAAGGTGTCGCGCCGGTGACGATGGTGATCACGACGGTGCTTCGGAGATGGAGATCACAAGCACAAGATGATGATGGCCATATCATATCACTTATATTGATTGCATGTGATGTTTATCTTTTATGCATCTTATCTTGCTTTGATTGACGGTAGCATTATAAGATGATCTCTCACTAAATTATCAAGAAGTGTTCTCCCTGAGTATGCACCGTTGCGAAAGTTCTTCGTGCTGAGACACCACGTGATGATCGGGTGTGATAGGCTCTACGTTCAAATACAACGGGTGCAAAACAGTTGCACACGCGGAATACTCAGGTTATACTTGACGAGCCAAGCATATACAGATATGGCCTCGGAACACGGAGACCGAAAGGTCGAGCGTGAATCATATAGTAGATATGATCAACATAGTGATGTTCACCAATGAAACTACTCCATCTCACGTGATGATCGGACATGGTTTAGTTGATTTGGATCACGTGATCACTTAGAGGATTAGAGGGATGTCTATCTAAGTGGGAGTTCTTAAGTAATATGATTAATTGAACTTAAATTTATCATGAACTTAGTCCTGGTAGTATTTTGCAAATTATGTTGTAGATCAATAGCTCGCGTTGTTGCTTCCCTGTGTTTATTTTGATATGTTCCTAGAGAAAATTGTGTTGAAAGATGTTAGTAGCAATGATGCGGATTGGATCCGTGATCTGAGGTTTATCCTCATTGCTGCACAGAAGAATTATGTCCTTGATGCACCGCTAGGTGACAGACCTATTGCAGGAGCAGATGCAGACGTTATGAACGTTTGGCTAGCTCAATATGATGACTACTTGATAGTTTAGTGCACCATGCTTAATGGCTTAGAATCGGGACTTCAAAGACGTTTTGAACGTCATGGACCATATGAGATGTTCCAGGAGTTGAAGTTAATATTTCAAGCAAATACCCGAGTTGAGAGATATGAAGTCTCCAACAAGTTCTATAGCTAAAAGATGGAGGAGAATCGCTCAACTAGTGAGCATGTGCTCAGATTGTCTGAGTACTACAATCGCTTGAATCAAGTGGGAGTTAATCTTCCAGATAAGATAGTGATTGACAGAATTCTCTAGTCACCATCACCAAGTTAGTAGAACTTCGTGATGAACTATGATATGCAAGGGATAACGGAAACGATTCCCAAGCTCTTCGTAATGCGGAAATTGACGAAGGTAGAAATCGAGAAAAACATCAAGTGTTGATGGTAGACAAGACCACTAGTTTCAAGAAAAGGGCAGAGGGAAGAAGGGGAACTTCAAGAAGAACAGCAAGCAAGTTGCTGCTCAAGTGAAGAAGCCCAAGTCTGGTCCTAAGCCTGAGACTAAGTGCTTCTACTGCAAAGGGACTGGTCACTGGAAGCGGAACTACCCCAAGTGATTGGCAGATAAGAAGGATGGCAAAGTGAACATAAGTATATTTGATATACATGTTATTGATGTGTACTTTACTAGTGTTTATAGCAACCCCTCAGTATTTGATACTAGTTCAGTTGCTAAGATTAGTAACTCGAAACGGGAGTTGCAGAATAAACAGAGACTAGTTAAGGGTGAAGTGACGATGTGTGTTGGAAGTGGTTCCAAGATTGATATGATCATCATCGCACACTCCCTATACTTTCGGGATTAGTGTTGAACCTAAATAAGTGTTATTTGGTGTTTGCGTTGAGCATGAATATGATTTGATCATGTTTATTGTAATACGGTTATTCATTTAAGTAAGAGAATAAATTGTTGTTCTGTTTACATGAATAAAACCTTATATGGTTACACACCCAATGAAAATAGTTCGTTGGATCTCGATCGTAGTGATACACATAATCATAATATTGAAACCAAAAGATGCAAAGTTAATAATGATAGTGCAACTTATTTGTGGCACTGCCGTTTAGGTCATATTGGTGTAAAGCGCATGAAGAAACTCCATGCTGATGGGATTTTGGAATCACTTGATTATGAATCACTTGATGCTTGCGAACCATGCCTCATGGGCAAGATGACTAAGACTCCGTTCTCGGACATGGAGCGAGCAACTGACTTATTGGAAATAATACATACTGATGTATGCGGTCCGATGAGTGTTAAGGCTCACGGCAAGTATCGTTATTTTCTGAACTTCACAGATGATTTGAGCAGATATGGGTATATCTACTTGATGAAACATAAGTCTGAAACATTTGAAAAGTTCAAAGAATTTCAGAGTGAAGTGGAAAATCATCGTGACAAGAAAATAAAGTTTCTACGATCTGATCGCGGAGACAAATATTTGAGTTACGAGTTTGGTCTTCAATTAAAACAATGTGAAATAGTTTCACTACTCACGCCACCTGGAACACCACAGCATAATGGTGTGTCCGAACGTCATAACCGTACTTTATTAGATATAGTGCGATCTATGATGTCTCTTACCGATCTACCACTATCGTTTTGGGGTTATGCATTAGAGACAGCTGCATTCACGTTAAAAGGGCACCATCTAAGTCCGTTGAGACGACACCATCTGAACTGTGGTTTGGCAAGAAACCAAAGTTGTCGTTTCTTAAAGTTTGGGATTGTGATGCTTATATGAAAAAGTTTCATCCTGATAAGCTCAAACCCAAATCGGAGAAATATGTCTTCATAGGATACCCAAAGGAGACTATTGGGTACACCTTCTATCACAAATCCGAAGGCAAGACTTTGTTGCTAAATTCGGATCCTTTCTAGAGAAGGAGTTTCTCTCGAAAGAAGTGAGTGGGAGGAAAGTAGAACTTGATGAGGTAACTGTACCTGCTCCCTTATTGGAAAGTAGTTCATCACAGAAATCTGTTCCTGTGACTACTACACCAATTAGTGAGGAAGCTAATGATGATGATCATGTAACTTCAGATCAAGTTACTACCGAATCTCGTAGGTAAACCAGAGTGAGATCCGCACCAGAGTGGTACGGTAATCCTGTTCTGGAAGTCATGTTACTAGACCATGACGAACTTGCGAACTATGAGGAAGCGATGATGAGCCCAGATTCCGCGAAATGGTTTGAGGCCATGAAATCTGAGATATGATCCATGTATGAGAACAAAGTATGGACTTTGATTGACTTGCCCGATGATCGGCAAGCCATAGAAATAAATGGATCTTCAAGAGGAAGACGGACGCTGATAGTAGTGTTACTATCTACAAAGCTAGAATTGTCGCAAAAGGTTTTCGACAAGTTCAAGGTGTTGACTACGATGAGAGTTTCTCACTCGTATCTATGCTTAAGTCTGTCCGAATCATGTTAGCAATTGCCGCATTTTATGAAATCTGGCAAATGGATAAACAAAACTGCATTCCTTAATGGATTTATTAAAGAAGAGTTGTATATGATGCAACCAGAAGGTTTTGTCAATCCTAAAGGTGTTAACAAAATATGCAAGCTCCAGCGATCCATCTATGGACTGGTGCAAGCATCTCGGAGTTGGAATATACGCTTTGATAAGTTGATCAAAGCATATAGTTTTATACAGACTTGCGGTGAAGCCTGTATTTACAAGAAAGTGAGTGGGAGCACTACATCATTTCTGATAAGTATATGTGAATGACATATTGTTGATCGGAAATAATGTAGAATTATTCTGCAAAGCATAAAGGAGTGTTTGAAAGGAGTTTTTCAAAGAAAGACCTCGGTGAAGCTGCTTACATATTGAGTATCAAGATCTATAGAGATAGATCAAGACGCTTGATAAGTTTTTTCAATGAGTACATACCTTGACAAGATTTTGAAGTAGTTCAAAATGGAACAGTCAAAGAAAAAGTTTCTTGCCTGTGTTACAAGGTGTGAAGTTGAGTAAGACTCAAAGCCCGACCACGGCAGAAGATAGAAAGAGAATGAAAGTCATTCCCTATGCCTCAGTCATAGGTTCTATAAAGTATGCCATGCTGTGTACCAGATCTATTGTATACCATACACTGTGTTAAGAGAGGGAGTACAATAGTGATCTAGGAGTAGATCAATGGACAGCGGTCAAAATTATCCTTACTGGAATAAGGATATGTTTCTCGATTACGGAGGTGACAAAAGGTTCGTCGTAAAGGGTTACGTCGATGCAAGTTTTGACACTGATCCAGATGACTCTAAGTCTCAATCTGGATACATATTGAAAGTGGGAGCAATTAGCTAGAGTAGCTCCATGCAGAGCATTGTTGACATAGAAATTTGCAAAATACATGCGGATCTGAATGTGGCAGACCCGTTGACTAAACTTCTCTCACAAGCAAAACATGATCACTTTTTGGGTCTTAATCACATAGCGATGTGAACTAGATTATTGAATCTAGTAAACCCTTTGGGTGTTAGTCACATGGAGATGTGAACCAATCACATAAAGATGTGAACTATTGATGTTAAATCACATGGCGATGTGATCTAGATTATTGACTCTAGTGCAAGTGGGAGACTGAAGGAAATATGCCCTAGAGGCAATAATAAAGTTATTATTTATTTCCTTATATCATGATAAATGTTTATTATTCATGCTAGAATTGTATTAACCGGAAACATAATACATGTGTGAATACATAGACAAACAGAGTGTCACTAGTATGCCTCTACTTGACTAGCTCGTTAATCAAAGATGGTTATGTTTCCTAACCATGGACAAAGAGTTGTTATTTGATTAACGGGATCACATCATTAGTGAATGATCTGATTGACATGACCCATTCCATTAGCTTAGCACCCGATCGTTTAGTATGTTGCTATTGCTTTCTTCATGACTTATACATGTTCCTATGACTATGAGATTATGCAACTCCCGTTTGCCGGAGGAACACTTTGTGTGCTACCAAACGTCACAACGTAACTGGGTGATTATAAAGGAGCTCTACAGGTGTCTCCAAAGGTACATGTTGGGTTGGCGTATTTCGAGATTAGGATTTGTCACTCCGATTGTCGGAGAGGTATCTCTGGGCCCTCTCGGTAATGCACATCACTTAAGCCTTGCAAGCATTGCAACTAATGAGTTAGTTGCGGGATGATGTATTACAGAACGAGTAAAGAGACTTGCCGGTAACGAGATTGAACTAGGTATTGGATACCGACGATCGAATCTCGGACAAGTAACATACCGATGACAAAGGGAACAACGTATGTTGTTATGCGGTCTGACCGATAAAGATCTTCGTAGAATATGTAGGAGCCAATATGAGCATCCAGGTTCCGCTATTGGTTATTGACCGGAGACATGTCTCGGTCATGTCTACATTGTTCTCGAACCCGTAGGGTCCGCACGCTTAAGGTTACGATGACAGTTATATTATGAGTTTATGCATTTTGATGTACCAAAGTTTGTTCGGAGTCTCGGATGTGATCACGGACATGACGAGGAGTCTCGAAATGGTCGAGACATAAAGATTGATATATTGGAAGCCTATGTTTGGATACCGGAAGTGTTCTGGGTGAAATCAGGATTTTACCGGAGTACCGGGAGGTTACCGGAACCCCCCGGGAGCTAAATGGGCCATGATGGGCCTTAGTGGAAAAGAGAAGAGGCAGCCCTTCATGGGCCACGCGCCCCTCCCCTCCCTTGGTCCAAATAGGACAAGGAGAGGGGGCCGGCCCCTCTCTCTCTTTTCCCCCCTCCGCGAATCCTATTCCAACTAGGATTTGGGGGGGGGGATCCTACTCCCAGAGGGAGTAGGACTCTCCTGGCGTGTCCTCCTTGGCCGGCCGCCTCCCCCCTTTAGTCCTTTATATACGGAGGCAGGGGCACCCCAGAGACACACAAGTTGATCCACGTGATCTTATTCTTAGCCGTGTGCGGTGCCCCCTTCCACCATAGTCCTCGATAATATTGTAGCGGAGTTTAGGCGAAGCCCTGCTGCAGTAGTACATCAAGATCGTCACCACGCCGTCGTGCTGACGGAACTCTTCTCCGACACTTTGCTGGATCGGAGTCCGGGGATCGTCATCGAGCTGAACGTGTGCTAGAACTCGGAGGTGCCGTAGTTTCGGTGCTTGATCGTTCGGGCCGTGAAGACGTACGACTACATCAACCAAACGCTTCCGTTGCGATCTATAAGGTACATATATCATACTCTCCCCTCTCGTTGCTATGCATCACTATGATCTTGCGTGAGCGTAGGAAAATTTTGAAATTACTACGAAACCCTTCAATAATCACCCAGTTACGTTGTGACGTTTGGTAGCACACAAAGTGTTCCTCCGGCAAACGGGAGTTGCATAATCTCATAGTCATAGGAACATGTATAAGTCATGAAGAAAGCAATAGCAACATACTAAATGATCGGGTGCTAAGCTAATGGAATGGGTCATGTCAACCACATCATTCTCCTAATAATGTGATCTCGTTAATCAAATGACAACACATGTCTATGGTTAGGAAACATATCCATCTTTGATTAACGAGCTAGTCAAGTAGAGGCATACTAGTGACGTTTAGTTTGTCTATGTATTCACACAAGTATTATGTTTCCGGATAATACAATTCTAGCATGAATAATAAACATTTATCATGATATAAGGAAATAAAATAATAACATTATTATTGCCTCTAGGGCATATTTCCTTCACCTATCATACCACATCACAACCATTTTAATAGTATGTTGGCACGCAAGGTAAACCATCATAAACTCCTAGAAAATTAAGCATGGCATGAGCAACTATAATATCTAATTGTCATTGCAAACATGTTTCATTCATAATAGGCTGAATCAGGAACGATGAACTAATGATATTTACAAAAACAAGAGAGGTCGAGTTCATACCAGCTTTCCTCATCTCAATCAGTTCATCATATATCGTCATTATTGCCTTTCATTTGCACGACCGAATAGTGTGGATAATAATAATAGTGCACGTGCATTGGACTAAGCTGGAATCTGCAAGCATTCAATACAAGAGAGAAGACAAGGTAATATGGACTCTTTGTTAGATCAACAATAATGCATAAAAGAGCCACTCAGCATTTTCATTATGGTCTTCTCCTCTCGACCCCCGAAGAAAAGAAAAGAAACAAAACTATTTACACGGGAAAGCTCCCAACAAGAAAAAGAAGAACGAGAAATCTTTTTGGGTTTTCTTTTAATTTACTACTACAGGCATGGAAAGTAAACTAGCTAAAAGCTACAACTAATTTTTTGGTTTTTCTTAATGTTTTTTAAACACACAAGAAGAAAGCTTAAAAAGAAAATGAACTAGCATGGATGATACAATGAAAGAGTATGAGCACCGACAACTAGCATGAGTGTGTGAACATAAATGTAATGTCAGTGAGAAATACGTACTCCCCCAAGCGTATGCTTTTAGCCTAAGTTGGTCTATGCCCATGGATCAAAGTTGTAGCTGGGGTCGTATTGAGAAGGGTCCTCAGATTGCCACTGGTTGGCGATCTCCTCCGGATCCCACTGATAAACAGACTAACAGTGAGGATCAGATAGTGGCTCCAGCTCTGGAGCTGAAGTCTGGCTCTGGTATGCCTGAACGGCCTTCGACAAAACAAGGTACGTGCCTGAAAATATGTTGAACAATGAGGGAGCAGGCAAGGTAATAGTCTCAAAGTGTTTCTTATCAAATATCAGTCTATAGTTAAGCATCTTCTTCTTATGCTTAACATAAAATCATGTGCTGCCATGCTCTTATAATCTAGCAAAATATGAGGCAACATCTTTTCCTCTTTCTCATAATGCCTAATAGGTATGTTAAAGTGTGCAGCAAGGCGCGAGGCGAAGATGCCTCCTAAGATGGGACACTTTGTATGGTTCAGATTTAACCGTTTAGCAACAATAGCGCCTAAACTGAAAGTGGTATCACAAAACAAAGCATGGTGCAAAATAACAATATCAGGGGCACTAAGATTTCCGCGGTTCCCGCGACCAATTAAGCATCTACTAGCAAATATTGCAAAGTAACATAGAACAGGAAAATGTATGCTAGTGATTCTTGCATCAGAAACTTTCCTCGTTTCCCCTACAGCAATTGTATCAATAAATCCCTCCACATCATTACGATGTGGTTCCTCTATGCTGCCCTCAAAGGATATCCTACAAACTTGGCAAAAATCATAAAGCGGCATCTCCTTATGATCATCATATAAATAAACTTCCACCGAAGGTGGTGATCTCCTAGCATGAAAATGAAAATTTTGCACAAAAATATTGGTGAGTAAGAGATACTATTCGCACTGGTCATGGAGGAAGTCGGTGAGGCCTGCATTCTCAGCCAAATAATAAAAATCTTCATGAATCCCGACTTCTCTCAAGAACTCATCACAAGGCCATTCACACGGCCGAACCTCCGCAGCACGAGGGAGATTATACTTGGGCTTCTTGTTCTCTTCACTTTGCTTATCCTTAGAGCTTCGGCTCGATGAGCCCCTCAAAAATATCTTCATCTTTTTCGAAGAACCATCCCCCAAAGTAGTTTTGTGAATGGAGCTTTGAGCAAGGAGATCGAAAATGGCAACAAGATGAGCAAGAACTCGGGTTTGAGCTGGTGGGTGATTTTTTCTGGAGCAAGACGAAGTGTGTGGGTGCAAGGATAAGTGGAGGGGACCCACGTGGGGTCCATGACGCAGGGGGCGCGCCCACAAAAAACAGGCAGAAAATACTATTTTTGCTTTATTTAATATAAATAACAGAAAGTAAAAAGGAGGGTACAGAAGGTTGTGCTTTCTAACTTCATCCATCTCATGCTCATCAAAAGGAATCTACTAACAAGGTTGATCAGGTCTTGTTAACAAACTCATTTTGAATAACATGAAACCGGAGAAATTTTGAATAACACTAGGTTATACGGGGATATGCACATCCCCAACAATAAGAATATCATATTTCTTCTTGACAGTAGGAAGAGACCATTCAAAACCTCCAATAGTGATTGTTGAAAATTTTCCAATAGAATTGATACTATGGACTTGAGGTTGTTTCCTCGGAAAGTGTACCGTATGCTCATTACCATTAACATGAAAAGAGACATTGCCTTTGTTGCAATCAATAATAGCCCCTACAGTATTCAAAAAGGGTCTACCAAGGATAATCGACATACTATCGTCCTCGGGAATATCAAGAATAACAAAGTTTGTTAAAATAGTAACGTTTGCAACCACAATAGGCGCATCCTCACAAATACCGACAGGTATAGCAATTGATTTATCAGCCATTTGCAAAGATGTTTCGGTAGGTGTGAACTTATTCAAATCAAGTCTACGATATAAAGAGAGAGGCATAACACTAACACCGGCTCCAAGATCACATAAAGCAGTTTTAACATAGTTTCTTTTAATGGAGCATGGTATAGTTGGTACTCTTGGATCTCCAAGTTTCTTTGGTATTCCACCCTTAAAAGTGTAATTAGCAAGCATGGTAGAAATTTTAGCTTCCGGTATCTTTCTTTTATTAGTAACAATATCTTTCATGTACTTAGCATAAGGATTCATTTTAAGCATATCAGTCAAACGCATGCGCAAAAAGATAGGTCTAATCATTTCAGCAAAGCGCTCAAAATCATCATCATCCTTTTTCTTGGATGGTTTAGGAGGAAAAGGCATGGGTTTCTAAACCCATGGTTCTCTTTCTTTACCGTGCTTCCTAGCAACAAAGTCTCTCTGATCATAACGTTGATTCTTTGATTGTGGGTTATCAAGATCAACAGCAGGTTCAATCTCTACATCATTATCATTGCTAGGTTGAGCATCAACATGAAAATCATCATTAACATTATCACTAGGTTCATGTTCATTACCAGATTGTGTTTCAGCATCAGAAATAGAAATATCATTGGGATTCTCAGGTGTGTCACCAACAGGTTCACTAGAAGCATGCAAGGTCCTATCATTTTTCTTCTTCTTCTTCTTAGAAGAACTAGGTGCATCAACATTAATTCTCTGAGAATCTTGCTCAATTCTCTTAGGGTGGCCCTCATGATACAAAGGTTCCCGAGTCATTTTACCCCCTCTAGTCATAACTCTAACAAAATTATCATTTTCTTATTATTTAATTCATTGAGCAAATCATTCTGAGCTTTAAGTACTTGTTCTACTTGAGTGGTAACCATAGAAGCATGTTTACCAATAAGTTTAAGCTCACCTTTAACTCTAGACATATGATCACTCAAGTGTACAAGCATATCAACATTGCGTTTCAATTGTTTACCAACATAAGCATTGAAGTTTTCTTGTTTAACAATAAAATTGTCAAACTCATCTAAGCACTGGCTAGCAGACTTATAACGAGGAATGAGGAATATCACCTTCATCAAATCTATAGAGAGAATTTACCTTTACTACCTATGTCGGGTTATCAAGACCATGTATCTCTTCAATAGGTGGTAAATTCTTAACATCTTCAGCTTTAATACCTTTTTCTTTCATAGATTTCTTTGCCTCTTGCATATCTTGAGGACTGAGAAATAGAATACCCCTTTTTCTTCGAAGTTGGCTTAGGAGTTGGTTCAGGAAGTGTCCAATCATTTTCATTACTCAACATATTATTCAATAACAATTTAGCTTGATCAACATTTATTTCCCTGAAAACACAACCAACACAACTATACAGGTGGTCTCTGGAAGCATCGGTTAGTCCATTATAAAAGATATCAAGTATTTCATTTTTCTTGAGAGGATGATCAGGCACAGCATTAAGTAATTGGAGAAGCCTCCCCCAAGCTTGTGGGAGACCCTCTTCTTCAATTTGCCCAAAATTATATATTTCCCGTAAGGCAGCTTGTTTCTTATGCGTCAGGAAATATTTAGCAGAGAAGTAATAAATCATATCCCGGGGACTACACACACAACTAGGATCAAGAGAATTAAACCATGTTTTAGCATCACACTTTAATGAGAACGGAAACAACTTAAGGATAAAGTAATAGCGAGTTTTCTCATCATTAGTGAACAGGGTGGCTATATCATTTAATTTAGTAAGATGTGCCACAACAGTTTCAGATTCATAGCCATAAAAAGGACCAGATTCAACCAAAGTAATTAACTCAGGATCGACAGAGAAACCATAATCCTTATCAGTAATAAAGATAGATGAAGTAGCAAAAGCAGGGTCATATTTCATTCTAGCATTCAAAGACTTTTCTTTAAGCTTAGCTAATAATTTCTTAAGATTAGATCTATCATTGCAAGCTAAGAAGTCTCTAGCAGTTTCTTCATCCATAACATAACCCTCAGGCACAACAGGCAATTCATATCTAGGGGGAGAATCTTCATCATCACTTTCATCAATATTATCAGTTTCAATAATTTCATTCTCTCTAACCCTAGCCAGTTGTTCATCAAGAAATTCACCTAATGGCACAGTATTATCAAGCATAGAAGTAGTTTCATCATAAGTATCATGCAAACTAGAAGTGGCATCATCAATAACATGCGACATATCAGAATGAATAGCAGGTGTAGGTGTCGCAAGTTTACTCAAAATAGAAGGTGAATCAAGTGCACAGCTAGATGGCAGTTCCTTACCTCCCCTCGTAGTTGATGGAAAAAAATCTTGGTTCTTTTATCTTTCAAGTTCTTCATAGTGATCAGCAGATATAAATCCCAACTGACTCAAAGAATAGAGCTATGCTCCCCAGCAACGGCGCCAGAAAATAGTCTTTATAACCCACAAGTATAGGGGATCACAACAATTTTCGAGGGTAGTAGTCAACCCAAATTTATTGATTCGACACAAGGGGAGCCAAAGAATATTCTCAAGTATTAGCAGCTGAGTTGTCAATTCAACCACACCTGGAAAGTTAATATGTGCAGCAAAGTATTTAGTAGCAAAGTAATATGATAGTAGTGGTAACGGTAGCAAAAGTAATATTTTTGGTTTTATAGTGATTATAACAGTAGCAACGGAAAAGTAAATAAGCGAAGAACAATATATGAAAGCTCGTAGGCAACGGATCGGTGATGGATGATTATGTCGGATGCGATTCCTCATGCAATAGTTATAACCTAGGGTGACACAGAACTAGCTCCAGTTCATTAATGTAATGTAGGCATGTATTCCGAATATAGTCATACGTGCTTATGGAAAAGAACTTGCATGACATCTTTTGTCCTACCCTCCCATGGCAGCGGGGTCCTATTGGAAACTAAGGGATATTAAGGCCTCCTTTTAATAGGGTACTGTACCAAAGCATTAACACATAGTGAATACATGAAGTCCTCAAACTACGGTCATCACCGGCAAGTATCCTGATTATTGTCACTTTGGGGTTAATGGATCATAACACATAATAGATGACTATAGACTTGCAAGATAGGATCAAGAACTCACATATATTCATGAAAACATAGTAGGTTCAGATCTGAAATCATGGCACTCGGGCCCTAGTGACAAGCATTAAGCATAACAAAGTCATAGCAACATCAATGTCAGAACATAATGGATACTAGGGATCAAAACCTATCAAAACTAACTCGATTACATGATAAATCTCATCCAACCCATCACCGTCCAGCAAGCCTACGATGGAATTACTCACGCACGACAGTGAGCATCATGAAATTGGTGATTGAGGAAGGTTGATGATGACAATGGCGATGGATTCCTCTCTCCTGAGCACCGAACGGACTCCAGATTAGCCCTCCCGAGAGAGATTAGGGCTTGGCGGCGGCTCTGTATCGTAAAACGCGATGAATCCTTCTCTCTGGGTTTTTTCTCCCCGGACACGAATATATAGAGTTGGAGTTGAGGTCGGAGGAGCACCAGGGGGCCCACGAGGCAAGGGGCGCGCCCAGGGGGTAGGCGCGCCCCCACTGTCGTGGTTCTAAGCCTGACAGTAGAGTGGGGGTAGGTATGGAGAGGCAAGGTCCTAGCTATGGAGAGGTTGTAAACTCAAGAGATGTACGAGTTCAGGCCCTTCTCGGAGGAAGTAAAAGCCCTACGTCTCGGAGCCCGGAGGCGGTCGAGTGGATTATATGTATAAGAGTTACAGGGTGCCGAACCCCTCTACCTGTGGAGGGGGGTGGCTTATATAGAGTGCGCCAGGACCCCAGCCAGCCCACGTAGGAGAGGGTTTAAGGTGAGTTAAGTCCGGGGTGTTACTGGTAACGCCCCACATAAAGTGTCTTTACTATCATAAAGTCTACTTAATTATAGGCCGTTGCAGTGTAGAGTGCCTCTTGACCTTCTGGTGGTCGAGTGAGTCTTCGTGGTCGAGTCCTTCAAGGCAGTCGAGCGTGTCTCTCGTCAGTCGACTGGAAGGTGACCTCTTCTAAGGGTGTCCTTGGGCAGGGTACTTAGATCAGGTCTGTGGCCCTACCCTAGGTACATGACCCCATCATTAGCCCCCGAATGGATTGAGGCTTCGAGTGAGGAAGGAGTTGATGTTGTTTCCGATTAGCTTTTGCACACTGGTCATGCGTTGTTCTGGACCAAAGAATCTCTTCGTTGGTAGTGAGCAACTTGTCTTCAGTCGACTCGATCCATTCTCTTCTTTCGTCGAGTGATCTTTCGGGCTTCGACGATTTCCGAGCGACGGATCGCAGGAAATACCGCGTCTGACAGACCGATCTGCCGTTCGCGGATTCCGCGGGATGCGAAATTTGGGGAAGCGCGCGAAGCGGAGCAGACCGCGGCATTCGGATGGGATGGGACATAGACGCCTCGATCCCCATGCCGCTTTCTTCACCACGTATCCCGCCTGCATAACTGTTCCTGGATATGATTAGATCGACCGGGCCCACCTGTCATCCACTCGGAAGGGACCTTATAAATACGCCCGGCGAGGGTTTTTTGTACAGTGCCTCAGCATTCTCTTTTTCTGCTCCCTTCGTCTCCGTCCAGCGCGCTCGCTCTCGCCTCCGCACAGCTTCTCCTCGCGCGTCTCACCGGCAACCATGGCCAAGGAGAAGACGGCGGCGCTGGAACGCACGAAGAAGGCGTCGGCAACGGAGAAGGCGAAGGGGAGATCCACCAGCCGCGGCGGGTCTTCGTCTAGATCCCGCCTGCCGAAGGGCTGGGTCCAAGGAGATTGGATCCAGTCGACCATCACGGAGAAAGATCTCCTCGACATGGCCAACGAGGGTCTGATCCCTCATGGAGCTGCGAGGCTTCCGGGGAAGGAGTGGCAGCCCCAGCCAGAAGAGGGTGAGTGCGTGCTCCTGGCTACCCATGTCGACCGTGGATTTTCTTTGCCGCCGAGTATTTTCTTTCGTGGGTTCTTGAACTTCTTTGGAGCGCAACTCCATCACTTTACCCCAAATTCTATCGCCTATCTTGCCGCGTTCGTGTCCATGTGTGAGGGTTTTCTGGGCTGTTGACCGCACTGGGGCTTGTTCAAGCATATATTCACGTGTCGCTCTCAGACCGTGAAGAAGGCGAGCCCAGGCGACGAAAGGACCCGAGTTGTCCAAATGTGTGGGGGCCTGGGGATCCAGGTGAGGAATAAGAGCACCTTCCCAGCCATGACTTTTCCCGAGTCAGTCAGAGGCTGGCAGTCGACCTGGTTCTACTGCCAGGATCAGTCGATGCCGGGGCAGTCGAGTGGACTCCCTCAGTTTACCATGGACCGAGTGAACAAGCCCTCCTCTCTGAAGTTGATTCCGGAGGAGAAAGCTGACGTGAAGATGTTGATGGAGCGCATAGTACAGTTGGTTCGGGAGGGAGTGACGGGCATGGATCTCCTAGAGGTTTTTCTTAGGCGTCGTATCCAGCCCCTTCAGTTTCGGAGCCACTGCATGTGGTTGTACTGTGGGACTGAGGACGAGACTCGGGTCCATCCAGAAGCAGTCGACGATGTCACTCTGGAAAGGTGGATGGCCGCCGTTACCGGAAACAAGGATAACCCACGCGGAGCCAGAAGGATTCCTCCACTCGACCACCACAGTGATCCAAACAAAGTATGCCTGCTCTGCTCTCCACTGTGTTCTTGTCATATTCATTTCTGTTTATTCTGCCAATCGGTCGATTGATTTTTGTCTTGATGTCTATCAGGCCCTCACCGAGCTGTACTCGATGCCCAATGGAGCACAGGCTCCGACTGAGGAGGGTGAGGCGAGTGGGGGCGAGAGCCAGGAGGAGGAGTGGGACTCGGATGTTGCTGAGGATGATGATGACGATGACGACGATGACGGTGATGAAGATGATGCTGAAGACGAGGAAGAAGAGGAGGAGGAGGTCGTACCACTGCGCTCAGAAAGGCGGTCGAAGCTTGTCCACGACCCTGCGACTGAACGTGGCAAAGGGGTTGCGACCGTTGCACAGTCGACCAAGCGCCCTCGGACCACCTCTCCGGCGCCGACTGAAAAGGCGTCGAAGCAGCCCAGGGCGGCTCCGTCAAAGCCGACCAAGCTCCTGCCGAAGATGAAGGTGTCCATCCCCACCATATCAGGGTAATCGTACTGCTTAAGTCTTCTTATTTTGTACGAACTTTATCTCTGGCTGGCGCTGGGATTAGTCGACTGATTCTTTGGAGTTGCAGTGCTGCTACTTCCGAGACCTCAGCCCGGGCTGATGACCATGAGATGGAGGACGCAGCAACCTCAAAGCCAGGTACTATACTCTTAACGCCGTTTTTAGTCGACTGACTTATGACCTATAATCCTGATTCTTCTCTGTAGCTCCACCCAATGTTGTTATCACTCTCCCAGATGATGATGAAGATGAGGAACCGTTGAAGCACAGAAGGAGTAGGAAAACGTCTGCCAGCAGGGTGCCCCAGGATGTGACGTCGCGTGAGACTCTGGTTGCGGAGGAGGAGAACACCACTCGACACACTGTGTCCTTCGCAGATCCACTAATGAGTGCTCAGCAGCCCTCCCTCTTCACAACGCACCACGTCCCAGAGGACCAAGCTGGCGCCGCAAAGGAGGCGATACGCCAGGCAGGGATCATGATGGAGCAGTTGAGGACCATCCGGGATGCGAGCCAGGCAGCTTACGACGCCAGTTCTGCCCTTCAAAGCAATGTTCAGGTCAGTCGACCATCGTCTGTTCTGTTAGGATATGCTATCAAAAACTTTTCTTTCCAACATCTACGGTAGTCACCCAGTGGTGTGTCGACTTAGACTCCGTGTTAGCGGGGGCACGCTGAGTGCACCCGCTGGGTGTAGTCCCCGAGGCTAAGGTCGACTACTGGCAGTCGGCCTTAGGCTTTATAATTTCAGTCTTTGCGTCATTCGACTATGTCGACTGGATTTCACAAACTGGTCGACTGGTCGACTCTGTCTTCAATAGGATTAGTGGGGGCATGCTGAGTGCACCCACTGGGTGTAGTCTCCAAGGCTAAGGTCGACTGCTGGCAGTCGACTTTAGGTTTTATAATTTCAGTCTTTCCGTCATTCGACTATGTCGAATGGATTTCGCAAACCGGTGGGGGCACGCTGAGTGCACCCACTGGGTGTAGTCCCCGAGACTGTGGTCGACTGCTGGCAGTCGATTACAGTCTTAAAAAATACATCTCTCCTTTTTTTTTGAGGTCGACTGGTCGACTCTATCTTCGATAGAAGTAGTGGGGGCACGCTGAGTGCACCCACTGGGTGTAGTCCCCGAGACTACGGTCGAATGCTTGTATTCGGCTGTAGTCTTAGAAACGTGTGATTTTTCCTTTTTCACTCGGAAGTGAATTATATTTGACATTTAGTCGATTGGTTCTTCGCAGAACTCCTGTGATCTTGTGGCTCGCTACTCTGAGCTGGAAAACAAGCACGTTCAGCTCGAGCTGAATTTGAAGCTGGTTCAGGAGAAACTGACGAAGGCAAAGGAGGAGACCGAAGGTATGTTTGGTGAGACCTTGACGACTGATTTTTCCCTTCGTTTGTTTCAAAATCTGATCTTGCTGTAACTTGCAGGTAAGGTAAGGGAGGCCCAACAGAAAAAAGACCTTGAACTAGCTGAGAAGATCAAGCTTGCTGACGAGAAGTTAGCTTCAGTCACCAAGCTTGAACAAGACAATACCAATCTGAAAACTGCTCTTGGGATCGCCAACAATGAAGTCAGTCGACTGAAAACTGATAAAACTGCCCTGACCGACCAAGTCAGTAAGTTGACTGGGAAGAAAAATGATCTGGAGGCCTTCCTGAGTGGTCTTGCTAAGAAGCTGTTTCTTATGCTTGAAGGTAAACTTCTATGCTCGGCAATCATTTCCAATCGTGGTTTTTCCATTCGACCATCGCCTTGACTCGGTGATCGTCCTTGCAGAATTTTGTCAAAACTTTGAAGAAGAAACTAGCCGGCTGGAACCAAACCTCGACCCCGTCAATTCTCCGGTGAACGACGAAGTTGCCATGAATGTTTTCCGACTGGAGTCCCGTGTTGCAGCTGCCGTGGACTATCTTGCAAGGCTGAAGGTCGCCACATCTCGCATCGACTCGACGCTCTGGCCCGGGGAGACACTTCAAAATGACCTTGAGTCACTGATGGCTCGCTTGAACACGATCCCTGGTCGAGTGCAGGAGTGGAAGAAGTCCTCGGCTCGATGCGGTGCAGATGTCGCTCTGTGTCTGGCCCGAGTCCACTGCAAAGATGCGCGAGAAGAGAAGCTGGCGGCCCTCCGGGTGGCCAACACCAAGAAACATGACTTCAGGTCCTTTATGGAAACTTTCCTTGCGGCTGCCACTCGGATCGCAGATGGAATTGATCTTGATGAGTTCGTTGCACCTTCCAGCCCTCCACAGGAGGGGTAAAAAACTTCTTCTAATCTCGACGCTTTAAATTTGCCTCGGTATGCCGAGTGGAGTTGTAACCGATAAACCTTAACGGGCTTAGCACCCGAGCACTTTCGGTTCCTTTAGGTATCGATCCGAACTTGAATTTGTCGTTTGAATATGATTGCTTTTGGCTCGAAATGTCTTTTGTAGGTTCAAAGCAGGGCGCTTACTGCAATCGACTTATTCCTTAGTCCACTTAGGTGAGCGCTGGGCTGCAGCTAAGCCCCCGAGTGGAAGTCTGGCTTACCACTCGGCAGGATTTTTATAACTTAGGCGAGTACTTGGACTGCAGCTAAGCCTCCGAGTGGAAGTCTGACTTACCACTCGGTAGGATTTTTGATTACTTAGGCGAGTACTTGGACTGCAGCTAAGCCTCCGAGTGGAAGGTTTGCTCTTCACTCGGTAGGATTCTTGATTACTTAGGCGAGTACTTGGACTGCAGCTAAGCCCCCGAGTGAGAGGTTTGCTCTTCACTCGGTAGGATTCTTGATTACTTATGCGAGTACTTGGACTGCAGCTAAGCCCCCGAGTGGAAGTCTGGCTTACCACTCGGTAGGATTTTTGATTACTTAGGCGAGTACTTGGACTGCAGCTAAGCCCCCGAGTGAGAGGTTTGCTCTTCACTCGGTAGGATTTTTATAACTTAGGCGAGTACTTGGACTGCAGCTAAGCCCCCGAGTGAGAGGTTTGCTCTTCACTCGGTAGGATTCTTGATTACTTAGGCGAGTACTTGGACTGCAGCTAAGCCCCCGAGTGAGAGGTTTGCTCTTCACTCGGTAGGATTCTTGATTACTTAGGCGAGTACTTGGACTGCAGCTAAGCCCCCGAGTGGAAGTCTGGCTTACCACTTGGTAGGATTTTGATTACTTAGGCGAGTACTTGGACTGCAGCTAAGCCCCGAGTGGAAGTCTGGCTTACCACTCGGTAGGATTTTTGATTACTTAGGTGAGTACTTGGACTGCAGCTAAGCCTCCGAGTGGAAGTCTGGCTTACCACTCGGTAGGATTTTTATAACTTAGGCGAGTACTTGGACTGCAGCTAAGCCCCCGAGTGAGAGGTTTGCTATTCACTCGGTAGGATTTTCATAACTTAGGCGAAACGGATTCGCAGCTAAGCCTCCGAGTGAGAGGTTTGCTCTTCACTCGGTAGGATTTTCATAACTTAGGCGAAACGGATTCGCAGCTAAGCCTCCGAGTGAGAAGTCTGGCTCACCACTCGGTAGGATTTTTTATAAACTTAGGCGGAACGGATTCGCGGCTAAGTCACCCACTGAGGGGGAATTTTATTAGATAAAATAAAAAGTGACAAAAATTATGGAGGAACTATGACACTATTATTTTGAGGTCCATGAACTACAGAAGTACTTTATTGCAACTCATCCGAGTGATAAAACTTAAGTGTAAAATGGGCGGAGTAGTTCCGCGTTCCAAGCTCGGGGCTCGTCGATATTATGCTCGACGTTGTAAAGACGGTACGCCCCGTTGTGGAGAACCTTGGTGACGATGAAGGGACCTTCCCAAGAAGGAGCAAGCTTGTGTGGTTTGTGCTGATCCACTCGGAGAACCAAATCTCCTTCCTGGAAGGCTCGACCTCTCACATTTCTGGCGTGGAAACGACGCAAATCTTGTTGGTAGATGGTCGACCGGATCAGAGCCATCTCCCTTTCTTCCTCTAAAAGGTCGACTGCGTCCTGCCGCGCTTGTTCAGCTTCTGCTTTGTTGTAGACTTCAAATCGAGGAGCATTGTGGAGAAGATCACTCGGCAAGACTGCTTCGGCTCCGTAGACCAAGAAGAATGGAGTTCTTCCGGTCGACCGATTAGGTGTGGTCCGCAGTCCCCAAAGCACTGAGGGAAGTTCATCGACCCAAGCTCCAGCTGCATGCTTGAGATCACGCATCAGTCGGGGTTTCAATCCCTTGAGAATCAGGCCATTGGCTCGCTCTGCTTGTCCATTCGACTGCGGATGGGCGACTGAAGCGTAGTCGACCCGTGTGCCTTGAGAGTTACAGAAATCTTTGAATTCCTCCGAGTCAAAGTTCGACCCATTATCCGTAATGATGCTGTGCGGGACTCCATATCTGAATATTAGTTCCCTGATGAAGCTAACAGCAGTACCAGCGTCAAGGTTCTTGATTGGTTTAGCCTCAATCCACTTGGTGAACTTGTCGACTGCCACCAGTACATGCGTGAAGCCACTTCTCCCTGTTCTCAAAGGACCGACCATGTCCAACCCCCATACTGCGAAAGGCCAGACGAGTGGAATGGTCTTCAGGGCTGATGCAGGCTTGTGCGACATATTCGAGTAAAACTGACATCCCTCGCACTTATCCACTATCTCCTTTGCCATCTCATTCGCCTTTGGCCAGTAAAATCCGGCTCGGTATGCTTTGGCCACGATGGTCCGAGAGGACGCGTGATGACCACAGGTCCCCAAGTGAATATCATTAAGGATGATTCGACCTTCTTCCGGCGTTATGCACTTCTGACCGACTCCAGTCGCGCTTTCTCTGTATAACTGTCCTTTGATTACGGTAAAGGCCTTAGATCGGCGGACGATCTGTCGAGCCTCTTCCTCATCCTCCGGGAGCTCTTTTCTCAGGATATACACGATATATGGAACTGTCCAATCGGGAATGACCACCAAGATCTCCATGACCAAGTCGACCACTGCTGGGACTTCAACCTCAGTCGGATCTGTGGCACTCTTGGGCTGTGGAGCTTCTTCGGTGAAAGGATCTTCTTTGACTGACGGAGTGTGTACATGCTCCAAGAACACACCACTCGGAATGGCTTCTCTCTTGGAACCTATCTTTGCTAGATCATCAGCTGCTTGATTTTTCAGTCGGGGTATATGATGGAGCTCCAACCCCTCGAACTTCTTTTCTAGCTTCCTCACTGCACTGCAGTATCCAGTCATGGCTGGTCTTCTCACGTCCCACTCCTTCATCACTTGATTGACCACTAAATCCGAGTCGCCATAGACCATCAGGCGACGGACGCCGAGTGAAATGGCCATGCGCAACCCATATAAGAGGGCCTCATATTCTGCCTCATTGTTGGAGGAATCAAAGTGAATCTGGAGCACATATCTGAGCTTATCTCCTCTGGGGGAAACCAGGACAACCCCAGCACCGGAACCATTCAACATCTTAGAGCCATCAAAGAACATGGTCCAATGCTCCGAGTGAACTTCAGTCGGCTGCTGCTGTTCAATCCACTCGGCGAGGAAATCTGCTATTGCCTGGGACTTAATGGCTTTCTTTGCCTCAAACTTGATATCAAGGGGAAGAAGTTCAATCGCCCATTTGGCCACTCGACCAGTTGCATCTCTGTTGTGCAAAATCTCTGATAGTGGAGCATCGCTGACGACTGTGATGGAATGATCAGAGAAATAATGAGCAACCTTCTTTGTGGTCATGTATATTCCATACACAAGCTTCTGATAATGAGGATATCTCTGCTTGGATGGAGTCAAGACTTCAGACAAATAATACACTGGGCGCTGAACTTTGAGAGCTTTTCCTTCTTCTTCCCGCTCGACCGTAAGCACAGTACTGACGACTTGTCCTGTGGCTGCGATATAGAGCAACAGAGGCTCTTTGCTGATTGGAGCAGCAAGCACCGGCTGGGTGGAGAGCAGAGCTTTTAGCTCGGCAAACGCTGCATCAGCTTCTGGAGTCCACTCGAACTTGTCTGCCTTCTTCATCAGTCGGTAAAGAGGCAATGCCTTTTCACCGAGTCGTGAGATGAATCGACTTAATGCGGCCAAGCATCAAGTAAGCTTCTGGACATCGTGCACTCGCACAGGGCGTTTCATTCGGAGAATAGTGCCGATCTTCTCTGGATTAGCGTCGATTCCTCGTTCGGAAACGAGAAAACCGAGTAACTTGCCACCAGGAACTCCAAATGTGCACTTTGATGGATTGAGCTTGATATCATACCTTCTGAGGTTGGCAAATGTTTCGGCGAGATCAGCGAGCAGGTCAGAACCTTTTCGTGACTTGACAACGATATCATCCATATATGCTTCCACATTCCGACTGATTTGAGTGAGTAGACACTTCTGAATCATTCGCATAAATGTGGCTCCGGCATTCTTGAGGCCGAATGGCATGGTGATATAGCAGAAGCACCCGAATGGAGTGATGAAAGCTGTTTTTATCTCGTCGGGTCCGTACAGACGGATCTGGTGGTACCCGGAGGAGGCGTCTAGAAAAGACAGTCTCTCGCATCCCGCGGTCGAATCAACAATTTGATCTATGCGAGGGAGAGGAAAATGATCTTTCGGGCAGGCCCGGTTGATGTTCTTGAAATCAATGCACATCCGGAGTGATTTGTCTTTCTTAGGAACCATGACGACATTAGCGAGCCACTCGGAGTGGTATATCTCTCGGATAAATCCTGCCGCCAACAGTCGAGCCACTTCCTCACCAATGGCTTTTCTCTTCTGGACGGCGGACCGCCGAAGATGCTCTTTAACTGGTTTTGCAGATGAGTCGACTCTTAGGCGATGCTCAGCCAGTCCTCTGGGAACACCTGGCATGTCAGCGGGCTTCCATGCAAAAATGTCCCAGTTCTCACGGAGGAACTGGATGAGCGCTTCTTCCTATTTTGGGTCGAGTGTTGTGGAGATGCGGGTTGGAGCTGCATCAGGATCGGTCGCGTGAATGTGAACAGGCTTCGTCTCACCAGACGACTGAAATGCAGACTCTGTGGCGAGTTTCTTGGATCGCAGCAAGTCACTCGGATCTGCGTTTTGCTTGTACTCTTCGAACTCGACCGCTGTCACCTGGGAATCAGCAATCTTTGAGCCTTTCTGGAAGCACCCTTCTGCCTTTTTCCGATCACCGATGACAGTGATCACTCCTTTGGGGCCGGGCATCTTCAATTTGAGGTACACGTAACATGGTCGAGCCATGAACCGTGCATAAGCTGGTCTTCCCAAAATGGCATGATATGCACTCTGAAAATCCACGACCTCGAACGTCAACTTCTCTTTGCGAAAATGTTTCGAATCGCCAAACACCACGTCCAGAGCTATTTGGCCGAGTGACTCGGCTTTCTTTCCTGGTATAACACCATGAAAGCTCATGTTACTGGTGCTCAGTCGGGACATCGGAATGCCCATTCCTTTCAGTGTGTCTGCATACAGCAAATTCAACCCACTACCACCGTCCATAAGCACTTTTGTCAGTCGAGTGCCTTCAACAACTGGATCGACCACCAAAACTTGCCTACCAGGGGTGGCAATATGAGTTGGGTGATCAGATTGGTCGAAGGTGATGGGTGTTTGGGACCATTTCAGATAGTTTGCTTTTGCTGGGGCAACCATGTTCACCTCACGGTTAATAACTTTCAATCGACTCTTGCTCTCCACATCTGCAAAGATCATTAGAGTAGAGTTGATATGAGGATATCCTTCCTCACTGTCCTCCTTGTCTTCGACCTTGTCCGACTCCTTCTCCTTGTTATTAGACTGTTTTCCCTGAAACTGCTGGATCAGGAGTCGACATTGCCGAGTGGTGTGCTTCGGGTAGATGATATTCCCCTCTTCGTCTTTCTTCGTGTGGATGTGACACGGCATATCCATCACATCGTTCCCTTCTTTATCCTTTACCTTCTTAGGGTTCCAAGATCCTTTTGGTTTCCCTTTAAACTTTCCCTGAGTCACGGCCAGAGCCTCTCCAGGAGCTGCCGGTTCAGCCTTCCGCTTCTGTTTCCGATTGGTGTTTCCCTTTTCCGACTGACTCGGCTTGTGCTTGCCGCTTCGGAGTCGGTCTTCTTCTTCGCTGTTGGCGTACTTGGTAGCAATCTCCATCATCCGACTCAAGGTCATGTCACCGGTTCGACCAAACTTCAAGCTCAATTCTCTATTCTTGACGCTATCTTTAAAGGCGCAGACTGCTTGATGATCAGACACATTCTCCACAGTATGGTGCAAAGTGATCCATCTCTGAATATACTCTCTGAGAGTCTCATTGGTCTTCTGCACGCAGACTTGCAACTCCGTCAGTCCAGCCGGTCGCTTGCAAGTTCCTTCAAACGTTCTGATGAACACTCGGGACAAATCTTCCCAAGTGTAAATGCTGCTATGAGGTAATTGAGTCAACCATGCCCTGGCAGAACCTTCCAGCATGAGGGGCAAATGCTTCATGGCCACCTCGTCATTCCCACCACCAATCTGAACCGCCACTCGGTAGTCCTCAAGCCAAGTTTCAGGCTTAGACTCACCAATGAACTTGCTGACTCCTGTTGCCAACCTGAAATTGGGAGGGATAACTGCGGCTCTGATAGCTCTGCTGAAACATTCAGGACCAGAAACATGCACTCGACTGCTTGTGGGCGCATCTCTGTCGAGTCCGCCTCGATGGGCTCTGTTCCGGTCGACCAAACCTTGCACGATAATGGATCGCGCGTCGAAGCCTGGTTCTTTGGGGTCGACCGGAACTCTTCGCCCCGTACTGAACTGACGTCTGTCATCTTGCTGCCGAGGAGCGTAAGACCCACCCCTTGGAGGGGAATTGGGCACTCGACGCCTATCATCTCGGTCGAGTCGGTCACCATATTGGTCTCGCCGATTCTCGTGCCCTTCACGCCGCGGAGGCGATCTGGGGCTGTGAGCCGACTGAACCGTATTCGCAGCAACAGATCGACTGTGAATTCTGTTGGGCGACTGCGACACGGCCGAATTCTGATCTCCTGCTGCCCGGAGCAGATCCCTGATCTGCATCAAGCCTCTGCCAGCTTCCGACTGAGAGGGTTGGATGGACTCTGCTATACGGGTCGCAGCTGCTAAATTCTGGATTGGGGTTCGATATACCTGAGTCGGCGGGAAGAGTTGACGTCGATTGGTGTCGGGAATTCGTTGCCGCGTGCGCTCGTCGAGTGCTCGCTGAAGATTCTCCAGTCGAGTGCGTTCGGCCAAATTGGCCAAACGTGCGTCCTCCAAGGCGCGAGCCTCAGGGGTTTCTCCTGCGATGGGAGTACGCAGGACATCCACGTTCCTGCGGCGAAGTTCTTCTCTTTGCAGAGAGTCGAGTGGCTCGGGCTGGTACTCTTCGTGGTCTCGTGCGGGGTCGCCTCCGTCGCCTTCTCCACCATCACGGGCGAAGCCAGGGGGACTGCGGGGCCCGTCGACCATCAGAATTTCCGCCGCTGGATCACTGCTATCGCACTCGGATGCGGTCTCTACGGAGCCAGTCGACAGATCGAACAGGCCGTAGAGAGATTCGTCGGGCTCGATTGCCGCAACTTGGGTGGTGGCCGTCTGGCGAGCCACCGCGTGCCTCACCCACCGCTGAATCCTCGACCGGCCCGAGCGCTTGCGCTGACGGGAGACCGGGAGGGTGGTCGATGGGGATGTCGACCGATACGGGGTCGACGGTTGCCGCAGCAGAACGCCGTGGACACATGCGCGAAAATGTGTCGCACCATGGACGGGGAGCGCATCAACGTCGAGTGGAGCCTCCTGGAGCCAGGCGGAGTCGTCGGCGATGAAGGTGAGAGCGCCGAGACGGATCTCTCGACCCTCGACCAAAACTCCAGCAGCCACCATGATGAAAGTACTCGGAAGAATCGCAATTTCTCCACAAAATTGCTAAAACACCGGCCCCACGGTGGGCGCCAACTGTCGTGGTTCTAAGCCTGACAGTAGAGTGGGGGGTAGGTATGGAGAGGCAAGGTCCTAGCTATGGAGAGGTTGTAAACGCAAGAGATGTACGAGTTCAGGCCCTTCTCGGAGGAAGTAAAAGCCCTACGTCTCGGAGCCCGGAGGCGGTCGAGTGGATTATATGTATAAGAGTTACAGGGTGCCGAACCCCTCTACCTATGGAGGGGGGTGGCTTATATAGAGTGCGCCAGGACCCCAGCCAGCCCATGTAGGAGAGGGTTTAAGGCGAGTTAAGTCCGGGGTGTTACTGGTAACGCCCCACATAAAGTGTCTTTACTATCATAAAGTCTACTTAATTACAGGCCATTGCAGTGCAGAGTGCCTCTTGACCTTCTGGTGGTCGAGTGAGTCTTCGTGGTCGAGTCCTTCAAGGCAGTCGAGCGTGTCTCTCGTCAGTCGACTGGAAGGTGACCTCTTCTAAGGGTGTCCTTGGGCAGGGTACTTAGATCAGGTCTGTGGCCCTACCCTAGGTACATGACCCCATCACCCACCCTCGTGGACAGGGTTTGGGCCCCCTGGCCTTGATTATTTCACCAGTATTTTTTATATATTCCAAAAATAATCTCCGTTGATTTTCAGGTCATTCCAAGAACTTTTATTTCTGCACAAAAATAACACCATGGCAATTCTGCTGAAAACAGCGTCAGTCCGGGTTAGTTCCATTCAAATCATGCAAGTTAGAGTCCAAAACAAGGGCAAAAGTGTTTGGAAAAGTAGATATGTTGGAGACGTATCAAAGGTCGGCCACGGTGACGCACGAGTCACTAATGGGTATACCCAAATAGGTCATGGGGAAAGAACCCAGCCGACAGTTCAGTTGGTCGGCCATAGCTTGGGCCTCGTGTGGGGGGTAGCCAAGAATCATCACTTCACTCTTATCGAAGTTGATTGACATCTGTTGGAAGCATGGGAGGAGGAACTTCAGGTTGGCAATGTTGGATGCGGAGCCCTCCACCATTATGATGGTATCGTCTGCATATTGTAGGAGGGAGACCCCTCCCGCTCCTACCAGTTGAGGAACTACGACGTGAATATGGCCGGAAGATTTGGCCTTATCTAGGATGACAGCAAGGGCGTCGACCACCATGTTGAACAGAAACGGGGAGAACGGGTCGCCCTGGCGGACCCCATAGAGAGTGGGAAAGTAAGGCTCGATCTCACCGTTGATGTTCACGGCAGTTCGACCACAGGAGACGAGTTGCATATATAACTCTGGTCACCCACCGGTCATCGAAGCCCTTGCGGAGCAAGACTTCCCGAAGGAAGGGCCAGTGAACCGTATCATAGGCTTTATGGAAGTCGAGCTTTAGGAAGACCGCTCGATGGTGCTTGGACCGGACTTCGTGAAGAATCTCGTGGAAGACTAACACCCCATCCAGGATGAACCACCCTTGAATGAAGGCGGACTGGTTGGGGTGGGTAACGGTGTCAGCTAGAAGGGTCACCCTATTGGCGTACCCCTTGGCCAAGATCCGGAATATCACATCGATCACAGTGATAGGCCAAAACTGGCGGATGTCAGAAGCGCCCGGAACTTTGGGGATGAGTGTGATGACCCCATAGTTTAGGCGCCCAAGGTCCATGGCCCCTGAATATAATTCATCGAAGAGGGCCATGACTTCCGGTTTTATGGTCTGCCAGAACGTTTTGAAAAACGTGACTGGCAGTCCATCCGAACCCGGGGCTGAGGAGGGGTTCATACCATTTATGGCTGCGAGGACCTCATCCTTAGAGAAAGGCACCACCAGGGCGGCATTCGCCTCATCAGACACTAACTGGTTAGCCGACCAAGTGCCGGAGGCCAGTGCGGCCCCACCCCGAGGGGTGGGAGAAGATAGGGCTTTATAAAAGCCATCTACGTGGACTTGGATGTCCGCAGGACGGACGAGCTGGGTATCTCCATCCCATAAGCAATGGATGGAATTCCGTTGCCGCCGCCCATTAGCGATCACCTGGAAGTAAGCCGTATTAGCGTCTCCACGGAGCACCCACCATTGGGTGCCGCAGATCCTCCAGTATGCTTCTTCATCTGTGTAGATGGTCGAAAGCTGATCCTCGAGATCTAATAACCCACAAGTATAGGGGATCACAACAGTTTTCGAGGGTAGAGTATTCAACCAAAATTTATTGATTCAACACAAGGGAAGCCAAAGAATATTCTCAAGTATTAACAGTTGAGTTCTCAATTCAACCGCATCTGAAAGACTTAATATCCACAGCAAAGTATTTAGTAGCAAAGTAATATGGAAGTAGCGGTAACGGTTGCAAAAGTAACAGTAGTAGTTTTTGTAGTGATTGTAACAGTGGCAACAGAAAAGTAACTAAGCAAAGATCAATATGTGAAAAGCTCGTAGGTAATGGATCAGTGATGGATAATTATGTCAGATGCGATTCCTCATGCAACAGTTATAACATAGGGTGACACAAAACTAGCTTCAGTTCATCAATGTAATGTAGGCATGTATTCCGAATATAGTCATACGTGCTTATGGAAAAGAACTTGCATGGCATCTTTTGTCCTACCCTCCCGTAGCAGCGGGGTCCTATTGGAAACTAAGGGATATTAAGGCCTCCTTTTAATATAGTACCGGAACAAAGCATTAACACTTGGTGAATACATGAACTCCTCAAACTACGGTCATCATCGGGAGTGGTCCCAATTATTATCACTTCGGGGTTATCGGATCATAACACACAGTAGGTGACTATTGACTTGCAAAATAGGATCAAGAACTCACATATATTCATGAAAACATAATAGGTTCAGATCTGAAATCATGGCACTCGGGCCCTAGTTACAAGCATTAAGCATACAAAGTCATAGTAACATCAATCTTAGAACATAATGGATACTAGGGATCAAACCCTAACAAAACTAACTCGATTACATGGTAAATCTCATCCAACCCATCATTGTCCAGCAAGCCTACGATGGAATTACTCACGCACGGTGGTGAGCATCATGAAATTGGTGATGGAGGAAGGTTGATGATGACGACAGATTCCCCTCCGGAGCCCCGAACGGACTCCAGATCAGCCCTCCCGATGAAGATTAGGGCTTGGCGCTGGCTCCGTATCATAAAATGCGATGAATCCTTCTCTCTGGTTTTTTTCTCCCTGAACGTGAATATATAGAGTTGGAGTTGACGTCGGTGGAGCCTCAGGGGCCCACGAGGCAGGTGGCATGCCCTGCACCCTCGTGGATATGGTGTGGGCCCCCTGGTGTTGATTCTTTCGCCGGTACTTTTTATAAATTCCAAAACGTGTCTCCGTAAATTTCCAGGTCATTCCGAGAACTTTTATTTCTGCACAAGAATAACACCATGGCAATTCTGTTGAAAACAACATCGGTCCGGGTTTGTTCCATTCAAATCATGCAAGTTAGAGTCCAAAACAAGGTAAAAAGTGTTTGGAAAAGTAGATACGATGGAGACGTATCAACTCCCCCAAGCTTAAACCTTTGCTTGTCCTCAAGCAATTCAGTTGACAAACTGAAAGTGATAAAGAAAAACTTTTACAAACTCTGTTTGATCTTATTGTTGCAAATATGTAAAGCCAGCATTCAAGTTTTCAGCAAAGATTATGAACTAACCATATTCACAATAACATTTAGGTTTCATGTTTACTCATATCAATGGCATAATCGACTAGCGAGCAATAATAATAAATCTCGGATGACAAAACTTTCTCAAAATCATAATATGATATAACAAGATGGTATCTCGCTAGCCCTTTCTGAGACCGCAAAACATATATGCAGAGCACCTCTGAAGATCAAGGACTGACTAAACATTGTAATTCATGGTAAAAGAGATCCAGTCACAGTCATACTCAATGTAAATTAATAGTAATGCATGCACATGACAGCGGTGCTCTTCAACTGGTGCTTTTTAATAAGAGGATGATGACTCAACATAAAAGTAAATAGACAGGCCCTTCTCAAAGGGAAGCATGGATTTGCAGAGGTGCCAGAGCTCGAGTTTTGAAACAGATATAAATAATATTTTGAGTAGGGATGGCAATTTTATCCACGGATATGGATATCCATGGATACCCGACCCGGTTGGGCAAGGGTATGGAGAACATTTTCGCCCATGGGTCCATGGATATGGATACCCATGAACAACCAGGTTGGGCATGGTTATAGTTTGCGCTCCATGGATATCCAATGGATACCCATATGACATGTGGGGCCATATGCCAGTGATAGTAGAAAGAGCGAATCAATGGGAAGTGGCAGGAAATATGCAACTTGTTCCATGAGCTATATGCTGGAGAATCAACCTCTGGTATGTCACACTTAAGGACTCATTGTATTATTTGTTGCCTACTTATGCATGTAGCTTATGTTGTCATTTGTGAGTGAATGATGATGAGTTAATTTTCTCTTTGGGAAGGCTTCATGCTGACTTTTCTATGCCCATGGAGCTCCATGGGTATGTGGGTATCCAGTGGGTTTGGACATGGGCACAAGTTTTGCCCATGGATAATTTGATGGATGGGCAGAGGGTAGGAAGATGGGTCATGGGTTGGATTTTGACCAGCTCCACCCGCCCCAAACCCGACCCATTGCCATCCCTAATTTTGAGTCATATACTTTCATTGTTAACATAACAACCAAGAGATCTCGATATCTTCCATGCTACACACATTATAGGCGGTTCCCAAATAGAATGGTAAAGTTTATACCCCCCACCACCAAAAAACATCAATCCATGGCTTGTCCGAAACAATGGGTGCCTCCAACTAACAACAATCCTGGGGGAGTTTTGTTTGCAATTATTTTAATTTAAGCATGGGACTGGGCATCCCGGTTACGAGCCATTTTCTCGTGAATGATGAGCGGATTCTACTCATCCTGAGAATAACCCACCTAGCATGGAAGATATAGACAACCCTAGTTGATACATGAGCTATTCGAGCATACAAAACAAAATTTCATTTGAAGGTTTAGCGTTTGGCACATACAAATTTACTTGGAATGGCAGGTAGATACCACTTATAGGAAGGTATGGTGGACTCATTGATAACCCACAAGTATAGGGGATCGCAACAGTTTTCGATAAGTAAGAGTGTCGAACCCAACGAGGAGCTAAAGGTAGAACAAATATTCCCTCAAGTTCTATCGACCACCGATACAACTCTACGCACGCTTGACGTTCGCTTTACCTAGAACAAGTATGAAACTAGAAGTACTTTGTAGGTGTTTTCAAAAAGGCTTGCAAGAAGGTAAAGAGCACGAAAATAAAACTAGGGGCTGTTAAGGTAAAGAAGCAACTAAAGTAAATATAGCGAGTGTGGAAAAGTGGTGGTAGGAGTTGCGAAATTGCCCCTTAGCAATTGACTACTTTACTAGACCGATAGCAAGTATTATGTGGGAGAGGCCACTGCTAGCATGCCATCCCTTACTTGGAATTCTATGCACTTATGATGGGAACTATTAGCAAGCATCCACAACTACTAATGTTCATTAAGGTAAAACCCAACCATAGCATTAAGATATATTGGTCCCCCTTGAATCCCGTATGCATCAATTTCTATGCTAGGTTGAAGCTTCTGTCACTCTTGCCCTCCAATACATAGTCCTATCAACATACAAATAACCCTATGGTGTGATTCACGCGCACGCTCATATGATGGGCATCAAAGGACAACAACATAACCACAAGCAAATTAAATCAATCATAGCAATTCATCAACCACCGATAGGACAACGAAAATCTACTCAGACATCATAGGATGGCAACACATCATTGGATAATAATATGAAGCATAAAACACCATGTTCAAGTAGAGGGTACATCTGGTTACGGGAGAGTGGACCACTGCAGATAGAGGGGGAAGGTGATGGAGATGTTGGTGAAGATGGCGGAGGTGTTGGTGAATTTCGCGGTGATGATGATGATGGCCACGACGGCGTTTCGGCGCCACCAGAGGAGAGGGGGGGGGGGGGCCTTCTTCCTCTTCTTCCTTGTCCTCCTCCCTAGATGGGAGAAGGGTTTCCCCTCTGGTCCTTGGCCTCCATGGCATGGGAGGGGCGAGAGCCCCTCCGAGATTGGATCTATCTCTCTGTTTCTCTTTGGTTCTGCGTTCTCTTCTGGCCCTGTTTCACCGTTTCGTATATATATGGAGATCTGTAACTTCGATTGGCCTGAAACCTTCGCCGTGATTTTTTCCTGAATATTAGCTTTCTTGCGGCAAAAGAAGAGCGTCAACCGCCTTACGGTGGGCTCACGAGGGTAGGGGCGCGCCCTAGGGGGGCGCCCCCCTGCCTCATGACCACCTCGGGCATTGGTTCGCGTTGATTTTCCTTTCGAATTTTCCATATTTTCCAAAAATAAGCTCCGTCCGTTTTTATCCCATTTGGACTCCGTTTGATATGGATATTCTGCGAAACCAAAAACATGCAATAGACAGGAACTGGCACTGGGCACTGGATCAATATGTTAGTCCCAAAAATAATATAAAAAGTTGCCAAAAACTATATGAAAGTTGAATAATATTGGCATGGAACAATCAAAAATTATAGATATGACGGAGACGTATCAGCATCCCCGAGCTTAATTCCTGCTTGTCCTCGAGTAGGTAAATGATAAAAAAGATAATTTTTGATGTGGAATGCTACCTAGCATAATCTTGATCACATATCTAATCATGGCATGAATATTAAGACACGAGTGATTCAAAGCAATAATCTATCTTTTGACATAAAAACAATAATACTTCAAGCCTACTAATAAAGCAATCATGTCTTTTCTAAATAACAAGGCCAAAGAAAGTTATCCCTACAAAATCATATAGTCTGGCTATGCTCCATCTTCACCACACAAAATATTCAAATCATGCACACCCCCGATGACAAGCCAAGCAATTGTTTCATACTTTTGACGTTCTCAAACCTTTTCAATTTTCACGCAATACATGAGCGTGAGCCATGGACATAGCACTATAGGTGGAATAGAATATGATGATGGGGGTTATGTGGAGAAGACAAAAAAGGAGAAAGTCTCACATCAACTAGGCGTATCAACGGGCTATGAAGATGCCCATTAATAGATATCAATGTGAGGAGTAGGGATTGCCATGCAACGGATGCACTAGAGCTATAAGTATATGAAAGCTCAAACTGAAACTAAGTGGGTGTGCATCCAACTTGCTTGCTCATGAAGACCTATGGCATTTGAGGAAGCCCATCGTTGGAATATACAAGCCAAGTTATATAATGAAAATTGCCACTAGTATATGAAAGTGATAACTCAAGAGACTCTCTCTATGAAGAACATGGTGCTACTTTGAAGCACAAGTGTGGTAAAAGGATAGTAACATTGCCCCTTCTCTCTTTTTCTCTCATTTTTTTGTTTTCTTTTGTTTTCTTTTTTTGGGCCTTCTCTTTTTCTGCCTTTCTTTTATTATTATTTTTTATTTTTTCGTCCGGAGTCTCATCCCGACTTGTGGGGGAATCATAGTCTCCATCATCCTTTCCTCACTGGGGCAATGCTCTAATAATGATGATCATCACACTTTTATTTACTTACAACTCAATATTACAACTCGATATCTAGAACAAAGATATGACTCTATATGAATGCCTCCGGCGGTGTACCAGGATGTGCAATGATCTAGCGTAGCAATGACATCAAAAAACGGACAAGCCATGAAAACATCATGCTAGCTATCTTACGATCATGCAAAGCAATATGACAATGAATGCTCAAGTCATGTATATGATGATGATGGAAGTTGCATGGCAATATATATCAGAATGGCTATGGAAATGCCATGATAGGTAGGTATGGTGGCTGTTTTGAGGAAGGTATATGGTGGGTTTATGGCACCGGCGAAAGTTGTGCGGTACTAGAGAGGCTAGCAATGATGGAAGGGTGAGAGTGCGTATAAATCATGGACTCAACATTAGTCATAAAGAACTCACATACTTATTGCAAAAATCTATTAGTCATCGAAACAAAGTACTACGCGCATGCTCCTAGGGGGATAGATTGGTAGGAAAATACCATCGCTCGTCCCCAACCGCCACTCATAAGGAAGACAATCAATAAATAAATCATGCTCCGACTTCGTTACATAACGGTTCACCATACGTGCATGCTACGGGAATCACAAACCTCAACACAAGTATTTCTACAATACACAACTACCCACTAGCATGACTCTAATATCACCATCTTTATATCGCAAAACTATTGCGAGGAATCAAACATATCATATTCAGTGATCTACAAGTTTTATGTAGGATTTTATGACTAACCATGTGAATGACCAGTTCCTGTCATCTCTCTAAATAGATATAAGTGAAGCAAGACAGTTTAATTCTTTCTACAAAAGATATGCCCACGCTCTAACAAATATAAGTGAAGCAAAAGAGCATTCTGCAAATGGCGGTTGTCTAAGTGAAGAGAAACAGGCAATCCAAACTTTAAATGATATAAGTGAAGCACATGAAGCATTCTATAAAGCCATACTCAAAAGATATAAGTGAAGTGTAAAGAGCATTCTATAAATCAACCAAGGACTATCTCATACCATCATGGTGCATAAAAAGAAAAATAAAAACCTAAATGCAAAAGACGCTCCAAGACTTGCACATATCGCATGAACGAAACGAATCCGAAAACATACCGATACTTGTTGAAGAAAGAGGGGATGCCTTCCCAGCATCCCCAAGCTTAGACACTTGAGTCTCCTTGAATATTTACTTGGGGTGCCTCGGGAATCCCCAAGCTTGAGCTCTTGCCTCTCTTCCTTCTTCTCACATCGAAACCTTCTCAATCATCGAACACTTCATCCATACAAAACTTCAACAGAAAACTCGGTAAGATTCGTTAGTATAATGAAGCAAATCACTACTCTAAGTACTATTGCAAACCAATTCATATTTTGTTTTTGCATTGTGTATACTCTAGTATAACTTTTTCATGGCTTAATCCACTGATATAAATTGATAGTTTCATCAAAACAAGCAAACTATGCATCAAAAACAGAATCTGTCTAAAACAGAACAGTCTGTAATAATTTGAACATCCACCACACTTTTATTACTTGACAAATTCTACCAAAATTAGGAAAAATAAATAATTTGTATAGTAAGACAGTGCAAAAAGAATCAGAACTATTCGACGTTCCAGCTAAAAATGTAAAATCGCGTACTACAGCCAAAGTTTCTGTCCTCCACCGTACAAACCATCAAGCAAATGCAAACATCCTAAAGGCAAACCTTGGCACATTATTTTTATAATACAATGGAATTGTACAAGGGTATAATTATTTTTATTGAAAAGTTTCTGTAATCAAGATTCACAAAGTTGCCGTGAGCATGAACAAAGTTCAAGGAGCTCTCCCACTTCAACAATGCGTGTCTTTCTCACTTTCACTTTCCTTTTTGAAAAAGTTTTGGGTTCCCCTATTTATTTTTGTTGTTTTTAAACTATACAAAAGCACTCAACAGAAATAAATGACTCTCTAAAACTTCCGGGTTGTCTCCCTGGCAGCGCTTTCTTTAAAGACATTAAGCTAGGCATATAGTGCTCAAGTAATGGATCCACCCGGATCGCAAGGTATATCAAAGCCAATTTTAATTAACAACGATTTAGCATTTTGTAGTGAGCACAAAGTAACATATATCATGTAACAACGAAGTCTAACTCTCTTCCTATGCATCGGCATGTCATAAAAGAACAATTCATGCACACATAGTAAAGGCCAATGCATAGTATAAACAGTTTCTTGCAATTTTATCATATTGGAAACATAGAGAGGTGGAGATATAGTTCCTTTCTCATAATAATTGCAAGTAGGAGCAGCAAGCACATGCATATTATATTCATCAAAATCATCATGTGCAATGGTAAAAGGCAACCCATCAATATAATCCTTAATAAGTGCAAACTTCTCCGATATAGTGTAGTTGGGAGAATTCAAAAAGATAATAGGACTATCATGTGTGGGTGCAATACAACAATTTCATGTTTAACATAAGGAACTATAGCAAGTTCATCTCCATAAGCATAATTCATATTGGCATCTTGGCCATAAGCATAGCAAGCATCATCAAAAAGGGATATTTCAAAAGAATCGACAGGATCATAGCAATTATCATAGCATTCATCCTTCGGTAAGCACGGAGGGAAATTAAACAATGTATGAGTTTAAGAGTTACTCTCATTACAAGGTGGGCACAGGTGATCAATCCGCTCTTCCTCCTTTTGTTCTTCGCTCTCCTCCTCATCTTTCTCATCCAATGAGCTCACAGTTTCATCAATTTCTTCTTCCATAGACTCCTGCAAAATATTAGTCTCTTCTTGGACAGCGGAGTAGTCCTCAATATATAGTTTAACATAAGCATTAGAAGCATAATTCTCATAACAATATTCAAGTATGGCAAAATTTTCAGATTTGTGAAGAGTATCATCATACTTTTCAATCAAAGAAGCAATTTCAGAAGCACCCTTAAAAGCAACAAATTCTTCAATTTGTTGAACATCATAGTAATTATAAACACCCCTAGCATACGAAGATACGATTCCATTATTACTAAACTCACATTGATAGGGAAGGTGTTTCTTAGGGTTTTTAGAACAGCAAGTAAAATCATATATTTCACATAAATTCCAAGCATAGCATTGCAAACATTGAATTTGACTCCATAATAGTTTCCCTTTTTCAGATATACGGTGTCGCACATAACAAGAATGCTCATCTAAAGATTTGCCCTCAACTAAGCTAGTTGGGGTTTCGGCACGAGCACAAAGGGATCGAAGATGATCCAAGTAAAAAGCTTCAGCAGTGTGATAGATTTTGAGTGGTTCTTCAACCATTGATTCAGTAGGTACAACTAAGTTTTTTGGTATTTTGCATTTCCTACCCATAAGTAAAGATAGAAAACAACTAAGAACAACAAATAAAAATTACTTAGTGATAAAGCAAACAAGCACACACGAGAATATTCACCCCACGCTATTGCTCCCCGGCAACGACGCTAGAAAAAGATCTTAATAACCCACAAGTATAGGGGATCGCAACATTTTTCGATAAGTAAGAGTGTCAAACCCAACGAGGAGCTAAAGGTAGAACAAATATTCCCTCAAGTTCTATAACCACCGATACAACTCTACGCACGCTTGACGTTGGCTTTACCTAGAACAAGTATGAAACTAGAAGTACTTTGTAGGTGTTTTCAGAAAGGCTTGCAAGAAGGTAAAGAGCACGAAAATAAAACTAGGGGCTGTTAAGGTAAATAAGCAACTAAAGTAAATATAGCGAGTGTGGAAAATTGGTGGTAGGAGTTGTGAAATTGCCCCTTAGCAATTGACTACTTTACTAGACCGATAGCAAGTATTATGTGGGAGAGGCCACTGCTAGCATGTCATCCCTTACTTGGAATTCTATGCACTTATGAATGGAACTATTAGCAAGCATCCGCAACTACTAATGTTCAATAAGGTAAAACCCAACCATAGCATTAAGATATATTGGTCCCCCTTCAATCCCGTATGCATCAATTTCTATGCTAGATTGAAGCTTCTGTCACTCTTGCCCTCCAATACATAGTCCTATCAACATACAACTAACCCTATGGTGTGATCCACGCGCGTGCTCATATGATGGGCACCAAAGGACAACAACATAACCACAAGCAGATTAAATCAATCATAGCAATTCATCAACCACCGATAGGACAACGAAAATCTACTCAGACATCATAGGATGGCAACACATCATTGGATAATAATATGAAGCATAAAGCACCATGTTCAAGTAGAGGGTACATCGGGTTGCGGGAGAGTGGACCACTATAGATAGAGGGGGGAAGGTGATGGAGATGTTGGTGAGGATGGCAGAGGTGTTGGTGAAGATCGCGGTGATGATGATGATGGCCACGGCGGCATTCCGGCGCCACTGGAGGAGAGGGGGAGAGGGGTCCCCTTCTTCCTCTTCTTCCTTGTCCTCCTCCCTAGATGGGGGAAGGGTTTCCCCTCTGGTCCTTGGCCTCCATGGCATGGGAGGGGCGAGAGCCCCTCCGAGATTGGATCTATCTCTCTGTTTCCCTCTGGTTCTGTTTCACCATTTCGTATATATATGGAGATCCGTAACTTCGATTGGCCTGAAACCTTCGCCGTGATTTTTTTTCGAATAGCTTTCTTGCGGCAAAAGAAGAGCGTCAACTGCCTTATGGTGGGCTCACGAGGGTAGGGGCACGCCCTAGGGGGGGGCGCCCCCTGCCTCGTGACCACCTCGGGCACTGGTTCGCGTTGATTTTCCTTCCGAATTTTCCATATTTTCCAAAAATAAGCTCCATCCATTTTTATCCCGTTTGGACTCCGTTTGATATGGATATTCTGTGAAACCAAAAACATGCAACAAACAGGAACTGACACTTGGCACTGGATCAATATGTTAGTCCCAAAAATAATATAAAAAGTTGCCAAAAAGTATATGAAAGTTGAATAATATTGGCATGGAACAATCAAAAATTATAGATACGACGGAGACGTATCACTCATATGGAATAACTTTGGGGTTTATGGAAGTGGATGCACAAGCAGTATTACTGCTTAGTACAAGTGAAGGCTAGAAAAAGACTCGGAAGCGACCAACAAAGAGCGACAACAGTCATGAACATGCATTGAAATTAATCAAGAATGAGTAGGATATAATTCATCATGAGCATAAATATCGTGGAGGCTATGTTGATTTTGTTTCAACTACATGCGTGAACATGTGCCAAGTCAAGCCACTCGAATTGTTCAAAGGAGGATACCACCCTATCATACCACATCACAACCATTTTAATAGCATGTTGGCACATGATACATCTCCGTCGTATCTATAATTTCTGATTGTTCCATGCCAATATTCTACAACTTTCATATACTTTTGGCAACTTTTTATATTATTTTTGGGACTAACATATTGATCCAGTGCCCAGTGCCAGTTCCTCTTTGTTGCATGTTTTTTGTTTCGCAGTAAATCCATATCAAACGGAGTCCAAACGGGATAAAAACTGATTGAGATTTTTTGGGATATATGTGATTTTTGGGAAGAAAAATCAACGCGAGACGATGCTCGAGGGGGCCACGAGGCAGGGGGAGCACCCTGGGCCCTCGTGGCCACACCGTAAGGTAGTTGATGCCCTTCTTTCGCCACAAGAAAGCTAATATCCGGATAGAGATCGTGTTAAAGTTTCAGCCCAATCGGAGTTACGAATCTCCGGGAATATAAGAAACGGTGAAAGGGCAGAATCCCAGAATGCAGAAAGAGAGAGAGAGAGAGACAGATCCAATCTCGAAGGGGCTCTCGCCCCTCCCACGCCATGGAGACCATGGACCTGAGGGGAAACCCTTCTCCCATCTAGGGAGAAGGTCAAGGAATAAGAAGGAGGAGGGGGGCTCTCTCCCCCTCGCTTCCGGTGGCGCCGGAACATCGCCGGGGGCCATCATCATCATCACCGCAATCTACACCAACACCTCCGCCATCTTCACCAACATCTCCATCACCTTCCCCCCTCTATCTAAAGTGGTCCACTCTCCCGCAACCCGATGTACCCTCTACTTGAACATGGTGCTTTATGCTTCATATTATTATCCAATGATGTGTTGCCATCCTATGATGTCTGAGTAGATTTTTGTTGTCCTATCAGTGATTGGTGAATTACTATGATTGATTTAATTTGCTTGTGGTTATGTTGCTATCCTTTGGTGCCCATCATATGAGCGCGTGCGTGGATCACACCATAGAGTTAGCTGTATGTTGATAGGACTATGTATTGGAGGGCAAGAGTGACAGAAGCTTCAACCTAGCATAGAAATTGATGCATACAAGATTGAAGGGGGACCAATATATCTTAATGCTATGGTTGGGTTTTACCTTAATGAACGTTAGTAGTTGCGGATGCTTGCTAATAGTTCCAATCATAAGTGCATAGAATTCCAAGTCAGGGATGACATGCTAGCAGTGGCCTCTCCCACATAAAACTTGTTATCGGTCTAGTAAAGTAGTCAATTGCTTAGGGAAAAATTTGCAACTCCTACCACCACTTTTCCACACTCGCTATACTAACTTTATTGCTTATTTACCTAAACAGCCCCTACTTTTTATTTACGTGCTCTTTAAATTCTTGCAAACCTATCCAACAACACCTACAAAGTACTTCTAGTTTTATACTTATTCTAGGTAAAGAAAACATTAAGCATGCGTAGAGTTGTATCGGTGGTCGATAGAACTTGAGGGAATATTTGTTCTACCTTTAGCTCCTCATTGGGTTCGACACTCTTACTTATCGAAAGAGGCTACAATTGATCCCCTATACTTGTGGGTTATCAAGACCTTTTTCTGGCGCCGTTGCCGAGGAGCAATAGTGTGGGGTGAATATTCTCGTGTGTGCTTGTTTGCTTTATCACTAAGTAATTTTTATTTGCTGTTCTAAGTTGTTTTCTATCTTTAGTTGTGGGTAGGAAACGCAAAATACCAAAAAAATTAGTTGTACATGCTACACCAATGGTTGAAGAACCACTCAAAATCTATCACACTCTTGAAGCTTTTTACCTGGATCATCTTCGATCCCTATGTGCTCGTGTTGAAACTCAAACTAGCTTAGTTGAGGGAAAATCTTTAGATGAGCATGCTTGTTATGTCCGACACCGCTTATCTCAAAAAGGTAACTTCTATTGGATCAAATTCATCGTTTGCAATGCTATGCTTGGAATTTATGTGAAATTTATGATTTTACTTGTTGTTCTGAAGACCCTAAGAAACACCTTCCCTACCAATGTAAGTTTAGTGATAATGGAATCGTATCTTCGTATGCTAAGGGTGTTTATAATTACTATGATGTTCAACAAATTGAAGAATTTGTTGCTTTTAAGGGTGCTTATGAAATTGCTTCTTTGATTGGAAAGTATGATGCTACTCTTCACAAATCTGAAAATTTTGCCATACTTAAATATTGTTATGATAATTATGCTTCTAATGCCTATGTTAAACCATATATTGAAGACTCCTCCAATGTCCAAGAAGAGACTAATATTTTGCAGGAGTCTATGATAGAAGAAATTGATGAAACTGTGAGCTCATTGGATGAAAAAGATGAGGAGGAGAGCGAAGAACAAAAGGAGGAAGAGCGGATTGATCACCCGTGCCCACCTTCTAATGAGAGTAACTATTTATCTCATACATTCTTTAATTTCCCTTCATGCTTACCGAAGGATGAATGCTATGATGATTGTTATGATCCTATTGATTCTCTTGAAATATCCCTTTTTGATGATGCTTGCTATGCTTGTGGCCAAGATGCCAATATGAATTATGCTTATGGAGATGAACTTGCTATAGTTCCTTATGTTAAACATGAAATAGTTGCTATTGCACCCACGCGTGATAGTCCTATTATCTTTTTGAATTCTCACAACTACATTATATCAAAGAAGTTTACCTTTGTTAAGGATTATATTGTTGGGCTGTGTTTTACTACTACACATGATGATTTTTATAGATATAATATGCATGTGCTTGCTGCTCCAACTTGCAATTATTATGAGAGAGGAACTACATCTTCGCCTCTTTATGTTTCTAACACGATAAAATTGCAAGAAACTGTTTATACAATGCATTGGCCTTTACTATGTGTCCATGAATTGTTCTTTTATGGCATGCCAATGCATAGGAAGAGAGTTAGACTTCGTCATTGCTTGATATATGTTGCTTTGTGCTCACTACTAAATGTCAAATCATTGCTAATTCAAATTGGCTTTGATATACCTTGGGATCCGGGTGGATCCATTACTTGAGCACTATATGCCTAGCTTAATGGCTTTAAAGAAAGCGCTGCCAGGGAGACAACCCTGAAGTTTTAGAGAGTCATTTATTTCTGCTGTGTGCTTTTATAAGGTTTAAAAATAAAAATAATGTGCCAAGGTTTGCCTTTAGGATGTTTTAGATTGCTTGTTGGTTTGTCTGTAGTGCGTGATTTTACATTTTTTACTGGAACGTCAAACGGTTCTAAAACTTTTTGCACTGCCTTTCTATACATTTTTTAAATCTTTTTCCTAATTTTGGTGGAATTTTTGGAGTACCAGAGGTATGTTGAATGTTCAGATTATTACAGACTGTTCTGTTTTAGACAGATTCTGTTTTCGATGCATAGTTTGCTTGTTTTGATGAAACTATCAATTTATATCAGTGGATTAAGCCATGGAAAAGTTATATTACAGTAGATATAATGCAAAAACAAAATATGAATTGGTTTGCAATGGTACTTAGAGTAGTGATTTGCTTTATTATACTAACGGATCTTACCGAGTTTTCTATTGAGTTTTGTGTGGATGAAGTGTTCGAAGATCGAGGAGGTCTCGATGCAAGGAGAAGAATGAGAGGCAAGAGCTCAATCTTGGGGTGCCCAAGGCACGCCAAGTAAATATTCAAGGAGACTCAAGCGTCTAAGCTTGGGGATACCCCGGAAGGCTTCCCATCTTTCTTCAACAAGTATCGGTATGTTTTCGGATTCGTTTCGTTCATGTGATATGTGCAATCTTGGAGTGTCTTTTGCATTTAGTTTTCATTTTTATGCATTGTAGGATCTAGAAGTAGATGTGTCTAGAGGGGGGGGGTGATTAGACACTTAGTGCTAAAGTTGCAATTTTTAGGCCTTTTTGGTTTGAGTGGAGTTTTAGGCACAATTTTAACATACACAATACATATCAAGCAAGCATGCAAAGAGTATATGAGCAGCGGAATGTAAAGCATGCAACTTGCAAGAATGTAAGGGGAAGGGTTTGGAGAATTCAAACGCAATTGGAGACACGGATGTTTTTCCCGTGGTTCGGATAGGTGGTGCTATCCTACATCCACGTTGATGGAGACTTCAACCCACGAAGGGTAACGGTTGCGCGAGTCCACGGAGGGCTCCACCCACGAAGGGTAATGGTTGCGCGAGTCCACGGAGGGCTCCACCCACGAAGGGTCCACGAAGAAGCAACCACCCACGAAGGGTCCACGAAGAAGCAACCTTGTCTATCCCACCATGGCCATCGCCCACGAAGGACTTGCCTCACTAGCGGTAGATCTTCACGAAGTAGGCGATCTCCTTGCCCTTACAAACTCCTTGGTTCAACTCCACAATCTTGTCGGAGGCTCCCAAGTAACACCTAGCCAATCTAGGAGACACCACTCTCCAAGAAGTAACAAATGGTGTGTTGATGATGAACTCCTTGCTCTTGTGCTTCAAATGATAGTCTCCCCAACACTCAACTCTCTCTCATAGGATTTGGATTTTGTGGAAAGAAGATTTGAGTGGAAAGCAACTTGGGGAAGGCTAGAGATCAAGATTCATATGGTAGGAATGGAATATCTTGGTCTCAACACATGAGTAGGTGGTTCTCTCTCAGAACATATGAGTTGGAATTGTGTATGTGTTCTGATGGCTCTCTCCACGAATGAAGAGGAGGTGGAGGGGTATATATAGCCTCCACACAAAATCCAACCGTTACACACAGTTTTCCAATCTCGGTGGGACCGAATCAACAAACTCGGTCGGACCGAAAAGGTAAACCTAGTGACCGTTAGAGATTTTCGGTGGGACTGACATGCAACTCGGTAGGACCGATATGGTTAGGGTTTGGGCATAACGTAATCTCGGTGAGACCGATTACACAAACTCGGTGAGACCGAGTTTGGTAATAAGCTAACCAGAGAGTTGGTCAGGTAAACTCGGTGGGACCGATTTGCTCTTTCGGTGAGACCGAAAAGTTACAAAAAGGAAACAAAGAGTTTACACTGCAATCTCGGTGGGACCGATTCGCTCTTTCGGTGAGACCGAAAAGTTACGAAAGGGAAACAGAGAGTTTGCAATCCCATCTCGGTGAGACCGAGATCCCTATCGGTAGAACCGAATTGCTAGGGTTTGGCAGTGGCTTATGACAAGTGAAACTCGGTGGCGCCGGATAGAAAGAATCGGTAGGACCGAGTTTGGCTTAGGGTTTAGGTCATATGTGGATATGGGAAAGTAGCTGAGGATTTTGGAGCATATCATTAAGCACATGAAGCAAGAGGCTCATTAAGCAACACCTCATCCCTCCTTGATAGTATTGGCTTTTCCTATGGACTCAATGTGATCTTGGATCACTAAAATGTAAAATGAAGAGTCTTGAGCTTGAAGCTTTAGCCAATCCTTTGTCCTTAGCATCTTGAAGGAGTTCCCACAACCTTTAGTCCATGCCACTCCATTGTTGAACTTATCTGAAACATGCTAGATAGAAATGTTAGTCCAACAAGAGATATGTTGTCATCAATTATCAAAACCACCTAGGGAGCACTTGTGCTTTCAATCTCCCCCTTTTTGGTAATTGATGGCAACATACATCAAAGCTTTAGATAAAGATATAAAGAACAGCAAGTAAAGCTTTGGAAGGACATGTAACAAGCATAGGCTCCCCCTACATGTATGCACTCATGTAAATATGAAATATAGAGGCATGTGAGAGCATAACCATGACAGAGTAGGCAATGTGTTACATGTATCTTGGCCATATGCATCAGAGCAAAAGATTATCAAGGAAAATACCTTCATGCTCATGAGTCCTTCTTGCAAACAGTATGTACATAAGCAAGAACTCCTCATACTCATGATTTTGATGCATATACTTACCTTGTGGTCTTGAGTTGGCTTAGGATGGAATGAACCTGCACAAACAAAGTTAGATAACACAGGTACATCCACTAGCCAGAGCAAACAAAAGAAACCACAAGAATACCAAGACTGGGATGGCATGTAGAGAGTGAGTACCACATTGGATTCAACATGTCCCCAAGAATAAAGATATGCAATGAATTTGACTTATTTCTTTCCCTTAGGTGTCTTGCTCCCCCAGAATCTTACATGGGATATTGGGAGAAGATAAGGAACAGCAAATCAGAGCTGAAAGATACAAATGAACATGTCTTTCCCCCTAAAAAGACATGTGACATCTCTCCTCTTGAACATCAAGCATCAAGCATCTGGATCCTTGAGTATTCTCTCCCCCTGGAAGTCTCTCTCTCCCCCTTAATACTTTCTCTCTTGTAGGTTTGGTCCTTGAGACTTTTTCTCTCCCTTGATGTGATCTCTCTCTCCTACAAGCTTTGATGTGATCTCTCTCTCCCCCTTTGACATCAATTTCCAAGAAGGGCTTTCTGGAATCCGTCGTATAGGTTTGGTCCTTGAGACTCAGCACAAAGCAATGGATAAAACTGTGATGCTTGTAGAGGACAAGATTCATTGAGTAGAGCTGGATCAGAAGAAATATAGAACAAGTGGCAAACTGTTTTCCTGTTGCGAAGTCGGTGGCACCGAGTGGTATGTTTCGGTGGCACCGAAAAGATTCGGTTGGACCGAAAATTACAAGTCGGTGAAACCGAGTTCACACAGAGAAAAACACTTGTCACCTCAGCTCACTAGACATGTAGGATCTCACAAAGATTTGCAATGAATTACCTGAAGGATTTGCAAGGAATTAAATGCAGAAAATGCAGAACATAAACAAAGAGAAAAGAGAAGAAACTGAAAAATCTAGATGGAGTTTTTTTTTTTGAAAAAGAGAAAGAAACTAAACATGCATGAGAAATGCAAACACAGAAAAGAACACAAGAGAACTTCATCTAGAGTTGGGCGGTGACATAGTCACCTATGTTAGAGTATATTGACTTAGGAGTCAAGTGAGAACACTTGATCATAGGTCATACTCATCGTTTAAGCTCAAAATGGGGTTACCATTTTTCGTTTAAGCATCTTGATGTATTCACATCTTGTTGAGTTGCTTTGACTCATGTCTTGGAGTAAAGCTTCTCTAAGATGGAATAACATACCTTGGGTGGTGGTGTGGTTCTTGCTCATGTAGTTGAACTTGTGTGGGTGCTCAAGGTTGATGTAGCTCATCAAGAGTTGGGAGCACCACTTGGAGTTTGAGTTCATCTACCTACATGGGTTAGTTCTTGCAAGGAAGAGCACTTGTGTATCCAAAAATGACAATCATGAAGCTCAACATAGAATTTGTCAAAGGATATGTTTGAATGGTTTTGTGCTTCCTTGTCTTCAACCACCATTGTGTAGAGTCTTGGTGATGTAGAGATTGCTCAAGATGTGAGTGAGTCGCAATCTCATGGAATTAGATTCAACCAAGCACCTACATGGGTTAGACAACATGCAAGGTACAAATATATCCAAGACATAAGATAGTCATCATAAGAGATATATCATGGATTAGTCATAAGCTCATGTCTTGCATGTATCCAATGGAGTTTCTACTCCAAGTTCGAAGCATCAATGATGTTCAATTCTCCTCTCAACCTGCAAAACACTTTCTCATCAAGAGGTTTAGTAAATATATCCGCTAATTGCTTATCGGTGCGAACATGCTTAAGATTAATGTCACCCTTAGCAACATGATCTCGAATGAAATGATGACGAACTTCAATATGCTTAGTTCGAGAATGTTGTACAGGATTATGACCAATTTTGATAGCACTTTCATTGTCACAAAGCAGTGGAACATGTTTCACATAAATCCCATAATCTTTAAGAGTTTGGGTCATCCAAAGTAATTGAGCACAACATGAACCAGCGGCAATGTATTCCGCTTCGGCGGTGGATAAGGATACCGAGTTTTGTTTCTTGGAAGACCAAGACACAAGAGATCTACCAAGAAATTGACAAGTACCCGAAGTGGACTTTCTATCAACCTTGTCTCCGGCATAATCCGAGTCGGAATAGCCAACAAGATCAAAAGAAGACCTCTTAGGATACCAAATGCCAAAATTTGGTGTATGGATTAAATATCTCACTATCCTTTTCACAGCCTTAAGATGACATTCTTTAGGAGCAGCTTGATATCGTGCACACATGCACACACTTAGCATAATATCGGGACGTGAAGCACATAGGTATAACAATGAACCAATCATAGAGCGATAAACCTTTTGATCAACCGGTTCACCATCTTTGGTCAAATCATTATGTCCACTAGTAGGCATGGGTGTAGACATACCTTTGCATTCTTGCATATTGAACTTCTTGAATAAGTCCTTGGTGTACTTTGTTTGAGAGACAAATGTACCTTCCTTAGTTTGCTTGATTTGCAAACCGAGAAAGAATTTGAGTTCACTCATCATAGACATCTCAAACTTCTCTGACATTAGCTTTCCAAACTTTTCACTAAAGAGAGGGTTAGTTGAACCAAATATGATATCATCGACATAAATTTGGCATACAAATAGTTCTCCATTAACCCTTTTAGTAAAAAGAGTAGAATCAATTTTACCAATTTCAAAACCACTTGTAATAAGGAACTTGGTCAAGCATTTATACCATGCTCTAGGAGCTTGTTTAAGACCATAAAGAGCTTTGTGAAGTTTGTAAACATGATTTGGTTTCTTAGGATTGATAAAGCCGGGAGGTTGTTTGACATAAACTTCCTCCTCTATTTCACCATTTAGAAAAGCACTTTTAATGTCCATTTGGTACAAGGTGATATTATGGTGATTAGCATAGGCAAGTAAGATGCGAATGGACTCAAGTCTAGCAACGGGAGCATATGTCTCACCATAGTCCATACCTTCGACTTGTGTGTACCCTTGGGCGACGAGACGTGCTTTGTTGCGAACCACTTGTCCATCTTCATCTTGCTTGTTGCGAAACACCCATTTGGTACCAATGATGTTGTGGTTGTTGTCGGGCTTCTCAACCAATGTCCAAACTTGGTTTCTCTCAAAATTGTGTAGCTCTTCATGCATAGCGTTTATCCAATCCGGATCTTCCAATGCTTCTTCAACCTTCATAGGTTCAATGCTAGAGATGAATGAATAGTTTTCACAAAAGTTAGCTAAACGAGTTTTTGAGCGAGTGATTCTCCCGGTTTGTATATCATTGAGGATTTGCTCGACGGGATGATCTTTGGCAATTCTTGCTCGAACTCGTGAGAGCTTTTGCTTGGGTCTTCGTTGAACATCTTCTTCATCTTGTTCTTCTTCTTGGCCTTCTTCATTGTTGACGTCGTCGTTCTCTTGTCGTGGTGGAGAAAGAGGTTGTTGATGTTCGTCTTGATGCATTTCCTTGTCTTCTTCATCTTGGTGTGTCCCACTTGTGGATGCTTCCGTGTCGATTCTTGGTTCACCTTGTCGTGAAGTAGAAGCTTCCACTTGGACGGATGAAGTACTCTCCTTCACCTCCGTTGGACGAATTTTGCCAATGGACAAGTCTTGGATTGCTTCTGAAGGGTCTTTGTCTCCTACATCAATTGGCAATTGCTCTACTTGCGAGCCATTAGATTCATCAAACTTCACATCTACCGTCTCTTCAACCTTTCGGGTGAAATTGTTGTAGACACGGTAAGTGTGAGAGTTTGAGCCATAACCAAGTAGAAAACCTTCATGAGATTTAGGAGCAAACTTTGAACGACGATGCTTATCAAGAATGTAGCACTTTGAGCCGAATACTCGAAAGTATCCAACTTGGGGTTTGTTACCGGTGAGAAGCTCGTATGCCGTCTTGCCGAGTAGCTTGTGAAGATATAAGCGATTTGTTGCGTGACAAGCTGTCTCAACCGCTTCTGCCCAAAAGTGCTTCGGCGTCTTGTATTCATCAAGCATCGTTCTTGCCATTTCGATGAGCGTCCGGTTCTTCCTCTCAACAACTCCATTTTGTTGAGGTGTGTACGTAGCCGAGAACTCGTGTGAAATCCCTTCTTCGTCAAGAAAGGTGTCCACATTTGCGTTCTTGAACTCCGTTCCGTTGTCACTCCGAACCTTCTTGATCTTCACGTCAAACTGATTTTGGGCCTTCCTAGCGAAGTTTCTGAAGATCTTCTGGACCTGCGACTTGTCATTAAGAAAGAACACCCACGTAAATCTTGAAAAATCATCAACTATAACTAGACCAAAAGAATTTCCACCGAGACTCTTGTAGGCGTTGGGACCAAAAAGATCCATATGAAGTAGCTCGAGTGGCCTTCTTGTGGTCATGATGTTCTTCACGGGATGCCTTCCTCCAACCTGTTTACCTGCTTGACAAGCACTGCAAAGTCTATCCTTATCAAATATGACATCGTTAACTCCAAGGATATGATTTCCTTTAATAAGCTTGTCAAGGTTTCTCATGCCAACGTGACCTAGTCGTCTATGCCACAACCAACCTTTTGAGGATTTAGCAACAAAGCAAGTTTTAGGTTGTGCCTTTTTAGAGAAATCGACAATGTAAAGATCACCTCTACGCATACCGGTAAAGACCATTTTATGATTGTCTCGACGAAATACTTGGCAATCTACCTCAGTAAATAGGACATTCAAACCGAAATCAGCAAGTCTAGATACTGAAAGTAAGTTGTAGCCGAGAGATTCAACGAGCATGACATTTTGAATGGAACTATCATGTGAGATGGCCACCTTACCAAGGCCAACCACTTTACCCTTTGAATTATCACCAAAGGTGACATATTTTCGAGGGCCGTCATTTTCAGCAAGCTCACGAAACATCTCTTCATCTCCGGTCATATGATCAGTACATCCACTATCAAGAACCCATTCCTTTCCTCCTGATTCATATCCCCGAAGATTTGCCATAAGACCAAAATGTCTCATTGCATCATCAAGATCGAAGTCACTATCATCATCATCATCATAGTATCCATGTTCATCATGATCTTGTGACTCATCATTTCCTAGAGAGGGTAATTCATTAGATAAATGATCATCAAAGTGGTCACTTTTATGAATTCTTATAGCTTCGAATATGATATCACTAATGATTCCAACATCTCCTTTAGCATGCTTAAGATTGGTAAGTTCAAATAGACAATTACCAAAACTAGGATCACTAGAGTTCATCTTACTCAAGGCAATAGATTTATGGAGAATTTCATCCAAAGTTTTCAAGGAATGATCGGGAAATCGTTCCTCAAGAAATTTCCATATAGTATAGGCACAATTAAGAGTAGGCAAACTAGCAATCAAATTTTTGGGCAATCCTCTAATGATGAGCTCAATAGTTCTAAGATTGCGAATCATGTCAATATCTTCATCTAGGGTAGGATGCAAAGGATCAATATGAGGTGCACAAGGGCTAGCAATATACTTGTTCAAATGATATTGATTGAAAATTACAAGCATCTCATTTTTCCACTCATGAAAATACTCTCCATCAAGAATAGGCACTCTATGTCTAAGACTCCCTAAGGTAGACACATCCATCTTCCTCCAATGGTGATTAAACCAAGGCAATGGAGACCAAAGCTCTGATACCACTTGTAGGATCTAGAAGTAGATGTGTCTAGAGGGGGGTGATTAGACACTTAGTGCTAAAGTTGCAATTTTTAGGCCTTTTTGGTTTGAGTGGAGTTTTAGGCACAATTTCAACATACACAATACATATCAAGCAAGCATGCAAAGAGTATATGAGCAGCGGAATGTAAAGCATGCAACTTGCAAGAATGTAAGGGGAAGGGTTTGGAGAATTCAAACGCAATTGGAGACACGGATGTTTTTCCCGTGGTTCGGATAGGTGGTGCTATCCTACATCCACGTTGATGGAGACTTCAACCCACGAAGGGTAACGGTTGCGCGAGTCCACGGAGGGCTCCACCCACGAAGGGTAATGGTTGCGCGAGTCCACGGAGGGCTCCACCCACGAAGGGTCCACGAAGAAGCAACCACCCACGAAGGGTCCACGAAGAAGCAACCTTGTCTATCCCACCATGGCCATCGCCCACGAAGGACTTGCCTCACTAGCGGTAGATCTTCACGAAGTAGGCGATCTCCTTGCCCTTACAAACTCCTTGGTTCAACTCCACAATCTTGTCGGAGGCTCCCAAGTAACACCTAGCCAATCTAGGAGACACCACTCTCCAAGAAGTAACAAATGGTGTGTAGGTAATGAACTCCTTGCTCTTGTGCTTCAAATGATAGTCTCCCCAACACTCAACTCTCTCTCATAGGATTTGGATTTTGTGGAAAGAAGATTTGAGTGGAAAGCAACTTGGGGAAGGCTAGAGATCAAGATTCATATGGTAGGAATGGAATATCTTGGTCTCAACACATGAGTAGGTGGTTCTCTCTCAGAACATATGAGTTGGAATTGTGTATGTGTTCTGATGGCTCTCTCCACGAATGAAGAGGAGGTGGAGGGGTATATATAGCCTCCACACAAAATCCAACCGTTACACACAGTTTTCCAATCTCGGTGGGACCGAATCAACAAACTCGGTCGGACCGAAAAGGTAAACCTAGTGACCGTTAGAGATTTTCGGTGGGACTGACATGCAACTCGGTAGGACCGATATGGTTAGGGTTTGGGCATAACGTAATCTCGGTGAGACCGATTACACAAACTCGGTGAGACCGAGTTTGGTAATAAGCTAACCAGAGAGTTGGTCAGGCAAACTCGGTGGGACCGATTTGCTCTTTCGGTGAGACCGAAAAGTTACAAAAGGAAACAAAGAGTTTACATTGCAATCTCGGTGGGACCGATTCGCTCTTTCGGTGAGACCGAAAAGTTACGAAAGGGAAACAGAGAGTTTGCAATCCCATCTCGGTGAGACCGAGATCCCTATCGGTAGAACCGAATTGCTAGGGTTTGGCAGTGGCTTATGACAAGTGAAACTCGGTGGCGCCGGATAGAAAGAATCGGTAGGACCGAGTTTGGCTTAGGGTTTAGGTCATATGTGGAAGTGGGAAAGTAGCTGAGGATTTTGGAGCATATCATTAAGCACATGAAGCAAGAGGCTCATTAAGCAACACCTCATCCCTCCTTGATAGTATTGGCTTTTCCTATGGACTCAATGTGATCTTGGATCACTAAAATGTAAAATGAAGAGTCTTGAGCTTGAAGCTTTAGCCAATCCTTTGTCCTTAGCATCTTGAAGGAGTTCCCACAACCTTTAGTCCATGCCACTCCATTGTTGAACTTATCTGAAACATGCTAGATAGAAATGTTAGTCCAACAAGAGATATGTTGTCATCAATTATCAAAACCACCTAGGGAGCACTTGTGCTTTCATGCACCATGCTGGTATGTGATAGTCCTTGGTTGATTTATAGAATGCTCATTGCACTTCACTTATATATTTTGAGTATGGCTTTATAGAATGCTTCATGTGCTTCGCTTATATCATTTGAAGTTTGGATTGCCTGTTTCTCTTCACTTAGAAAACCACCATTTGTAGAATGCTCTTTTGCTTCACTTATATTTGTTAGAGCGTGGGCATATCTTTTATAGAAATAATTAAACTCTCCACTTATATCCATTTAGAGAGTTGACAGGAATTGGTCATTCACATGGTTAGTCATGAAATCCTACATAAAACTTGTAGATCACTGAATATGATATGTTTGATTCCTTGCAATAGTTTTGCGATATAAAGATGGTGATATTAGAGTCATGCTAGTGGGTAGTTGTGGATTGTAGAAATACTTGTGTTTAAGTTTGTGCTTCTCGTAGCATGCACGCATGGTGAACCGTTATGTGATGAAGTCGGAGCATGATTTATTTATTTATTGTCTTCCTTATGAGTGGCGGTCGGGGACGAGCGATGGTCTTTTCCTACCAATCTATCCCCCTAGGAGCATGTGCATAGTACTTTGTTTTGATGACTAATAGATTTTTGCAATAAGTATGTGAGTTCTTTATGACTAATGTTGAGTCCATGGATTATACGCACTCTCATCCTTCCATCATTGCTAGCCTCTTCGGTACCGTGCATTGCCCTTTCTCGCCTCGAGAGTTGGTGCAAACTTCGTCGGTGCATCCAAACCCCATGATATGATACGCTCTATCACACATAAGTCTCCTTATATCTTCCTAAAAACAGCCACCATACCTACCTATCATGGCATTTCCATAGCCATTCCGAGATATATTGCCATGCAACTTCCATCATCATCATATATATGACTTGAGAATTTTTTTGTCATATTGCTTTGCATGATCGTAAGATAGCTAGCATGATGTTTTCATGGATTGTCCGTTTTTTGATGTCATTGCTACGCTAGATCATTGCACATCCCGGTACACCGCCAAAGGCATTCATATAGAGTCATATTTTGTTCTAGTATCGAGTTGTTATATTGAGTTGTAAGTAAATAAAAGTGTGATGATCATCATTATTAGAGCATTGTCCCATTAGAGGAAAGGATTATGGAAGCTATGATTCCCTCACAAGTTGGGATGAGTTTCCGTACTTTACAAATAAATAAATAAAAGAGGCCAAAGAAGCCCACAAAAAAAGAGGCCAAAGAAGCCCACCAAAAAAGAAAAAGTGAGAGAAAAGAGAGAAAGGACAATGTTACTATCCTTTTACCACACTTGTGCTTCAGAGTAGCACCATGTTCTTCATATAGAGAGTCTCTTGAGTTATCACTTTCATATACTAGTGGCAATTTTCATTATATAACTTGGCTTGTATATTCTGATGATGGGCTTCCTCAAATGCCCAAGGTCTTCATGAGCAAGCAAGTTGCATGCACACCCACTTAGTTTCAGTTTGAGCTTTCATACACTTATAGCTCTAGTGCATCCATTGCATGGCAATCCCTACTCCTCGCATTGACATCAATTGATGGGCATCTCCATAGCCCGTTGATTATCCGCGTCGATGTGAAACTTTCTCCCTTTTTTGTCTTCTCCACACAACCTCCATCATCATATTTTATTCCACCTATAGTGCTATATCCATGGCTCACGCTCATGTATTGCATGAAAGTTGAAAAGGTCTGAGAACATCAAAAGTATGAAACAATTGCTTGGCTTGTCATCGGGGTTGTGCATGATTTGAATATTTTGTGTGGTGAAGATGGAGTATAGCCAAACCATATGATTTTGTAGGGATAACTTTCTTTGGCCATGTTATTTTGAAAAGACATGATTGCTTTATTAGTATGCTTGAAGTATTACCGTCTTAATGTCAAATGATAGACTATTGCTTTGAATCACTCGTGTCTTACTATTCATGCCATGATTAGATTACATGATCAAGATTATTCTAGGCAGCATTCCACATCAAAAATTATCATTTTTATCATTTACCTACTTGAGGACGAGCAGGAATTAAGCTTGGGGATGCTGATACGTCTCCGTCGTATCTATAATTTTTGATTGTTCCATGCCAATATTCTACAACTTTCATATACTTTTGGCAACTTTTTATACTATTTTTGGGACTAACATATTGATCTAGTGCCCAGTGCTAGTTCCTGTTTGTTGCATGTTTTTTGCTTCGCAGTAAATCCATATCAAACGGAGTCCAAACGGGATAAAAATTGACGGAGATTTTTTTGGAATATATGTGATTTTTGGGAAGAAAAATCAATGCGAGGCGATGCCCGAGGGGGCCACGAGGCAGGGGGGTGCGCCCTGGGCCCTCGTGGCCACCCCGTAAGGCGGTTGATGCCCTTCCTTCGCCGCAATAAAGCTAATATCCGGATAGAGATCGTGTTAAAATTTCAGCCCAACCGGAGTTACGGATCTCCGGGAATATAAGAAACGGTGAAAGGGCAGAATCCCAGAATGCAGAAAGAGAGAGAGAGACAGATCCAATCTCGGAGGGGCTCTCGCCCCTCCCACGCCATGGAGACCATGGACCAGAGGGGAAACCCTTCTCCCACCTAGGGAGAAAGTCAAGGAAGAAGAAGAAGGAGGGGGCTCTCTCCCCCTCGCTTCCGGTGGCGCCGGAACGCCGCCGGGGGCCATCATCATCATCGCAATGTACACCAACACCTCCGCCATCTTCACAAACATCTCCATCACCTTTCCCCCTCTATCTACAATGCTCCACTCTCCCGCAACCCGTTGTACCCTCTACTTGAACATGGTGCTTTATGCTTCATATTATTATCCAATGATGTGTTGCCATCCTATGATGTCTGAGTAGATTTTCGTTGTCCTATCGATGATTGGTGAATTACTATGATTGATTTAATTTGCTTGTGGTTATGTTGATGTCCTTTGGTGCCCATCATATGAGCGCGCGCGTGGATCACACCATAGGGTTAGTTGTATGTTGATAGCACTATGTATTGGAGGGCCAGAGTGACAGAAGCTTCAACCTAGCATAGAAATGGATGCATACGGGATTGAAGGGGGACCAATATATCTTAATGCTATGGTTGGGTTTTACCTTAATGAATGTTAGTAGTTGTGGACGCTTGCTAATAGTTCCAATCCTAAGTGCATAGAATTCCAAGTCAGGGATGACATGCTAGCAGTGGCCTCTCCCACATAAAACTTGCTATCGGTCTAGTAAAGTAGTCAATTGCTTAGGGACAATTTCGCAACTCCTATCACCACTTTTCCATAGTCGCTATACTAACTTTATTGCTTCTTTACCTAAGCAGCCCCTACTTTTTATTTACGTGCTCTTTATATTCTTTCAAACCTATCCAACAACACCTACAAAGTACTTCTAGTTTTATACTTGTTCTAGGTAAAGCAAACGTTAAGCGTGCGTAGAGTTGTATCGGTGGTCGATAGAACTTGAGGGAATATTTGTTCTACCTTTAGCTCCTCATTGGGTTCGACACTCTTACTTATCGAAAGAGGCTACAATTGATCCCCTATACTTGTGGGTTATCAGCACACAAGGTAAACCATTATAAACTCCTAGCTAATTAAGCATGGCATGAGAAACTTTAATCTCTACTTGTCATTGCAAACATGTTTCATTCATAATAGGCTGAATCAGGAACGATGAACTAATCATATTTACAAAAATAAGATAGGTCGAGTTCATACCAGCTTTTCTCATCTCAATCAGTCCATCATATATCGTCATTATTGCCTTTCACTTGCACGACCAAACGGTGTGGATAATAATAATAGTGCACGTGCATTGCACTAAGTTGGAATCTGCGAGCATTTAATACAAGGGAGAAGACAAGGTAATATGGGCTCTTGGTTAGATCAACAATAATGCATATGAGAGCCACTCAACATTTTCATCATGGTCTTCTCCTCTTAACCCCCAAAGAAAAGAAATAAAACTATTTACACGGGAAAGCTCCCAACAAGCAAAAGAAGAACGAGCAATCTTTTTGGGTTTTCTTTTAGTTACTACTACTAAAAGCATGGAAAGTAAACTAGCTAAAAGCTACAACTAATTTTTTTGGTTTCTATTAAGGTTTTTCAAACACACAAGAAGAAGGCTTAAAAAGAAATTGAACTAGCATGGATAGTACAATGAAAAAGTATGAGCACCAACAACTAGAATGAGTGTGTGAACATGAATGTAATGTCGGTGAGAGATACGTACTCCCCCAAGCTTAGGCTTTTGACCTAAGTTGGTCTATGGCCACTGCTGGCTTGGTGGATATCCAAAGTTGTAGGTGAGATCGTACTGAGATGCAGCAGCTACTGCCTGACGAGCTGCATCTTGGAGGTGAGCTGCCTCCGTCCTCCTCTCATATTCGTTCGCTTCCTCCCTGGTTATAACATATCTCCCTTTTGCTTGAAAGTCAAAGAAAGTAGGAGCAGGGAGGGCAACATGGACAGTGTGTAGTCTGTCAAAGATTAGTCGGTAATGGAGGAACTGTTCATTCCTCTCAACAAACTGATGGCGAACCATAGCATTATAATCTAGATAAGCACGAGACAATTCCATATCATTTCCATGTATGGGTATATTAAGATAATTAGCTACACGAGTTGCATAAATTCCACCAAACAAATCTCCACTTAAATGTTGTGATGCAACCTTCGTGCAACAATGGCCCCCAAGTTATATTGTTTATCACCTAATACCGCACTCTTGAGGACAGTAAGATCTGGAACGCACATGTGACAAGCCTCATCTTTACCGTTAATGCATCTACCAATGAAGAGAGCAAAGTAATGTATGGAAGGGAAATGAATGCTCCCTATGGTAGCTTGTGTTATTTCTCTAGATTCCCCCATAGTGATACTAGCAAGAAAGTCTTTATATCCAGATTTGCGAGGTTCACTAATATTGCCCCAGTGTGGGAGTTTACAAGTAGTATTAAAATCTTCTAGGTCCATGGTATATGATTTATCATAAAGATCAAATAGAATAGTGTGAAAATTGCGCGAGGATGTAAGTTTAAACCTTCTCACAAAGGAATCAGTTAGATAGCGGTATTACCGGCACTTATCTGACACGAAGCCCTCAAGATCAGCGTTACGCACATACGCGTCAAATTCATCCTTGATGCCTCCCTGGACCATGAACTCCTCCGACGGCCATTCACAAGGCCGCACTTGAGCTTCTCTCGGTGGTTCATCCTCCGGCTCACGTATCACGAGCCTTGGTCCATGCTTCCTTGAGGAACCACCTTGGTACATTTTCCTAAACATTTTTCTTCCTTTGAAAAATTTCTGAATTTTTTAGTGACTCAAAATAAAAGTGAACCAAACTCAACAAGATTGATAGCAACTACTCCTACAAGTGCCTAGAGGCGATATCATGCATTAAACTACTTTGGACCATATAAATTTGACATGCAAGCTCAAGAACAGGGTCACCTTAGCAGCAAAAATTTGCAATAAATAAAGCACTAGAACAAAAACTAATTGGACCATTGGAGGAGTCACATACCGAAGAACAATACCCCAAAGCAGTTTTGTGAATGAAGCTTTGAGCAAGGAGATCGAAAATGGCAGCAAGATGAGCTAGAACTCGGGTTTGAGCTATGGGAGGATTTTTTTCTGAAGGAAGACGAAGTGTGTGGGTGCTGGAATAAGTGGAGGGGGTTCACGTGGGGTCCACGAGGCAGGGGGGCGCGCCCTGGACCCTTGTGACTAGGTGGTGTGGCCCCCAGGTGTGTTCTTAGTGCCAATAATTCTTAAATATTCTACAAAAAATCATATATCATTTTCAGGACATTTAGAGAACTTTTATTTTTGGGGAATTTTTTTATTCCAAGGATAATTCAGAAAACAGTCAGATAATACTATTTTTGCTTTATTTAATCTAAATAACAGAAAGTAAAAGGAGGCTACAGAGAGTTGTGCTTTCTAACTTCATCCATCTCATGCTCATCAAAAGGAATCCACTAACAAGGTTGATCAAGTCTTGTTAACAAACTCTTTCCGAATAACATGAAACCAGAGAATTTTCGAATAACACTAAGTTACCTCAACGGGGATATGCATGTCCCCAACAATAAGAATATCATATTTCTTCTTGACAGTAGGGAGAGGAAATTCAAAACCTCCAATAGTTATCGTTGAAGTTTTCCCAATAGAATTGATAATGTTGACTTGAGGTTGTTTCCTTGGAAAGTGTACCGTATGCTCATTACCATTAACATGAAAAGTGACATTGCCTTTGTTGCAATCAATAACACCCCCTGCAATATTCAAAAAGGGTCTACCAAGGATAATCGACATACTATCGTCCTCAGGAATATCAAGAATAACAAAGTCCATTAAAATAGTAACGTTTGCATCCACAACAGGCACATCCTCACAGATACCGACAGGTATAGCAGTTGATTTATCGACCATTTGCAAATATATTTCAGCAGGTGTCTGTCGGTGTTCTGGGAACGGGGGTCCCCAGACTTGCCTGCCTGCGGCCCATGGCGTGGCGCTATAAGCGGGCCTGTACGGCCCAACTTCACCAACAAGCATTCAAGACCCTCGCGAGGGGCCAAGCCTTGCGAGGTGGGCAACACAATACCCCCTCAGGAGCGGCCTCACCAGGCTGGCTCGCGAGGGGCGGAGAGATCAAGGCCAGGCAAACCTCGCGAGGTTTCAATGACGTGAGCCATGACGATCGAGACCAGGCGGGTGCCAGGCGGGCGCCAGCGCTCACAGTGTCCTTGTTTCCTCTTTGGTGTTAAGGAGGCAAGCACAGACGAAGAGTATCGAGGCATCAAGAAAAGGTTTCCATATCGGTGCAACAAGAGCAAGACCAGCAGGATGGAGGTCACCGTGGAGCCCAAGACGGCGTCACCACCAGAGCCTTTGGAAGGCGAAGACTGCTTTTGTCAGGATAACTTGTACTAGCTGTCCCCTTTCAAATTGGCTGTTGTTGGCTCCCTTCCCGCTCAATATTTGGGGAGAGGACCAGGACCTCTATAAATAGGATTAGCCACCACAGCTAGAGGCGGATCGACCTCATCTTAGATCTGAGCCATTTCATCCTTAGCCACACACCAACCAAGCACAAGAACACCTCACCTCAGGAGGCTGTTCTTCCCCTTGTACTGTTCATCATCAGCCCAAGAGGCAATCCACCACACCACACTGGAGTAGGGTATTACACCGCAACGGTGGCCCGAACTAGTATAAATCTTGTGTCTCTTGTGTTGCAAGTTCGTTGAGCTAGCCTTAGAGATCGTGAAGTGCTTGAGGGCGTGATCGGTGAGGGAGAGATCTTCGCACGCACCCCAGTGTTCGAACCTTAAGGGTTTTGCCGAAACCCGAAATCCGACATTTGGCGCGCCAGGTAGGGGTGCGCCGGAGTTTTCCTTCTGTCAATTCATGCTCCACCATCTTCACGCTCATTCTCCATTTCTAGTGCCGCCCTTCCGGCTAGATCTACGGGTGCCTACAGTGACGCACGGGGGCTCCGAGCCCTTGCTCCCGCCCTGCGGCAAGTGCAGTGGCCACCCAAGTTTATGACAGAGATGCCGCCGCGCTACGACGGTGCGGCGGTCCCGCTGGCTTTCCTACTGGCGTATGAGGAGGCCGTCCTTAAGGCCTGGGGCGATGACAAGGTCATGGCCAACTAGCTTCCCATGGCCCTCACTGGCGCACCGCGCACCTGGCTGCTCAACCTCCCCGGATCCACGGTGGCATCCTGGGAGGAGTTACGTGGCCTCTTCATTGCGCGCTACGCAGCGCCGGTGCACCACGCGGTTGCGGCCCTCCTCGACGGCTCACAAGCGCCGCCCTCGGATCGTCACATCAAGCCGTTCTTTTGCCAGATCGGCGCCACTTTCAAGCGCCCAGGGGCTCCGCCGGGCTGGGCCGCGCCTGAGGCCGACCTCACCTTCGACTTAGGGGATCATCCCGCCTCCACCGTCGGCTCGGGTGCGCTCCCAATGCTTTGCACGCCCACCATCTGCCACGTGTCCATCACGAAGACTCTCATCGACAGTGGCGCCAGCCTCAACGTGCTTTCCGTCGAGGCCTTCAGCCTTCTTCACGCACCTCGAGTGGCTCCGCCCTAGCAAGCCTTTCTCAGGGGTTGGTGGAGGCTCCGGCCGCTCCCTGGGGCAGATCCACCTCCCCATGACCTTCGGCACGCGCAACAACTACCGCACCGAGCTCATCGACTTCGACATCACCCACATCAGCCTCATGTACAACGCCATCCTCGAGTACCCGGCCCTAGCTGAGTTCATGGGGGCGACCCATCCGGACTACAACCTCATGAAGATGCCCGGGAGCAAGAGTGTCCTCACAGTAGTTGGGGACACCAAGGAAGCCTTGATGACGCTCAAGCTCGCCCTCAAGACCGCCGCAGCAGCACAGCCCGCCGACGCGGATGCCTCCAAGGCCAAGGGAGCCGCACCAACCAAGAAGAAGCAGTTTTTCACTCAGGACAAGGCAGAAACCAAGCAGGTGCCAGTCGAGGAGGACGGGTCCTCGGGGGTAACCTTTACCATAAGCGCCAACCTCGAGCCTGGTCAGGAGGAGGCGCCGGTGAAGTTTCTGCGCGCAAACAAGGAAGTGTTCGCTTGGGAGCCCGATCAGCTAGTAGGGGTCCCAAGAGGGGTGATAGAGCACCACCTGAAGGTGTGCCCCAACGTGTGCCCTGTAAAGCAGAAGGCGAGGCGACAATCCACGGAGAAGCAAGCTTTCATCGTCCAAGAAACCCGCAAGTTGGAGGCTGCGGGTGTCATTCGCGAGGTTCGGTACCCCGAGTGGCTGGCAAACCCCGTCGTCATCCCCAAGAAAGGCGAGAAGGAGCGGATGTGTGTCGACTTCACCAACCTCAACAAGGCCTGCCCCCAAGATCCGTTCCCCCTTCCACGTATCGACCATATCGTCGAATCCACTGCAGAATGCGACTTGCTGTGCTTCCTGGACGCGTTCTCAGGGTATCACCAGATCAAGATGGCGGTAGAAGATGTGGAGAAGACAACTTTCCTGACCCCGTGTGGGGTGTACTGCTACACTTGCATGCCTTTCGGACTGCGCAACGCAGACGCAACCTTCCAGTGGCTCATGCACATCGCCTTGGGTCGGCAGCTTGGGAGGAACGTTGAATCCTACGTCGATGACATCATGGTGAAGTCTCGGGAGGCGAGGACCTTGATCCAAGACCTGGGGGAAACCTTTGAAAGCCTCCGCCAGGTGGACTTGCGGCTCAACCCGGAGAAGTGCGTGTTTGGCGTCCCTTCCGGCAAGCTACTGAGCTTCCTTGTGTCCCACAGGGGGATCGAGGCCAACCCAGAGAAGGTCAAGGCCATTGAAGACATGAATCCACCGCAAACCCTCAAGGAAATGCAGAAGCTTGCTGGACGGGTGATGTTGGGGAACGTTGCAGAAAATTAAAAATTTTCTTACGGTTTCACCAAGATCCATCTATGAGTTCATCTAAGCAACGAGTCAAGGGAGAGAGTTTGCATCTACATACCACTTGTAGATCACGAGCGGAAGCTAGCCAAGGGGATGGTGATGATGGAGTCGTACTCGAACGTGATTCGGATCACCGATGTCCAAGTGCTGAACGGACAGCACCTCCGCATTCAACACACGTACGGGACGGGAGACGTCTCCTCCTTCTTGATCCAGCAAGGGGGAAGGATAGGTTGAGGAAGATTGATCCAACGGCAGCACGACGGCGTGGTGTAGTTGGTGCAGCAGTACTCCGACAGGGCTTCGCCAAGCATATACGGAGGAGGAGAGGTGTTGGGGAGGGGAGGGGCTGCGCCTTGGCTTGTGTCAAGCTCCCATGCGCCTCCCCACTATATATAGGGGTGGAGGGGCTGGTTTCTTGCCCTCCAAGTCCATTGGGGCGTTGGCCAAGGTGGGAGGAAAGAAATCCCATCATTTCCTTCCCCACCGATTGTTATCCCCCCTTTTTAGGGATCTTGATCTTATCCCTTCGGGATATGATCTTATTCCTTCTAAGGGGGGATCTTGGTGCGCCTTGACCAGGGGTGTGGGGCCTTTCCCCCACTACTCACGTTCATGTGGGTCCCCCCATGCAGGTGGGCCCCACTCCGGAACCTTCTAGAACCTTCCCGGTACAATACCGAAAAATCCCGAACATTTTCTGGTGGCCAAAATAGGACTTCCCATATATAAATCTTTACCTCCGGACCATTCCGGAACTCCTCGTGACGTCCGGGATCTCATCCGGGACTCCGAACAACATTCGGTAACCACATACAAACTTCCTTTATAACCCTAGCGTCATCGAACCTTAAGTGTGTAGACCCTACGGGTTCGGGAGACATGTAGACATGACCGAGACGTTCTCCGGTCAATAACCAACAGCGGGATCTGGATACCCATGTTGGCTCCCACATGCTTCTCGATGTTGTCATCAGATGAACCACGATGTCGAGGATTCGATCAAACCCTGTATACAATTCCCTTTGTCAATCGGTACGTTACTTGCCCGAGACTCGATCGTCGGTATCCCAATACCTTGTTCAGTCTCGTTACCGGCAAGTCACTTTACTCGTACCGTAATGCATGATCTCGTGGCCAACACTTTGGTCACCTTGAGCTCATTATGATGATGCATTACCGAGTGGGCCCAGAGATACCTCTCCGTCATACGGAGTGACAAATCCCAGTCTCGATCCGTGTCAACCCAACAGCTACTTTCGGAGATACCTGTAATGCACCTTTATAGTCACCCAGTTACGTTGTGACGTTTGATACACCCAAGGCACTCCTACGGTATCCAGGAGTTACACGATCTCATGGTCTAAGGAAGAGATACTTGACATTGGCAAAGCTCTAGCAAACGAACTAAACGACCTTTGTGCTATGCTTAGGATTGGGTCTTGTCCATCACATCATTCTCCTAATGATGTGATCCCGTTATCAACGACATCCAATGTCCATAGCCAGGAAATCATGACTATCTGTTGATCACAACGAGCTAGTCAACTAGAGGCTCACTAGGGACATATTGAGGTCTATGTATTCACACGTGTATTACGATTTCCGGATAATACAGTTATAGCATGAATAAAAGACAATTATCATGAACAATGAAATATAATAATACTTTTATTATTGCCTCTAGGGCATATTTCCAACAGTCTCCCACTTGCACTAGAGTCACCAATCTAGTTACATTATGATGAATCGAACACCCATAGAGTTCTGGTGTTGATCATGTTTAGCTCGCGAGAGAGGTTTAGTCAACGGATCTGCGACATTCAGATCCGTATGTACTTTGCAAATTTCTATGTCTCCATCTTGAACATTTTCACGGATGGAGTTGAAACGACGCTTGATGTGCCTGGTGTTCTTGTGAAACCTGGGCTCCTTGGCAAGGGCAATAGCTCCAGTGTTGTCACAGAAGAGTTTGATTGGCCCCGACGCATTGGGTATGACTCCTAGGTCGGTGATGAACTCCTTCACCCAAATCGCTTCATGCGCTGCCTCCGAGGCTGCCATGTACTCCGCTTCACACGTAGATCCCGCCACGACGCTCTGCTTGCAGCTGCACCAGCTTACTGCTCCACCATTCAACATATACACGTATCCGGTTTGTGACTTAGAGTCATCCGGATCTGAGTCGAAGCTAGCGTCGACGTAACCCTTTACGACAAGCTCTTCGTCTCCTCCATAAACGAGAAACATGTCCTTTGTCCTTTTCAGGTACTTCAGGATATTCTTGACTGCTGTCCAGTGTTCCTTGCCGGGATTACTTTGGTATCTAGCTACCAAACTCATGGCAAGGTTTACATCAGGTCTGGTACACAACATGGCATACATAATAGATCCTATGGCTGAAGCATAGGGGATGGCACTCATCTCTTCTTTATCTTTTGCCGTGGTCGGTGACTGAGCCGAGCTCAATCTCACACCTTGTAACATAGGCAAGAACCCCTTCTTGGACTGATCCATTTTGAACCTCTTCAAAATCTTATCAAGGTATGTGCTTTGTGAAAGACCTATGAGGCGTCTCGATCTATCTCTATAGATCTTGATGCCTAATATGTAAGCAGCTTCTCCAAGGTCCTTCATTGAAAAACACTTATTCAAGTAGGCCTTAATGCTGTCCAGAAATTCTATATTATTTCCCATCAAGAGTATGTCATCTACATATAATATGAGAAATGCTACAGAGCTCCCACTCACTTTCTTGTAAACGCAGGCTTCTCCATAAGTCTGCATAAACCCAAACGCTTTGATCATCTCATCAAAGCGAATATTCCAACTCCGAGATGCTTGCACCAGCCCATAAATGGATCGCTGGAGCTTGCATACTTTGTTAGCGTTCTTAGGATCGACAAAACCTTCCGGCTGCATCATATACAGTTCTTCCTTAAGATGCCCGTTAAGGAATGCTGTTTTGACGTCCATCTGCCATATCTCATAATCATAGTATGCGGCAATTGCTAACATGATTCGGACGGACTTTAGCTTCGCTACGGGAGAGAATGTCTCGTCGTAGTCAATCCCTTGAACCTGTCGATAACCCTTAGCGACAAGTCGAGCTTTATAGATGGTGACATTACCATCCGTGTCTGTCTTCTTCTTAAAGATCCATTTGTTTTCTATCGCTCGCCGATCATCGGGCAAGTCTGTCAAAGTCCATACTTTGTTTTCATACATGGATTCTATCTCGGATTTCATGGCTTCAAGCCATTTGTTGGAATCTGGGCCCACCATAGCTTCTTCATAGTTCGAAGGTTCACCGTTGTCTAACAACATGATTTCCAGGATGGGGTTGCCGTACCACTCTGGTGCGGAACGTGTCCTTGTGGACCTACGAAGTTCAGTAGCAACTTGATCCGAAGTACCTTGATCATCATCATTGGTTTCCTCTTCAGTTGGTGTGGGCATCACAGGAACATTTTCCTGAGCTGCACCACTTTCCCGTACGAGAGGTAGTACTTCATCGAGTTCTACTTTCCTCCCACTTACTTCTTTCGAGAGAAACTCTTTTTCCAGAAAGCATCCGTTCTTGGCAACAAAGATTTTGCCCTTGGATCTTAAGTAGAAGGTATACCCGACAGTTTCCTTAGGGTATCCTATGAAGACGCATTTTTCCGACTTGGGTTCGAGCTTTTCAGGTTGAAGTTTCTTGACATAAGCATCGCATCCCCAAACTTTTAGAAACGACAGCTTAGGTTTCTTCCCAAACCATAATTCATACGGTGTCGTCTCAACGGATTTAGACGGTGCCCTATTTAAAGTGAATGTAGCTGTCTCTAGAGTGTATCCCCAAAATGATAGCGGTAAATCAGTAAGAGACATCATAGACCGCACCATATCCAATAGAGTGCGATTACGACGTTCGGACACACCGTTTCGCTGAGGTGTTCCAGGTGGCGTGAGTTGTGAAACGATTCCACATTTCCTTAAGTGTGTGCCAAATTCGTGACTTAAATATTCTCCTCCACGATCTGATCGTAGGCACTTTATCTTTCGGTCACGTTGATTCTCCACCTCATTCTGAAATTCCTTGAACTTTTCAAAGGTCTCAGACTTGTGTTTCATTAAGTAGACATACCCATATCTACTTAAGTCATCAGTGAGAGTGAGAACATAACGATATCCTCCGCGAGCCTCAATGCTCATTGGACCGCACACATCGGTATGTATGATTTCCAATAAGTTGGTTGCTCGCTCCATTGTTCCGGAGAACGGAGTCTTGGTCATCTTGCCCATGAGGCATGGTTCGCACATGTCAAACGACTCATAATCAAGAGACTCTAAAAGTCCATCGGCATGGAGCTTCTTCATGCGCTTGACACCAATGTGACCAAGGCGGCAGTGCCACAAGTTACATCTTTTGGCATCTACACTATGAACATGTGTAATATTACGCTCGAGATTCATTAAGAATAAACCATTGACCATCGGAGCATGACCATAAAACATATCTCTCATATAAATCGAACAACCATTATTCTCAGACTTAAATGAGTAGCCATCTCGTATTAAACGAGATCCAGATACAATGTTCATGCTCAAACTTGGCACTAAATAACAATTATTAAGGTTCAAAACTAATCCCGTAGGTAAATGTAGAGGCAGCGTGCCGACGGCGATCACATCGACTCTGGAACCATTCCCGACGCGCATCGTCACCTCGTCCTTCGCCAGTCTCCGTTTATTCCGTAGCTCCTGCTGTGAGTTACAAATATGAGCAACGGCACCGGTATCGAATACCCAGGAGTTACTACGAGTACTGGTAAGGTACACATCAATTACATGTATATCAAATATACCTTTGGTTTTGCCGGCCTTCTTATCTGCTAAGTATTTGGGGCAGTTCCGCTTCCAGTGACCCTTCCCCTTGCAATAAAAGCACTCAGTCTCAGGCTTAGGTCCATTCTTTGACTTCTTCCCGGTAACTGGCTTACCAGGCGCGGCAACCTCCTTGCCGTCCTTCTTGAAGTTCTTCTTACCCTTGCCCTTCTTGAACTTAGTGGTCTTATTGACCATCAACACTTGATGTTCTTTCTTGATTTCAGCCTCTGCTGACTTCAGCATCGAGAACACTTCAGGAATGGTCTTTTCCATCCCCTGCATGTTGTAGTTCATCACAAAGCTCTTGTAGCTTGGTGGGAGCGACTGGAGGATTCTGTCAATGACCGCCTCATATGGGAGGTTAATGTTCAGCTGGGTCATACGGTTGTGCAACCCAGACATCTTCAGGATGTGCTCACTGACAGAACTGTTTTCCTCCATCTTACAACTGTAGAACTTGTCGGAGACATCATATCTCTCGACCCGGGCATGAGCTTGGAAAACTAGTTTCAGCTCTTCGAACATCTCATATGCTCCGTGATGCTCAAAACGCTTTTGGAGCCCCGGTTCTAAGCTGTAAAGCATGCCGCACTGAACGAGGGAGTAATCATCAGCGCGAGTTTGCCAAGCATTCATAATGTCTTGGTTCTCTGGGACGGGAGCGTCACCTAGCGGTCCTTCTAGGACATATTGTTTCCTGGCAGCTATGAGGATGATCCTCAGGTTCTGGACCCAGTCCGTATAGTTGCTGCCATCATCTTTCAGCTTGGTTTTCTCTAGGAACGCGTTGAAGTTCATGTTGACATGAGCGTTTGGCCATTTGATCTACAAGACATATTTGCAAAGGTTTTAGACTAAGTTCATGATAATTAAGTTATAATCAAATTATGAACTCCCACTCAGATTAGACATCCCTTTAGTCATCTAAGTGTTACACGATCCGAGTCGACTAGGCCGTGTCCGATCATCACGTGAGACGGACTAGTCATCGTCGGTGAACATTCTCATGTTGATCGTATCTTCCATACGACTCGTGTTCGACCTTTCGGTCTCCGTGTTCCGAGGCCATGTCTGCACATGCTAGGCTCGTCAAGTTAACCCTAAGTGTTTTCGCTGTGTAAAACTGTCTTACACCCGTTGTATGTGAACGTAAGAATCCATCACACCCGATCATCACGTGGTGCTTAGAAGCGGCGAACTGTAGCAACGGTGCACAGTTAGGGGAGAACACTTCTTGAAATTTTTGTAAGGGATCATCTTATTTACTACCGTCGTCCTAAGTAAACAAGATGCATAAACATAATAAACATCACATGCAATTATATAGTTGTGACATGATATGGCCAATATCATATAGCTCCATTGATCTTCATCTTCGGGGCTCCATGATCATCTTGTCACCGGCTTGACACCATGATCTCCATCATCATGATCTCCATCATCGTGTCTTCATGAAGTTGTCATGCCAACGACTACTTCTACTTCTATGGCTAACGCGTTTAGCAATAAAGTAAAGTGAGTTACATGGCGTTCTTCAATGACACGCAGGTCATATAAAAAATAAAGACAACTCCTATGGCTCCTGCCGGTTGTCATACTCATCGACATGCAAGTCGTGAATCCTATTACAAAGAACATGATCTCATACATCACAATTCATCATTCATCACAACTTCTGGCCATATCACATCACATGATCAATCGCTGCAAAAACAAGTTAGACGTCCTCTAATTGTTGTTGCATCTTTTACGTGGCTGCAATTGGGTTCTAGCAAGAACGTTTTCTTACCTACGAATAACCACAACGTGATTTTGTCAACTTCTATTTACCCTTCATAAGGGCCCTTTTCATCGAATCCGCTCCAACTAAAGTGGGAGAGACAGACACCCGCCAGCCACCTTATGCAACTAGTGCATGTCAGTAGGTGGAACCGGTCTCACGTAAGCGTACGTGTAAGGTTGGTCCGGGCCGCTTCATCCCACAATACCGCCGAAGCAAGAAAAGACTAGTAGAGGCAAGTAAGATGACAAAATCCACGCCCACAACAAAATTGTGTTCTACTCGTGCAAAGAGAACTACGCATAAACCTGGCTCTGATACCACTGTTGGGGAACGTTGCAGAAAATTAAAAATTTTCTTACGGTTTCACCAAGATCCATCTATGAGTTCATCTAAGCAACAAGTCAAGGGAGAGAGTTTGCATCTACATACCACTTGTAGATCACGAGCGGAAGCTAGCCAAGGGGATGGTGATGATGGAGTCGTACTCGAACGTGATTCGGATCACCGATGTCCAAGTGCTGAATGGACAGCACCTCCGCATTCAACACACGTACGGGACGGGAGACGTCTCCTCCTTCTTGATCCAGCAAGGGGGAAGGAGAGGTTGAGGAAGATTGCTCCAACGGCAGCACGACGGCGTGGTGTAGTTGGTGCAGCAGTACTCCGACAGGGCTTCGCCAAGCATATACGGAGGAGGAGAGGTGTTGGGGAGGGGAGGGGCTGCGCCTTGGCTTGTGTCAAGCTCCCATGCGCCTCCCCACTATATATAGGGGTGGAGGGGCTGGTTTCTTGCCCTCCAAGTCCATTGGGGCGTTGGCCAAGGTGGGAGGAAAGAAATCCCATCATTTCCTTCCCCACCGATTGTTATCCCCCCTTTTAGGGATCTTGATCTTATCCCTTCGGGATATGATCTTATTCCTTCTAAGGGGGGATCTTGGTGCGCCTTGACCAGGGGTGTGGGGCCTTTCCCCCACTACTCACGTTCATGTGGGTCCCCCCATGCAGGTGGGCCCCACTCCGGAACCTTCTAGAACCTTCCCGGTACAATATCGAAAAATCCCGAACATTTTCCGGTGGCCAAAATAGGACTTCCCATATATAAATCTTTACCTCCGGACCATTCCGGAACTCCTCGTGACGTCCGGGATCTCATCCGGGACTCCGAACAACATTCGGTAACCACATACAAACTTCCTTTATAACCCTAGCGTCATCGAACCTTAAGTGTGTAGACCCTACGGGTTCGGGAGACATGTAGACATGACCGAGACGTTCTCCGGTCAATAACCAACAGCGGGATCTGGATACCCATGTTGGCTCCCACATGCTTCTCGATGTTGTCATCGGATGAACCACGATGTCGAGGATTCGATCAAACCCTGTATACAATTCCCTTTGTCAATCGGTACGTTACTTGCCCGAGACTCGATCGTCGGTATCCCAATACCTTGTTCAGTCTCGTTACCGGCAAGTCACTTTACTCGTATCGTAATGCATGATCTCGTGGCCAACACTTTGGTCACCTTGAGCTCATTATGATGATGCATTACCGAGTGGGCCCAGAGATACCTCTCCGTCATATGGAGTGACAAATCCCAGTCTCGATCCGTGTCAACCCAACAGCTACTTTCGGAGATACCTGTAATGCACCTTTATAGTCACCCAGTTACGTTGTGACGTTTGATACACCCAAGGCACTCCTACGGTATCCGGGAGTTACACGATCTCATGGTCTAAGGAAGAGATACTTGACATTGGCAAAGCTCTAGCAAACGAACTAAACGACCTTTGTGCTATGCTTAGGATTGGGTCTTGTCCATCATATCATTCTCCTAATGATGTGATCCCGTTATCAACGACATCCAATGTCCATAGCCAGGAAATCATGACTATCTGTTGATCACAACGAGCTAGTCAACTAGAGGCTCACTAGGGACATATTGAGGTCTATGTATTCACACGTGTATTACGATTTCCGAATAATACAGTTATAGCATGAATAAAAGACAATTATCATGAACAATGAAATATAATAATACTTTTATTATTGCCTCTAGGGCATATTTCCAACAGGTGACTGCGTTGGGACGCTTTATTTCCAAGCTGGGAGAGCGTGCCCTACCCTTCTTCAAGCTAATGAAGAAGAAGGGCCCATTCGAGTGGACCCCAGAGGCCGACCGAGCATTTCAAGACCTCAAGAGATACCTGACCAGCCCTCCAGTGATGGTGGCACCGCGACCTCTCGAGCCCCTAGTGCTTTATCTTGCTGCCACTCCCTACTCCGCCAGCGCGGCTCTAGTGGCGGTTTGGGAAGAACACCAAGCCAAGGGCGCATTGCGCCGAGCTACGCCCCCAACAGAGATGACGCAGGACCAGGAGGGCGCCACAAGGGCCGCAACAGCAATAGCAGAGGGTCAAGCTCAGCAGGACGACGCTCCCGAACCCGCAAAGGCCCCGACAAGAGATCAAGCGTTGGGGGCTCCACCACCTTAGGAGGCACCCCAACTCCCGGAAGACGCAAACCTCATTAGCGCGCCTACCCTCGCTGAGCATCCGGTATACTTCGTCAACACAGTGTTGCGGGATGCAAGAGCACGGTACCCCATGCCTCAGAAGCTCTTACTCACGCTCCTGGTGGCCTCACGAAAGCTGCGACACTACTTTCAAGGCCACCCCATCAAGGTCATCTCTGCCTACCCACTGGAGAGGGTGCTCAGAAGCCCCAACTCCGCCGGGAGGGTAGCCGAGTGGAACATCGAGCTGCAGGCGTTCCAGTTGGAGTTCAGCACCACCAGGGTCATCAAGGGGGCCGCACTTGCCGATTTTGTGGCAGAATGGACGGACGCCCCGGTGCTTGAAATAGGCGAGGACCGGTCTCTCTCGCCGGGAAGTGAGGCGCCCGATGGCCGGGTCATGTATTTCGATGGTGCCTTCGTGCGTCAAGGCGCGGGGGATGGAGCAGTACTCATCTCGCCCACTCAGGACAAGCTCTACTACGCCGTGCAGCTCTGCTTCCAGCAGGGCAAGAAGGTCTCCAACAACATTGTAGAGTACGAAGGCCTCATAGCCGGCTTGAAGGCTGTGGTAGCACTGGGGGTGAAGCGTCTCACCATTAGAGGCGACTCGCAGCTCCTCGTCAACTTCTCCAACAAGGTATACGAGCCGAAGGACGAACACATGGAGGCATATCTCACGGAGGTATGCAAGATGGAGAAGCAGTTCCTGGGCTTGGAGTTGCAGCACGTGCCCCGGGGAACCAACAAGGAAGCCGACGACATCGCGAGAAGGGCATCCAAGCGACAGCCCCAAGAGCCTGGCGTCTTCGAGGAATGACTCTTCAAACCATCGGCGACTCCACCACTTTCAAGGACAGCGCAACCTCGGGAGGAGCTCCCATAGCCGCCTACCGCGGGAGCCCCAGCCTATGGCCCGACTTCAGGAGCGCATCTACTCTTGGCGCTCGAGCCTCAGGAGGGGTGCCGGACCAAGGAATTCAAGGAATACCTGATGCAAGGGACGTTGCTAGAGAAGGAGGAGGACGCGGAGCGTGTGGCCCGGCAAGACACGGCATACTGTATCCAGGGCGGTGAGTTATATAGGAAGCGGCCAAATGACGTCTCACTGGGTTGCATCTCCAAGGAACAGGGGAAGGAGCTGCTAGCCGACATACACGGCGGGGACTGCTGAAGGAAATATGCCCTAGAGGAAATAATAAAGTTATTATTTATTTCCTTATTTCATGATAAATGTTTATTATTCATGCTAGAGTTGTATTAACCAGAAACATAATACATGTGTGAATACATAGACAAACAGAGTGTCACTAGTATGCCTCTACTTGACTAGCTCGTTAATCAAAGATGGTTATGTTTCCTAACCATAGACAAAGAGTTGTTATTTGATTAACGAGGTCACATCATTAGGAGAATGATGTGATTGACTTGACCCATTCCGTTAGCTTAGCACTCGATCGTTTAGTATGTTGCTATTGCTTTCTTCATGACTTATACATGTTCCTATGACTATGAGATTATGCAACTCCCGTTTACCGGAGGAACACTTTGTGTGCTACCAAACGTCACAATGTAACAGGGTGATTATAAAGGAGCTCTACAGGTGTCTCCAAAGGTATATGTTGGGTTGGCGTATTTTGAGATTAGGATTTGTCACTCCGATTGTCGGAGAGGTATCTCTGGGCCCTCTCGGTAATGCACATCACATAAGCCTTGCAAGCATTGCAACTAATGAGTTAGTTGCGAGATGATGTATTACGGAATGAGTAAAGAGACTTGCCGGTAACGAGATTGAACTAGGTATTTAGATACCGACGATCGAATCTCGGGCAAGTAACATACCGATGACAAAGGGAACAACATATGTTGTTATGCGGTCTGACCGATAAAGATCTTCGTAGAATATGTAGGAGCCAATATGAGCATCCAGGTTCCGCTATTGGTTATTGACCGGAGACGTGTCTCGGTCATGTCTACATTGTTCTCGAACCCGTAGGGTCCGCACGCTTATGGTTTCGATGACAGTTACATTATGAGTTTATGAGTTTTGATGTACCGAAGGAGTTCGGAGTCCCGGATGAGATCGGGGACATGACGAGGAGTCTCAAAATGGTCGAGACGTAAAGATCGATATATTGGACGACTATATTCGGACATCGGAAAGGTTCCGAGTGATTCGGGTATTTTCGGAGGTACCGGGGAGTTACGGGAATATGAGGAAGAAGCAATGGGCCTTAATGGGCCTTAGTGGGAAGGACCAGGAGGTGGCGCGCGCCCCTCCCAAGTCCAGTCCGAATTGGACAAGGGGTTTGGGGCGCGGCCCCTCTCTCCCTTCCTTCCCCTCTTCCCCCCTTTCCCCCTTCTCCTAGTTGGACTAGGAAAGGAGGAAACCTACTCCAACTAGGAGTAGGAATCCTACTCCCCTGGCGCGCCCCTCCTAGGGCCGGCCTCCTCCCCCCTTGCTCCTTTATATACGGGGGCAGGAGGGCACCTCTAGACACACAAGTTGATCTTCGTGATCGTTCTCTTAGCCGTGTGCGGTGCCCCCCTCCACCATAATCCTCGATAATATTGTAGCAGTGCTTAGGCGAAGCCCTGCGACGGTAGAACATCAAGATCGTCACCACGCCGTCGTGCTGACGGAACTCTTCCCCGACACTTTGCTGGATCGGAGTCCGGGGATCGTCATTGAGCTGAACGTGTGCTAGAACTCGGAGGTGCCATAGTTTCGGTGCTTGATCGGTCGGGCCGTGAAGACGTACGACTACATCAACCGCGTTGTCATAACGCTTCCGCTGTCGGTCTACGAGGGTACGTAGACAACACTCTCCCCTCTTGTTGCTATGCATCACCATGATCTTGCATGTGCGTAGGAATTTTTTTGAAATTACTACGTTCCCCATCAACTGCGGGCACCACTCATCGTCACAAACCCTCGTCAGCAAGGCATTCTGCAACGGATTCTACTGGCCTACGACGCTCAATGACGCAGCTGAGCTGGTGAAGTCCTACGAGGCTTGCCAATTCCACGCCAAGCAAATCCACCAGCCAGCTCAGGGCCTCCAGACCATTCCACTCTCGTGGCCGTTCACAGTCTGGGGGCTGGATATCCTGGGCCCGTTCCCTCGGGCGCCTGGGGCTATCGATACCTCTACATCGCCATCGACAAGTTCACTAAGTGGGCGGAGGTGGAAGCCGTCCGCACCATCCCAGCTGGCTCCGCGGTCAAGTTCATCAAGGGTCTCGTGAGCCGTTTTGGGGCCCCCAACTGCATCATCACTAATGATGGTTCGCAGTTCACCAGTAATCTCTTCAAAACGTACTGTGCTAACCTTGGAACGCGGATCTGCTACGCTTCGGTGGTGCAACCCCGGAGCAACGGTCAAGCCTAACGCGCCAACGCAGAGGTCCTAAGAGGCCTCAAGACCAGGACCTTCAAGAAGAAGCTCGAAGCCTGCGGTAGGGGCTGGCACGACGAGCTCCAGTCCGTGTTGTGGTCCATCCGCACCACCGCCACCAAGCCAACGGGAGAGACCCCATTCTCCTTCGTCTACGGAGCAGAAGCGGTTCTCCCTCACGAGGTCACGCATCGCTCTGCACGGGTCCTGACGTTTGATGAGACACAGCAGGACGCCACGCGGAGGATGGACCTCGTGCTGGGGGAGGAACGCCGTCGCAAGGCTACACTGCGAGCGGCAAGATACCAGCAGGCGCTGCGGCGGTACCACTGTCGCATCGTTCGCTCCAGGACGCTCGAGGTGGGTGACCTTGTCCTGAGGCGGGTGCTCTCCAGGGAAGGGCTGCATAAGCTCTCACCCATGTGAGAGGGCCTGTTCAAGGTCGTCCATGTCTCCAGGCCTGGCGCTGCGCGCCTGGAGACACAGGACGGGGTACCCATCCAGAACGCCTGGAACATCCAGCACCTCTGGAAGTTCTACTCCTAAAGAAAGGCCCAGCGCCTGTGAAGAAAGGCCCAGCGCCTGTGAAGCAAGGCCCCGTGCCTATGAAGGTCTCCGCTCGTGACACTCTCACATAATAATGAGTGGGGCAGTACACGCCCCGGAGTCTTAGGAGTGCCGCCCTTGGGCCTCGGGGGCTCCCTCCCACGTCTTAGTGGCAACACTTAGCTCCGCGCTGGTGAGAAAACATGAATACTAGACTAGGTGCCGGACGCGGCTTTTCATTTGCTTTCCGAAGTTGGCTTGCCCCTCTTTTAATTGAAATTTGCCTTCTGGTGTCTCTTGCTGGTCTCTTCCTGTCGCTTTCTACCCCTGTTTCTGCCTGCATTTCTCTGGTCGACCTGTACTCTCTCTCTCTCTCTCTCTCTCTCTCTCTCGCGCGCGTCCCTCACAAGGGGGCTGAGCAGTTACCTTCGTGAGCTTCCTTCTTCTGTTTTTTGCGAGGCACCCTCGTTCGAGCCCGCAAGCTGGCGCACCTCTCCTAACCCGTGCCCCTCGGGTACCGCGATACGAAGCGCTGGGTCAAGACCAGCGGCACCTGTGACCAAAGCTCGTGTGAACGATAAGCCTCTTAATGAATTTTTGCAGTTCCTAAGCGCCTACCAGGCCAAGGAGGCCTCGACAGGCACCAGGGAGCAAGCGTCTCGTGAGGAGGAGACTACTCCGAGCAAGTCAAGCTAAGTTATATCTACATAAAACGATGATGTTGCGGCACAACACAAAAATGATAAACATAGCATAATAATTGAGAAATCACAGTTTGTTGCACGCCCATCCGGGGCCCATACTGGTTTCTTTCTTGATGCAGGAAGGAAAGGAAGAACAAAATAAAAGCGTCGCAGGCCCCTACAGCGATCCACGAGGGCGGGCTCTTGGCTCAGCCAGACCCCTCCTCGTGCTTCACGGAGGCGTGGCGATGAGACGACCCACTGCCGCCTTCGAAGCGGGCGCGGCGGCTGATCGTAACCGCGGCTGCTGGAGCTGTCATCGGAGGAAGAGCTGCCGTAGCTGGACGATACGTGGTCGGCCCCAATGGCGGGTTCGCCCTCATCCTCATCACGACCGTCGCCAAGGCCGAGCACCTCCTCGCTGTTGTTGACCTCGGGGCAGCACCCGGCGCGGCGACCGTCTTCCCCAAACACCCTCACGTAGAGGGTCGCGTCACCGTCATACTTGAAATGGAGGGTGCACCGCCTGCCTAGGCCGCACGCGCGGGCAAACGTTTGCTAGCCGTGGGCCAGGGCTATGTTGCCCGCGATGGAGACCTCAACCGCGACCCAGGAAGCCCTACTGCAGCAGCCGTCTGCCTGTAGCTAGAGCCTGCCTGGACCAGAGGCCAACAGCTCGTCGTCAAAGAAGCGCGGGAGTTGAAGCCAGTTGCCAGTCGGGTTCACCGACCAGACAATGAACTCTGGCAGCACCTCTGCCGAGTGGAAGCGCGGCCGGGGAGGCCGCGCGACCACGACACGTCTCCCCTCATCAACAGGACTACCACGGCAGGGGTGACCCCTGCCACGTGAAGTGGCACCGCCACGGCCGCGCGGGCCGCGGCGGGGGTCGCGGTGTGCTTGCGGGGACGGCCGCGACCACGCTTGGGCACCGGAGAGTCGGGCCCCTCGCGAGGGGCCTTCCCCTTCTCCGCGGCGGAGAACCTCTTTGACGGCGCCATTGGTATCGCAGCTGGCGATGGAGAAAAAGGGGGGGAAGCGAGCGGAATGGGAAGAGATGGGAGATGGGGGCTCTGCCCCCCTCCCCATTTATAACAGAAGAAGGCCAACCAACGCCCCCATGATCACAGGTAATGATGGTTTTACCTTGCATGTAGCAGGGACTCGTCAAATAGGGTAGTTGTCAAGGAGACATGGGGAAACGGAGACACCCACGTCCAATCAATCGCCACGTGTCGATCAAGGCCGCAGGCTACTAGGGCCCGCGGCGCTCCGCACTTGCCCCTTGGCTTCGCCTCGAAGCCAAGCCTGAGCGCGCCTTGGGCCCGGGGGCTACTGTCGGCGTTCTGGGAACGGGGGTCCCCAGACTTGCCTGCCTGCGGCCCACGGCGTGGCGCTGCAAGCGGGCCTGTACGACCCAACTTCACCAACAAGCTTTCAAGACCCTCGCGAGGGGCCAAGCCTCGAGAGGCGGGCGACGCAAGACCCCCTCAGGAGCGGCCTCACCAGGCTGGCTCGCTAGGGGTGGAGAGATCAAGGCCAGGCAAACCTCGCGAGGTTTCAATGACGTGAGCCATGACAATCGAGACCAGGCGGGCGCCAGCGCTCATAGTGTCCTTGTTTCCTCTTTGGTGTTAAGGAGGCAAGCTCAGACGAAGAGTACCGAGGCGTCAAGCAAAGGTTTCCATATCGGTGCAATGAGACCAAGACCAGCAGGACGGCAGGACGGAGGTCACCGTGGAGCCCAAGACGGCGTCACCACCAGAGCCTTTGGCAGGCGAAGATTGCTTTTGTCAGGATAACTTGTACTAGTTGTCCCCTTTCAAATTGGCCGTTGTTGGCGCCCTTCTCGCTCAATATTTGGGGAGAGGACCAGGGCCTCTATAAATAGGATTAGCCACCACAGCTGGAGGCGGATCGACCTCATCTTAGATCTGAGCCATTTCATCCTTAGCCACACACCAACCAAGCACAAGAACACCTCACCTCAGGAGGCTATTCTTCCCCTTGTAATGTTCATCATCAGCCCAAGAGGCAATCCACCACACCACACTGGAGTAGGGTATTACACCGCAACGGTGGCCTGAACCAGTATAAATCTTGTGTCTCTTGTGTTTCGAGTTCGTTGAGATAGCCTTAGAGATCGTGAAGTGCTTGAGGGCATGATCGGTGAGGGAGAGATCTTCACGCGCACCCCAGTGTTCGAACCTTAAGGGTTTTGCCGGAATCCAAAATTCGACAGTATCAACTTATTCAAATAAAGTCTATGATATAAAGAGAGAGGCATAACACTAACACCGGCTCCAAGATCACATAAAGCAGTTTTAACATAGTTTCTTTTAATGTTGCATGGTACAGTTGGTACTCCGGGATCTCCTAGTTTCTTAGGTATTCCACCTTTAAAAGTATAATTGGCAAGCATGGTGGAAATTTCAGCTTTCAGTATCTTTCTTTTATTTGTAACAATATCTTTCATATACTTAGCATAAGGATTTATTTTAAGCATACCAGTCAAATGCATACGCAAAAAGATAGGTCTAATCATTTCAGCAAAGCGCTCAAAATCCTCATCATCCTTTTTCTTGTATGGTTTAGGAGGGAAAGGCATGGGTTTCTGAACCCATGATTCTCTTTCTTTACCGTGCTTCCTAGCAACAAAGTCTCTCTTATCATAACGTTGATTCTTTGATTGTGGGTTATCAAGATCAATAGCAGGTTCAATCTCTACATCATTGTTATTGCTAGGTTGAGCATCAACATGAACATCATCATTAACATTATCACTAGTTTCATGTTCATTACCAGATTGTGTTTCATCATCAGAAATAGAAATATCATTGGGATTCTTAGGTGTGTCAACAACAGGTTCACTAGAAGCATGCAAAGTCCTATCATTTTTCTTTTTCTTCCTCTTAGAAGGACTAGGTGCATCAACATTAGTTCTTTGAGAATCTTGCTCAACTCTCTTAGGGTGGCCCTCGAGATACAGAGGTTCCTAAGTCATTTTACCCCCTCTAGTCACAACTCTAACAACATTATCATTTTTATTATTATTTAATTCATTGAGAAAATCATCATGTGCTTTAAGCACTTGTTCTACTTGAGTGGTAACCATAGAAGCATGTTTACTAATAAGTTTAAGTTCACCTTTAACTCTAGAAATATAATCACTCAGGCGTTCAATCATATAAGCATTATGTTTCAATTGTCTACCAACATAAGCATCAAAGTCTTCTTGTTTAACAATAAAATTATCAAACTCATCCAAGCATTGGCTAGCAAACTTAGTAGATGGGATTTCACCCTTATCAAATCTATAGAGAGAATTTACCTTTACTACCTGTGTCGGGTTATCAAGACCATGTATTTATTCAATAGGTGGTAAATTCTTAACATCTTCAGCTTTAATACCCTTTTCTTTCATAGATTTCTTTGCCTCTTGCATATCTTCAGGACTGAGAAATAGAATACACCTTTTCTTCGGAGTTGGCTTAGGAATTGGTTTAGGAAGTGTCCAATCATTATCATTACTCAATATATTGTTCAATAGAAATTCAGCTTGATCAACAGTTCTTTCCCTGAAACACAACCAGCACAGCTATCCAGGTGGTCTCTGGAAGCATCGGTTAGTCCATTATAAAAGATATCAAGTATTTCATTTTTCTTGAGAGGATGATCAGGCAAAGCATTAAGTAATCAGATAAGCCTCCCCCAAGCTTGTGGGAGACTCTCTTCTTCAATTTGCACAAAATTATATATTTCCTTAAGGCAGCTTGTTTCTTATGAGCGGAGAAATATTTAGCAGAGAAGTAATAGATCATATCCTCGGGACTACGCACACAACCAGGATCAAGAGAATTAAACCATATTTTAGCATCACCCTTTAATGAGAACAGAAATAACTTAAGGATATAGTAGTAACGAATTTTTTCCTCATTAGTGAATAGGGTAGCTATATCATTCAATTTAGTAAGATGTGCCACAACAGTTTCAGATTCATAGCCATAAAAAGGATCAGATTCAACCAAGGTAATTATCTCAGGATCGAAAGATAAATCATAATCCTTATCAGAAATACAGATAGGTGAAGTAGCAAAATCAAGGTCATATTTCATTCTAGCATTCAAAGATTTTTCTATCAGCTTAGCTAAAAATCTCTTAAGATCATATCTATCTTTGCAAGCAAAAAGATCTCTAGCAGTTTCCTCATCCATAACATAACCCTCAGGCACATCAGGCAATTCATATCTAGGGGGAGAATCTTCATCATCACTTTCATCAATATTATCAGTTTCAATAATTTCATTCTCTCTAACCCTAGCAAGTTGTTCATCAAGAAATTCACCTAATGGCATAGTATTATCAAGCATAGAAGTAGTTTCATCATAAGCATCATGCATAGCAGAAGTGGCATCATCAATAACATGCGACATATCAGAATCAATAGCAGGTGTAGGTGTCGCAAGTTTACTCAAAACAGAAGGTGAATCAAGTGCAGAGCTAGATGGCAGTTCCTTACCTCCCCTCGTAGTTGAGGGAAAAATCTTGGTTCTTTCGTCTTTCAAGTTCCTCGTAGTGATCAACAGATATAAATCCCAAGTGACTCAAAGAATAGAGCTATGCTCCCCAGCAACGACGCCAGAAAATAGTATTGATAACCCACAAGTATAGGGGATTGCAACAGTTTTCGAGGGTAGATTATTCAACCCAAATTTATTGATTCGACACAAGGGGAGCCAAAGAATATTCTTAAGTATTAACAGTTGAGTTGTCAATTCAACCGCACCTGAAAGACTTAATATCTGCAGCAAAGTATTTAGTAGCAAAGTAATATGGAAGTAGCGGTAACGGTGGCAAAAGTAACAGTAGTATTTTTTGTAGTGATTGTAACAGTGGCAACAGAAAAGTAACTAAGCAAAGATCAATATGTGAAAAGCTCGTAGGCAATGGATCAGTGATGGATAATTATGTCGGATGTGGTTCCTCATGCAACAGTTATAACATAGGGTGACACGGAACTAGCTCCAGTTCATCAATGTAATGTAGGCATGTATTCCGAATATAGTCATACGTGTTTATGGAAAAGAACTTGCATGACATCTTTTGTCCTACCCTCCTGTGGCAGTGGGGTCCTATTGGAAACTAAGGGATATTAAGGCCTCCTTTTAATAGAGTACTGATACGTCTCCGTCGTATCTATAATTTTTGATTGTTCCATGCCAATATTATTCAACTTTCATATACTTTTTGGCAACTTTTTATATTATTTTTGTGACTAACATATTGATCCAGTGCCCAGTGCCAGTTCCTATCTGTTGCATGTTTTTGGTTTCACAGAATATCCATATCAAACAGAGTCCAAACGGGATAAAAACAGACGGAGCTTATTTTTGGAAAATATGGAAAATTCAAAAGGAAAATCAACGCGAACCAGTGCCCGAGGTGGTCACGAGGCAGGGGGGCGCGCCCCCACCCTCGTGAGCCCACCGTAAGGCGGTTGACGCTCTTATTTTGCCGCAAGAAAGCTAATATTCGGAAAAAAAATCACGGCGAAGGTTTCAGGCCAATCGGAGTTACGGATCTCCATATATATACGAAACGGTGAAACAGAGCCAGGGGAGAACGCAAAACCAGAGAGAAACAGAGAGATAGATCCAATCTCATAGGGGCTCTCACCCCTCCCATGCTATGGATGCCAAGGACCAGAGGGTAAACCCTTCTCCCATCTAGGGAGGAGGTCAAGGAAGAAGAAGAAGGAGGGGGGCTCTCTCCCCTCTCCTCCGGTGGCGCCAGAACGCCACCGTGGCCATCATCATCATCACCGCGATCTTCACCAACACCTCCGCCATCTTCACCAACATCTCCATCACCTTCCCCCTCTATCTATAGTGGTCCACTCTCCCGCAACCAGTTGTACCCTCTACTTGAACATGGTGCTTTATGCTTCATATTATTATCCAATGATGTGTTGCCATCCTATGATGTCTGAGTAGATTTTCGTTGTCTTATCAGTGGTTGATGAATTGCTATGATTGATTTAATTTGCTTGTGGTTATGTTGCTGTCCTTTGGTGCCCATCATATGATTGCGCGCGTGGATCACACCATAGGGTTAGTTGTATGTTGATAAGACTATGTATTGGAGGGCAAGAGTGACAGAAGCTTCAACCTAGCATAGAAATTGATGCATACGTGATTGAAGGGGGACCAATATATCTTAATTCTATGGTTGGGTTTTACCTTAATGAACATTAGTAGTTGCGGATGCTTGCTAATAGTTCCAATCATAAGTGCATAGAATTCCAAGTCAGGGATGACATGCTAGCAGTAGCCTCTCCCACATATACTTGCTATCGGTCTAGTAAAGTAGTCAATTGCTTAAGGGACAATTTCGCAACTCCTACCACCACTTTTCCACACTCGCTATATTTACTTTAGTTGCTTGTTTACCTTAACATCCCCTAGTTTTATTTTCGTGCTCTTTACTTTCTTGCAAGCCTTTCTGAAAACACCTACAAAGTACTTCTAGTTTCATACTTGTTCTAGGTAAAGCGAACGTCAAGCATGCGTAGAGTTGTATCGGTGGTCGATAGAACTTGAGGGAATATTTGTTCTACCTTTAGCTCCTCGTTGGGTTCGGCACTCTTACTTATCGAAAACTGTTGCGATCCCCTATACTTGTGGGTTATCAAGACCTTTTTCTGGCGCCGTTGCCAGGGAGCAATAGCGTGGGGTGAATATTCTTGTGTGTGCTTGTTTGATTTATCACTAAGTAATTTTTATTTGTTGTTCTTAGTTTTTCTTTATCTTTAGTTATGGATATGGAACACGAAATACCAAAAACAATTAGGTGTACTTGCTACTCATGGAGATGGGGAACCTCCTAAAACCCTCGATGCTGGTTATGTGAAAGATATTATGTACTACTTTAATAATCCTGAGAAAACCCCATTTAATTATGTAATGGGAGTAACGTTGGATCAACGTGAATACTTTAGGGATTATCGCTTGACACAAAAAGGGAAACTATTATGGGATCAAATTTATATGTTGAAGTGGTATGCTAGACAACTATGCTCGGAATATGATTATACTTGTTGCTCTAGGATGAATTCTCCACACCTCCCCTTTTCATGCAGATTTAATGATAATGAAACCTTGGCTTCTTATGCTAGAGGTATATATGATTACTATGATGTGGAACATTGCTTTTATGGGTGCTTATGAAATTGAATCTATGTTTAAAGAGTTTGATGATATTGATGATGCTTGTTATAGATCTGAAAATTTAGCTACCCTCAAATGTTGCTATGAGAATTATGAATACAATTATGAAATTAATGCACTTATTAAGAAAGTCTCCGTTGTCCAAGAAGAGACTAATATTTTGCAGGAGTCTATGGAAGAAGAAATTGATGAAATTATGAGCTCATTGGATGAAAAAGATGAGGAGGAGAGCGAAGAACAAAAGGAGGAAGAGCGGATTGATCACCCGTGCCCACCTTATAATGAGAGTAACTCTTCAACTCATACATTGTTTAATTCCCCTTCGTGCTTACCGAAGGATGATTGCTATGATGACTGTTATGATCCCATTGATTCTCTTGAAATATCCCTTTTTGATGATGCTTGCTATGCTTGTGGCCAAGATGACAATATGAATTATGTTTATGGAGATTAACTTGCTATAGTTCCTTATGTTAAACATGAAATTGTTGCTATTGCACCCACGCATGATAGTCCTATTATCTTTTTGAATTCTCCCAACTACACTATATCGGAGAAGTTTGCACTTATTAAGGATTATATTGACGAGTTGCCTTTTATCGTCGCACATGATGATTTTGATAGATATAATATGCATGTGCTTGCTGCTCCTACTTGCAATTATTATGAGAGAGAAACTATATCTCCACCTCTCTATGTTTCCAACACGAAAAAATTGCAAGAAACTGTTTATACTATGCATTGGCTTTTACTAGGTATGCATGAATTGTTCTTTTATGACATGCCGATGCATAGGAAGAGAGTTAGACTTCGTCATTGCTTGATATATGTTGCTTTGTGCTCACTACTAAATTACAAATCATTGTTAATTAAAATTGGCTTTGATATACCTTGGGATCCGGGTGGATTCACTACTTGAGCACTATATGCCTAGCTTAATGGCTTTAAAGAAAGAGCTGCTGGGGAGACAACCCGGAAGTTTTAGAGAGTCATTTATTTCTGTTGAGTGCTTTCATATAGTTTAAAAACAACAAAAATAAAGAGGGGAACCCAAAACTTTTTCAAAAAGGAAAGCGAAAGTGAGAAATAGAAGCATTGTTGAAGTGGGAGAGCTCCTTGAACTTTGTTCATGCTCATGACAACTTTGTGAATCTTGATTACAGAAACTTTTCAATAAAAATAATTATCCCCTTGTACAATTCCATTGTATTATAAAAATAATGTGCCAAGGTTTGCCTTTAGGATGTTTACATTTGCTTGATGGTTTGTACGGTGCAGGACAGAAACTTTGGCTATAGTGTGAGATTTTACATTTTTAGCTGGAACGTCAAATGGTTCTGATTCTTTTTGCACTGTCTTCCTATACAAATTGTTTATTTTTCCTAATGTTGGTAGAAATTTTCAAGTATCAGAAGTATGGTGAATGTTCAGATTATTACAGACTGTTCTGTTTTAGACAGATTCTGTTTTTGATGCATAGTTTGCTTGTTTTGATGAAACTATCAATTTATATTAGTGGATTAAGCCATGGAAAAGTTATATTACAGTAGACACAATGCAAAAAACAAAATATGAATTGGTTTGCAACAGTACCTAGAGTAGTGATTTGCTTTATTATACTAACGGATCTTACCGAGTTTTCTGTTGAAGTTTTGTGTGGATGAAGTGTTCGATGATCGAGAAGGTTTCGATGTGAGAAGAAGGAAGAGAGGCAAGAGCTCAAGCTTGGGGATTCCCGAGGCACCCTAAGTAAATATTCAAGGAGACTCAAGCGTCTAAGCTTGGGGATGCTGGGGAGGCATCCCCTCTTTCTTCAATAAGTATCGGTATGTTTTCGGATTCGTTTCATTCATGTGATATGTGCAAGTCTTGGAGCGTCTTTTGCATTTAGGTTTTTATTTTTTTATGCACCATGCTGGTATGAGATGGTCCGTGGTTCATTTATAGAATGCTCTTTGCACTTCACTTATATTTTTTGAGTATGGCTTTATAGAATGCTTCATGTGCTTCACTTATATCATTTGAAGTTTGGATTGCCTGTTTCTCTTTACTTAGAGAACCGCCATTTGCAGAATGCTCTTTTGCTTCACTTATATTTGTTAGAGCACGGGCATATCTTTTGTATAAAGAATTAAACTCTCTTGCTTCACTTATATCTATTTAGAGAGATGACAGGAACTGGTCATTCACATGGCTAGTCATAAAATCCTACATAAAACTTGTAGATCACTGAATATGATATGTTTGATTCCTTGCATTAGTTTTGCGATATAAAGATGGTGATATTAGAGACATGCTAGTGAGTAGTTATGAATTGTAGAAATACTTGTGTTGAAGTTTATGATTCCCGTAGCATGCACGCATGGTGAACCGTTATGTGATGAAGTCGGAGCATGATTTATTTATTGATTGTCTTCCTTATGAGTGGCGGTCGGGGATGAGCGATGGTCTTTTCTTACCAATCTATCCCCCTAGGAGCATGCGCGTAGTACTTTGTTTCGATAACTAATAAATTTTTGCAATAAGTATGTGAGTTCTTTATGACTAATGTTGAGTCCATGGATTATACGCACTCTCACCCTTCCACCATTGCTAGCCTCTCTAGTACCGTGCAACTTTCGCCGGTACCTTAAACCCACCATATACCTTCCTCAAAACAGCCACCATACCTACCTATCATGGCATTTCCATAGCCATTCCGAGATATATTGCCATGCAACTTTCATCATCATCATATACATGACTTGAGCATTCATTGTCATATTGCTTTACATGATCGTAAGATAGCTAGCATGATGTTTTCATGGCTTGTCCGTTTTTTGATGTCATTTCTATGCTAGATCATTGCACATCCCGGTACACCGCCGGAGGCATTCATATAGATTCATATCTTTGTTCTAGATATCGAGTTGTAAGATTGAGTTGTAAGTAAATAAAAGTGTGATGATCATCATTATTAGAGCATTGCCCCAGTGAGGAAAGGATGATGGAGACCATGATTCCCCCATATCGGGATGAGACTCTGGACTTTACAAAAAAATAAAAGAGGCCAAAGAAGCCCAAATAAAAAAGGAGGCCAAAGAAGCCCACCAAAAAATTAAAAATAAAAATAAAAATAAAAAAATGAGAGAAAAAGAGAGATGGGGCAGTACTACTATCCTTTTTCCACACTTGTGCTTCAAAGTAGCACCATGTTCTTCATATAGAGAGTCTCTTGAGTTATCACTTCCATATACTAGTGGGAATTTTCATTATAGAACTTGGCTTGTATATTCCGATGATGGGCTTCCTCAAATGCCCGAGGTCTTCATGAGCAAGCAAGTTGGATGCACACCCACTTAGTTTCAGTTAGAGCTTTCATACACTTATAGCTCTAGTGCATCCGTTGCATGGCAATCCCTACTCACTCACATTAATATCTATTGATGGGCATCTCCATAGCCCGTTGATACGCCTAGTTGATGTGAGACTATCTTCTCCTTTTTGTCTCCTCCACCATCATATTCTATTCCACCTATAGTGCTATGTCCATGGCTCACGCTCATGTATTGCGTGAAAGTTGAAAAGGTTTGAGAATGTCAAAAGTATGAAACAATTGCTTGGCTTGTCATCGGGGTTGTGCATGATTTGAATATTTTCTGTGGTGAAGATGGAGCATAGCCAGACTATATTATTTTGTAGGGATAACTTTCTTTGGCCATGTTATTTTGAAAATACATGATTGCTTTATTAGTATGCTTGAAATATTATTGTCTTTATGTCAAAAGATAGATTATTGCTTTGAATTACTCGTGTCTTAATATTCATGCCATGATTAGACATATGATCAAGATTATGCTAGGTAGCATTCCACATCAACAATTATCTTTTTTATCATTTACCTACTCGAGGACGAGCAGGAATTAAGCTTGGGGATGCTGATACGTCTCCGTCGTATCTATAATTTTTGATTGTTCCATGCCAATATTATTCAACTTTCATATACTTTTTGGCAACTTTTCATATTGTTTTTGGGACTAACATATTGATCCAGTGCTCAGTGCCAGTTCCTGTCTGTTGCATGTTTTTGGTTTCGCAGAATATGCATATCAAACGGAGTCCAAATGTGATAAAAACGTACGGAGCTTATTTTTGGAAAATATGGAAAATTCGGAAGGAAAATCAACGCGAAACAGTGCCCGAGGTGGTCACGAGGCACGGGGGCACCCCCCTTAGGGCGCGCACCCACCCTCGTGAGCCCACCGTAAGGCGGTTGACGCTCTTCTTTTGCCACAAGAAAGCTAATATTCGGAAAAAAAATCACGGCGAAGGTTTCAGGCCAATCGGAGTTATGGATCTCCATATATATACGAAACGGTGAAACAGAGCCAGGGGAGAATGCACAACCAGAGAGAAACAAAGAGATAGATCCAATCTCGGAGGGGCTCTCGCCCCTCCCATGCCATGGAGGCCAAGGACCAGAGGGGAAACCCTTCTCCCATCTAGGGAGGAGGTCAAGGAAGAAGAAGAAGGAGGGGGGCTCTCTCCCCCTCTCCCCCGGTGGTGCCGGAACGCCACCGTGGCCATCATCATCATCACCGCAATCTTCACCAACACCTCCGCCATCTTTACCAACATCTCCATCACCTTCCCCCTCTATCTACAGCGGTCCACTCCCCCGCAACCCGCTGTACCCTCTACTTGAACATGGTGCTTTATGCTTCATATTATTATCCAATGATGTGTTGCCATCCTATGATGTCTAAGTAGATTTTCGTTGTCCTATCGGTGGTTGATGAATTGCTATGATTGATTTAATTTGCTTGTGGTTATGTTGTTGTCCTTTGGTGCCCATCATATGATTGCACGCGTGGATCACACCATAGGGTTAGTTGTATGTTGATAAGACTATGTATTGGAGGGCAAGAGTGACAGAAGCTTCAGCCTAGCATAGAAATTGATGCATACGGGATTGAAGGGGGACCAATATATCTTAATGCTATGGTTGGGTTTTACCTTAATGAACATTAGTAGTTGAGGATGCTTGCTAATAGTTCCAATCATAAGTGCATACAATTCCAAGTCAGGGATGACATGCTAGCAGTGGCCTCTCCCACATAATACTTGATATCGGTCTAGTAAAGTAGTCAATTGCTTAAGGGACAATTTCGCAACTCCTACCACCACTTTTCCACACTCGCTATATTTACTTTAGTTGCTTCTTTACCTTAACAACCCCTAGTTTTATTTTCGTGCTCTTTACTTTCTTGCAAGCCTTTCTGAAAACACCTACAAAGTACTTCTAGTTTCATACTTGTTCTAGGTAAAGCGAACGTCAAGCGTGCGTAGAGTTGTATCGGTGGTCGATAGAACTTGAGGGAATATTTGTTCTACCTTTAGCTCCTCATTGGGTTTGACACTCTTACTTATCGAAAACTGTTGCGATCCCCTATACTTGTGGGTTATCAAGTACCGGAACAAAGCATTAACACTTAGTGAATACATGAACTCCTCAAACTACGGTCATCACCAGGAGTGGCCCCGATTATTGTCACTTCGGGGTTACTGAATCATAACACATAGTAGGTGACTATTGACTTGCAAAATAGGATCAAGAATTCACATATATTCATGAAAACATAATAGGTTCAGATCTGAAATCATGGCACTCGGGCCCTAGTGACAAGCATTAAGCACAACAAAGTCATAGTAACATCAATCTTAGAACATAATGGATACTAGGCATCAAACCCTAACAAAACTAACTCGATTACGTGGTAAATCTCATCCAACCCATTGAAGGAAATATGCCCTAGAGGAAATAATAAAGTTATTATTTATTTCCTTATATCATGATAAATGTTTATTATTCATGCTAGAATTGTATTAACCGGAAACATGATACATGTGTGAATACATAGACAAATAGAGTGTCACTAGTATGCCTCTACTTGAGTAGCCCGTTGATCAAAGATGGTTATGTTTCCTAGCCATAGACATGAGTTGTCATTTGATTAACGAGATCACATCATTAAAAGAATGATGTGATTGACTTGACCCATTCTGTTAGCTTAGCACAATGATCATTTAGTTTGTTGCTACTGCTTTCTTCATGACTTATACATGTTCCTATGACTATGAGATTATTCAACTCCCGTTTATGGGAGGAACACTTTGTGTGCTACCCAACATCACAACGTAAATGGGTGATTATAAAGGTGCTCTACAGGTGTCTCCGAAGGTACTTGTTGAGTTGGCGTATTTCAAGATTAGGATTTGTCAATCCGATTGTCGGAGAGGTATCTCTGGGCCCACTAGGTAATGCACATCACTATAAGCCTTGCAAGCATTGTAACTAATGAGTTAGTTGAGGGATGATGTATTACGGAACGAGTAAATAGACTTGCCGGTAACGAGATTGAACTAGGTATTAAGATACCGATGATCGAATCTCGGGCAAGTAACATACCGATGACAAAGGGAACAACGTATGTTGTTATGCGGTTTGACCGATAAAGATCTTCATAGAATATGTGGGAGCCAATATGAGCATTCAGGTTCCGCTATTGGTTATTGACCAGAGACGTGTGTCGGTCATGTCTACATAATTCTCGAACCCGTAGGGTCCGCATGCTTAAAGTTCGGTGATGACCGGTATTATGAGTTTTTGTGTTTTGATGTACCAAAGGTAGTTCGGAGTCCCAGATATGATCATGGACATGACGAGGAGTCTTGAAATGGTCGAGACGTAAAGATCGATATATTGGACGACTATGTTCGGACACCGGAAAGGTTCTGAAAGGTTTCAGACATATACCGGAGTACCGGGGGGTTACCGGAACCCCCCCGGGGGGGCTTAATGAGCCTACATGGGCCTTAGGGGAAATAGAGGGTAGCAAGGGGAGTGTGGGGCATGCCCCCAAGGCCCAAACCGAATTGGTTTAGGGCAAGGGGGGCCGGCCCCCTCTTTCCTTCTCCTCTCCCTTTCCTTCCCCTCTCCTACTAGGACTAGGAAAGAGGGGGCAAACCTACTTGGAGTAGGATTGCCCCCGCCCTTGGGCGCGCCTCTCACCTTGGTCGGCCCTCTCCTCCTCCCTCCTTTATATACGGGGGTAGGAGGGCACCGCAAAGACACAATAATTGATCATTAATCTATTAGCCGTGTGCGGTGCCCCCCTCCACCATAATCCACCTCGATCATATCATAGCGGTGCTTAGGTGAAGCCCTGCGTCGGTAGCATCATCATCACCGTCACCACGCTGTCGTGCTGACGAAACTCTCCTGTGAAGCTTTGCTGGATCGAAGCTCGCGGGACGTCATCGAGTTGAACGTGTGCAGAACTCGGAGGTGTCGTGCGTTCAGTACTTGGATTGGTCAGATCATGAAGACGTACGACTACATCAACCACGTTGTGCTAATGCTTCCACTTTCGGTTTACGAGGGTACATGGACACACTCTGCCCTCTTGTTGCTATGCATCACCATGATCCTATGTGTGCGTAGGAATATTTTTGAAATTACTACGTTCCCCAATAGTGGTATCAGAGCCAGGTTTATGCGTAGATGTTATATGCATGAGTAGAACACAAGTGAGTTGTGGGCGATACAAAGTCATACTGCTTACCAGCATGTCATACTTTGGTTCGGCGATATTGCTGGATGAAGCGGCCCAGACCAACATTACGCGTACGCTTACGCGAGACTGGTTCTACCGACGTGATCTGCACACAGGTGGCTGGCGGGTGTCAGTTTCTCCAACTTTAGTTGAACCGAGTGTGGCTACGCCCGGTCCTTGTGAAGGTTAAAACAGCACTAACTTGACAATATATCGTTGTGGTTTTGATGCGTAGGTAAGAACGGTTCTTGCTCAGCCCGTAGCAGCCACGTAAAACTTGCAACAACAAAGTAGAGGACGTCTAACTTGTTTTTGCAGGGCATGTTGTGATGTGATATGGTCAACACATGAAAAGATATAAGTTGTTTTATAAGATGATCATGTTTTGTTGAAGTTATCGGCAACTGGCAGAAGCCTTATAGTTGTCTCTTTATTGCATAAGATGCAAGTGCCAAATAATTGCTTTACTTTATTGCTATGCGATAGCAATAGTTGCAAGAGCAATAGTTTGTGAGACGATCATGTGACGACACATTGATAGAGATCAAGATGATGGAGATCATGGTGTCATGACGGTAACAATGAAGATCATGACAGTACTTTGGAGATGGAGATCAAAAGCACAAGATGATGATGGCCATATCATGTCACATATTTTGATTGCATGTGATGTTTATCCTTTATGCATCTTATTATGCTTTGTTTGACGGCAGCATTATAAGATGATCTCTCACTAAATTTCAAGGTAAAAGTGTTCTCCCTGAGTATGCACCGTTGCCAAAGTTCGTCGTGTCGAGACACCACGTGATGATCGGGTGTGATAAGCTCAATGTTCATCTACAACGGGTGTAAGACAGTTTTACGCACGCAGAATACTTGAGTTAAACTTGACGAGCCTAGCATATACAGATATGGCCTCGGAACACTGAGACCGAAAGGTCGAGCGTGAATCATATAGTAGATATGATCAGCATAGTGATGTTCACCATTGAAAACTACTCCATTTCACGTGATGATCGGTTATAGTTTAGTTGATTTGGATCACGTGATCACTTAGATGATTAGAGGGATGTCTATCTAAGTGGGAGTTCTTAAGTAATATGATTAATTGAACTTAAATTTATCATGAATTAGTCCTGATAGAATTTGCATATCTATGTTGTAGATCAATAGCTCGCACATAGCTTCCCCGTTTATTTTTGATATGTTCCTAGAGAAAATAAATTGAAAGATGTTAGTAGCAATGATGCGGATTGGATCCGTGATCTGAGGATTATCCTCATTGATGCACAGAAGAATTATGTCCTTGATGCACCGCTAGGTGATAGACCTATTGCATGAGCATATGCAAACGTTATGAACGTTTGGCAAAACTCGGTGTGATGACTACTTGATAGTTTAGTGCACCATGCTTTACGGCTTAGAACCGGGACTTCAAAAATGTTTTGAACGCCATGGAGCATATAATATGTTCCAAGAGTTAAAATTAGTATTTTAGACTCATGCCCATGTCAAAAGGTATGAGACCTTTGACAAGTACTTTGCCTACAAAATGGAGGAGAATAGCTCAGCTAGTGAGCATGTGCTTAGAATGTCTGAGTGCTACAATCACTTGAATCAAGTGGGAGTTAATCTTCCAGATAAGATAGTGATTGACAGAATTCTCTAGTCACTATCACTAAGTTACTGGAACTTCGTGATGAACTATAATATGCAAGGGATAACGGAAATGATTCCCAAGCTCTTCATGATGCTGAAATCGACGAAGGTAGAAATCAAGAAAAGCATCAAGTGTTGATGGTTGACAAGACCACTAGTTTCAAGAAAAGGGCAAAGGGAAGAAGGGGAACTTCAAGAAGAATGGCAAGCAAGTTGCTGCTTAAGTGAAGAAGCCCAAGTCTAGACCTAAGCCTGAGACTAAGTGCTTCTACTGCAAAGGGACTGGTCACTGGAAGCAGAACTGCCCCAAGTATTTGGCGGATAAGAAGGATGGCAAAGTGACAAAGGTATATTTGATATACGTGTTATTGATGTGTACTTTACTAGTGTTTATAGCAACCCCTCAGTATTTGATACTAGTTCAATTGCTAAGATTAGTAACTCGAAACGGGAGTTGCAGAATGAACAGAGACTAGTTAAGGGTGAAGTGAAAATTGATATGATCATCATTGCACACTCCCTATACTTTCGGGATTAGTGTTAAACCTAAATAAATGTTATTTGGTGTTTGCGTTAAGCATGAATATGATTTGATCATGTTTATTGCAATACGGTTATTCATTTAAAGTTAGAGAATAATTGATGTTTTTTCTGCATGAATAAAACCTTCAATGGTCATACACCCATGGTGAATGGTTTATTGAATCTCGATCGTAGTGATACACATATTCATAATATTGAAGCCAAAAGATGCAAAATTAATAATGATAGTGCAACTTATTTGTGGCACTGCCGTTTAGGTCATATTGGTGTAAAGCGCATGAAGAAAATCCATGCTAATGGGTTTTTGGAATCACTTGATTATGAATCAGTTGATGCTTGCGAACCATGCCTCGGGCAAGATGACTAAGACTCCGTTCTACAGAACAATAGAGCGAGCAACTGACTTATTGGAAATAATACATACTGATGTATGCGGTCCGATGAGTGTTGAGGCTCGCAGCGGGTATCGTTATTTTCTGACCTTCACAGATGATTTGAGCAGATATGGGTATATCTACTTGATGAAACATAAGTCTAAAACATTTGAAAAGTTCAAAGAATTTCAGAGTGAAGTGGAAAATCATCGTATCAAGAAAATAAAGTTTCTGCGATCTGATCGTGGAGGAGAATATTTGAGTTACGAGTTTGGTCTTCATTTGAAACAATGCGAAATAGTTTCGCAACTCACGCCACCTGGAACACCACAACGTAATGGTGTGTCTGAACGTCATAACCGTACTTTATTAGATATGGTGCGATCTATGATGTCTCTTACCGATTTATCACTATCATGTTGGGGTTATGCATTAGAGACAGCTGCATTCACGTTAAATAGGGTACCATCTAAATCCGTTGAGACGACACCATATGAATTGTGGTTTGGCTAGAAACCTAAGTTGTCGTTTCTTAAAGTTTGGTGCTGCGATGCTTATGTGAAAAAGTTTCAACCTGATAAGCTCGAACCCAAACCGGAGAAATGTGTCTTCATAGGATACCCAAAAGGAAACTGTTGGGTACACCTTCTATCACAGATCCAAAGGCAAGATCTTTGTTGCTAAAAGTGGATCCTTTCTAGATAAGGAGTTTCTCTCTAAAGAAGTGAGTGGGAGGAATGTAGAACTTGATGAGGTAATTGTACCTTCTCCCGAATTGGAAAGTAGTTCATCATAGAAATCAGTTCCAGTGATCTCTACACCAATTAGTAAGGAAGCTAATGATGATGATCATGAAACTTCAGATCAAGTTACTACCGAACCTCGTAGGACAACTAGAGTATGGTCCGCACCAGAGTGGTACAGTAATCCTTTCTGGAAGTCATGTTACTAGACAATGACGAACCTACGAACTATGAGGAAGCGATGATGAGCCCAGAATCCGCGAAATGGCTTGAGGCCATGAAATCTGAGATGGGATCCATGTATGAGAACAAAGTATGGACTTTGATTGACTTGCCCGATGATTGGTGAGTCATTAAGAATAAATGGATCTTCAAGAGGAAGACGGACGCTGATAGTAGTGTTACTATCTACAAAGCTCGAATTGTCGCAAAATGTTTTCGACAAGTTCAAGGTGTTGACTACGATGAGATTTTCTCACTCGTATCGATGCTTAAAAGTCTGTCCGAATCATGTTAGCAGTTGCCGCATTTTATGAAATCTGGCAAATGGATGTCAAAACTGTATTCCTTAATGGATTTCTTAAAGAAGAGTTGTATATGATGCAACCAGAAGGTTTTGTCAATCCTAAAGGTGCTAACAAAGTGAGCAAGCTCCAGCGATCCATCTATGGACTGGTGCAAGCATCTCGGAGTTGGAATATATGCTTTGATAAAGTGATCAAAGCATATGGTTTTATACAGACTTGCGGTGAAGCCTGTATTTACAAGAAAGTGAGTGGGAGCACTACAACATTTCTGATAAGTATATGTGAATGACATATTGTTGATCGGAAATAATGTAGAATTTTCTGGAAAGCATAAAGGAGTGTTTGAAAAGAGTTTTTCAAAGAAAGACCTCGATGAAGCTGCTTACACATTGAGCATCAAGATCTATAGAGATAGATCAAGACGCTTGATAAGTTTTTTCAATGAGTACATACCTTGACAAGATTTTGAATTAGTTCAAAATGGAACAGTCAAAGAAGGAGTTCTTGCCTGTGTTGCAAGGTGTGAAGTTGAGTAAAGACTCAAAACCCGACCACAGCAGAAAATAGAAAGAGAATGAAAAGTCATTCCCTATGCCTCAGTCATAGGTTCTATAAAGTATGTTATGTTGTTTACCAGTCCTATTGTATACCTTAGCATGATTCTGGCAAGGGAGTACAATAATGATCTAGGAGTAGATCACTGGACAGCGGTCAAAATTATCCTTAGAGGACTAAGGAAATATTTCTCGGTTATGGAGGTGATAAAAGAGTTCGTCATAAAAAGTTACGTCGATGCAAGTTTTTTACATCGATATAGATGACTCTAAGTCTCGATCTGGATACATATTGAAAGTGGGAGAAATTAGCTAGAGTAGCTCCGTGCAGAGCATTGTAGACATAGAAATTTGTGAAATACATACGGATCTGAATGTTGCAGACCCATAGACTAAACTTCTCTCATAAGCAAAACATGATCACTCTTTGGGTGTTAATCACATAGCGATGTGAACTAGATTATTGACTCTAGTAAACCCTTTGGGTATTAGTCACATGGAGATGTGAACTAATCACATAAAGATGTCAACTAGACTATTGACTCTAGTGCAAGTGGGAGACTGAAGGAAATATGCCCTAGAGGCAATAATAAAGTTATTATTTATTTACTTATATCATGATAAATGTTTATTATTCATGCTAGAATTGTATTAACCGGAAACATGATACATGTGTGAATACATAGACAAACAAAGTGTCACTAGTATGCCTCTACTTGACTAGCTCATTGATCAAAGATGGTTATCTTTCCTAGCCATAGACATGACTTTTCATTTGATTAATGGGATCACATCATTAGGAGAATGATGTGATTGACTTGACACATTCCGTTAGCTTAGCACAATGATCGTTTAGTTTGTTGCTACTGCTTTCTTCATGACTTATACATGTTCCTATGACTATGAGATTATTCAACTCCCGTTTACCGGAGGAACACTTTGTGTGCTACCAAACGTCACAACGTAACTGGGTGATTATAAAGGTGCTCTACAGGTGTCTCCAAAGGTACTTGTTGAGTTGGCGTATTTTGAGATTAGGATTTGTCACTACGATTGTCGGAGAGGTATCTCTAGGCCCACTCGGTAATGCACATCACTATAAGCCTTGCAAGCATTGTAATTAATGAGTTAGTTGTGGGATGATGTATTACGGAACGAGTAAAGAGAATTGCCGGTAACGAGATTGAACTAGGTATTGAGATACCGACGATCGAATCATGGGCAAGTAACATACCGATGACAAAGGGAACAACGTATGTTGTTATGCAGTTTGACCGATAAAGATCTTCGTAGAATATGTGGGAGCCAATATGAGCATCCATGTTCCGCTATTGGTTATTGACCGAAGACGTGTCTCGGTCATGTCTACATAGTTCTCGAACCCGTAGGGTCCGCACGCTTAAAGTTTGGTGACGATCGGTATTATGAGTTTTTGTGTTTTGATGTACCGAAGGTAGTTCGGAGTCCAGGAGATGATCATGGACATGACGAGGAGTCTTGAAATGGTCGAGATGTAAAGATCGATATATTGGACGACTATGTTCGGACATCGGAAAGGTTCTGGAAGGTTTCAGACATATACCGGAGTACCGGGGGGTTACCAGAACCCCCCGGGGGGCTTAATGGGCCTACATGGGCCTTAGTGGAAATAGAGGGCAGCAAGGGGAGTGTGGGGCTCGCCCCCAAGGCCCAAATCGAATTGGTTTAGGGCAAGGGGGGCCGGCCCCCTCGTTCCTTCTCCTCCTCTCCCTTTCCTTCCCCTCTCCTACTAGGACTAGGAAAGAGGGGGGCAAACCTACTTGGAGTAGGATTGCCCCCCTTGGGCGCGCCTCTCCCCTTGGCCAGCCCTCTCCTCCTCCCCCCCTTTATATACAGGGGTAGGAGGGCACCCCAAAGACACAACAATTGATCATTGATCTCTTAGCCGTGTGCGGTGCCCCCCTCCACCGTAATCCACCGCGATCATATCGTAGCGGTGCTTAGGCGAAGCCCTGCGTCGGTAGCATCATCATCACCGTCACCATGTCACCGTGCTGACGAAACTTTCCTATGGAGCTTTGCTGGATCGGAGCTCGCGGGACGTCATCGAGTTGAACGTGTGTAGAACTCGGAGGTGCCGTGCATTCGGTACTTGGATCGGTCGGATCGTGAAGACGTACGACTACATCAACCACGTTGTGCTAACGCTTCCGCTTTTGGTCTATGAGGGTACGTGGACACACTCTCCCCTCTCGTTGCTATGCATCACCATGATCCTGTGTGTGCGCAGGAATTTTTTTGAAATTACTACGTTCCCCAACACCCATCACCGTCCAGCAAGCCTACGATGGAATTACTCACGCACGGCGGTTAGCATCATGAAATTGGTGATGGAGGAAGGTTGATGATGACGATGGCGATGGATTCCCCTCTTCGGAGCCCCGAACGGACTCCAGATCAGCCCTCCTGATGAAGATTAGGGCTTGGCGGCGGCTTCGTATCGTAAAACGCGATGAATCCTTCTCTTTGATTTTTTTCCTCCCCGAACGTGAATATATAGAGTTGGAGTTGACATTGGTGGAGCCTCTAGGGGCCCACGAGGCAGGGGGCGTGCCCCGGGGAGATGCCCTGCACCCTCGTGGACAGGGTGTGGCCCCCTGGTGTTGATTCTTTCGCCAGTATTTTTTATAAATTCCAAAACGTGTCTCCGTAAATTTCCAGGTCATTCCGAGAACTTTTATTTCTGCACAAATATAACACCATGGCAATTCTGCTAAAAATAGCATTAGTCCGGGTTAGTTCCATTCAAATCATGCAAGTTAGGGCCCAAAACAATGTCAAAAGTGTTTGAAAAAGTAGATACGATGGAGACGTATCAAGATCATATCTAAGCATCCACTCATCCGGGGAAATCCTGGAAGTGTCTGTGCGGGCGTCCAGGGCTTGGATAGCCGACATGAGGGCTTTCTTGCGTTCGTGGAGGTCACGACCAAGGTTCACGCCCCACCCTTTTATAAACTGGCAGGCGAGCTTGGCGCAGAACTGCCACGAGTTGACGACCGACATGGAGCGATGGGGAGACGAGCGTGCGGAGATCCACTTAGCCGCGACCGCCTCCCGGAATCCGGCCTGGTTGAGCTAGAAGAGCTCAAACCGAAAGCGCATCGGGATGGTGGGGCGCTCATCGGCAGTGGAGAGGCGGGTGGAACGTGGTCGGACCCGATCCAGGTGACCGCCCGCAGCGAGGCCAAGGGGCACCTAAGTTCCCACTCCGGTGAAACTAGGACGCGATCCAGGACAGATCACGTCGGGTCTACCTGACGGTTGTCCAGGTGAACCTGGCATCACGTCGGGTCTACCTGACGGTTTGTCAAGGTGAACCTGGCACCTGTCATCTACATATTCAACATCAGGGCTAATAGAAGGTTGAAAGATCTTCTATTATGGCTGAAATATTAATTTGGCAGTGCGAAATCTGTTTAGCATTAGTAATATCTAATACATTGCTGAATATGTTCACCTATTGCTGAATTTGAGCCACATTTCATTCACTATTTTCAAATCTTCCATTGGACAAAAGAAGTCAAAATTTCTGCTCTCAAAACATAAGCTTGATGTGTTAAAGCATTCCCTAGTGCTCAGTGATGCATTGGAATGTTTTCCAAGGAGTGCTTTTATGGGAACAGAAAATGGGATATAAAACTGACCAGATTTGTTCTAATTTGAGATGATGAATTATATCTCCTTCACCTTATAATAGGCATATCTTAAATCTTCTTTTGTCATCAATAGGTTGGTTGTATGGTCCGGGCAATTTTAGCATCATATATATGATTAAAATTATGGTATAAAGAATCACAAAATGATAGTGACTAACCAGGAGATTTGGATCCGCTGATACGTCTCCAGCGTATCTACTTTTCCTAACGCTTTTCCTCTTGTTTTGGACTCTAATTTGCATGATTTGAAGAAACTAACCCCGGACCGACGCTGTTTTCAGCAGAACTACCATGGTTTTGTTTTTGTGCACAAATAAAAGTTCTCGGAATGGAACAAAACTTTGCAAGGATTTTTTATACAATAAATAAGAATTTCTAGAGCCAAGATCCACCGGAGAGGGGCACCTAGGTGGGCACAACCCACCAGGGCACGCCCCCCTCTCCTGGCGCGCCTAGGTGGGTTGTCCCCACCTGGTGGCCCCGCAGACCCTGAAACCAATGCTATAAAATCCTATTTTCAGAGAAAAATAACAGGGAGAAAGAGTTATCGCGATCCACGAGACGGAGCCATCGCCAAGCCCTGTTCTTCCTCGGGAGGGTAGATCTGCAGTCTGTTTGGGACTCCGGAGAGGGGGATCTTCGTTCTTCGTCATCAACAACCCTTCTCCATCGCCAATTCCATGATGCTCCCCACCGGGAGTGAGTAATTCCTTCATAGGCTCGTAGGTCGGTGAGGAGTTGGATGAGATTCATCATGTAATCTAGTTAGTTTTGTTAGGGATTGATCCCTAGTATCCACTATGTTCTTAGATTGATGTTGCTATGACTTTGCCATGCTTAATTCTTGTCACTTTGGGCCCAGGTGCCATGATTTCAGATCTGAACTATTTATGTTATCACCATTATATCCATGTTCTAGATCTGATCTTGCAAGTTATAGTCACCTACTACGTGTTATGATCCGGCAACCCCGGAGTGACAATAGCCGGGCCCACTCCCGGTGATGACCGTAGTTTGAGGAGTTCATGTATTCACTATGTGTTAATGCTTTGTTACGATTCTCTATTAAAAGGAGGCCTTAATATCCCTTAGTTTCCAATAGGACCCCGCTGCCATAGGAGGGTAGGACAAAAGATGTCATGCAAGTTCTTTCCATAAGCATGTATGACTATTTACGGAATACATGCCTACATTATATCAATGAACTGGAGCTAGTGCCGTATCGCCCTAGGTTATAACTATCTCATGATGAATATCATCCAACAAGTAACCGATCCAATGCCTACAAATTTATCTTATATTGATCTTGCTAAGTTACTACTGCTATCTTCACTGTTACACTTGCTACAAAATTACTGCTATCACTGTTACCGTTACTGTTGCTGCTATTACTACTATCAAAACTATCATATTACTTTGCTACTAATCACTTTTCTATAGATAATTAATCTCCAGGTGTGGTTGAATTGAGAACTCAGCTGCTAATACCTTCAAATATTCTTTGGCCCCCCTTGTGTCGAATCTATAAATTTGGATCGAATACTCTACCCTCGAAAACTGTTGTGATCCCCTATACTTGTGGGTTATCAAGACCTTTTTCTGGCGCCGTTGCCGAGGAGCATAGCTATATTTGTTGAGTCACTTGGGATTATTATGATATTATCACTATGAAGAATCTGAAGGATGCAAAGACTAAGATATTCCCTCAAAGACGAGGGGAGGTAAGGAACTGCCATCTAGTTCTGCTTTAGATTCACCTTCTGTTATAGTAAACTTGCAACACCACCACATGCTATTAATTCTGATATGTCGCAAGTTATTGATGATGCTACCTCTGCTATGGATAATGCTTATGATGATGCTAGTACCTTGCTTGATAATGATGATGTGCCACTTGGTGACTTTCTTGATAAACAAATTGCTAGAGTTATACAACATGATGTTGTTGAATATGATGATGAGCTTGAAACTAAAACTCCTGAAACACCTGCTAGAACTAGCCTTCCTAGATATGAATTGCCTAAGGTACCGGAAGGTTATGTTATGAGTGAAGAAACAACTAGAGATATTCTTGCTTGCAGAGATAGAGATGATCTAGAGAAATTATTATGCAAGTATAAAGAAAAATCTCTGAATGCTAGAATGAAATGTGATCCTAAGTTTGCTACTTCACCTATCTTTTTTGATGATAAGTATTATGAATTCTCTGTCGACCCAGAGTTAAGTACTTTGGTTGAATCTGATCCTTTCCATGGTTGTGAAACTGAAATTGTTGTGGCACATCTTACTAAGTTGAATGACATAGCCACCCTTTTTACTCATGACGAGAAAAATCGCTATTACTTTATTCTCAAATTATTTCCTTTCTCATTAAAGGGTGATGCTAAATCTTGGTACAATACTCTTGCTCCTGGTTATGTGCGTAGTCCCCAGGATATGATTTATTACTTCTCTGAAAAATATTTTCCTGCTCATAAGAAATAAGCTGCCTTACAGGAAATATTTAACTTTGTGCAAATCAAAGAAGAGAGTCTCCCACAAGCTTGGGGGAGGCTTTGCCAATTACCTAATGCTTTGCCTGATCATCCACTTAAGAAAAATGAAATACTTGATATCTTCTATAATGGACTAACCGATGCTTCTAGGGATTTCCTAGATAGTCGTGCTGGTTGTGTTTTGAGGGAACGAACTGTTGGTCAAGCTGAAGAATTATTTAATAATATATTGAAAAATTATTATGATTGGACTCTTCCTAAACCACCGGTTAAACCCACTCCGAAGAAGAGAGGTATATTATATCTCAGTCCTGAAGATATGCAAGAGGCAAAGAAATCTATGAAGGAAAAATGTATTAAAGCTGAGGATGTTAAAATTTTACTTCCTATTGAAGAAATACATGGGCTTAATACACCCCTGCTGCCTAAGGTGGTAGAGGTAAATTCTCTTATGAAGTTCAATGATAATCACAATCCTCACAATATGCATCCTAGTCAATGCCTTTATGAGTTTGAAAATTATATTAGAAAACAAGATCACTTCAATGCAAATGTTATGAAACATTTGAAATAAAATTCTGATATGATTGCTCATTTGAGTGACTTGTTATTTAGAATATCAAATGATGTTAGAGGTGTTGGAAAGCATGCTTCTATGCTTCAAACTCAGTAAGAACAAGTTGCTAAATCTCAAAGAGAATTGCTTGATGAAATGAATAATAATATGCATGACTTTGCTGTTAGAATTGCAACTAGAGGAGGTAAAATGACTCAGGAACCACTTTATCCCGAGGGACACCCAAAAAGAATTGAACAAGATTCACAAAGAGCTAACACTAGTGCACCTAGTTCTTCTAAAAATAAAAATAAAAATAAAAATGATAGGACTTCACATGCTCCTAGTGAACCTGAAATAGGGAAACCTCCTGACATAGATAATAAAGTTTCTATCTCTGATGCTGAAACTCAGTCTGGTAATGAACACTCACCTAGTGATAATGAAAAAAGATAATGCTAATTTTCATGGAGACACTCAACCAAGTAATAAAGAACCAAACAATGATGTTGAGATAGAACCACCTGTTGATCTTGATAACCCACAACCTAAGAATAAAAGGTATGATAAAAGAGACTTCATTGCTAGAAAACACGGTAAAGAAAGAGAACCGTGGGTTCAAAAACCTACGCCTTTTCCACCTAAGTCAACTAAAAAGAATGATGATGAAGAATTTGAATGCTTTGCTGAAATGCCGAGGCCAGTCTTTTTGCGTACTCGCTTGACTGATATCTTGAAAATGCCTCCTTATGGAAAGTATATGAAAGACATCACAAATAAGAGAAAAATACCGGAAGCTGAAATCTCCACTATGCTTGCTAATTATACTTTTAAAGATGGAGTACCTAAAAAGCTTGGAGATCCGGGAATACCAACTATACCTTGCTCCATCAAGAAGAATTATGTGAAAACTGCTTTGTGTGATTTAGGAGCTGGTGTTAGTGTTATGCCTTTCTCTTTATATAAAAGACTTGATTTGAATAAACTCACACCTACTGAAATATCTTTGCAAATGGCTGACAAATCAACTGCCATACCTATCGGTATCTGTGAGGATGTGCCTGTTGTTGTTGTTGTTGCTAATGTTACTATTTTGACTGACTTTGTTATACTTGAGATGCTCGAGGACGACAACATGTTGGTTATCCTTGGTAGACCCTTCTTGAATACTGCAAGGGCTGTTATTGATTGCAATAAAAGCAATGTCACTTTTCATATTAATGGTAATGAGCATACGGTCCACTTTCTGAAGAAATAATTCCAAGTGAATTGTATTAATGTTATTGAAAAATCTCCGACAATCACTATTGGAAGTTTTCAAATACCTTTACCTACTGTCAAAAAGAAATATGAAATGCTTACTGTTGGGGACATTCATATCCCCATTGAGGTAACTTAGTGATTTACGAAAGTTCTTCGGTTTCATGCTAATCGAAAGTGGTTGTTAATAAGACTTGATCAACCTTATTAATGGATCATTTTTGAACGGTATGAAGTTGATGAATTTAGTAAGCACTACTTTCTGTCCCTACTTTTTATTTTCTGTTTTTATTAGTTAAATAAAATAAAATGCCATGTTTTGTCTATTTCCTTTTTCCCGTATAATAAAAAATGAACAAAAAATAAAAGTTCTCAGAATGCCCTGAAAATTTAATATGATTTTTTCTGAATATTTAAGAATTTTTGATGCAAATAACATCAGAGGGAGGTGCACCAGGTGGGCACAATCCACCTAGGCGCGCCTGGACCCCCACGCGCGTCGTGGTGGGTTGTGGTCCCCACGTGGCCCCCCTCACTTATCTCTTTACACCACATCATCATCTACCTCTAGAAAAAATATGCATTGCTCTCTCTCCCATGTTCTTGCTCTCAAACCCGCGGATTTCGATCTCTTTGCTCGAAGCTCCGTTTCCGAAACTGTTTCGGGGGATTGTTGCTTGGTATGTGACTCCACCATTTATCCAATTAGTTTTTGTTTTAATGGTTTATATTTTGAATAATTAGCTACTCTTGGTGCCGCTGTAGATGAGCTTGGATGTTGAATTCTTAGTGTTCTAAGTAGTTTGAATGCTTTCTATGGCCTCTATGTATCCTTATGAGTAGTTGGTATCATTTTTGTGAAGTTTAGTTGAGAAATTTTTGTGGGCTAATAAATTTCAGAATGTTGTTCATAGGAAAATCATGAATATCTTTAGAAAGTTTGGCTCCAAGAAGAACTCCAAGGGTGTTATTGGGGAGTCATCTGATAGTGATCTCCATCCTCGGAGGTTGGCCGAGGTACGACTGTGTGAATGGCCGCACACCCCGTTCCTGGAAGAGGCCGGAATCCTTCAGGAGTTCATGCAATATGCTGCTAATGCTAGCATCACCTGTTGGGGAACGTAGTAATTTCAAAAGTTTCTTATGCACATGCAAGATCATGGTGATGCATAGCAATGAGAGGGGAGAGTGTTGTCCACATACCCTCGTAGACCGAAAGCGGAAGCGTTAGCACAACGCAGTTGATGTAGTCGTACGTATTCACGATCCGACCGATCAAGTACCGAACGTACGGCACCTCCGAGTTTAGCACACGTTCAGCCCGATGACGTCCCTCGAACTCCGATCCAGTCGACTATTGAGGGAGAGTTTTGTCAGCACGACAGCGTGGTGACGATGATGATGTTCTACCGACGCAGGGCTTCGCCTAAGAATCGCTATAGTATTATCAAGGTGGACTATGGTGGAGGGGGGGCACCGCACACGACTAAAAGGTCAAACGATCAGTTGTTGTGTCTATTGATACGTCTCCGTCGTATCTACTTTTCCAAACACTTTTGCCCTTGTTTTGGACTCTAACTTGTATGATTTGAATGGAACTAACCAGGATTGATGTTGTTTTCAGCAGAACTGCCATGATGTTGTTTTATGTGCAGAAAACAAAAGTTCTCGGAATGACCTAAAACTCCACGGAATATCTTACAATAAATAATAAAAAAACCTCGCCAAAGATGAAGACCAGGGGGCCCACACCCTGTCCACGAGGGTGGGGCGCCCCCCTAGGGCGCGCCCCCCTACCTCATGGGCCCCTTGGAGACCTTCTGACTCCAACTCCAACTCTATATATCTGCTTTCGAGGAGAAAAAAATAAGAGAGAAGAATTCATCGCGTTTTACAATACAGAGCCGTCGCCAAGCCCTAAAACCTCTTGGGAGGGCTGATCTGGAGTCCGTTCGGGGCTCCGGAGAGGGGGGTTTGTCGCCGTCGTCATCATCAACCATCCTCCATCACCAATTTCATGATGCTCACCGCCGTGCGTGAGTAATTCCATCGTAGGCTTGCTGGACGGTGATGGGTAGGATGAGATTTATCATGTAATCGAGTTAGTTTTGTTAGGGTTTGATCCCTAGTATCCATTATGTTCTGAGATTGATGTTGCTATGACTTTGCTATGCTTAATGCTTGTCACTAGGGCCCGAGTGCCATGATTTTAGATCTGAACCTATTATGTTTTCATCAATATATGAGAGTTCTTGATCCTATCTTGCAAGTCTATAGTCACCTATTATGTGTTATGATCCGTTAACCCCGAAGTGACAATAATCGGGATACTTACCAGTGATGAACGTAGTTTGAGGAGTTCACGTATTCACTATGTGATAATGCTTTGTTCCGGTTCTCTATTAAAAGGAGGCCTTAAGATCCCTTAGTTTCCATTAGGACCCCGCTGCCACGGGAGGGTAGGACAAAAGATGTCATGCAAGTTCTTTTCCATAAGCACGTATGACTATATTCAGAATACATGCCTACATTACATTGATGAATTGGAGCTAGTTCTGTGTCACCCTATGTTATGACTGTTACATGATGAAACCACATCCAACGTAATTATCCATCACTGATCCGATGCCTACGAGCTTTCCATATACTATTTTACGCTTATTTACTTTCCCGTTGCTATTGTTACAATCACTACATAATACCAAAAATATTACTTTGCTTTCATTACTCTTTTGTTACTGTTACCACCACTATCATATTACTTTGATGCTAAACACTTTGCCATAGGTACTAAGTTTCCAGGTGTGGTTGAATTGACAACTCAGCTGCTAATACTTGAGAATATTCTTTGGCTCCCCTTGCGTCGAATCAATAAATTTGGGTTAAATACTCTACCCTCGAAAGCTGTTGCGATCCCCTATACTTGTGGGTTATCATCTATGGGGTGCCCCCTGCCCCCGTATATAAAGGAGCAAGGGGAGGAGGCGGCCGACCAGGGAGAGGCGCGCCAAGGGGGAGTCCTACTCCCACTAGGAGTAGGACTCCTCCTACTCCTAGTAGGAGTAGGAGAGGGGGAAGGAAAGGGAGAGGGGAGAAGGAAAGAGGGGGTCGGCCCCCCTTGCCCTAAACCAATTCGGTTTGGGCCTTGGGGGGCGCGCCCCACACTCCCCTTGTTGCCCTCTATTTCCACTAAGGCCCATGTAGGCCCATTAAGCCCCCCCCCCCTCGGGGAGGGGGGGGGGGTCGGTTACCTCCCGGTACTCCGGTAAAATCCTGATTTCACCCGGAACACTTCCGATATCCAAACATAGGCTTCCAATATATCAATCTTCATGTCTCGACCATTTCGAGACTCCTCGTCATGTCTGAGATCACATCCGGGACTCCGAACAACCTTCGGTACATCAAAACATATAAACTCATAATATAACCGTCATCGAAACGTTAAGCGTGCGGACCCTACGGGTTCAAGAACTATGTAGACATGACCGAGACATGTCTCCGGTCAATAACCAACAGCGGAACCTGGATGTCCATATTGGCTACCACATATTCTATGAAGATCTTTATCGGTCAAACCGCATAACAAAATACATTGTTCCCTTTGTCATTGGTATGTTACTTGCCCGAGATTCAATCGTCGGTATCTCAATACCTAGTTCAATCTTGTTACCAGCAAGTCTCTTTACTCATTCTGTAATACATCATCCCGCAACTAACTCATTAGTTGCAATGCTTGCAAGGCTTAAGTGATGAGCATTACCGAGAGGGCCCAGAGATACCTCTCCGACAATCGGAGTGACAAATCCTAATATCGAAATACGCCAACCCAACAAGTACCTATGGGTGTTAGAGTAAGGAACCAATATTTATCCCTCAACTATGAGGGGAGGTAAGGAACTGCCATCTAGCTCTGCACTTGATTCACCTTCTGTTTTGAGTAAGCTTGCGACACCTAAACCTGCTTCTGCTATTGATTCTGATATGTCGCATGTTATTGACGATGCCACTTCTGCTATGCATGATACTTATGATGAAAGTACTGAAGGAAATATGCCCTAGAGGCAATAATAAAGTTATTATTTATTTCCTTATTTCATGATAAATGTTTATTATTCATGCTAGAATTGTATTAACCGGAAACATAATACATGTGTGAATACATAGACAAACAGAGTGTCACTAGTATGCCTCTACTTGACTAGCTCGTTGATCGAAGATGGTTATGTTTCCTAGCCATAGACATGAGTTGTCATTTGCTTAACGGGATCACATCATGTAACATCCCAAATTTTCAATTTGGAATGTTATACACTAGATCATCATGCATATCATATTTTTCTTGCATTTTGGTTGATCCTACAAATTTCACGCAACTCAAGGACCTCCGGAGAGAGTTGGAGATTTCGTTATTTTCATATTTTGAGAGTTTCTCAAATTTTGAAAAAAAGGATCATTTGATTTATTTGTTTTATCTTCAATAAATTTTCCGGTGTCAAAATATATGAGAGAGGGAATAATATGACTTTCCCAAAATTTCGGAAAAATGAAGATTTAATAAATAGATCAATTTTTGTTTGCCGGAGTTTTATTTGCATTTTATTTGGATAGGGAAAAATGCGCGTTTTCGAAAATTGCATTTTAGGTCCGGAGAAAAGTTCATTTTGTTCGGCTCATTTTTAGGAGTTGGGGAAAATTTACTTTAGATTTTTTCGGAGTTCGTTTAGATCTCTTTTTGTTTTTTTTCTCTGCGCGCGGAAACTATTTATAAAAAAACAAAAAAAAACTGGAGCAGGCCGGCCAGGCCAAGGCCCAGCCGGGCCGAAGGCCACCGCGCCCCAGGCCACCGCGCGCCTAGCGCCAGGCGCCAGGGAGCCGGCCGCCGCCGCCTCTTGCTCTACGAATCCTTTTAGGATTCTAGGGTAGCCCTTGCCCCTTTTTCCTTGTTTCGTTATTCCTAGTCCTACTCCGTTTATTCTTTCCTATTCCTAGTCTAATTCCTTGCCCTCTACCCCAAGTAAACCCCTCCCCTCCCCAATATAAATACCCAAGCACCCCCCTCCCCTCTAAACATCAAATCAAAGCCCCTCTCCTCCACACCTCACCTTGCCACCCCACGCCGCGCCGCCGCACCACCTCACCCGAGCGCCGCCCTAAGCCGCCGCCTCACCCACGCCGCTGCCGCACCTTGCCGCCGCCGCCCCACGCCCACGCCGCCGGAGCCCCTCACCGGAGACCTCGCCGAGGTTGCCTCGCGTCTCTTTTTCTTGGATCGTTTTCTTCTAATCGTTCCGATTCTTTTCTTCTCTAAACCGTTCCAGTTTTCTAGATCGGTTTTTCGTTCGGTTTCTTCTCCGAAACCCTAGATCGGATTCGTTTTCTTCTCCGATTTAGTTGTCTTTGGACCGTTCGTCCTAACGAACGTGATCACCGGATTTTTCTAGGTTAACGACGTCCGCTCGTTTAACCCTTCTTCTTTTTCTTTTCGTCGGATTTATTCCGTGATCGCGATCTCAGATCCGATCTTCTTTCTAGTCTTTCTTTTCGCTCATTTATCGGAATCAGGTGATTCAAGCGCCTGGAGTTTCGTCTCGAAACCGCCGTCCCCTCTAATCAACTTGAACAAGCTTTTGCCCCGATAAAAATTTGACCTAGTTACAACTTGCTAGAACCGAGTTGTTTTCTTCCGGCGTTTGTTTTCCGTTTCTTTGTTCGGTTCGTTCTTTCTTTGCAACCGGAGTTCTTAAGTTGAACTTTCTGGTTCGTTCTCTCGTTCGAGTTTTACCTGTGCATTAGATGAGTACTTATTGTGTGCTTGTTTGTCTGCGATAGATTACCCGGATTGCGCCGCTTGTTACTTCGAAACCCTAGGACTCGCGGATCATCAGCAAGGCAAGTAACACTTTGATCATACCTTTTCTACAACCCAGTTTTATTGCATTAGATCAATCCTCTCACATTGCATGATTAGGATCTAATTAAATTGTGGGATGGGAAGTAGATTATGTAGTACCTATTACCTGTATTACTATGAAACCTTTGGGAGTTACTTCTACGTTTGCTTATTATTATGCCATGCTATGCTAGTAGACGTGGATTGGGTGAGTGATATCCATGACAGATGTGAGTTGATAATTTTAATGGTTTATTTAAGGTGGCAACATAAACACACATCTGGGTGGATTGAGGCACCTGATGTCTATCAGGACTTGCCTGTTTTTTTTCGGACCGCCACCCAGGCTCAAAGGGATCATAAGATCTTTCATGCTAGAAACTTCCGTGTGCAGCCACAAGCCATTATGGGCTCTGGCATAGTTGACTAAGTTGTGCGAACTCTTACGGGGTGGACTAGCAGATGTAGGGGTTGTAGGTGGTACGGTCTACCCCACAAGTAAGGTGCTAGCACTTCTGAAAGACTGTGTCTCGGTCATCCGTCTTCTCAAACACCATGTAGTGCGAGAAACCAAACGGAGGCGATCGAGTCTTGTGGGGAAACATGCGCAAACCTCTGCAGAGTGTACAAACTAATCATGATTAGCTGTGTCCCCGGTTATGGACATCTTGAGTATCTAGTACTTGAATATCATTGTGAATCTCAACATGTTACTTCTAATTAATGTTGTTGGATTTTAATTATCTTTAATTGGGATTGAGAATGCTGTCAACCATTCTCAATGTTTCACAACCACCATGATAGTTAAATAAATTTATTCCTTTGCAGTAGGGAAAAATTGGCTTTACGCAAAACTGTAACCATAGAGCTTTCCACCAGCCATATATGCATATAGTATAGCTGTTTCATTCCATTACTCTCTATGTGTTACACTGCCAGCATATTCCATGTGCTGACCCGTTTTCGGGCTGCAACGTTAATGTTGCAGACTTTTTAGACGACGATTGAGGTGCGTTTAGGTCGTGGCCCTATACTCAGTGATGCCGCTGGAGTTGATGGACCCATTTATCTTCCAAGTCTTCCGCTGTTATCTTTATTGTATGGCCTTAAGCCATATTCATTGTAATAAGTTCTTTTTGAGCCATCGATGTAATAAGTGTGTGATTGCAACTCTGCTATAAAACCTCGATGTACTGTGTGGTGTCAGCATTATTGATCCAGGGATGACACCGTAGCACAGTAGACATGATCCATTCGGGTCAGGTCGCTACAGAGATGGTATCAGAGCCCACGCTGACTGTAGGACACGACCACTAAGTTAAAGCCATAGATCATCATTCTCTTCTCATTTTCTACTCCTCATCTTTTCTACTCTATTAGGATGAAGGACACGAAGATTAAGTACGCTCAACCAGATGAAGGCACACCTTTTGGATTTCACCTGAAGGAAGTCACCAAGTACCTGAACATTGGATTACCAAGCTTCACGGGAACCTTCAACGCCACTCTGCCTGAAGAGGAGCGCTGGAAGATTCAAGCTCACGTTCCGGGAAGGACATTCGCGCCAATCACGAAACCCATAGATAGTGTTTTCAATGCACCAACCTGGAGTCTGGGAAAGAGCATGGCAGCCCATATCACCATAGGACGCATTGGAGAAATTTATCAAGAAGACCTCAAGGACACTATCTACCAGATTTGCGGACGCCGAGATGAACAATGGGAGTTAGTCAGCACCAAGAAGGATAGATCCATTGCAGCATTCATCCAGGAGTTAAACCAGCACATTCGACGCCACGAGAACCAGATGTGCAATGATATGATGGAGTTGAAGAATGCGAAGGCAAGGATCATCGAGCTAGAAGGAGAAGTGAAGTCTACACGCAAGGACTGCATGGACGAGATCGTAGCTCTAGCAAGGCACAATAACGATCTTAAGCAGGAGATTGAAGAACTCCAGAGGAGGTTAGCCTCCCAGGAGGAAGACGAGTACGTCGCATGTCCGGACAACTACATCATCATCGACGACACCAATTCAGATCCAAGTGAACCTGACTTCGAAGACGAAGCTGGAGCAGATATCATGGAGTCTTCCACCGGTTCAAATTTCTAGATGACCACCAGATAGTAGTAGTATTCCCCCATGTAAAACATTATAGTCGAGCACTTTTGTGATAGTTTTAGACCGTTTGTAAGCCCTTGTTTGATTGATTGAAGTGATTTTGTGTGCATTTGCCTCATGTGCATATGGGTAGTGTTTTCCCTTTAGACCCCCTCTATTCTTAATTCTCGTCTTTTCTAAACCCTCAGATGCCTCCAAGACGTGACAATGGATTTCCACCGGAGCTCACTCAGTTGATCCAGCAGCAAAATCAATTGATGCAGATGTTAGTTCAGAACCAACAGAACAACAACAACAACCCACCTCCACCACCTGTTGACCACTTAGCCCGTTTTCTTAGGCTGAATCCGCCGGTGTTTTCCAGTAGCACCGAGCCGATAGTAGCAGACGATTGGCTCCACAAGATAGGAAGGGAGTTGACCACTGCAGGATGCACGGATGGTGAGAAAGTGAAGTTTGCCGCACACCAGCTTGACGGACCCGCGACAGCATGGTGGGAGAATTTCACAGCCACTTACCCAGTTGACACTGTCACATGGGATCAGTTTCAGCAAGCTTTCCACACTGCCCATGTTTCAGCAGGAGCTATGGCCATAAAGAAGCGTGAGTTTCGCAACTTACGCCAAGGAGGAAGAACTGTTGGCCAGTATGTGGAGGAGTTTAGTAAGCTAGCCCGTTATGCCCCAGATGACATTGCTACGGATGCAGCTAAGCAGGAGAAGTTTCTGGAAGGCCTGACTGATGAACTAAGCATGCAGTTGATGGTAGCGAGTTTCAACAACTACCAGGAGTTGGTAGATCGTGCCATCATGATTGAATGGAAGCAACAGCAGATTGAGAACCGTAAGAGGAAGTATGGACAGGGGAAGTATAACTCTGGAGCCCAGCAGAAGCCCCGTTTTACCCCTAAACCGGGATTTCAGTTTCAGCACACCCATGGAGGAGGTAGCTCGCACAACCATAATGGCCACAAGAATGGTAATGGGAATGGAGGAAGCAACGGCGAGAACCGGACCACCCCATCGACCCCAACCAAGAGAGACCTGAGTCAAGTCACCTGTTTCAAGTGTTCGAAGACCGGACATTATGCCAATGAATGTCCTGAAGGCCAGAATGGAAATGGCAATGGAAGCTCTGGGAAGAAACCGAACCCTTTCAATAGGGGACAGGTGAACCACGTTAATGTGGAGGAGGTTGAAGATCAGCCCGATGCAGTAATTGGTAAGTTTTTGGTTAAGTCATTTACTGCACTCGTTCTTTTTGACACTGGCGCATCACATTCATACATATCAAGGGGATTCGTGGATAAGTATAACCTGCCAACCCAAGCCCTTAGGTCACCCATGTTAGTAAGCTCACCAGGAGCGGAGTTTAAGGCTAGACGATGGTGTGATCGGTTACCATTAAGGATTGGTAACTATGTGTTTCCCTCAGACCTAATAGTATTGGAATCTCAAGGATTGGATGTGATATTAGGCATGGATTGGTTATCAAAGTATGAAGGGAATATTGAGTGTGCTAGTAAGTCAATTTTGCTTACTACACCAGAAGGGAGAAGGATCAAGTATGTATCCCGGCATGTACCGAAAAGGACACAAGTGAATTGCCTAACAGGAGTTGTGCAAGAAGAAGTACCAGTGGTAAAGGATTTTCCTGATGTATTTCCTGAGGAATTGCCAGGCATGCCACCAGATAGAGACATTGAGTTTTTGATTGAGTTATTGCCAGGTATAGGCCCAATATCGAAGCGACCGTACCGGATGCCAGCAAAGGATTTGGTGGAAATTAAGAATCATATTAAGGAGTTATTGGATAAAGGTTACATTCGCCCAAGTTCTTCGCCTTGGGGATCACCCGTACTTCTAGTGGAAAAGAAGGATGGATCATTAAGGATGGTTGTAGATTATCGGGGATTGAATGAAGTAACCATCAAGAATAAGTACCCACTGCCAATGATCAATGATCTGTTTGATCGATTGCAAGGAGCTAAAGTGTTTTCCAAGATCGATTTGCGATCAGGGTACCACCAATTGAAGATTCGAGAGCAGGACATACCTAAGACAACATTCACCACAAGATATGGACTATATGAGTATACCGTTATGTCATTTGGATTGACTAACGCACCTGCCTATTTTATGAACCTGATGAACAAAGTGTTTATGGAGTTTTTGGATAAGTTCGTCGTAGTGTTCATTGATGACATCCTAGTTTATTCAAAGAATGAAGAGGAGCATAAGGAACATTTGCGTTTGGTTTTGGAGAAACTAAGGGAACATCAGTTATACGCCAAATTCAGCAAATGTGAGTTTTGGTTGAAGGAAGTTGGATTCCTCGGACACGTTATATCCGGAGAAGGTATAGCAGTTGACCCCACAAAGGTTGAGACCGTAACCGAATGGGAAGCACCAACAACAATTGGAGAGATTCGGAGTTTTCTTGGACTCGCAGGATACTACCGGAGATTCATTGAGAACTTTTCAAAGATTGCAAATCCTATGACGGAGTTGTTGAAGAAGGATACTAAGTTCAAATGGACTGAGGAGTGTGAGGCTAGTTTTCAGGAGTTGAAGAAACGATTGGTTACCTCACCAGTGTTGATATTGCCAGATCAGACCAAGGATTATGAGGTGTATTGCGACGCTTCACGTCGAGGACTTGGAGCAGTGCTTATGCAAGAAGGAAGAGTTGTTTCGTATGCTTCACGACAACTGAAGCCTCATGAGTTGAATTATGCCACACATGATTTGGAGTTAGCAGCCGTAGTGCATGCATTGAAGACGTGGAGACATTTCCTCATTGGAAATCATTGTGAGGTGTACACGGATCACAAGATTTTGAAGTACATTTTCACGCAGAAGGAGTTGAACCTCCGACAGAGGAGATGGTTGGAGCTCATCAAGGATTATGACATGAGATTGCATTACCATCCCGGAAAGGCTAATGTAGTAGCTGACGCATTGAGTCGTAAGAGCCATGTCAATACCCTAGTGACGGGGAAAATACCAAAGGAATTAGCAGAAAACCTTCGTGAGATATGTTTGGAAATAGTTCCGAGAGGCTATGTAGCAGCATTGGAGATTCAGTCAACATTGATGGATAAGATCAGAGAAGCTCAGAAATCTGACAAAGAGATTGCTGCTATAAAGGAGAAACTTAGCAAAGGAAAAACAAAGGGATTTCATGAGGATGAGCACGATACCCTATGGTTTGAGGACCGTGTTTATGTGCCCAATGACCCGGAGATCAGGAAGTTGATTTTGCAGGAGGCACATGATTCACCGTATTCGATTCACCCAGGGAATACCAAGATGTATTTGGATTTAAAGGAAACATTCTGGTGGACCGGAATGAAGAAGGATATTGCAGCGTATGTAGCAGTTTGTGACGTATGTCAGAGAGTAAAGGCAGAGCATCAAAAGCCAGCAGGATTGTTACAACCATTGCCAATACCCGAATGGAAGTGGGATAAGATAGGCATGGATTTTATCACAGGACTACCCAGGACAAAGGCCGGATATGACTTGGTATGGGTAGTGGTTGATCGTTTGACGAAGGTAGCACATTTCATTCCAGTTAAGACCACTTACACCAGTGCTAAGTTGGCAAAGATATACATGACTAGAATCATTTGTTTGCATGGAGTTCCGAGAAGTATCGTATCAGATAGAGGAACCCAATTTACCTCAAAGTTTTGGAATCAGTTGCATGAAACTTTGGGAACCAAACTAGAGTTCAGCACTGCTTTTCACCCGCAGACAGATGGACAGACCGAGAGAGTCAATCAGATTTTGGAAGATATGCTGAGAGCTTGTGCACTAGATTATGGATCTAGTTGGGACGATAACTTGCCGTATGCGGAGTTTTCTTATAACAACAGTTATCAAACCAGTTTGAAGATGGCACCTTTCGAAGCTTTATATGGAAGGAGGTGCAGGACACCGTTGTCATGGGACGAAGTTGGAGACCGACAATTCTTTGGACCGGATTTGATTAAGGAGTCTGAATGGAAAGTTAAGTTGATTCGCAATAGGCTCAAGGTAGCCCAGTCCAGGCAGAAGAGCTACGCAGATTCTAAACACAAGGAGATAGTTTACGAAACCGGAGACAGAGTTTATCTTCGAGTATCCCCACTTCGAGGAGTTAAGCGCTTTGGAGTTAAGGGAAAATTAGCACCACGTTTCGTTGGACCGTTTAAGATCTTGAAACGTATGGGAGAAGTCGCGTATAAGTTGGAATTACCAGAGGGACTGTCAGGAGTTCATGATGTATTCCATGTTTCTCAGCTGAAGAGATGTCATGCCGAGATGGCGGAGGTACCGCTAAGAGATACCGTGCCGCTTGAAGCGATTCAGTTGAAGGACGACTTAACATATGAGGAGAAGCCAGTCAAGATTCTCGATTATGCCAGCAGAGTTACCCGCAGCAAGGTTATCAAGTTTTGCAAAGTTCAGTGGAACCACCATTCAGAGGATGAAGCCACCTGGGAGAGAGAAGAAGATTTGCTCAAGGATCACCCTCACCTATTTTCTAGCCAACCCGAATCTCGAGGGCGAGATTCACCTTAAGGGGGGTAGGTTTGTAACATCCCAAATTTTCAATTTGGAATGTTATACACTAGATCATCATGCATATCATATTTTTCTTGCATTTTGGTTGATCCTAGAAATTTCACGCAACTCAAGGACCTCCGGAGAGAGTTGGAGATTTCGTTATTTTCATATTTTGAGAGTTTCTCAAATTTTGAAAAAAAGGATCATTTGATTTATTTGTTTTATCTTCAATAAAATTTCCGGTGTCAAAATATATGAGAGAGGGAATAATATGACTTTCCCAAAATTTTGGAAAAATGAAGATTTAGTAAATAGATCAATTTTTGTTTGCCGGAGTTTTATTTGCATTTTATTTGGATAGGGAAAAATGCGCGTTTTCGAAAATTGCATTTTAGGTCCGGAGAAAAGTTCATTTTGTTCGGCTCATTTTTAGGAGTCGGGGAAAATTTACTTTAGATTTTTCGGAGTTCATTTAGATCTCTTTTTGTTTTTTTTTCTCTGCGCGCGGAAACTATTTATATAAAAAAACAAAAAAAAACTGGAGCAGGCCGGCCAGGCCAAGGCCCAGCCGGGCCGAAGACCACCGCGCCCCAGGCCACCGCGCGCCTAGCGCCAGGCTCCAGGGAGCCGGCCGCCGCTGCCGCCTCTTGCTCTACGAATCCTTTTAGGATTCTAGGGTAGCCCTTGCCCCTTTTTCCTTGTTTCGTTATTCCTAGTCCTACTCCGTTTATTCTTTCCTATTCCTAGTCTAATTCCTTGCCCTCTACCCTAAGTAAACCCCTCCCCTCCCCAATATAAATACCCAAGCACCCCCCCCCTCTAAACATCAAATCAAAGCCCCTCTCCTCCACACCTCACCTTGCCACCCCACGCCGTGCCGCCGCACCACCTCACCCGCCCGCCGCCCTAAGCCGCCGCCTCACCTGCACCGCCGTCGCACCTTGCCGCCGCCGCCCCACGCCCACGCCGCCCGAGCCCCTCACTGGAGACCTCGCCGAGGTTTCCCCACGTCTCTTTTTCTCGGATCGTTTTCTTCTAATCGTTCCGATTCTTTTCTTCTCTAAACCGTTCCGGTTTTCTAGATTGGTTTTTCGTTCGGTTTTCTTCTCCGAAACCCTAGATCAGATTCGTTTTCTTCTCCGATTTAGTTGTCTTTGGACCGTTCGTCCTAACGAACGTGATCACCGGATTTTTCTAGGTTAACGACGTCCGCTCGTTTAACCGTTCTTCTTTTTCTTTTCGTCAGATTTATTCCGCGATCGCGATCTCAGATCCGATCTTCTTTCTAGTCTTTCTTTTCGCTCGTTTATCGGAATCAGGTGATTCAAGCGCCTGGAGTTTCGTCTCGAAACCGCCGTTCCGTCTAATCAACTTGAACAAGCTTTTTCCCCAATAAAAATTTGACCTAGTTTCAACTTGCTAGAACCGAGTTGTTTTCTTCCGGCGTTTGTTTTCCGTTTCTTTGTTTGGTTCGTTCTTTCTTTGCAACCGGAGTTCTTAAGTTGAACTTTCTGGTTCGTTCTCTCGTTCGAGTTTTACCTGTGCATTAGATGAGTACTTATTGTGTGCTTGTTTGTCTGTGATAGATTACCCGGATTGCGCCGCTTGTTACTTCGAAACCCTAGGACTCGTGGATCATCAGCAAGGCAAGTAACACTTTGATCATACCTTTTCTACAACCTAGTTTTATTGCATTAGATCAATCCTCTCACATTGCATGATTAGGATCTAATTAAATTGTGGGATGGGAAGTAGATGAGGTAGTACCTATTACCTGTATTACTATGAAACCTTTGGGAGTTACTTCTACGTTTTCTAATTATTATGCCATGCTATGCTAGTAGACGTGGATTGGGTGAGTGATATCCATGACAGATGTGAGTTGATAATTTTAATGGTTTATTTAAGGTGGCAACATAAACACACATCTGGGTGGATTGAGGCACCTGATGTCTATCAGGACTTGCCTGTTTTTTTTCGGACCGCCACCCAGGCTCAAAGGGATCATAAGATCTTTCATGCTAGAAACTTCCGTGTGCAGCCACAAGCCATTATGGGCTCTGGCATAGTTGACTAAGTTGTGCGAACTCTTACGGGGTGGACTAGCAGATGTAGGGGTTGTAGGTGGTACGGTCTACCCCACAAGTAAGGTGCTAGCACTTCTAAAAGACTGTGTCTCAGTCATCCGTCTTCTCAAACACCATGTAGTGCGAGAAACCAAACGGAGGCGATCGAGTCTTGTGGGGAAACATGCGCAAACCTCTGCAGAGTGTACAAACTAATCATGATTAGCCGTGTCCCCGGTTATGGACATCTTGAGTATCTAGTACTTGAATATCATTTTGAATCTCAACATGTTACTTCTAATTAATGTTGTTGGATTTTAATTATCTTTAATTGGGATTGAGAATTCTGTCAACCATTCTCAATGTTTCACAACCACCATGATAGTTAAATAAATTTATTCCTTTGCAGTAGGGAAAAATTGGCTTTACGCAAAACTGTAACCATAGAGCTTTCCACCAGCCATATATGCATATAGTATAGCTGTTTCATTCCATTACTCTCTATGTGTTACATTGCCAGCATATTCCATGTGCTGACCCGTTTTCGGGCCGCAACGTTAATGTTGCAGACTTTTCAGACGACGATTGAGGTGCGTTTAGGTCGTGGTCCTATACTCAGTGATGCCGCTGGAGTTGATGGACCCATTTATCTTCCAAGTCTTCCGCTGTTATATTTATTATATGGCCTTAAGCCATATTCATTGTAATAAGTTCTTTTTGAGCCATCGATGTAATAAGTGTGTGATTGCAACTCTACTATAAAACCTCGATGTACTGTGTGGTGTCAGCATTACTGATCCAGGGATGACACCGTAGCACAGTAGACGTGATCCATTCGGGTCAGGTCGCTACACATCATTAGGAGAATGATGCGATTGACTTGACCCATTCCATTAGCTTAGCACTTGATCATTTAGTTTGTTCCTATTGCTTTCTTCATAACTTATACATGTTCCTATGACTATGAGATTATGCAACTCCCGTTTATCGGAGGAACACTTTGTGTGCTACCAAACGTCACAACGTAACTGGGTGATTATAAAGGTGCTCTACAGGTGTCTCCGAAGGTACTTGTTGGGTTGGCATATTTCGAGATTAGGATTTGTCACTCCGATTGTCGGAGAGGTATCTCTGGGCCCTCTCGGTAATGCACATCACTTAAGCCTTGCAAGCATTGCAACTAATAAGTTAGTTGCGGGATGATGTATTATGGAACGAGTAAAAGAGACTTGCCGGTAACAAGATTGAACTAGGTATTGAGATACCGACGATCAAATCTCGGGCAAGTAACATACCGATGACAAAGGGAACAACGTATGTTGTTATGCGGTCTGATCGATAAAGATCTTCGTAGAATTGTGGGAGCCAATATGAGCATCCAGGTTCCGCTATTGGTTATTGACTGGAGATGTGTCCCGGTCATGTCTACATAGTTCTCGAACCCGTAGGGTCCGCAGGCTTAAGGTTTCGATGACAGTTATATTTTGAGTTTATGAGTTTTGATGTACCGAAGGAGTTCAGAGTCCCAGATGAGATCGGGGACATGTCAAGGAGTCTCGAAATGGTCGAGACGTAAAGATCGATATATTGGACGACTATATTCGGACATCGGAAAGGTTCCGAGTGATTCGGGTATTTTTCGGAGTACCAGAGAGTTATGGGAATTCGCCGGGGAGTATATGGGCCTTATTGGGCCATACGGGAATAGAGGAGAGAGGCCAAAAGGAAGGAGGCGCGCGTCCCCCCTCTGGTCCGAATTGGACAAGGGGTGCAGCCCACTTTTCCTTGTTCCTCTCCCCCTCTTTCCTTCTCTCCTACTCCAACAAGGGAAGGAGGAGTCCTAATCCCGGTGGGAGTAGGACTCCCCCCTTGGCGCGCCCTCCTCCTAGGCCGGCCGCCTCCCTCCCTTGCTCCTTTATATACGGGGCAGGGGGGCACCCCAGAGACACAACAGTTGATCATTGATCTCTTAGCCGTGTGCGGTGCCCCCCTCCATCATAGTCCTCGATAATATTGTAGTGGTGCTTAGGCGAAGCCCTGCGACAGTAGAACATCAAGATCGTCACCACACCGTCGTGCTGACGGAACTCTTCCCCGACATTCTGCTGGATCGGAGTCTGGGGATCGTCATCGAGATGAACGTGTGCTAGAACTCGGAGGTGCCGTAGTTTCGGTGCTTGATCGGTCGGGCCGTGACGACGTACGACTACATCAACCGTGTTGTGCTAACGCTTCCGCTTTCGGTCTACGAGGGTACGTAGACAACACTCTCCCCTCTCGTTGCTATGCATCACCATGATCTTGCGTGTGCGTAGGATTTTTTTTGAAATTGCTACGTTCCCCAACAGTGGCATCCGAGCCTAGGTTTTACGCGTTGATGTTGTGCACGAGTAGAACACAAGTGAGCTGTGGGCGATATAAGTCATACTGCTTACCAGCATTTCATACTTTGGTTCGGCGGTATTGTTGGATGAAGTGGCCCGGACCGACATTACGTGTACGCTTACGCGAGACTGGTTCTACCGACGTGTTTTGCACACAGGTGGCTGGCGGGTGTCAGTTTCTCCAACTTTAGTTGAACCGAGTGTGGCTACGCCCGGTCCTTGCGAAGGTTAAAACAACACCAACTTGACAAACTATCGTTGTGGTTTTGATGTGTAGGTAAGAACGGTTCTTGCTAAGCCCGTAGCAGCCACATAAAACTTGCAACAACAAAGTAGAAGACGTCTAACTTGTTTTTGCAGGGCATGTTGTGATGTGATATGGTCAAGACATGATGCTAAATTTTATTGTATGAGATGATCATGTTTTGTAACTGAGTTATCGGCAACTGGCAGGAGCCATATGGTTGTCGCTTTATTGTATGCAATGAAATTGCGCTGTAATGCTTTACTTTATCACTAAGCGGTAGCGATAGTCGTGGAAGCATAAGATTGGCAAGACGACAACGATGCTACGATGGAGATCAAGGTGTCACGCCGGTGACGATGGTGATCATGACGGTGCTTCGGAGATGGAGATCACAAGCACAAGATGATGATGGCCATATCATATCACTTATATTGATTGCATGTGATGTTTATCTTTTATGCATTTTATCTTGCTTTGATTGACGGTAGCATTATAAGATGATCTCTCACTAAATTTCAAGATAAAAGTGTTCTCCCTGAGTATGCACCGTTGCCAAAGTTCGTCGTGCCCAGACACCACGTGATGATCGGGTGTGATAAGCTCTACGTCCATCTACAATGGGTGCAAGCCAGTTTTGCACACGTAGAATACTCAGGTTAAACTTGACGAGCCTAGCATATGCAGATATGGCCTCGGAACACTGAGACCAAAAGGTCGAGCGTGAATCATATAGTAGATATGATCAACATAGTGATGTTCACCATTGAAAACTACTCCATTTCACGTGATGATCCGTTATGGTTTAGTTGATTTGGATCACGTGATCACTTAGAAGATTAGAGGGATGTCTTTCTAAGTGGGAGTTCTTAAGTAATATGATTAATTGAACTTTAATTTATCATGAACTTAGTCCTAATAGTATTTGCATATCTATGTTGTAGATCAATAGCTCGCGTTATTGCTTCCCTATGTTTTGTATGTGTTCCTAGAGAAAACTAAGTTAAAAGATGATAGTAGCAATGATGCAGACTGGGTCCATGATCTGAGGTTTATCCTCATTGCCGCACAGAAGAATTATGTCTTTAATTCACCGCTAGGTGACTGACCTATTGCAGGAGCAGATGCAGCCGTTATGAACGTTTGGCTAACTCAATATGATGACTACTTGATAGTTTAGTGCACCATGCTTAACAGCTTAGAATCGGGATTTCAAAGACGTTTTGAACGTCATGGACCATATGAGATGTTCCAGGAGTTGAAGTTAATATTTCAAGTAAATACCCGAGTTGAGAGATATGAAGTCTCCAACAAGTTCTATAGCTAAAAGATGGAGGAGAATAGCTCAAGCGGTGAGCATGTGCTCAAATTTTCTGGGTACTACAATCGCTTGAATCAAGTGGGAGTTAATCTTCCAGATAAAATAGTGATTGACAGAATTCTCTAGTCACCATCACCAAGTTAGTAGAACTTCGTGATGAACTATAATATGCAAGGGATAACGGAAACGATTCCCAAGCTCTTCGTGATGCTAAAATTGACGAAGGTAGAAATCAAGAAAAGCATCAAGTGTTGATGGTAAACAAAATCACTAGTTTCAAGTAAAGGGACAAAGGGAAGAAAGGGGAACTTCAAGAAGAATAGCAAGCAAGTTGCTGCTCAAGTGAAAAAAACCAAGTCTGGACCTAAGCCTGAAACTGAGTGCTTCTACTACAAAGGGAATGGTCACTGGAAGCAGAACTACCCCAAGTAATTGCGGATAAGAAGGATGGCAAAGTGAACAAAGGTATATTTGATATACAGATTATTGATGTGTATATTACTAGTGTTCGTAGCAACCCCTCGGTATTTGATACTGGTTCAGTTGCTAAGAGTAGTAACTCGAAACGGGAGTTGCAGAATGAATAGAGACTAGTTAAGGGTGAAGTGACGATGTGTGTTGGAAGTAGTTCCAAGATTGATATGATCATCATCGCACACTCCCTATACTTTCGGGATTAGTGTTTAACCTAAATAAGTGTTATTTGGTGTTTGCATTGAGCATGAATATGATTTGATCATGTTTATTGCAATACAGTTATTCATGTAAGTTAGAGAATAATTGTTGTTCTGTTTACATGAATAAAACCTTCTATGGTCATACACCCAATGAAAATGGTTCGTTGGATCTCGATCGTGGTGATACACATTTTTATAATATTGAAGCCAAAAGATGCAAAGTTAATAATGATAGTGCAACTTATTTGTGGCACTTCCGGTTAGGTTATATTGGTGTAAAGCGCATGAAGAAAATCCATGCTGATGGGCTTTTGGAATCACTTGATTATGAATCAGTTGATGCTTGCGAACCATGCCTCATGGGCAAGATGACTAAGACTCCGTTCTCCGGAACAATGGACCGAGCAACAGATTTGTTGGAAATCATACATACTTATGTATGTGGTCCGACGAATATTGAGGCTCGCGGAAGGTATCATTATTTTCTGATCTTCACAGATGATTTGAGCAGATATGAGTATATCTACTTAATGAAACACAAATCTGAAACATTTGAAAAGTTCAAAGAATTTCAGAGTGAAGTGGAGAATCATCGTAACAAAAATAAAAGTATCTACGATATGATCGCAGAAGTAAAATATTTGAGTTACGAGTTTGGCCTTCAGTTAAAACAATGTGAAAAAGTTTCACTACTCACGCCACCTGGAACAACATTACAGTGTAATGGTGTGTCCGAACATTGTAACCATACTTTATTAGATATGGTGCGATCTATGATGTCTCTTACCGATTTACCACTATCATTTTGGGGTTGTGCATTAGAGACAGCTACATTCACATTAAATAGGGCACCATCTAAATCTGTTGAGACGACACCGTATGAACTATGGTTTGGCAAGAAACCTAAGCTGTCGTTTCTTAAAGTTTGAGGTTGCAATGCTTATGTGAAAAAGTTTCAACCTGATAAGCTCAAACCCAAATCGGAGTAGTGCATCTTCATAGGATACCAAATGGAAAATGTTGGGTACACCTTCTATCACAGATCTGAAGGCAAGATATTCATTGCTGAGAATGGATCCTTTCTAGAGAAGGAGTTTCTCTCGAAAGAAGTGAGTGGGAGGAAAGTAGAACTTGATGAGGTAACTGTACCTGCTCCCTTATTGGAAAGTAGTTCATCACAGAAATCTGTTCATGTGACTACTACACCAATTAGTGAGGAAGCTAATGATGATGATCATGTAAACTTTAGATCAAGTTACTACCGAACCTTGTAGGTAAACCAGAGTGAGATCCGCACCAGAGTGGTACGGTAATCCTGTTCTGGAGATCATGTTACTTGACCATGACGAGCCTATGAACTATGAGGAAGCGATGATGAGCCCAGATTCCGCGAAATGGCTTGAGGCCATAAAATCTGAGATGGGATCCATGTATGAGAACAAAGTGTGGACTTTGGTTGACTTGCGCGATGATCAACAAGCCATAAAAAATAAATGGATATTCAAGAGGAAGAAGGACGGTGATAGTAGTGTTACTATCTACAAAGCTAGAATTGTCGCAAAAGGTTTTCGACAAGTTCAAGGTGTTGACTACGATGAGAGTTTCTCACTCGTATCTATGCTTAAGTCTGTCCGAATCATGTTAGCAATTGCCGCATTTTATGAAATCTGGCAAATGGATAAACAAAACTGCATTCCTTAATGGATTTATTAAAGAAGAGTTGTATATGATGCAACCAGAAGGTTTTGTCAATCCTAAAGGTGCTAACAAAATATGCAAGCTCCAGCGATCCATCTATGGACTGTGCAAGCATCTCGGAGTTGGAATATATGCTTTGATAAGTTGATCAAAGCATATAGTTTTATACAGACTTGCGGTGAAGCCTGTATTTACAAGAAAGTGAGTGGGAGCACTACAACATTTCTAATAAATATATGTGAATGACATATTGTTGATTGGAGATAATGTAGAATTATTCTGCAAAGCATAAAGGAATGTTTGAAAGGAGTTTTTCAAAGAAAGACCTCGGTGAAGCTGCTTACATATTGAGCATAAAGATCTATAGAGATAGATCAAGACGCTTGATAAGTTTTTCAATGAGTACATACCTTGACAAGATTTTTAAGTAGTTCAAAATGGAACAGTCAAAGAAGGAGTTCTTGCCTGTGTTACAAGGTATGAAGTTGAGTAAGACTCAAAACCCGACCACGGCAGAAGATAGAGAGAGAATGAAAGTCATTCCCTATGCCTCAGCCATAGGTTCTATAAAGTATGCCATGCTGTGTACCAGACCTATTGTATACCCTGCCCTGAGTTTGGCAAGGGAGTACAATAGTGATCTAGGAGTAGATCACTGGACATTAGTCAAAATTATCCTTAGTGGAATAAGGATATGTTTCTCGATTATGGAGGTGACAAAAGGTTCGTTGTAAAGGGTTACGTCGATGCAAGTTTTGACACTGATCCAGATGACTCAAAGTCTCAATCTGGATACACATTGAAAGTGGGAGCAATTAGCTAGAGTAGCTTAGTGCAGAGCATTGTTGACATAGAAATTTGCAAAATACTTACGATCTGAATGTGGCAGACCCATTGACTAAACTTCTCTCACAAGAAAAACATGATCACACCCTAGTACTCTTTGGGCGTTAATCACATAGCGATGTGAACTAGCTAGATTATTGAATCTAGTAAACCCTTTGGGTGTTGGTCACATGACGATGTGAACTATGGGTGTTAATCACATGGTGATGTGAACTATTGATGTTAAATCACATGGCGATGTGAACTAGATTATTGACTCTAGTGCAAGTGGGAGACTGAAGGAAATATGCCCTAGAAGCAATAATAAAGTTATTATTTATTTCCTTATTTCATGATAAATGTTTATTATTCATGCTAGAATTGTATTAACCGGAAACATAATACATGTGTAAATACATAGACAAACAGAGTGTCACTAGTATACATCTACTTGACTAGCTCGTTGATCGAAGATGGTTATGTTTCCTAGCCATAGACATGAGTTGTCATTTGATTAACGGGATCACATCATTAGGAGAATGATGTGATTGACTTGACCCATACCATTAGCTTAGCACTTGATCGCTTAGTTTGTTGCTATTGCTTTCTTCATAACTTATACATGTTCCTATGACTATGAGATTATGCAACTCCCATTTACCGGAGGAACACTTTGTGTGCTACCAAACGTCACAATGTAACTGGGTGATTATAAAGGTGCTCTACAGGTATCTCCGAAGGTACTTGTTGGGTTGGCGTATTTCGAGATTAGGATTTGTCACTCCGATTGTCGGAGAGGTATCTCTGGGCCCTCTCGGTAATGCACATCACTTAAGCCTTGCAAGCATTGCAACTAATAAGTTAGTTGCGGGATGATGTATTACGGAACGAGTAAAAGAGACTTGCCGGTAACGAGATTGAACTAGGTATTGAGATACCGTCGATCGAATCTCGGGCAAGTAACATACCAATGACAAAGGGAACAACATATGTTGTTATGCGGTCTGACCGATAAATATCTTCGCAGAATATGTGGGAGCCAATATGAGCATCCAGGTTCCACTATTGGTTATTGACCGGAGACGTGTCTCGGTCATGTCTGCATAGTTCTCGAAACCCGTAGGGTCCGCACGCTTAAGGTTTCGATGACAGTTATATTATGAGTTTATGAGTTTTGATGTACCGAAGGAGTTCGGAGTCCCGGATGAGATCGGGGACATGACGAGGAGTCTCGAAATGGTCAAGACGTAAAGATCGATATATTGGACGACTATATTCGGACATCGGAAAGGTTCCGAGTCATTGGGTATTTTTCGGAGTACCGGAGAGTTACGGGAATTCACCGGGGAGTATATGGGCCTTATTGGGCCATACGGAAATAGAGGAGAGAGGACAAAAGGAAGGAGGCGCGCGCCCCCCTCTGGTCCGAATTGGACAAGGGGTGCAGCCCACTTTTCCTTGTTCCTCTCCCCCTCTTTCCTTCTCTCCTACTCCAACAAGGGAAGGAGGAGTCCTACTCCCGGTGGGAGTAGGACTCCCCCCTTGGCGCGCCCTCCTCCTAGGCCGGCCGCCTCCCTCCCTTGCTCCTTTATAGACGGGGGCAGGGGGCACCCCAGAGACACAATAGTTGATCATTGATCTCTTAGCCATGTGCGGTGCCCCCCTCCACCATAGTCCTCGATAATTTTGTAGTGGTGCTTAGGCGAAGCCCTGCGATAGTAGAACATCAAGATCGTCACCACACCGTCGTGCCGACGGAACTCTTCCCCGACATTCTGCTGGATCGGAGTCCGGGGATCGTCATCGAGCTAAACATGTGCTAGAACTCGGAGGTGCCGTAGTTTCGGTGCTTGATCGGTCGGGCCGTGAAGACGTACGACTACATCAACCGTGTTGTGCTAACGCTTCCGCTTTGGGTCTACGAGGGTACGTAGACAACACTCTCCCCTCTCATTGCTATGCATCACCATGATCTTGCGTGTGCGTAGGAATTTTTTTGAAATTGCTACATTCCCCAACAAGTACTTCTATGCTTGATACTACTATGGCACTTGGTGAATTTTGTGATGAACAATTTGCTAGGACTAGAGAGAATGAAATTATTGAAAGTGATAATATTGATGAAAGGGATGATGAAGACTCTCCCCCTAATAAATATGAATTGCCTGTTGTTCCTGAGGGTTATGTTATGGATGAAGAAGCTACTAGAGCTATTTTAGCTTGCAATGATAGATATGATCTAAAGATGTTATTAGCTAAATGGAAGCAGCAATCCCTTAATGCTAGAATGAAACCTGACCCTGCTTTTGCTACTTCACCTATCTATGTTACTGATAAGGATTATGAACTCTCCGTTGATCCTGATATAATTACTTTGGTTGAATCTGATCCTTTTTATGGCTATGGATCTGGAACTGTTGTGGCACATCTTACTAAATTAAATGATATAGCCACCATGTTCACTAATGATGAGAGAACTTGCTACTTTTATATCCTTAAAATATTTCCGTTCTCATTAAAGGGTGATGCTAAGATATGGTTTAATTTTCTTGATCCTGGTTGTGTGCGTAGTCCCCAGGATATGATTTATTACTTCTCTGCTAAATATTTCCCTGCTCATAAGAAACAAGCTGCCTTAAGGGATATATATAATTTTGTGCAAATTGAAGAAGAGAGTCTCCCACAAGCTTGGGGGAGGCTTCTACAATTACTTAATGCTTTGCCTGATCATCCTCTTAAGAAAAATGAAATACTTGATATATTTTATAATGGACTAACCGATGCTTCCAGAGATTACCTGGATAGTTGTGATGGTTCTGTTTTCAGGGAAAGAACACCGGATGAAGCTGAAATTCTATTAAATAATATGTTGACTAATGAAAATAATTGGACACTTCCTGAGCCTATTCCTAAACCAACTCTGAAGAAGAGAGGTGTTCTATTTCTTAGTCCTGAAGATATGCAGGAGGCAAAGAAATCCATGAAAGAAAAGGGTATTAAAGCTGAAGATGTTAAGAATTTACCTCCTATTGAAGAAATACATGGTCTTAATTTACCGCATGTTGAAGTAATATATGGTTTTAATCCATCTCCTATTGAAGAAATACATGGTCTTGATAACCCGACATAGGTAGTAAAGGTAAATTCTCTCTATAGATATGATAAAGCTGAAATCCCATTTACTAAGTTTGCTAGCCCATGGTTAGATGAGTTTGATAACTTTATGGTTAAGCAAGAAGACTTCAATGCTTATTTTGGTAGAGAATTAAAACGCAATGCTGATATGCTTGAACACTTGGGTGATTATATGGCTAATGTCAAAGGTGAACTAAAACTTATTAGTAAACATGCTTCTATGGTTACCACTCAAGTAGAACAAGTACTGAAAGCTCAAAATGATTTGCTCAATGAATTGAATAGTAATAATAATGATTATGTTGTTAGAGTGGCTACTAGAACTAGTAAGATGACTCAGGAACCTTTGTATCCTAAAGGCCAGCCTAAGAGAATTGAGCAAGATTCTCAAAGAAATAATATAGAGGCACCTAGTCCTTCTAAAAGGAAGAAAAAGAAAAATGATAGGACTTTGCATGCTTCTAGTGAACCTATTACCGAAACACCTCAGAATCCAAATGATATTTCTATTTCTGATGCTGAAACACAATCTGGTAATGAACCTAAAACTAGTGATAATGTTAATGATAATGTTAATGATAATGTTCATGATGATGCTCAACCTAGAAATGATAATGATATAGAAATTGAACCTACTGTTGATTTTGATAACCCACAATCAAAGAATCAACGTTATGATAAGAGAGACTTTGTTGCTAGGAAACATGGTAAAGAAAGAGAACCATGGTTCAGAAACCCATGCCTTTTCCTCCCAAACCATCCAAGAAAATGATGAGGATTTTGAGAGCTTTGCTGAAATGATTAGACCTATCTTTTTGCGTATGCGATTAACTGATATGCTTAAAATGAATCCTTATGCTAAGTACATGAAAGAAATTGTTACTAATAAAAGAAAGATAACGGAAGCTGAAATTTCCACCATGCTTGCTAATTATTCTTTTAAGGGTGGAATACTAAAGAAACTTGGAGATCCAGGAGTACCCACTATACCATGCTCCATTAAAAGAAACTATGTTAAAACTGCTTTATGTGATCTTGGAACCGGTGTTAGTGTTATGCCTCTCTGTTTATATCGTAGACTTGATTTGAATAAGTTGACAGCTACTGAAATATCTTTGGAAATGGATGATAAATCAACTGCTATACCTGTCGGTATTTGTGAGGATGTGCTTGTTGTGGTTGCAAACGTTACTATTTTAACGGACTTTGTTATTCTTGATATTCTCGAGGACGATAGTATGTCTATTATTCTTGGAAGACCCTTTTTGAATACTGCAGGGGATGTTATTGATTGCAACAAAGGTACTGTCACTTTTCATGTTAATGGTAATGAGCATACGGTACACTTTCTGAGGAAACAACCTCAAGTTCACAGTATTAATTCTATTGGAAAAATCCATCAATTATTTTGAAGGTTTTGAATTTCCACTTCCTAGTATCAAGAAGAAATATGATATTCTTATTGTTGGGGATGTACATATCCCCGTTGAGGTAACCTAGTGTTATTCGAGAATTCTCCGGTTCCATGTTATTCGGAATGAGTTTGTTAACAAGACTTGATCAACCTTGTTAATGGATTCCTTTTGATGATCATGAGATGTATGAAGTTAGAAAACATAACTCTATGTACCCTCCTTTTACTTTCTGTTATTTATATTAAATAAAATAAAAATAGTATTTTCTGTCTGTTATCTGAATTATCCGTACAATATAAAAATACCCTGAAAATAAAAGTTCTCCGAATGCCCTGAAATATTTGAGAATATTTGGCACTGAGAACACAACAGGGGGGCATCCACCTGGCCACGAGGGTGGAGGGCGCGCCCTACCCCTTGGGCGCGCCCCCTGCCTCGTGGGCCCATGGTGGCCATCCTCCACTTATTCCTGCACCCATACACTCCTTCTTCCTCCCACAAACACCATTATCCAGCTCAAGCACGAGTTCTAGCTCATTTTGCTGCGATTTTCGATCTCCTTGCTCAAAGCACCTCTCACAAAACTGCTTGGGGGGATTGTTCCTTGGTATGTGACTCCTCCATTGGTCTAATTAGTTTTTGTTCTAGTGCTTTATTCATTGCATATTTTTGCTGCTTAGGTGACCCTGTTCTTGAACTTGCATATCAAATTTATATGGTTCCAAGTAGTTTTGATGCATGATATAGGCTCTAGGCACTTGTAGGAGTAGTTGCTATCAATTTTGTTGAGTTTGGTTCACCTTTATTTGAAGTTACTAAAAATTTCAGAAATTTTTCAGAGGGAGAAATATGCTTAGGAAAATGTACCAAGGTGGTTCTTCAAGGAAGCAAGGACCCAGGCTTGCAATGCGTGATGCTGACGATGAGCCACCAAGGAACGCTCCAGTGCGGCCTTGTGAATGGCCTTCAGAGGACTTCATGGATCGAGCGGGGATTAAGGAAGAATTTAACGCATATTTGTGTAACGCTGATCTTGTGAGCTTTGAGGAAGAAAAATGTCGTCAGTACCACTATCTCACTAGTTCCTTTGTGAGGAGGTTTGAATTTCCATCTTCACGTAATTCTCAAACTGCCTGTTTGATCTTTATGAAAATTCTTACACTATGGACTTAGAGGACTTTACCACTGCTTGCAAACTTCCGCAATGGGGTAGTGCTAGTGAACCTCACAAATATGAATTTAGAGATTTTCTTGCTAGTATAACTATGGGGGAATCTAGAGATATAGCACAAGCTACTATAGGGAGCATTCACTTTCCTGCTATACATTATTTTGCTCTCTTCATAGGTAGGTGCACAAATGGTAAAGATGAAGCATGTCATATGTGTGTCCCTGACCTCAGTATTCTTAGGAGTGCTGTGTTAGGAGATAAATCTTATAATTTGGGAGCCATTGTTGCACGTAGGTTGCATCTTAATAGATTTAATGGAGATTTCTTATTTGGAATTTATGCAACCCGCATAGCTAATTTTCTTGGTATAACCATACGTGAGGATGATATTGAGTTGCCTCCTGCTTATTTGGATTATGAGGCTATGGTTCGTCATCAGTTTGTTGAGAGGAACGATCAGTTCCTCCAGTACCGACTAATCTTTGACAGACGACGCACCTATCACATCGCTCTCCCTACTTCTACTTTCTTTGACTTTCAGGCAAAAGGGAGATATTTTATAACCGGAGAGGAGGCGGAAGAGTATAAGAGGAGAGCTGAGATAGCTCGCCTCCAAGCTGCAGCCCACGATGCAATGACTGTTGCATCTCAGTACGATCCCAACTACAACTTTGGATATCTGCCAGGCCATCCGTGGCATTAGACCAACTTAGGCCAAAAGCCTAAGCTTGGGGGAGTATGTATTTCTCACCGACATTACATTTATGTTCACACACTCATTGCAAGATGTCGGTGCTCATACTTTTTCATTGTATCATCCATGCTAGTTTATTTTCTCTTTTTATGCTTTCTTCTTGTGTGCTTAATAAACCTTAAGAAAAACCAAAAAAAATAGTTGTAGCTTTTAGCTAGTTTTACTTTCCATGCTTGTAGTAGTAATTAAAAAGAAAACCCAAAAAGATTTCATGTTCTTCTTTTGCTTGTTGGGAGCTTCCCCGTGTAAATAGTTTTATTTGTTTTCTTTTCTTTGGGGGTCGATAGGAGAAGACCATAATTAAATTGTTGAAGTGGCTCTTATATGCATTATTGTTGATCTGACAAAAGAGGCCATATTGCCTCGTCTTCTCCTGTTTATTGAATGCTTGCAGATTCCATCTTAGTCCAATGCACGTGCACTATTATTATTATCCACATCATTCGGTCGTGCAAGTGAAAGGCAATTATGATGATATATGATGGACTGATTGAGATCAGAGAAGCTGGTATGAACTCGGCCTCTTTTTTTTGTAAATATGATTAGTTCATCGTTCCTGATTCAGCCTATTATGAATAAACATGTTTGCGATGACAATTAGAGATCATAGTTTCTTATGCCATGCTTAATTAGCTAGGATCTTATAATGGTTTACCTTGCGTGCCAACATGCTATTAAAATGGTTGTGATGTGGTATGATAGGGTGGTATCCTCTTTTGAACGATTCGAGTGGCTTGACTTGGCACATGTTCACGCATGTAGTTGAAACAAAATCAACATAGCCTCTACGATATTTATGTTCATGGTGCATTATATCCTACTCATGCTTGCATTCGGTGTTGATTAATTTTAATGCATGTTCATGACTGTTGTCGCTCTCTAGCTGGTCGCTTCCCAGTCTTTTGCTAGCCTTCACTTGTACTAAGCGGGAATACTGCTTGTGCATCCAATCCCATAAACCCCAAAGTTATTCCATATGAGTCCACCATACCTACCTATATACGGTATCTACCTGCCGTTCCAAGTAAATTTGTATGTGCCAAACTCTAAACCTTCAAATAAACATTCTGTTTTGTATGCTCGAATAGCTCATGTATCAACTAGGGTTGTCCGTATCTTCCATGTTAGGCGGGTTATTCTCAAGAGGAGTGGACTCCGCTCCTCACTCACGAGAAAATGGCTGGTCACCGGGATGCCCAGTCCCATGCTTTATGCAAATCAAATCAAAATAATTGCAAACAAAACTCCCCCTGGGACTCTTGTTAGTTGGAGGCACTCGTTGTTTCGAGCAAGCCATGGATTGATGCTTGTTGGTGGAGGGGGAGTATAAACTTTACCATTCTGTTTGGGAACCGCCTATAATGTGTGTAGCATGGAAGATATCGCCATCTCTTGGTTGTTATGTTGACAATGAAAGTATACCGCTCAAAATATTATTCATCTCTATTTCAAAACCGAGCTCTGGCACCTCTACAAATCCCTGCTTCCCTCTGCGAAGGGCCTATCTATTTACTTTCATGTTGAGTCATCCTCCTCTTATTAAAAAGCACCAGTTGGAGAGCACCGCTGTCATTTGCATTCATTACTGTTAGTTTACATTGAGTATGACTTGACTGGATCTCTTTTACCATGAATTACAATGTCTAGTCAGTCCTTGATCTTTAAAGGTGCTCTGCATTTATGTTTTGCGGTCTCAGAAAGGGCTAGCGAGATACCATCTTGTTATATCATATTATGATTGTTTTGAGAAAGTGTTGTCATCCGAGATTTATTATTATTGCTCGCTAGTTGATTATGCCATTGATATGAGTAAACATGAGACCTAAGCGTTATTGTGAATATGGTTAGTTCATAATCTTTGCTGAAAACTTGAATGCTGGCTTTACATATTTACAACAACAAGAGCAAACAGAGTTTGTAAAAGTTTTTCTTTATCACTTCCAGTTTATCAACTAAATTGCTTGAGGACAAGCAAAGGTTTAAGCTTGGGGAGTTGATACGTCTTCATGGTATCTACTTTTCCAAACACTTTTGTTCTTGTTTTGGACTCTAACTTGCATGATTTGAATGGAACTAACCCGGACTGATGCTATTTTCAGCAGAATTGCCATGGTATTATTTATGTGTAGAAACAGAAGTTCTCGGAATGACCTGAAACTCCACGGAGCGTCTTTTTGGAAATAATAAAAAATACTGGCAAAAGATCAAGACCAGGGGGGCCACACCCTAGCCACGAGGGTGGGGGCGCGCCTGCCCCCTTGGGCGCGCCCCTACCTCATGGGCCCCCTGGAGCTCCTCCGACCTCAACTCCAACTCTATATATTCACTTTCAGGGAGAAAAAAACAGAGAGAAGGATTCATCATGTTTTACGATACGGAGCCGCCGCCAAGCCCTAAACTCTCTCGGGAGGGCTGATCTGGAGTCCGTTCGGGGCTCCGGAGAGGGGAATCCGTCGCCATCGTCATCATCAACCTTCCTCCATCACCAATTTCATGATGCTCGCCGCCGTGCGTGAGTAATTCCAGCATAGGCTTGCTGGACGGTGATGGGTTGGATGAGATTTATCATGTAATCAAGTTAGTTTTGTTAGGGTTTTATCCCTAGTATCCACTATGTTCTGAGATTGATGTTGCTATGACTTTTCTATGCTTAATGCTTGTCACTAGGGCCCGAGTGCCATGATTTCAGATCTGAACCTATTATGTTTTCATCAATATATGAGAGTTCTTGATCCTATCTTGCAAGTCTATAGTCACCTACTATGTGTTATGATCCGGCAATCCCGAAGTGACAATAATCGGGACCACTCCCGGTGATGACCGTAGTTTGAGGAGTTCATGTATTCACTATGTGTTAATGCTTTGGTCCGGTACTCTATTAAAAGGAGGCCTTAATATCCCTTAGTTTTTGCTAGGACCCCGGTTCCACGGGAGGGTAGGACAAAATATGTTATGCAAGTTCTTTTCCATAAGCACGTATGACTATATTCGGAATACATGCCTACATTACATTGATGAATTGGAGCTAGTTCTGTGTCATCCTAGGTTATGATTGTTACATGATGAACCACATCCGGCATAATTCTCTATCACTGATCCATTGCCTACGAGCTTTCCATATATTGTTCTCCGCTTATTTACTTTTCCGTTGCTATTGTTACAATCACTACAAAATACCAAAAACATTACTTTTGCTATCATTACTTTTGCTACCGTTACCACTACTATCATATTACTTTGCTACTAAATACTTTGCTGCAGATATTAAGTTTCCATGTGTGGTTGAATTGACAACTCAGCTGCTAATACTTGAGAATATTCTTTGGCTCCCCTTGTGTCGAATCAATAAATTTGGGTTGAATACTCTACCCTCGAAAACTGTTGTGATCCCCTATACTTGTGGGTTATCAGGAGCTTTCCCGTGTAAATAGTTTTCTCGTTTTTGCTTTTCCCTTTTATTTGCTTGTTCAAGAAAACCAAAAACTCCAAAAATATTTCAGTGTGTTTCTCTGAATTTATTTTATTTTATTCGGGTTGTACCGAGGAGAAGACCACGATGAAAATGTTGAGTGGCTCTCATATGAATAATTGTTGAACTAATAAAGAGCCCGTTTTACCTTGTCTTCTCCTATTGAATAAAATGCTTGCAGATTCCAGCTTAGTCCATGGCACTCTTGCACTATTATTATTTTCACATCGTTCGGTCATGCAAGTGAAAGGCAATAATGACGATATTCGATGAACTGGTCGTGGCAAAGAGAAACTGGTATGAACTTGACTTGTTCTATTTGTGTAAATATGTTTAACCTAGTATCCATGATTCAACCCATTATGATTAAACATATTTGCAATGACAATTAGAGATTATAGTTTCTCATGCCATGCATAAGTAGCTGGGAGTGAATAATGATTTATCTTGGATATCAACATTGCGTTAAAATGATTGTGATGTAGCATGATGATATGGTATCCTCCTCTAAATGTTCGAGTGGCTTGACTTGACACATGTTCATGCATGTAGTTGAATCAAAACCAACATAGCCTCTATGATATTTATGTTCATGGTGTTCATATCCTACTCATGCTAGTATCCAATGTTACTTACGCATAATGCATGATCATGATCATTGTTGCTCTCTAGCTGGCCGCTTCTCAATCTAATTGCTAGCCTTCGCCTGTACTAAGTGGGGATTCTGCTTGTACATCAAAAACCCTGAACCCAAAGTTATTCCAGATGAGTCCACCATACCTACCTATATGCGGTATTACCCTGCTGTCCTAAGTAAATTTGCATGTGCCACCTCTAAAAACTTCTAAAAAGAATATCCATTTTGTGTGTCTGGATCGTTCATGGAACGACATGAGGTAGTCGGTATCTTCCATGCTAAGCGGGTTATTCTCAGGTCGAGTGTTTATTCACTCGCCATCGCACGAGAAAAGGGCGGTAATAGGGATGACCAGTCCCAAACTGCAAAATACAAAAAGAGTTATTCGCTCGAATAATCAAGCAAAAACTCCCAATTGAGTCAAAACCTTTACTTTTTATCGCTTGGGAACCGCCACTAGCTTGTTTAGCATGGGCGATATTGATAACTGATAGTCGTGAAGTAAATGAGAAGGGTGCATGTCTCAAAATATCATTTATCTCTGTTTTAAAATTTTGAGCTCTGGCACCTCTGCAAATCACTACTTCCCTCTGCGAAGGGACTATCTATTTATTTTTATGTTGTGTCATCACCTTCTAAAACAAGTGCTAGAAACTAAGAGAGCATAGCTGTCATGACTTATGCATTGTGTGTAGCTAATGTTGGGTGCATCATGACTGGATCTTTTCTACCATGAATTACAATGTTTAGTCCCTGCTTGGACTTTGGAGGTGCTCTGCATTTATGCTTTGCGGTCTCAGAAAGGTCTAGCGAGATACCATTATTGTCATATTGTATCATGGTTGTTTTGACAACGTGTTGCCGTTCGAGATGTCTTATTATTGCTCACTAGCTGATTATGTCATTGATATGAGTTAATATAATCTTTAAGAGTTATTGTTGGCATGGTTAGTTATAATGTTGGCTGAAAACCTGGGTGTTGTTTAAGCTTATTTATGCAAACAAGAGCAAAAGAGTTCGTAAAAGTTTTTCTTTTTCACTTTCAGTTTTATCAACTGAATTGCTCGAGGACAAGCAAAGGCTTAAGCTTGGGGGAGTTGATACATCTCCAACGTATCTACTTTTCGTAACACTTTTCCTCTAGTTTTGGACTCTAATTTGCATGATTTGAATGAAACTAACCCCGGACTGACGCTGTTTTCAGCAGAACTACTATGGTGTTGTTTTTGTGCAGAAATAAAAGTTCTCAGAATGGAACGAAACTTTGCGAGGATTTTTTATACAATAAATAAGAATTTCTGGAGCCAAGATCCACTGGAGAGGGGCACTTGGATGGGCACAACCCACTAGGGCGCGCCCCCCTCTCTTGGCACGCCCAGGTGGGTTGTCCCCACCTGGTGGCCCCGCAGACCCTGAAACCAACGCTATAAAATCCTATTTTCGGAGAAAAGAATCATGGAGAAAGAGTTATCACGATCCACGAGACGGGGCCATCGCCAAGCCCTGTTCTTCCTCAGGAGGGCGGATTTGGAGTCCGTTTGGGGCTCCGAAGAGGGGGATCTTCGTTCTTCGTCATCACCAACCCTTCTCCATCGCCAATTCCATGATGCTCCCCACCAAGAGTGAGTAATTCATTCGTAGGCTCGCTGGTCGGTGAGGAGTTGGATGAGATTCATCATTTAATCGAGTTAGTTTTGTTAGGGCTTGATCCCTAGTATCCACTATGTTCTTAGATTGATGTTGCTATGACTTAGCCATGCTTAATGCTTGTCACTTTGGGCCCGGGTGCCATGATTTCAGATCTGAACCGTTTATGTTATCACCATTATATCCATGTTCTAGATCCGATCTTGCAAGTTATAGTCACCTACTACATGTTATGATCCGGCAACCCCGGAGTGACAATAGCCGGGCCCATTCCCGGTGATGACCGTAGTTTGAGGAGTTCATGTATTCACTATGTGTTAATGCTTTGTTCCGGTTCTCTATTAAAAGGAGGCCTTAATATCCCTTAGTTTCCAATAGGACCCCGCTGCCACGGGAGGGTAGGACAAAAGATGTCATGCAAGTTCTTTTAATAAAGCACGTATGACTATTTACGAAATACATGCCTACATTATATCGATGAACTGAAGCTAGTGCCGTATAGCCCTAGGTTATAACCATCTCATGATGAATATCATCCAACAAGTCATCGATCCAATGCCTGCGAATTTATATTATATTGATCTTGCTAAGTTACTACTGCTATCATCACTGTTACACTTGCTACAAAATTACTGCTACCACTGTTACTGTTGCTGCTTCTACTACTATCAAGACTATCATATTACTTTGCTGCAGATAATTAATCTGCAGGTGTGGTTGAATTGACAACTCAACTGCTAATACCTTCAAATATTATTTGGCTCCCCTTGTGTCAAATATTTAAATTTGGGTCGAATACTCTATCCTCAAAAACTGTTACGATCCCTTATACTTGTGGGTTATCATCTGCCACTATGACTTCTTTTGTTTGCTTTCCCATGACATCGAGTGCCTAGAGATGGATGCATAAATTCAGGGAGTCAACGGGGCAGTGAAGGAAATATGCCCTAGAGGCAATAATAAAGTTATTATTTATTTCCTTATAATCATGATAAATGTTTATTATTCATGCTAGAATTGTATTAACCGGAAACATAATACATGTGTGAATACATAGACAAATAAAGTGTCACTAGTATGCCTCTACTTGACTAGCTCGTTAATCAAAGATGGTTATGTTTCCTAACCATGAACAATGAGTTGTTATTTGATTAACGAGGTCACATCATTAGTTGAATGATCTGATTGACATGACCCATTCCATTAGCTTAGCACCCGATCATTTAGTATGTTGCTATTGCTTTCTTCATGACTTATACATGTTCCTATAACTATGAGATTATGCAACTCCCGTTTACCGGAGGAACACTTTGGGTACTACCAAACGTCACAACGTAACTGGGTGATTATAAAGGAGTACTATAGGTGTCTCCAATGGTACATGTTGGGTTGGCGTATTTCGAGATTAGGTTTTGTCACTCCGATTGTCGGAGAGGTATCTCTGGGCCCTCTCGGTAATGCACATCACATAAGCCTTGCAAGCATTACAACTAATATGGTAGTTGTGAGATGATGTATTACGGAACGAGTAAAGAGACTTGCCGGTAACGAGATTGAACTAGGTATTGGATACCGACGATCGGATCTCGGGCAAGTAACATACCGATGACAAAGGGAACAACGTATGTTGTTATGCGGTCTGACCGATAAAGATCTTCATAGAATATGTAGGAGCCAATATGGGCATCCAGGTCCCGCTATTGGTTATTGACCGGAGACGTGTCTCGTTCATGTCTACATTGTTCTCGAACCGTAGGGTCCGCACGCTTAACGTTACGATGACAGTTATTATGAGTTTATGCATTTTGATGTACCGAAGGTTGTTCGGAGTCCCGGATGTGATCACGGACATGGCGAGGAGTCTCGAAATGGTCGAGACATAAAGATTGATATATTGGAAGCCTATGTTTGGACATCGGAAGTGTTCCGGGTGAAATCAGGATTTTACCGGATTATCGGGAGGTTACCGGAACCCCTCGGGAATCATATGGGCCTTATTGGGCTTTAGTGGAAAGGTGAAAGGGGCTGCCCATAGTGGGCTGCGCGCCTCCCCCCCTCCCCTAGTCCTATTAGGACTAGGAGAGGTGGCCGGCCACCTCTCTCTCTCTTTCCCCCTTGGGAGTCCTATTTGGAATAGGATTGGGGGGGGAGTCCTACTCCCGGTAGGAGTAGGACTCCTCCTGCGCCTCCATAGGGCTGGCCGCACCCCTCCCCCTTGGCTCCTTTATATACGAAGGCAGGGGCACCTCTAGACACACAAGTTGATCATTGAGATCGTTCCTTAGCCGTGTGCGGTGCCCCCTGCCACCATATTCCACCTCGATCATATCGTTGTAGTGCTTAGGCGAAGCCCTGCGTCGGTAGAACATCAAGATCGTCACCACGCCGTCGTGCTGACGGAACTCTTCCCCGACGCTTTGCTGGATCGGAGCCCGGGGATCGTCATCGAGCTGTACGTGTGCTAAGAACTCGGAGGTGCCGGAGTAACGGTGCTTGGATCGGTCGGATCGGGAAGAAGACGTACGACTACTTCCTCTACGTTGTGTCAATGCTTCCGTTGCGATCTACAAGGGTATGTAGATCATACTCTCCCCTTGTTGCTATGCATCACCATGATCTTGCATGTGCGTAGGAATTTTTTTGAAATTACTACGTTCCCCAATAGTGGTATCAGAGCCAGGTTTTATGGTTTGATGTTATTTGCACGAGTAGAACACAAGTGAGTTGTGGACGATACAAGTCATACTGCCTACCAGCATGTCATACTTTGGTTCGGCGGTATTGTTGGACGAGACGACCCGGACCAACCTTACGCGTACGCTTACGCGAGACCGGTTCCCTCGACGTGCTTTGCACATAGATGGCTTGTGGGCGACTGTCTCTCCAACTTTAGTTGAACCGAGTGTGGCTACGCCCGGTCGTTGCGAAGGTTAAAACGGAGTCTATTTGACAAACTATCGTTGTGGTTTTGATGCGTAGGTGAGATTGATTCTTGCTTAAGCCCGTAGCAGCCACGTAAAACATGCAACAACAAAGTAGAGGACGTCTAACTTGTTTATGCAGGCCATGTTGTGATGTGATATGGTCAAGGCATGATGCTGAATTTTATTGTATGAGATGATCATGTTTTGTAACCGAGTTATCGGCAACTGGCAGGAGCCATATGGTTGTCGCTTTATTGTATGCAATGCAATCGCGATGTAATGCTTTACCTTATTACTAAACGGTAGTGATAGTCGTGGAAGCATAAGATTGGCGAGACGACAACGATGCTACGATGGAGATCAAGGTGTCGCGCCGGTGACGATGGTGATCATAACGGTGCTTCGGAGATGGAGATCACAAGCACAAGATGATGATGGCCATATCATATCACTTATATTGATTACATGTGATGTTTATCTTTTTATGCATCTTATCTTGCTTTGATTGACGGTAGCATTATAAGATGATCTCTCACTAAATTATCAAGAAGTGTTCTCCCTGAGTATGCACCGTTGCCAAAGTTCGTCGTGCCCAGACACCACGTGATGATCGGGTGTGATAAGCTCTACGTCCATCTACAACGGGTGCAAGCCAGTTTTGCACACGCAGAATACTCAGGTTAAACTTGACGAGCCTAGCATATGCAGATATGGCCTCGGAACACGGAGACCGAAAGGTCGAGCGTGAATCATATAGTAGATATGATCAACATAACGATGTTCACCATTGAAAACTACTCCATCTCACGTGATGATCGGTTATGGTTTAGTTGATTTGGATCACGTAATCACTTAGAAGATTAGAGGGATGTCTATCTAAGTGGGAGTTCTTAAGTAATTTGATTAATTGAACTTAAACTTATCATGAACTTAGTACCTGATAGTATCTTGCTTGTTTATGTTGATTGTAGATAGATGGCTCGTGCTGTTGTTCCGTTGAATTTTAATGCGTTCCTTGAGAAAGCAAAGTTGAAAGATGTTAGTAGCAATGATGCGGATTGGATCCGTGATCTGAGGTTTATCCTCATTGCTGCACAGAAGAATTATGTCCTTGATGCACCGCTAGGTGACAGACCTATTGCAGGAGTAGATGCAGACGTTATGAATGTTTGGCTAGCTCAATATGATGACTACTTGATAGTTTAGTGCACCATGCTTAATGGCTTAGAATCGGGACTTCAAAGACGTTTTGAACGTCATGGAGCATATGAGATGTTCCAGGAGTTGAAGTTAATATTTCAAGCAAATACCCGAGTTAAGAGATATAAAGTATCCAACAAGTTCTATAGCTAAAAGATGGAGGAGAATTGCTCAACTAGTGAGCATGTGCTCAGATTGTCTGAGTACTACAATCGCTTGAATCAAGTGGGAGTTAATCTTCCAGATAAGATAGTGATTGACAGAATTCTCTAGTCACCATCACCAAGTTAGTAGAACTTTGTGATGAACTATGATATGCAAGGGATAACGGAAACGATTCCCATGCTCTTCGTAATGCGGAAATTGACGAAGGTAGAAATCGAGAAAAACATCAAGTGTTGATGGTAGACAAGACCACTAGTTTCAAGAAAAGGGCAGAGGGAAGAAGGGGAACTTCAAGAAGAACAGCAAGCAAGTTGCTGCTCAAGTGAAGAAGCCCAAGTCTGGTCCTAAGCCTGAGACTAAGTGTTTCTACTGCAAAGGGACTGGTCACTGGAAGCGGAACTGCCCCAAGTATTTGGCGGGTAAGAAGGATGGCAAAGTGAACATAAGTATATTTGATATACATGTTATTGATGTGTACTTTACTAGTGTTTATAGCAACCCCTCAGTATTTGATACTAGTTCAATTGCTAAGATTAGTAACTCGAAACGGGAGTTGCAGAATAAACAAAGACTATTTAAAGGTGAAGTGACGATGTGTGTTGGAAGTGGTTCCAAGATTGATATGATCATCATCGCACATTCCCTATACTTTCGTGATTAGTGTTGAACCTGAATAAGTGTTATTTGGTGTTTGCGTTGAGCATGAATATGATTTGATCATGTTTATTGTAATACGGTTATTCATTTAAGTAAGAGAATAAATTGTTTTTCTGTTTACATGAATAAAACCTTATATGGTTACACACCCAATGAAAATAGTTCGTTGGATCTCGGCCGTAGTGATACACATATTCATAATGTTGAAGCCAAAAGATGCAGAGTTGATAATGAAAGTGCAACTTATTTGTGGCTCTGTCGTTTAGGTCATATCGGTGTAAAGCGCATGAAGAAACTCCATACTGATGGACTTTTGGAACCACTTGATTATGAATCACTTGGTACTTGTGAACCGTGCCTCATGGGCAAGATGACTAAAACACCGTTCTCCGGTACTATGGAGAGAGCAACAGATTTGTTGGAAATCATACATACCGATGTATGTGGTCCGATGAATATTGAGGCTCGTGCCGGATATCGTTATTTTCTCACCTTCACAGATGATTTAAGCGGATATGGGTATATCTACTTAATGAAACATAAGTCTGAAACATTTGAAAAGTTCAAAGAATTTCAGAGTGAAGTTGAAAATCATCATAACAAGAAAATAAAGTTTCTACGATCTGATCGTGGAGGAGAATATTTGAGTTACGAGTTTGGTGTACATTTGAAAAACTGTGGAATAGTTTCGCAACTCACGCCACCCGGAACACCACAGCGTAATGGTGTGTCCGAACGTCGTAATCGTACTTTACTAGATATGGTGCGATCTATGATGTCTCTTACAGATTTACTGCTATCGTTTTGGGGTTATGCTTTAGAGACGGCCGCATTCATGTTAAATAGGGCACCGTCAAAATCTGTTGAGACGACGCCGTATGAACTATGGTTTGGCAAGAAACCAAAGTTGTCGTTTCTTAAAGTTTGGGGTTGCGATGCTTATATGAAAAAGTTTCATCCTGATAAGCTCAAACTCAAATCGGAGAAGTGCGTGTTCATAGGATATCCAAAGGAAACTATTGGATACACCTTCTGTCACAGATCCGAAGGCAAGACTTTTGTTGCTAAATTCGGAAACTTTCTGGAGAAGGAGTTTCTCTCGAAAGAAGTGAGTGGGAGGAAAGTAGAACTTGACGAGGTAACTGTACCTACTCCCTTACTGGAAAGTAGTACATCATAGAAAACTGTTTCAGTGACACCTACACCAGTTAGTGAGGAAGCTAATGATAATGATCATGAAACTTCAGATCAAGATACTACTGAACCTCGTAGATCAACCAGAGTAAGATCCGCACCAGAGTGGTACGGTAATCCTGTTCTGGAAGTCATGCTACTAGATCATGATGAACCTACGAACTATGAAGAAGCGATGGTGAGCCCAGATTCCGCAAAGTGGCTTGAAGCCATGAAATCTGAGATGGGATCCATGTATGAGAACAAAGTATGAACTTTGGTTGACTTGCCCGATGATCGGCAAGCAATTGAGAATAAATGGATCTTCAAGAAGAAGACTGACGCTAACGGTAATGTTACTGTCTACAAAGCTCAACTTGTCGCAAAAGGTTTTCGACAAGTTCAAGGGGTTGACTACGATGAGACTTTCTCACCTGTAGCGATGCTTAAGTCTGTCCGAATCATGTTAGCGATTGCCGCATTTTATGATTATGAAATTTGGCAGATGGATGTCAAAACTGCATTCCTGAATGGATTTCTGGAAGAAGAGTTGTATATGATGCAACCGGAAGGTTTTGTCGATCCAAAGGGAGCTAACAAAGTGTGCAAGCTCCAGCGATCCATTTATGGACTGGTGCAAGCTTCTCGGAGTTGGAATAAACGCTTTGATAGTGTGATCAAAGCATTTGGTTTTATACAGACTTTCGGAGAAGCCTGTATTTACAAGAAAGTGAGTGGGAGCTCTGTAGCATTTCTGATATTATATGTGGATGACATATTATTGATTGGAAATGATATAGAATTTCTGGATGGCATAAAGGGATACTTGAATAAGAGTTTTTCAATGAAAGACCTCGGTGAAGCTGCTTACATATTAGGCATAAAGATCTATAGAGATAGATCAAGACGCTTAATTGGACTTTCACAAAGCACATACCTTGACAAGATTTTGAAGAAGTTCAAAATGGATCAAGCAAAGAAAGGGTTCTTGCCTGTGTTACAAGGTGTGAAGTTGAGTAAGACTCAATGCCCGACCACTACAGAAGATAGAGAGAAAATGAAAGATGTTCCCTATGATTCAGCCATAGGCTCTATCATGTATGCAATGTTGTGTACCAGACCTGATGTGTGCCTTGCTATAAGTTTAGCAGGGAGGTACCAAAGTAATCCAGGAGTGGATCACTGGACAGCGGTCAAGAACATCCTGAAATACCTGAAAAGGACTAAGGATATGTTTCTCGTATATGGAGGTGACAAAGAGCTCACCGTAAAAGATTACGTTGATGCAAGCTTTGACACTGATCCGGACGATTCTAAATCGCAAATCGGATACGTATTTACATTGAACGGTGGAGCTGTCAGTTGGTGCAGTTCTAAACAAAGCGTCGTAGCAGGATCTACATGTGAAGCGGAGTACATAGCTGCTTCGGAAGCAGCAAACAAAGGAGTCTGGATGAAGGAGTTCATATCCGATCTAGGTGTCATACCTAGTGCATCGGGACCAATGAAAATCTTTTGTGACAATACTGGTGCAATTGCCTTGGCAAAGGAATCCAGATTTCACAAAAGGACCAAGCACATCAAGAGACGCTTCAACTCCATCCGGGATCTAGTCCAGGTGGGAGACATAGAGATTTGCAAGATACATACGGATCTGAATGTTGCAGACCCGTTGACTAAGCCTCTTCCACGAGCAAAACATGATCAGCACCAAGGCTCCATGGGTGTTAGAATCATTACAGTGTAATCTAGATTATTGACTCTAGTGCAAGTGGGAGACTGAAGGAAATATGCCCTAGAGGCAATAATAAAGTTATTATTTATTTCCTTATAATCATGATAAATGTTTATTATTCATGCTAGAATTGTATTAACCGGAAACATAATACATGCGTGAATACATAGACAAACAAAGTGTCACTAGTATGCCTCTACTTGACTAGCTCGTTAATCAAAGATGGTTATGTTTCCTAACCATGAACAATGAGTTGTTATTTGATTAACGAGGTCACATCATTAGTTGAATGATCTGATTGACATGACCCATTCCATTAGCTTAGCACCCGATCGTTTAGTATGTTGCTATTGCTTTCTTCATGACTTATACATGTTCCTATAACTATGAGATTATGCAACTCCCATTTACCGGAGGAACACTTTGGGTACTACCAAACGTCACAACGTAACTGAGTGATTATAAAGGAGTACTACAGGTGTCTCCAATGGTACATGTTGGGTTGGCGTATTTCGAGATTAGGTTTTGTCACTCCGATTGTCGGAGAGGTATCTCTGGGCCCTCTCGGTAATGCACATCACATAAGCCTTGCAAGCATTACAACTAATATGGTAGTTGTGAGATGATGTATTACGGAACGAGTAAAGAGACTTGCCGGTAACGAGATTGAACTAGGTATTGGATACCGACGATCGAATCTCGGGCAAGTAACATACCGATGACAAAGGGAACAATGTATGTTGTTATGCGGTCTGACCGATAAAGATCTTCGTAGAATATGTAGGAGCCAATATGGGCATCCAGGTCCCGCTATTGGTTATTGACCGGAGACGTGTCTCGGTCATGTCTACATTGTTCTCGAACCGTAGGGTCCGCACGCTTAACGTTACGATGACAGTTATTATGAGTTTATGCATTTTGATGTACCGAAGGTTGTTCGGAGTCCCGGATGTGATCACGGACATGGCGAGGAGTCTCGAAATGGTCGAGACATAAAGATTGATATATTGGAAGCCTATGTTTGGACATCGGAAGTGTTCCGGGTGAAATCAAGATTTTACCGGATTACCGGGAGGTTACCGGAACCCCCCGGGAATCATATGGGCCTTATTGGGCTTTAGTGGAAAGGTGAAAGGGGCTGCCCATAGTGGGCTGCGCGCCTCCCCCCCTCCCCTAGTCCTATTAGGACTAGGAGAGGTGGCCGGCCACCTCTCTCTCTCTTTCCCCCTTGGGAGTCCTATTTGGAATAGGATTGGGGGGGGGGAGTCCTACTCCCGGTAGGAGTAGGACTCCTCCTGCGCCTCCATAGGGCTGGCCGCACCCCTCCCCCTTGGCTCCTTTATATACGGAGGCAGGGGGCACCTCTAGACACACAAGTTGATCATTGAGATCGTTCCTTAGCCGTGTGCGGTGCCCCCTGCCACCATATTCCACCTCGATCATATTGTTGTAGTGCTTAGGCGAAGCCCTGCGTCGGTAGAACATCAAGATCGTCACCACGCCGTCGTGCTGACGGAACTCTTCCCCGACGCTTTGCTGGATCGGAGCCCGGGGATCGTCATCGAGCTGTACGTGTGCTAAGAACTCGGAGGTGCCGGAGTAACGGTGCTTGGATCGGTCGGATCGGGAAGAAGACGTATGACTACTTCCTCTACGTCGTGGCAATGCTTCCGTTGCGATCTACAAGGGTACGTAGATCATACTCTCCCCTCGTTGCTATGCATCACCATGATCTTGCGTGTGCGTAGGAATTTTTTTGAAATTACTACGTTCCCCAACAGGCAGTACTTCACAGCAACACACTTCCCCTTCAGGATCGAGTAGCAAAATGTCTTCACATAAGGGCATGATAAGTGTGTAAACAGTAAGCAAGATGATGCTGCACTTCACATTAATGAATAAAAAATATTTTCGTATAAGAGACAGAGCTAATCACTTTAAAGAAGGGAACAAATAACCGTTTCAATATATCAATATAGATTATAAATAGATAAATACACAATGCATTATGCCACCAATCAACAATTTAGTTATTATCATAATACATATTAAGTATCTCATGATCTTTTCCCTTCCTGTTTTACAGTGGATGTCAACTGTAACTCTGCTTTGAAAGCAAAATACTTATAATCTAATACAGGAATAGGGATGGATCCACTGGATTTACAGATGGTTCATGGCAAGATATAATAGTGTTGTAAGGGAACATCACATCTTGCTCATGTAAAGAGTGGGAAGAGCTACTTATGGGATGAGATAACGTGATTCAAAAAATCAGAGAAGGAAGGCTTGAACGAAATCGAGAGAAGAACTACGGACCTTCGGCTGGCACGTTAGATGCCTTACAGGTGGGGAAACAGAGGCAGCTCAGTGAAGCCTCGGCAGCGAGATCACTGGTGGTGCCGGGTACCCTCGGTCGGTATCCTACTGCCCCTCCTCATTGCACCATCTGGCGGGGAGGAAAAGCACTGGCGCGGCCTATTCCCCTGCAAAGCCTCGTCGTGCCGGTTCGGTTGAGGGGAGGCCAATAGCGAAAGTCTTCAGGGCCATCTGTCTGGCCACTACTGGGATGCTTCCAGCGACAGTGGAGCGGAAGACGGAGGCGGGGAAGGAGGAGGAGAGGTGAATGCGGTGGCGGTAGGAAAATCCCTTGAGCTATGTCGATCGAGGTCTTAAGCTGCCCTAGGGGAGCGACGCGGTCCGGTCCCGGCGACGGATAGGGACTCACACGGAGCGAAGGGAGCCGAGCTGGCCGGCGCGAATCCACCAGCTGAGGAGACCAATGCGGAGGACGGGAGGGCGAAGGAAGGGGAGCCGGCCAACGCGAACCCACCGGCCTAGGAGATGCAAGCTGTCGCTACCCCCTTGCAGAAGAAGCGTCCGTACAGAAAACCTCAGTGGCTCACGGCCTTGGCCTGGGCACCTTCGGGAAGGGTGGGACGAGAAGAGGGGATGGTGCTGGGGGCGAGGGTTGGGTGTTGGAGTCGGTCAGCGACGCAGACACGAGAGCCTAGGGTGTTGGAGTCGATGCGATGGAGTCGGTCGGATGGTTGTATCGCTGATTGACTGGACGACCCGGCCGAACGGCACAACCGACTCCTTTTTCTTTTTTCTTTTTGACGTTCAACCTGCCCAACCGACTCTTTAACTCGACCCAACCACTGTTAAATGGGTCAACGCGCCGCTCGCCGGCCGCGATTCACCAGGAGCTCTTATTTCCAGTAACTGTAGTGATTATGCCTATTTCTTCACCAGAAATCACCCCAAAGCAATTATGTTTGCCCCCTCAGCCCATGCTCCCCACCCAAAGATTTTGGCTCAAGCTCCGCCACTGAATGTCAAGTACATTTGTCTGGAAAATACGTACATTTGTAAAACAAATTGCACAAACAATTTTTAACTTTATGTTAATATTTCTCAAATGTTCGGTAAATGGTATTAAATATGTAAGTACTTTAATTTTTGAAATATATGTATTCAGAATATTTCAACAATAAATAAAATAGAAAAAAGAGCAAACAAATATTTATGCAAAAAAAAACTAAAGAAAAGAAAGAGCAGCCACGAGGCTACGAATGGGCCGGCCCAATACAAGTGACGAGGAGTGCCCGCTGACATCAGACCAAATAATCCAGAAAGTTTATCTAAAATCATTAAAAAGTGAAAATTGCGAATTTTATCAATCCGGAACCTTTTTGCAACAATTCATGGCATTCTGGGAACATTTTAGAAATTTGCAACCATTTTTTAATCGCAAGACATAGCTCTCACGATCAAACATATAAATCCATGCGACACTTTTTTCTTTGTTTTTTTTTTCAGGTTTTGGTCGGCTATACTTTGGTTTCCTTTGTCTCTTTCTTGGATTGCTTAGGTTTTCTTTGCTTTTCTTTTTTTATTTGTCTGTTTCTATTGATTTCTTTTTTTCACGTGTCAAATTTTACTCAGTACACAATGTACATTTTAGTGTACATGTGGAACCTTTTTCTGATACACGTTGGGCACTTTTCAAAGACATGAAGTGCATTTAAAAATATATATGTTTTGAACACTTTTTTGAATACACATTAACATTTCCCGTATCCACATTGTCCATTCTTGTAAAGGCAATAATTTTTTTATTAGCTACACAAATATATATTTTACATTCTATAACCATTTAAAAAATATTCATGGACATTTATTGGAAATGAGTGAATATTTCTTTAAAATGTCACCTACATTTTTAATGGATGTAAACATCCTTTTAACCTACGGCATCATTCTTTTCCATTGTATAAACAATTTTCAAATTTTCATCAATTAGATTGAATCATGGGATACTTATTTAAATGTCATGTATATTTTCTATATGGTACAAGGCATTTTTTATATTATTGAACAACCTTTAAAATAAATACACAATTTTTAAAATGACGCAAACAAAAATTTGAAACTCAGTTGCATGTAACATACATTTTTTGCATGTATGGAATAATTTTTTTAATTATGCGAATGTTTTTAGATTGTATAAATTTTCTTAAATGTCACATACATTTTTTTAAACACATGACATTGTTTGAATGTCACAAACATTTTTCATACACATGATAACATTTTTCTATACACATTGTTTTCAATGCATGATTAGCATTTTTTTTACTTTTTGTAAGTGTTTTTTTGTAATTTATGTACAATATTTCGAAATATAAACACGAGTAAAATGATAAAGCGATAAAGAAAACAAAAATGTGAGGAAAGAACGAAAAAAATAATAACACGAGCATGGGGTTATCGGGCCAGCCAAGTAACATCTCCCTGCACGCGACCCTGTGCTAGAAGTCCGCAAGCAAGGCGACTATATTTCGCATTCGGCATCTCCTATTTGATGCTTCAAGCGCCCGTTACAGGCCATTTTGCAAACGGGCGCCTGAAGCAAAACGCCCTCCTGCACTAGGCCGGCCCCTTTAACCTATTCTTTCTTTCCTGTTAAAATGCAAAAATTGTGCGACCGTTAACGTTCGAACTAGAGACCTCAATATTCAGAACAAAGTGTACTAACCACTAGGCAATCTCGATTGATTCTGCAGACTCACATCATTTCTCCCTTTTATCCTTTACAGTACGAGGAATTTTATTCCTTTTCTTCTATTTTTTCCTGGGAACTGTTTTCTTCAGTTTTTTTCTCATCACTTTTCTTTTTACGAAATGTGTGAACTTTTATTCAAATTCATGATTTTTTCATAATTGATAAACTTTTCTTCAAGATCAATGAGCTTTTTTCGAAACCAATGACCTTTTTTAAAAATATATGAACTTTTTTACAAAATCGATGAGCGTTTTTCAAATTTGATGTCCATTTTTTCAAATCCAATGAACTTTTTATTTTCAAAATCCGTTTACCTTTTATCTAATTTATGAACTTTTTCCTATCAAAATCGATGAACATTTTTCAAATTCATGAAAAAAATTTCAGTATTGATAATGTTTTTCTATTTTGTGAACTTTTAAAAACTCCGTTATTTTTTTCCAAATCTGGTGAACTTTTTTTCAGGATTAATGGACTTCTCTGAGATTCATGAACTTTTTCAATTTCGTAATTTACTTTTAAAACCAATGAATTTTATTTGAATTCACGAACCTTATTTGTTAAAATCGATGAACTTTTTCCATATATGTGAACTTTTTGTCAAAATCCGGTGAACTTTTTTTAGTATATGATCCAATTCCTTTTCCTATATTGTTTTAATTTTCTGTAACAATTAACTTGAGCAATCCGTCATCAAAAAGAAAATAGTAAAAAACAATGAGGGAGACTAAACTGATAGATAACCTATCTTGTGTTAAGGGAACAATATTTTTTTTTGACATGAGAAGGAAGCAGTCAATCCCATGCCAAGGAAACCAAATTAATCGATATCCCATTCGAAGGAAACAAACACTTTTTTAAAAATAGTTTGGACTGCTTACCACATGTGTCACGTGGCAAACAAATTTTCCTTTTTACGTGCGAAAGTAAACAGTCAATCCCATCCAAAGAAACGAACTCTCAAACGAAACAGTAATTCCCATCCGAAAGAATGGGCTTTCTGAATGCAGCCCACTAGGACACGTAGTGGGCGCCAGGTAACTGAAACGGCGCTGAGGGCGCTGTATAGGTGTGGTGACTATTTGTCGCTTTAAGTGAGGCGAGAGGGGAAACAACGGTGCTAGCCACTGCGGTAGCTTCCCATTTCTTGATAACAACCAGGGATGCGACCTACATAGAGACAGGGGGTGGGGGGGGGGGGGGGGTCTGGTTTTTCATTGGCATTGTCAATCTTTTTTGCATTTTCTTTTTTCTTCTCAATTTTTTTTGTTTGGTTTTATCTTTTCTTCTTTATTTTTTTGGTTTTCTTTTTTCTTCTACATTTTGTTTGTTTTTTCTATGTTTGTTTTCGTATTCACTCTACATTTTTTGTATATGTCAAACACATGTTTTTAATAAGTGATCGACATTTACATTTTTTGTATACGCATTCAACATTATCCAAATGCTTATTCAACGACTTTTTAAATACTTGTTCAACATTTTGATACTTATTCAGGATTTTCAAATACTTATTCAACATTTTTCAAATGTGTTTATGAAGAGGAAAATGAAAATAGGAAAAGGAAGAAAAAAACAGGGTGTGGCCTCCTGCGCGGTTGGCCGGCCCATCTGGGGCTCCGCGACGCGAGGCTACCCCCTTGTCTTGCGTAATGCAAGGAATAGGGGCGCCCTTGAATAGGTGCTCCCCTCACCTTCGGCGGGATAACAAGATGTCTCGCGGAAGCGTAAAAAATAATCAGGCCGGCCCATCTGCGCGAAAAAGAGAAGGTTTTCTCCGTGGTTTTTTCTTTTCTTTTCCTTCTCGATTTTTATTCTTTTTCCATTTGTTTCTCCGGTTTTATTTTTTCAATTTATCTTTTCTTTTGTTTGGTTTATTTTGCTTATTTTGGTTTTCTTTGTTTCTTTTGGTTTCATTCTACATTTTTTATATGTCAACAACATTTGTCTAATTCATTACATTTTTCTAGTATAAATCTAATATTTTTTCAATACATGGTAAAAAAAATCTATACACATTTTTACATTTTTCAGATGCTTGATTAATAATTTTCAAATAAAAGATTGGCATTTTTACTACATGGTTAACATTTTTTCTATACACACTTTTAATTTTTTACAAATGCTTGATTAACACTTTTCAAATACAAGATTAACATTTTGTAATACATGACCAACATCTTTTCTATGCTCATTTAACATTGTTCAAATGCTTGATTAAAAAATTTAAATGCTATACTAACATTTTTTCCAACACATGGTCAACATGTTTTCAAAACACATTTAATACCTTTTAAGTGCTTGATTAACATTTTTGAAATACTTGTTCAACATTTTTTTCAAATGCTTGATTAACAATTTTAAATACTTGATCAAAATTTTCCATCATTTTTTAATACATGGACGAAATATACAACATGACACTCTATAATTTCATCCATGGTTCACCCATAGGCGGTGCACCACCTTAGGGCATCTCCAACGCTGATATCAAACTGTTCGCATACGTCCAGACCGCGCGGTCCCGGCGTGTTTTGTCATCCAACGTGGTCCTGTCTCGGTCTGCACAGTGGTCCTAACACACTTTTTTTTGCAAACCAGAGGCAAAAGGGGGCTTTTGCGGCGTCCGGACAGCAGCGATGCCCGTGTGTGACTAACTTTACCGACCAAAAACCCTATCCCTCACCCACGTGCATTCCCGCCCCGGGCCAGTTGTCCTCACTCATGCCGCTGTGGAGCGACCGCTCCGCATTGACGTCGGCCCAGAGCGTACCGGCCTCTCACTGGTGGTGACATTGAAGCGGCACGCCGGTCGAGAAAGCACCGCCCACTGCACGCTTGGCAGAACACACCTTTTCGTCGCATTCATGCGTTTGCCGAGAAATCTACTCCGGCCACAAGTCCGTTCGCGAGCCTCTCGTTATTAAACACAATGCCAATTGCCTCCGGCCATCCCCCGCTATTTAAATGATGCTAGGTGTTGGGTAAAAATCACACGATACTTCACTCCCAACTCTTCCCTGCACACCATTTTATCCCCAATCTCCATGGCACTCGGCGAGCAGGAAGACGAGTTCTCCAGCATAAAAGCCGGTTGGGCGGCCCGTCAAGCCCGTCGGATACGAGCCAGGCAACTCTCTGCTCCACCTCCCTCGACGCTGCAGGTCGTTGCAGGCTAGCTCACGAAGGTAGAAACTCTAAACCGGCATGTTGTTCAGCAACTCGCTGCACCAAGCCAACTTGCCGAGGAGTGGCGAGTTGCTCCAGGATGGCACGCGGGGGAGCACGGCGGGACATGCATCGTGGCCGCCATGGATGACACCATTTCACACTGCACCTCCTGTGCCTGCAACCGCACCATCTGCCATCAATGTTTGCATAACCGCGTCGTGCCAATGGAGAAAGAAGTTGGCTTCGCGGAGATCGACAAGGTGGCATCTGATGACCCACAAGTGTAGGGGACCTATCGTAGCTTTTTGATAAGTAAGAGTGTCGAACCCAATGAGGAGCAGAAGGAAATGATAAGCAGTTTTCAGTAAGGTATTCTCTGCAAGCACTAAAATTATCGGTAACAGATAGTTTTGTGATAAGGTAATTTGTAACGGGTAACAAGTAACAAAAGTAAACAAGGTGCAGCAAGGTGGCCCAATCCTTTTTGTAGCAAAGGACAAGCCTGGACAAACTCTTATATAAAGGAAAGCGCTCCCGAGGACACATGAGAATTATCGTCAAGCTAGTTTTCATTAGGGTCGTATGATTCATGCTCGTTACTTTGATAATTTGATATGTGGGTGGACCTGTGCTTGGGTACTGCCCTTCCTTGAACAAGCATCCCACTTATGATTAACCCCTATTGCAAGCATCTGCAACTACAAAAGAAGTATTAAGGTAAACCTAACCATAGCATGAAACATATGGATCCAAATCAGCCCCTTACGAAGCAACGCATAAACTAGGGTTTAAGCTTCTGTCACTCTAGCAACCCATAATCTACTTATTACTTCCCAATTCCTTCCCCTAGGCCGAAACAACGGTGAAGTGTCATGTAGTCGATGTTCACATGACACCACTAGAGGAAACACAACATACATCTCATCAAAATATCGAACGAATACCAAATTCACATGACTACTTATAGCAAGATTTCTCCCATGTCCTCAGGAACAAACGTAACTACTCAAAAATAAAATACGGACATGAGGGCATCATGTTCATATGATCTCTTATGCTAAAGTAACAATTCAATCACAATTTCAAGTATGAATCATAAACTTCATTGAAAGCTAACAAACTCTAATCTCAGTCATTGAGGCAATTGCAATTTATCATAACATAGGAAATGGTCGATATAAGAGCTTTTCAGCAAGTCCACATACTCAACTATCATTTAGTCTTTCACAATTGCTAACACTCAGGCAATATTTATGGGTATGGAGTTTTAATCGGACACAGAGAAAGATAGGGGCTTATAGTTTTGCCTCCCAACGTTTTACCTCAAGGGTAATGTCAACAATAATAGCTCATGCAGACTCACATCCAATTAGCTATATGTATCTGGATCTTTCCAACACATTGTGCTTGCCAAAGGATAAAATGTAAAAAGGAAAGGAGAATATCACCATGACTCTTATATAAGGTAGAAGATAAAAGTAAAAGATAGGCCCTTCGCAGAGGGAAGCATAGGTTGTCATGCGCTTTTATGGTTGGATGCACAAAATCTTAATGCAAAAGAACGTCACTTTATATTGCCACTTGTGATATGGACCTTTATTATGCAGTCCCTCGCTTTTATTTCTTCCATATCACAAGATCGTATAAAGCTTATTTTATCCACATTAATAAGTCATACATATTTAGAGAGCAATTTTTTATTGCATGCACCGATGACAACTTACTTGAAGGATCTTACTCAATCCATAGGTAGGTATGGTGAACTCTCATGGCAAAACTGGGTTTAAGGATATTTGGAAGCACAAGTAGTATTTCTACTTGGTGCAAAGAACTTTGCTAGAATGAGAGGGAAAGGCAAGCTCAACATGTTGGATGATCCATGAAAATATAATTTATCTCAGATGCAAGAAAACATAACCATTACGTTGTCTTCCTTGTCCAACGTCAACTCTTTAGCATGTCATATTTTAATGAGTGCTCACAATCATAAAAGCTTTCCAAGATAGTGTATTTATATGTGAAGACCTCTCTTTCTTTATTACTTCCTATTAATTGCAACGATGACCAAAACTATGTTTGTCAACTCTCAACAAATTTTATTCATCATACTCTTTATATGTGAGCTCATTACTCTCCATAAGATCCATATGATCTCTTTATTTCTTTTTATTATTTCTCTTTTATTTTATTCCCTCAAGATCATAGAAAGATAATCAAGCCCTTCACTCAACACTAATCTTTATTATATATAGCTCACGGACTCGATTACGTAGAAGGATCATAAAGCAAAACTCACAACTAGATCATACTAAAACTTTATTCTACTAGATCAAGATATTATCAAAAGGATCGAACTAAGAAAAACAGTAAAAATAAAAGTGATGGTGATACAATACCGGGGCACTCCCCCAAGCTTGGCAGTTGCCAAGGGGAGTGCCCATACTCATGTGTTTATGTTTCCTTCCTCGGAGGTGGTGATGAAGGAGTTGTTGATGATGTAGGCTTGTCGTCCATCTTCCAAGGCATAGGCTCACCATCATAGAAGGATGACCGAGTCTCCGGGATCCTCAGATCTGTAGCCAAACTCATCCTCTTGAATCTATATTCATACTCACAGTTTTGGTTTTGCAGGTCATAGATCTGGGCTTGGAGGCGCTCGATTTTATCGTGAAGCTTGAAGATGGCCTCCCCAATGTCCTTGGCGTACAACTTGTGGTTGTTGGTGAACTCCGTGGTCATTATGTGATTGGAGTCGAGCCCACGCTCCACCATCTCCTGACACTTGAAAACTTGTTGCTCCATTGCCTCGAGCCTTGTCTCCACACTTCCGGTCCTCCTTGGTCCCTCCACATCACGGATGTGCAGCAAACCCTCACGCATCTCAATGGTTTGAGGGTGTTGCAGCACCTCCGCAAGGTAGGGGTTGATGACCTTCACAAAGAACTTGTCCTTGGGGGCACTTGAAGAAGCCATGGCGATCTAGATCTGTCAAAAAAAAAGCTCGAAGCAAAGACAGGAGATATTTACATGATACGGTGGTCAAAACCTTCAGGAGATTATATAATGAATTTTTATCGACCAAAAGGAGTATCGTGCAAGAAAACGGAGTCCGAAGAGCACACAAGGTGCCCACGAGGCAGGGGGCGCGCCCAGCCCTCCACCCTCGTGGAAGCCTTGTGTCCTTTCCAGTCTGCTTCTTATTTTTCCTATTTTCTGCAATATTCCAAAACGGAGAAAAATTGCCATTAGAACTGTTTTGGAGTCGGTTTACTTACCATACCACGTACCTATTCCTTTTCCGAGTCTGAAACGTTCCGGAAAGTGTCCCTTATGTATTCCTCCGGGGTTACGGTTTCAATAATATTAGTTTCAACATTTATGGGATTACCTGAGATATAATGTTTGATTCTTTAACCGTTCACCACCTTCGGATTTGTGCCTTCGAAGTTGTTGATTTTTATGGCACCGGAACGATAGACCTCCTCGATAACGTAATGACCTTCCCATTTAGAGAGAAGTTTGCCTGCAAAAAAATCTTAAACGAGAGTTGTATAACAATACATAATCACCTACATTGAACTCACGCTTTTGTATCCTTTTATCATGCCATCTTTTAACTTTTTCTTTAAACAGCTTGGCATTCTCGTAGGCCTGGGTTCTCCATTCATCAAGTGAGCTAATGTCAAAAAGCCTCTTCTCACCGGCAAGTTTGAAGTCATAGTTGAGCTCTTTAATGGCCCAATATTCCTTATGTTCTAATTCAAGAGGTAAGTGACATTCTTTACCATAAACCATTTTATACGGAGACATACCCATAGGATTTTATATGCAGTTCTATAAGCCCATAATGCATCATCAAGTTTCTTGGACCAATTCTTTCTAGATCTATTAACAGTCTTCTGCAAAATTAATTTGAGCTCTCTTTTACACAATTCTACTTGACCACTAGACTGCGGGTGATAAGGAGATGCAATTCTATGATTAACATCATACTTAGCAAGCATTTTACGAAAGGCACCATGAATGAAATGTGAACCACCATCAGTCATTAAATATCTAGGGACTCCAAACCTCAGAAAAATAACTTCTTTAAGCATCTTAATAGAGGTGTTATGATCAGCACTACTAGTTGGAATAGCTTCTATCCACTTAGTAATGTAATCAACAGCAACTAAAATATGTGTATACCCATTAGAGGAAGGAAACAGTCCCATATAATCAAAGCCCCAAACATCAAATGGTTCAATAACAAGTGAATAATTCATATGCATTTCTTGATGTCTACTAATATTACCAATTCTTTGACATTCATCACAAGACAAGACAAACTTACGGGCATCCTTGGAGAGAGTAGGCCAATAAAAACCGGATTCCAATACCTTATGTGCAGTTCTATCTCCAGCATGGTGTCCCCCATAGGCTTCGGAGTGACACTTGCGTAGGATCTGTTCCTATTCATGCTCAGGTACACAACGTCTAATAACACCATCTACTCCTTGATTATAAAGATGTGGGTCATCCCAAAAGTAATGTCTTAAATCATAGAAGAACTTTTTCTTTTGCTGGTATGTGAAACTAGGTGGTATAAATTTAGCAACAATATAATTAGCATAATCAGCATACCATGGAGCAGTACAATGCTACCTCTTGAGCACTTGCGTTGGTTTTCCCTTGAAGAGGAAAGGGTGGTGCAGCAAAGTAGCATAAGTATTTCCCTCAGTTTTTGAGAACCAAGGTATCAATCCAGTAGGAGGCTACGCGCCAGTCCCTCGCACCTACACAAAACAAATAAATCCTCGCAACCAACGCGATAAGGGGTTGTCAATCCCTACACGGTCACTTACGAGAGTGAGATCTGATAGATATGATAAGACAATATTTTTGGTACTTTTATGATAAATATGCAAAGTAAAATAAAAGCAAAGTAAAATGAAAAGGAAACAACTAAGTGTTGGAAGATTAATATGATGAAGATAGACCCGGGGGCCATAGGTTTCACTAGTGGCTTCTCTCAAGAGCATAAGTATTTTACGGTGGGTGAACAAATTACTGTTGAGCAATTGACAGAATTGAGCATAGTTATGAGAATATCTAGGTATGATCATGTATATAGGCATCACGTCCAAGACAAGTAGACCGACTCTTGCCTGCATCTACTACTATTACTGCACACATCGACCGCTATCCAGCATGCATCTACAGTATTAAGTTCAAGAGAACAGAGTAACGCCTTAAGCAAGATGACATGATGTGGAGGGATAAATTCATGCAATATGATAAAAACCCCATCTTGTTATCCTCGATGGCAACAATACAATACGTGCCTTGCTGCCCCTACTGTCACTGGGAAAGGACACCGCAAGATTGAACCCAAAGCTAAGCACTTCTCCCATTGCAAGAAAGATCAATCTAGTAGGCCAAACCAAACTGATAATTCAAAGAGACTTGCAAAGATAACCAATCATACATAAAAGAATTCAGAGAAGATTCAAATATTGTTCATAGAGAAACTTGATCATAAACCCACAATTCATCGGTCTCAACAAACACACCGCAAAAGAAGATTACATCGAATAGATCTCAACAAGAGAGGGGGAGAACTTTGTATTGAGATCCAAAAAGAGAGAAGAAGCCATCTAGCTAGTAACTATGGACCCGAAGGTCTGAGGTAAACTACTCACACATCACCGGAAGGGCTATGGTGTTGATGTATAAGCCCTCCGTGATCGATGCCCCCTCTGGCGGAGCTCCGGAACATGCCCCAAGATGGGATCTCGTGGATACAGAAAGTTGCGGCGGTGGAATTAGGGTTTTGGCTCCATATCTGATCGTTTGGGGATACGTAGGTGTATATAGGAGGAAGAAGTACGTCGGTGGAGCAAGAGGGGGCCCACGAGGGTGGAGGGCGCGCTTGGGGGGGGGGGGTAGGCGCGCCCCCTACCTCGTGGCCTCCCTGTTGGTTGCTTGACGTAGGGTCCAAGTCTCCTGGATCTTGTTCGTTCCAAAAATCACGTCCCCGAAGGTTTCATTCCGTTTGGACTCCGTTTGATATTCCTTTTCTTCGAAACCCTAAAATAGGCAAAAAAACAACAATTCTGGGCTGGGCCTCCAGTTAATAGGTTAGTCCCAAAAATAATATAAAAGTGAATAATAAAGCCCAATAATGTCCAAAACAAAAGATAATATAGCATGGAGCAATCAAAAATTATAGATACGTTGGAGACGTATCAAGCATCCCCAAGCTTAATTCCTGCTCGTCCTTGAGTAGGTAAATGATAAAAACAGAATTTTTGATGTGGAATGCTACTAGGCATAATTTAAATGTAATTCTTCTTAATTGTGGCATGAATATTCAGATCGGAAAGATTCAAGACAAAAGTTTAATATTGACATAGAAATAATAATACTTCAAGCATACTAACTAAGCAATTATGTCTTCTCAAAATAACATGGCCAAAGAAAGTTCATCCCTACAAAATCATATAGTTTAGTCATGCTCCATTTTCGTCACACAAGAATGCTCTCATCATGCACACCCCCGATGACAAGCCAAGAAATTGTTTCATACTTTAGTAATCTCAAACTTTATAAACCTTCACACAATACATGAGATGAGCCATGGATATAGCACTATGGGTAGAATAGAGTGTAATGATGGGGGTTATGTGGAGAAGACAAAAAAGGAGAAAGTCTCACATCAATGAGGCTAATCAATGAGCTGTGGAGATGCCCATCAATTGATGTTAATGCAAGGAGTAGGGATTGCCATGCAACGGATGCACTAGAGCTATAAATGTATGAAAGTTCAACAAAATAAACTAGTGGGTGTGCATCCAACTTGCTTGCTCATGAAGACCTAGGGAATTTGAGGAGGCCCATTGTTGGAATATACAAGCCAAGTTCTATAATGAAAAATTCCCACTAGTATATGAAAGTGACAAAACAAGAGACTCTCTATCATGAAGATCATGGTGCTACTTTGAAGCACAAGTGTGGAAAAAAAGATAGTAGCATTGTACCTTTTCATTTCTCTTTTTTGGGCCTTCTTTTTTTATTTGGACTTTCTCTTTTTTATTGGGACAATGCTCTATTAAATGATGATCATCACACTTCTATTTATTTACAACTCAATGATTACAACTCGATACTAGAACAAGGTATGACTCTATATGAATGCCTCCGGCGGTGTACCGGGATATGCAATGAATCAAGTGTGACATGTATGAAAAATTATGAATGGTGGCTTTGCCACAAATATGATGTCAACTACATGATCATGCAAAGCAATATGACAATGATGAACATGTCATGATAAACAGAATGGTGGAAAGTTGCATGGCAATATATCTCGGAATGGCTATGGAAATGCCATAATAGGTAGGTATGGTGGCTGTTTTGAGGAAGATATAAGGAAGTTTATGCGTGAAAGTGCGTATCATATCATGGGGATTGGATGCACCGGCGAAGTTTGCACCAACTCTCAATGTGAGAAAGGGCAATGCACGGTACCGAAGAGGCTAGCAATGATGGAAGGGTGAGAGTGCGTATAATCCATGGACTCAACATTAGTCATAAAGAACTCACATACTTATTGCAAAAATCTACAAGTCATCAAAAACCAAGCACTATGCGCATGCTCCTAGGGGGATAGATTGGTAGGAAAAGACCATCGCTCGTCCCCGACCGCCACTCATAAGTAAGACAATCAAAGAACACCTCATGTTTGAAATTTGTTACATAACGTTTACCATATGTGCATGCTACAGGACTTGAAAACTTCAACACAAGTATTTCTCAATTTCACAACTACTCAACTAGAACAACTTTAATATCACTACCTCCATATCTCAAAACAATCATCAAGCATCAAACTTCTCTTAGTATTCAAAACACTCATAAGAAAGTTTTTACAAATCTTGAATACCTAGCATATTAGGATTATTTAAGCAATTACCATGCTATTTAAGACTCTCAAAATAATCTAAGTGAAGCATGAGAGATCAATAGTTTCTATAAAACAAATCCACCACCGTGCTCTAAAAGATATAAGTGAAGTACTAGAGCAAAACTATATAACTCAACAGATATAAGTGAAGCACATAGAGTATTCTAATAATTTCTGAATCATGTGTGTCTCTCTCAAAAGTTGTGTACAACAAAGATGATTGTGTTAAACTAAAAAGCAAAGACTCAAATCATACAAGACGCTCCAAGCAAAACACATATCATGTGGTGAATAAAAATATAGCTCCAAGTAAAGTTATCGATGGAAGTAGACGAAAGAGGGGATGCCTTCCGGGGCATCCCCAAGCTTTGGATTTTTGGTGTCCTTAAATTATCTTGGGGGTGCCATGGGCATCCCCAATCTTAGGCTCTTTCCACTCCTTGTTCCATAATCCATCAAATCCTTACCCAAAACTTGAAAACTTCACAACACAAAACTTAAAGTAGAAAATCTCGTGAGCTCTGTTAGCGAAAGAAAACAAAAGACCACTTCAAGGTACTGTAATGAACTCATTATTTATTTAAATTGGTGTTAAACCTACTGTATTAAAACTTCTCTATGGTTCATAAACTATTTTACTAGCCATAGATTCATCAAAATAAGCAAACAACACATGAAAAACAGAATCTGTCAAAAACAGAACAGTCTGTAGTAATCTGTAGCTAGCGCAAGATCTGGAACCCCAAAAATTCTAAAATAAATTGCTGGACGTGAGGAATTTATATATTAATCATCTGAAAAAATAATTAACTAAATATCACTTTCCAAATAAAAATGGCAGCAGTTCTCGTGAGCGCTAAAGCTTCTTTTTTTACAGCAAGATTAACAAGACTTTCCCCAAATCTTCCCAATGGTTCTACTTGGCACAAACACTAATTAAACACAAAAAACACAACCAAAACATAGTATAGATAAATTATTTATTGAATAACAGCAAGGAAAAATATTGGGTTATCTCCTAACAAGCGCTTTTCTTTAAAGCCTTATAGCTAGGCAATAAGATTTCAACGATGCTCACATGAAAGACAAGAATTGAAGCACAAAGAGAGCATCATAAGACATGTGACAAACACATCTAAGTCTAACATACTTCCTATGAATATGCATCTTATAGGCCAACAAATTATCAAGGCAGGCAAAAACTAGCATATGCAAGGAAGTGGAAAGAAACAATAGCAATCTCAACATAACGAGAGGTAATTTAGTAACATGAAAATTTCTACCACCATATTTTCCTCTCTCATAATAATTACATGTAGGATCATAAGCGAATTCAACAATATAGCTATCACATAAAATATTCTCAACATGACCCACATGCATGCAAAGTGGACACTCTTCCAAAGTAGTGGGATCAACATTAACTAAAGTCATGACCTTTCCAAACTCACTTTTATCAAAAACTTCATAAGATTGAACATTCTCCAAATATGTGGGATCTAAAGTTGACACTCTTCCAAACCCACTTTCAATAATATTGCAAACACTATTATCAATCTCATATTCATCATGGGGCTTAAATAAATTTTCAAGATCAAAAGAAGAATCACCCCAATCATGATCATTACAACAGGTAGTAGACATAGCAAAACTAGCATCCCCAAGCTTAGGGTTTTGCATATTATTAGCAAAATTGACATCAAGAGAATTTATAGTAAAATCATTGCAATCATGCTTTTTATTCAAAAATCTACCGTGAATCACTCCATAAAGTACTTCATCACAATTTCCAGATTCACGAATTTCAAGCAAAACTTCATAAAGATAATCTAGTGCACAAAACTCACTAGCAATTGGTTCATCATAATTGGATCTCTTAAAAAGATTAGCAAGCGGACGAGGATCCATAGATCTTAGGTTCTCTGTTTAGTAATAAATAAACAACTATTCCAACCAAACGAGCAAATGAGCCAAGTAAGACATTAAAGCAAACAGAAAAAGGGTGAACGGAAAAGAGGACGAATAAAACGGCAAGGGTGAAGTGGGGGAGAGGAAAACAAGAGGCAAATGGCAAATAATGTAATGCGGGAGATAAGGGTTTGTGATGGGTACTTGGTATTGAAGGAAATATGCCCTAGAGGCAATAATAAAGTTATTATTTATTTCCTTATTTCATGATAAATGTTTATTATTCATGCTAGAATTGTATTAACCGGAAACATAATACATGTGTGAATACATAGACAAACAGAGTGTCACTAGTATGCCTCTACTTGACTAGCTCGTTAATCAAAGATGGTTATGTTTCCTAACCATGGACAAAGAGTTGTTATTTGATTAACGGGATCACATCATTAGTTGAATGATATGATTGACATGACCCATTCCATTAGCTTAGCACCCGATCGTTTAGTATGTTGCTATTGCTTTCTTCATGACTTATACATGTTCCTATGACTATGAGATTATGCAACTCCCGTTTGCCGGAGGAACACTTTGTGTGCTACCAAACGTCACAACGTAACTGGGTGATTATAAAGGAGCTCTACAGGTGTCTCCAAAGGTACATGTTGGGTTGGCGTATTTCGAGATTAGAATTTGTCACTCCGATTGTCGGAGAGGTATCTCTGGGCCCTCTCGGTAATGCACATCACATAAGCCTTGCAAGCATTGCAACTAATGAGTTAGTTGTGAGATGATGTATTACGGAACGAGTAAAGAGACTTGCCGGTAACGAGATTGAACTAGGTATTGAGATACCAACGATCGAATCTCGGGCAAGTAACATACCGATGACAAAGGGAACAACGTATGTTGTTATGCGGTCTGACCGATAAAAGATCTTCGTAGAATATGTAGGAGCCAATATGAGCATCCAGGTTCCGCTATTGGTTATTGACCGGAGACGTGTCTCGGTCATGTCTACATTGTTCTCGAACCCGTAGGGTCCGCACGCTTAAGGTTACGATGACAGTTATATTATGAGTTTATGCATTTTGATGTACCGAAGGTTGTTCGGAGTCCCGGATGTGATCACGGACATGACGAGGAGTCTCGAAATGGTCGAGACATAAAGATTGATATATTGGAAGCCTATGTTTGGATATCGGAAGTGTTCCGGGTGAAATCGGGATTTTACCGGAGTACCGGGAGGTTACCGGAACCCCCCGGGAGGTATATGGGCCTTAGTGGGCCTTAGTGGAAGAGAGGAGAGGTGGCCAGAAATGGGCCGCGCGCCCCTCCCCCCCTTGGTCCGAATTGGACAAGGAGAGGGGGCCGGCCCCCCTTCCTCCTCTCTCTCCTCTTTCCCCCCCTCCACGAATCCTATTCCAACTAGGAAAGGGGGGAGTCCTACTCCCAGGGAGGACTCCTCCTGGCGCGCCTCTCCTGGCCGGCCGGCCCCCCTCCCTTGAACCTTTATATACGGAGGCAGGGGCACCCCCTAGAGACACAAGTTGATCCACGTGATCATATTCTTAGCCGTGTGCGGTGCCCCCTTCCACCATAGTCCTCGGTAATATTGTAGCGGTGCTTAGGCGAAGCCCTGCGATGGTAGTACATCAAGATCGTCACCATGCCGTCGTGCTGACGGAACTCTTCCCTGACACTTTGCTGGATCGGAGTCCGGGATCGTCATCGTGCTGAACGTGTGCTAGAACTCGGAGGTGCCGTAGTTTCGGTGCTTGACCGGTCGGGCCGTGGAGACGTACGACTACATCAACCAAACGCTTCCGTTGTCGATCTACAAGGGTACGTAGATCATACTCTCCCCTCTCGTTGCTATGCATCACCATGATCTTGCGTGTGCGTAGGATTTTTTTTGAAATTACTACATTCCCCATCAGTGGCATCCGAGCCTAGGTTTTATATGTTGATGTTATATGCACGAGTAGAACACAAGTGAGTTGTGGGCGATATAAGTCATACTGCTTACCAGCATGTCATAATTTGGTTCGGCGGTATTGTTGGACGAAGCGGCCCGGACCGACATTACGCGTACGCTTACGCGAGACCGGTTCTCCCGACGTGCTTTGCACATAGGCGGCTTGCGGGTGACAGTTTCTCCAACTTTAGTTGAACCGAGTGTGGCTACGCCTGGTCCTTGCGAAGGTTAAAACAACACCAACTTGACAAACTATCGTTGTGGTTTTGATGCGTAGGTAAGATTGGTTCTTGCTTAAAGCCCGTAGCAGCCACGTAAAACATGCAACAACAAAGTAGAGGACGTCTAACTTGTTTTTGCAGGGCATGTTGTGATGTGATATGGTCAAGACATGATGCTAAATTTTATTGTATGAGATGATCATGTTTTGTAACCGAGTTATCGGCAACTGGCAGGAGCCATATGGTTGTCGCTTTATTGTATGCAATGCAATCGCGCTGTAATGCTTTACTTTATCACTAAGCGGTAGCGATAGTCGTGGAAGCATGAGATTGGCGAGATGACAACGATACTACGATAGGAGATCAAGGTGTCGCGCCGGTGACGATGGTGATCACGACGGTGCTTCGGAGATGGAGATCACAAGCACAAGATGATGATGGCCATATCATATCACTTATATTGATTGCATGTGATGTTTATCTTTTATGCATCTTATCTTGCTTTGATTGACGGTAGCATTATAAGATGATCTCTCACTAAATTTCAAGATAAAAGTGTTCTCCCTGAGTATGCACCGTTGCCAAAGTTCGTCGTGCCCAGACACCACGTGATGATCGGGTGTGATAAGCTCTACGTCCATCTACAACGGGTGCAAGCCAGTTTTGCACACGCAGAATACTCAGGTTAAACTTGACGAGCCTAGCATATGCAGATATGGCCCCGGAACACTGAGATCGAAAGATCGAGCGTGAATCATATAGTAGATATGATCAACATAGCGATGTTCACCATTGAAAACTACTCCATTTCACGTGATGATCGGTTATGGTTTAGTCGATTTGGATCACGTAATCACTTAGAGGATTAGAGGGATGTCTATCTAAGTGGGAGTTCTTAAGTAATATGATTAATTGAACTTAAATTTATCACGAACTTAGTCCTGGTAGTATTTTGCAAATTATGTTGTAGATCAAAAGCTCGCGTTGTTGCTTCCCTTTGTTTATTTTGATATGTTCCTAGAGAAAATTGTGTTGAAAGATGTTAGTAGCAATGATGCGGATTGGATCCGTGATCTGAGGTTTATCCTCATTGCTGCACAGAAGAATTATGTCCTTGATGCACCGCTAGGTGACGGACCTATTGCAGGAGCAGATGCAGACGTTATGAACGTTTGGCTAGCTCAATATGATGACTACTTGATAGTTTAGTGCATCATGCTTAATGGCTTAGAATCGGGACTTCAAAGACGTTTTGAACGTCATGGAGCATATGAGATGTTCCAGGAGTTGAAGTCAATATTTCAAGCAAATACCCGAGTTGAGAGATATGAAGTCTCCAACAAGTTCTATAGCTAAAAGATGGAGGAGAATCGCTCAACTAGTGAGCATGTGCCCAGATTGTCTGAGTACTACAATCGCTTGAATCAAGTGGGAGTTAATCTTCCAGATAAGATAGTGATTGACAGAATTCTCTAGTCACCATCACCAAGTTAGTAGAACTTCGTGATGAACTATGATATGCAAGGGATAACGGAAACGATTCCCAAGCTCTTCGTAATGCGGAAATTGACGAAGGTAGAAATCGAGAAAAACATCAAGTGTTGATGGTAGACAAGACCACTAGTTTCAAGAAAAGGGCAGAGGGAAGAAGGGGAACTTCAAGAAGAACAGCAAGCAAGTTGCTGCTCAAGTGAAGAAGCCCAAGTCTGGTCCTAAGCCTGAGACTAAGTGTTTCTACTGCAAAGGGACTGGTCACTGGAAGCGGAACTACCCCAAGTGATTGGCAGATAAGAAGGATGGCAAAGTGAACATAAGTATATTTGATATACATGTTATTGATGTGTACTTTACTAGTGTTTATAGCAACCCCTCAGTATTTGATACTAGTTCAGTTGCTAAGATTAGTAACTCGAAACGGGAGTTGCAGAATAAACAGAGACTAGTTAAGGGTGAAGTGACGATGTGTGTTGGAAGTGGTTCCAAGATTGATATGATCATCATCGCACACTCCCTATACTTTCGGGATTAGTGTTGAACCTGAATAAGTGTTATTTGGTGTTTGCGTTAAGCATGAATATGATTTGATCATGTTTATTGTAATACGGTTATTCATTTAAGTAAGAGAATAAATTGTTGTTCTGTTTACATGAATAAAACCTTATATGGTTACACACCCAATGAAAATAGTTCGTTGGATCTCGATCGTAGTGATACACATAATCATAATATTGAAACCAAAAGATGCAAAGTTAATAATGATAGTGCAACTTATTTGTAGCACTGCCGTTTAGGTCATATTGGTGTAAAGCGCATGAAGAAACTCCATGCTGATGGGATTTTGGAATCACTTGATTATGAATCACTTGATGCTTGCGAACCATGCCTCATGGGCAAGATGACTAAGACTCCGTTCTCCGGAGCGAGCAACTGACTTATTGGAAATAATACATACTGATGTATGCGGTCCGATGAGTGTTAAGGCTCACGGCAAGTATCGTTATTTTCTGAACTTCACAGATGATTTGAGTAGATATGGGTATATCTACTTGATGAAACATAAGTCTGAAACATTTGAAAAGTTCAAAGAATTTCAGAGTGAAGTGGAAAATCATCGTGACAAGAAAATAAAGTTTCTACGATCTGATCGCGGAGACAAATATTTGAGTTACGAGTTTGGTCTTCAATTAAAACAATGTGGAAAAGTTTCACAAACTCATGCCACCTGGAACACCACAGCATAATGGTGTGTCCGAACGTCATAACCGTACTTTATTGGATATAGTGCAATCTATGATGTTTCTTACCAATTTACCACTATCATTTTGGGGTTATGCATTAAAGACAGCTGCATTCACATTTAAAAGGGCACCATGTAAGTCCGTTGAGACGACACAATCTGAAATGTGGTTTGGCAAGAAACCAAAGTTGTCGTTTCTTAAAGTTTGAGGTTGCAATGCTTATGTGAAAAAGTTTCAACTTGATAAGCTCAAACCTAAATCGGAGAAGTGCGTCTTCATAGGATATCCAAAGGAAACTATTGGATACACCTTCTATCAAAGATCCGAAGGCAAGACTTTTTGTTGCTAAATTCGGAAACTTTCTAGAGAAGGAGTTTCTCTCAAAAGAAGTGAGTAGGAGGAAAATAGAAAACTTGATAAGGTAATTGTACCCTCTCCCTTATTGGAAAGTAATTCATCACAGAAATCTATTCTTGTGACTACTACACCAATTAGTGAGGAAGCTAATGATGATGATCATGTAACTTCAGATCAAGTTAGTACCGAATCTCGTAGGTAAACCAGAGTGAGATCCGCACCAGAGTGGTACGGTAATCCTGTTCTGGAAGTCATGTTACTAGACCATGACGAACTTGCGAACTATGAGGAAGCGATGATGAGCCCAGATTCCGCGAAATGGTTTGAGGCCATAAAATCTGAGATGATCCATGTATGAGAACAAAGTATGGACTTTGATGGATTTGCCCGATGATCGGCAAGCCATAGAAAATAAATGGATCTTCAAGAGGAAGACGGACGCTGATAGTAGTGTTACTATCTACAAAGCTAGAATTGTCGCAAAAGGTTTTTGACAAGTTCAAGGTGTTGACTACGATGAGATTTTCTCACTCGTATATATGCTTAAGTCTGTCCGAATCATGTTAGCAATTGCCGCATTTTATGAAATATGGCAAATGGATAAACAAAACTGCATTCCTTAATGGATTTCTTAAAGAAGAGTTGTATATGATGCAACCAGAAGGTTTTGTCAATCCTAAAGGTGTTAACAGAATATGCAAGCTCCAATGATCCATCTATGGACTAGTGCAAGCATCTCGGAGATGGAATATACGCTTTGATAAGTTGATCAAAGCATATAGTTTTATACAGACTTGCGGTGAAGCCTGTATTTACAAGAAAGTGAGTGGGAGCACTACAGCATTTCTGATAAGTATATGTGAATGACATATTGTTGATCGGAAATAATGTAGAATTATTCTGCAAAGCATAAGGGAGTGTTTGAAAGGAGTTTTTCAAAGAAAGACCTCGGTGAAGTTGCTTACATATTGAGCATCAAGATCTATAGAGATAGATCAAGACGCTTGATAAGGTTTTTCAATAAATACATACCTTGACAAGATTTTGAAGTGGTTCAAAATGGAACAGTCAAAGAAAGAGTTTCTTGCCTATGTTACAAGGTGTGAAATTGAGTAAGACTCAAAGCCCGACCACGGCAGAAGATAGAAAGAGAATGAATGTCATTCCCTATGCCTTAGTCATAGGTTCTGTAAAGTATGCCATGCTGTGTACCAGATCTATTGTATACCCTACCACTGAGTTTGGCAAGGGAGTACAATAGTGATCTAGGAGTAGATCACTGGACAGCGGTCAAAATTATCCTTAATGGAATAAGGATATGTTTCTCGATTATGGAAGTGAAAAAAAAGGTTCGTCGTAAAGGGTTACGCCGATGCAAGTTTTGACACTAATCTAGATGAATCTAAGTCTCAATCTAGATACATATTGAAAGTGGGAGCAATTAGCTAGAGTAGCTCCGTGCAGAGCATTGTTGACATAAATATTTGCAAAATACTTACGGATCTGAATATAACAGACCCGGTGACTAAAATTATCTCACAAGCAAAACATGATCACACCTTAGTACTCTTTGGGTGTTAATCACATAGCAATGTGAACTAGATTACTGACTCTAGTAAACCCTTTGGGTGTTGGTCACATATCGATGTGGACTATGGGTGTTAATCACATGGTGATGTGAACTATTGCTATTAAATCACATGGCGATGTGAACTAGATTATTGACTCTAGTGCAAGTGGGAGACTGAAGGAAATATGCCCTAGAGGCAATAATAAAGTTATTATTTATTTCCTTATTTCATGATAAATGTTTATTATTCATGCTAGAATTGTATTAACCGGAAACATAATACATGTGTGAATACATAGACAAACAGAGTGTCACTAGTATGCCTCTACTTGACTAGCTCGTTAATCAAAGATGGTTATGTTTCCTAACCATGGACAAAGAGTTGTTATTTGATTAACGGGATCACATCATTAGTTGAATGATCTGATTGACATGACCCATTCCATTAGCTTAGCACCCGATCGTTTAGTATGTTGCTATTGCTTTCTTCATGACTTATACATGTTCCTATGACTATGAGATTATGCAACTCCCGTTTGCCGGAGGAACACTTTGTGTGCTACCAAACGTCACAACGTAACTGGGTGATTATAAAGGAGCTCTACAGGTGTCTCCAAAGGTACATGTTGGGTTGGCGTATTTCGAGATTAGAATTTGTCACTCCGATTGTCGGAGAGGTATCTCTGGGCCCTCTCGGTAATGCACATCACATAAGCCTTGCAAGCATTGCAACTAATGAGTTAGTTGTGAGATGATGTATTACGGAACGAGTAAAGAGACTTGCCGGTAACGAGATTGAACTAGGTATTGAGATACCAACGATCGAATCTCGGGCAAGTAACATACCGATGACAAAGGGAACAACGTATGTTGTTATGCGGTCTGACCGATAAAAGATCTTCGTAGAATATGTAGGAGCCAATATGAGCATCCAGGTTCCGCTATTGGTTATTGACCGGAGACGTGTCTCGGTCATGTCTACATTGTTCTCGAACCCGTAGGGTCCGCACGCTTAAGGTTACGATGACAGTTATATTATGAGTTTATGCATTTTGATGTACCGAAGGTTGTTCGGAGTCCCGGATGTGATCACGGACATGACAAGGAGTCTCGAAATGGTCGAGACATAAAGATTGATATATTGGAAGCCTATGTTTGGATATCGGAAGTGTTCCGGGTGAAATCGGGATTTTACCGGAGTACCGGGAGGTTACCGGAACCCCCCGGGAGGTATATGGGCCTTAGTGGGCCTTAGTGGAAGAGAGGAGAGGTGGCCAGAGATGGGCCGCGCGCCCCTCCCCCCTTGGTCCGAATTGGACAAGGAGAGGGGGCCGGCCCCCCTTCCTCCTCTCTCTCCTCTTTCCCCCCTCCACGAATCCTATTCCAACTAGGAAAGGGGGGAGTCCTACTCCCAGAGGGAGTAGGACTCCTCCTGGCGCGCCTCTCCTGGCCGGCCGGCCCCCCTCCCTTGAACCTTTATATACGGAGGCAGGGGCACCCCCTAGAGACACAAGTTGATCCACGTGATCATATTCTTAGCCGTGTGCAGTGCCCCCTTCCACCATAGTCCTCGATAATATTGTAGCGGTGCTTAGGCGAAGCCCTGCCACGGTAGTACATCAAGATCGTCACCACGCCGTCATGCTGACGGAACTCTTCCCCGACACTTTGCTGGATCGGAGTCCGGGGATCGTCATCGAGCTGAACGTGTGCTAGAACTCGGAGGTGCCGTAGTTTCGGTGCTTGATCGGTCGGGCCGTGGAGACGTACGACTACATCAACCAAACGCTTCCGTTGTAGATCTACAAGGGTACGTAGATCATACTCTCCCCTCTCGTTGCTATGCATCACCATGATCTTGCATGTGCGTAGGAATTTTTTTTGAAATTACTACGTTCCCCATCAGGTATGTTGACTTTTGCGTAGACCTCCCCGGCAACAGCGCCAGAAATCCTTCTTGCTACCTCTTGAGCAGTTGCATTGGTTTTCCCTTGAAGAGGAAAGGGTGGTGCAACAAAGTAGCATAAGTATTTCCCTCAGTTTTTGAGAACCAAGGTATCAATCCAGTAGGAGGCTAAGCGCCAGTCCCTCGCACCTACACAAAACAAATAAATCCTCGCAACCAACGCGATAAGGGGTTGTCAATCCCTACACGGTCACTTACGAGAGTGAGATCTGATAGATATGATAAGATAATATTTTTGGTATTTTTATGATAAAGAAGCAAAGTAAAATAAAAGCAAAGTAAAAAAGCAAAGGAAATAACTAAGTGTTGGAAGATTAATATGATGAAGATAGACCCGGGGGCCATAGGTTTCACTAGTGGCTTCTCTCAAGAGCATAAGTATTTTACGGTAGGTGAACAAATTACTGTTGAGCAATTGACAGAATTGAGCATAGTTATGAGAATATCTAGGTATGATCATGTATATAGGCATCACGTCCAAGACAAGTAGACTGACTCCTGCCTGCATCTACTACTATTACTGCACACATCAACCGCTATCCAGCATGCACCCAGAGTATTAAGTTCAAGAGAACAGAGTAACGCCTTATGCAAGATGACATAATGTAGAGGGATAAATTCATGCAATATGATAAAAACCCCATCTTGTTATCCTCGATGGCAACAATACAATACGTGCCTTGCTGCCCCTACTATCACTGGGAAAGGACACCGCAATATTGAACCCAAAGCTAAGCACTTCTCCCATTGCAAGAAAGATCAATATAGTAGGCCAAACCAAACTGATAATTCGAAGAGACTTGCAAAGATAACCAATCATACATAAAAGAATGCAGAGAAGATTCAAATATTGTTCATAGATAAACTTGATCATAAACCCATAATTCATCGGTCTCAACAAACACACCGCAAAATAAGATTACATTGAATAGATCTCCACAAGAGAGGTGGAGAACTTTGTATTGAGATCCAAAAAGAGAGAAGAAGCCATCTAGCTAATAACTATGGACCCGAAGGTCTGAGGTAAACTACTCACACATCATCGGAAGGGCTATGGTGTTGATGTAGAAGCCCTCCGTGATCGATGCCCCCTCCGACGGAGCTCCGGAACAGGCCCCAAGATGGGATCTCGTGGATACAGAAAGTTGCGGCGGTGGAATTAGTGTTTTGGCTCCGTATCTGATCGTTTGGGGATACGTAGGTATATATAGGAGGAAGAAGTATGTCGGTGGAGCAATAGGGGGCCCACGAGGGTGGAGGGCGCGCCTGGGGGGGGGGGGTAGGCATGCCCCCCTACCTTGTGGCCTCCCTGTTGGTTGCTTGACGTAGGGTCCAAGTCTCCTGGATCTTGTTTGTTCCAAAAATCACGTTCCCGAAGGTTTCATTCCGTTTGGACTCCGTTTGACATTACTTTTCTTCGAAACCCTAAAATAGACAAAAAATAGCAATTCTGGGCTGGGCCTCCGTGTAGCGACCAGACCTCAAACGGTCTGATCTTTGTGCTCCGGTGTCATCCCTGGATCAGTAATGCTGACACCACACAGTACTCGTAGGATTTATAACAGAGTATCAATCACACACTTATTACATCGGGTGTCTCCATAGAGAACTTATTACAATAAATATGGCTTAAGGCCATCTAATAACGATAACAGCGGAAGGCTTGAAAGATAAGTGACTCCATCAACTCCAACGGTATCACTGAGTATAGAACCACGACCTAAAACTCCTTAATCGTCATCTGAAAAGTCTGCAACATTAATGTTGCAGCCCGAAACGGGTCAGCACATGGAATATGCTGGCAATGTAACACATAGAGAGTAATGGAATGAAACATCTATACTATATGCATATTTGGCTGGTGGAAAGCTCTATGGTTACAGTTTTGCGTAAAGCCAATTTTTTCCTACTGCAAAGGAATAAATTTATTTAACTATCATGGTGGTTGTTGAACATTGAGAATGGTTGACAGCATTCTCAATCCCAATTAAACATCATTAAACCCAACAAACTTAATTTAAAGTAACATGATGAGATTCACATGATAATCCAAGTACTAGATACTCAAGATGTCCATAACCGGGGACACGGCTAATCATGATTAGTTTATTACACTCTGCAGAGGTTTGCGCACTTTTCCCCACAAGACTCGATCGCCTCCATTTGGTTTCTCGCACTACAGGGTGTTTGAGAAGACGGATGACCGAGACATAGTCTTTCAGAAGCGCTAGCACCTTACGATGGATAGACCATTACACCTACTTTCCCCTACATCTTCTAGTCTACCCTGTAAGAGTTCGCACGACTTAATCAACTATGCTAGATCCCATAGTGGCTTGTGGCTGCACACGGAAGTTTCTAGTATGAATAATCTCATGATCCCTTTGAGCCTGGGTGGCGGTCCAAAAGAAAACAGGCAATCCTGGAATACCCAGGTACCTCAATCCACCCAGATGTGTGTTTAAGTTGCCACCTTAGATAAACCATTAATTAACAAACTCACATCTGTCATGGATATCACTCACCCAATCCACGTCTACTAGCATAGCATGGCAATAAGAAAACGTAGAAGTAACTCCCAAAGGTTTGATAGTAGACAGGTAATAGGTACTACCTCAACTACTTCCCATCCCACAATTTAATTAGATCCTAATCATGCAATGTGTGACGATTGATCTAATGCAATAAAACTGGGTAGTAGTAAAGGTATGATCAAAGTGTTACTTGCCTTGCTGATGATCGGCGAAACCTAGCGATTCGAAGTAACAAGAGGCGCACTCCGGGTACTCTATCGCAAACAAACAAGCAAGCATACAATAAGTACTCATCTAATGCACAGGTAAAACTCAAATAAGAGATCTAACCAGAAGGTTCAACTTAAGAACTCCGGTTTGCAAAAAGAATCAAATCGAACAAAGCAACGAAAGTCAAACGGCGAAAGAAAACAACTTCGTTCTAGTAATCTGGATCTAAGGCAATTTTTACAGTAGCAAAAACTTGTTTAAGTTGGTTAAACGGATAGAGGGTTTCGAGACAAAACTCCAGGCGCTTGAATCGCCTGATTCCGATAAACGAGCGAAAAGTTATACTAGAACGAAAATCGGATCAGGAATCGCGATCAGAAAAATCGCGGATTTAATCCAAGATAAAAAAACGACGAACGCTCGCTAAAAAAATAAACCGGAAAAACCGATCTATTTAATAAAAACCGAAACTAAAAAAAACCGATGGAAAAACCGAACAGTTTTTCGAAAAAAACGACGGCACGGATTTCGAGGCGCGGCGAACCTCGGGCGTCCGGCGGCAGCGGCGGCGGCAGCGACGGGGCGGCGCAGGGCTCGAGGCGGCGGCTTAGGGTTTCGGCTGGGCCTCCCCCCGGCTTATAAAGGCGACCGGGCCAGGAGTCCGGGTAGGACACGGCCCGTTAGGTCAGTTCGTTTTTTTAAATAATTACGCGCGGAAGAAAAATAAAAAGAAATACTAAACGGACTCCCCAAAAATTCCGGAATAAATTTTCCCGGGCTTCTAAAATCAAGCCGCACAAGGTGAACATTTATTTGGGGCCTAAATGCAATTTTGAAAAACGCACATTTTTCCTAAATTCAAATAAAACAACGAAAAACTCCGAAATAAAATCTTACTTCATTTTATTATTTAATCCTCAATATTTCTTTATTTTGGGAAAGTCATTTTATTCCCTCTCTCATATTTTTGTAGTAGAAATAATTGATGATAAAATAATAAAAATCAAATGATCCTATTCTCAAAATTTGAGAAAACTCAAATATGAAAATAAAGAATTCCCCAACTCTCTCCGTGGGTCCTTGAGTTGCGTATAAATTTCTAGGATCAACCAAAATGCAAAATAAAATATGCTATGCATTTATGATCTAATGTATAACATCCCAAATTGAAAACTTGGGATGTTACAAACCTACCCCCCTTAAGATGAATCTCACCCTCGAGATTCGGTTGGCTAGAAAATAGGTGAGGATGGTCTTTGAGCAAATCTTCCTCTCGTTCCCAGGTGGCTTCATCCTCCGTGTGGTGGCTCCACTGAACTTTGCAAAACTTGATAACCTTGCTGCGGGTGACTCGACTGGCAAACTCGAGAATCTTAATTGGTTTCTCCTCATAGGTCAAATTGTTATCCAACTGAATTGCTTCAATTGGCACTGTGTCTCTCAATGGTATGTCAGCCATCTCCGCGTGGCACTTCTTCAACTGAGAAACGTGGAACACATCATGAACTCCTGACAATCCTTCGGGCAATTCCAACTTGTAGGCCACTTCTCCCATACGCTCCAATACTTGGTATGGTCCTATAAATCGTGGCGCTAAATTTCCCTTAACACCAAAACGCTTTGTTCCCCGAAGTGGAGACACTCGAAGATAAGCTCTATCTCCAACTTCGTAAACAGTCTCCTTGCGTTTAGAATCTGCATAACTCTTCTGTCTGGACTGAGCTATCTTGAGTCTATCGCGAATCAATTTCACCTTCTGTTCAGACTCTTTAATCAAATCAGACCCAAAGAACTGGCGGTCTCCAACATCGTCCCATGACAACGGTGTCTTGCACCTCCTTCCGTACAAGGCTTCGAAAGGGGCCATCTTTAAACTAGTTTGGTAGCTGTTGTTGTAAGAGAACTCTGCATATGGCAAATTGTCGTCCCAACTAGATCCATAATCTAGCGCACAAGGTCTCAGCATATCCTTCAAAATCTGATTGACTCTCTCGGTCTGTCCATCTGTTTGTGGATGAAAAGCTGCACTGAATTCTAGCCTGGTTCCCAAAGTTTCGTGCAACTGCTTCCAGAACTTTGAGGTAAACTAGGTTCCTCTATCTGATACGATACTCCTCGGAACTCCATGCAAACATACGATCCTGCTCATGTATATCTTTGCCAACTTAGCACTGGTGTAAGTGGTCTTTACCGGGATGAAATGAGCTACTTTCGTCAACCGATTGACTACAACCCAAATCGAGTCATAGCCTGAACGAGTTCTGGGCAATCCCGTGATAAAATCCATGCCTAACTTATCCCACTTCCACTCGGGTATCGGCAATGGTTGTAACAATCCTCCTGGCTTCTGATGCTCTGCCTTTACTCTCTGACATACATCACAAACTGCTATGTACTCCGCAATATCCTTCTTCATTCTGGTCCACCAGAAAATATCTTTCAAATCCAAATACATCTTGGTATTTCCTGGGTGAATCGAATATGGTGAGTCATGTGCCTCTTGCAGAATTAGCTTCCTAATCTCCGGGTCATTGGGCACATAAACACGATCTTCAAACCATAGGGTGTCGTGCTCATCCTCATGAAATCCTTTAGCCTTTACTTTGCTAAGTTTCTCCTTAATAGAAGCAATCTCCTTGTCAGTCTTCTGAGCTTCTCTGATTCTATCCATCAAAGTTGACTGAATCTCCAATGCTGCTACATAGCCTCTCGGAACTATGTCCAAACATAGTTCACGAAGATTTTCTGCTAACTCCCTTGGTATTTCTCCCATCATTAGCATATTGACATGACTCTTACGGCTTAATGCGTCAGCTACTACATTAGCCTTTCCGGGATGATAATGCAATTTCATGTCATAATCCTTGATGAGCTCCAACCATCTCCTTTGTCTGAGGTTTAACTCCTTCTGTGTGAAAATAGACTTCAAACTCTTATGATCTGTGTACACCTCGCATTGGTTTCCAATCAGAAAATGTCTCCAAGTTTTCAATGCATGCACTACGGCTGCTAACTCCAAATCATGCGTAGCATAATTCAACTCATGAGGCTTAAGCTGTCGTGAGGCATAGGAAACAACTCTCCCTTCCTGCATAAGCACTGATCCAAGTCCGCGTCGTGAAGCGTCGCAATACACCTCATAATCCTTGGTCTGGTCTGGCAAAATCAACACTGGTGAAGTAACCAAACGTTTCTTCAACTCCTGGAAACTAGCCTCACACTCCTCAGTCCATTTGAACATGGTATCTTTCTTCCACAACTCAGTCATAGGCTTCGCAATCTTTGAGAAATTCTCAATAAATCTCCGGTAGTATCCTATGAGTCCAAGAAAACTCCAGATCTCTCCCACGGTGGTTGGTGCTTCCCACTTGGTCACAGTATCAACTTTAGTGGGATCAACTGCTATACCTTCTCCAGATATAACGTGTCCAAGGAATCCTACTTCCTTCAACCAAAACTCACATTTGCTGAACTTGGCATACAATTTATGTTCTCTGAGCTTTCCAAGAACCAAACGCAAATGCTCCTTATGCTCCTCTTCATTCTTTGAGTAAACCAAGATATCATCAATGAACACTACGACAAACTTATCCAAAATCTCCATAAACACTTTGTTCATCATGTTCATAAAATAAGCAGGTGCGTTAGTCAGTCCAAATGACATAACGGTATACTCGTACAACCCATACCTGGTGGTAAAAGCTGTCTTAGGTATATCCTGTTCCCGAATCTTCAACTGGTGGTATCCTGATCGCAGATCGATCTTGGAAAATACTTAGCTCCTTGCAATCGATCAAACAGATCATTGATCATCGGTAGTGGGTACTTGTTCTTGATGGTTACTTCATTCAATCCTCGATAATCCACAACCATCCTTAACGATCCATCCTTCTTCTCCACTAGAAGTACTGGCGATCCCCAAGGGGAAGAACTTGGGCGAATATATCCCTTATCCAGTAACTCCTTAATCTGCTTCTTAATTTCCACCAAATCCTTTGCAGGCATCCTGTATGGTCTCTTCGATATTGGCCCTGTGCCTGGCAATAGCTCAATCAAAAACTCAATATCTCTATCCGGTGGCATGCCTGGCAACTCTTCTGGAAATACTTCAGGGAAATCCCTTACCACTGGTACTTCCTCCTGCACAACTCCTGTTAAACAATTTACTTGAGTCCCTTTTGGCACATGCCGGGATACATACTTGATCCTTCTCCCTTCTGGGGTAGTAAGCAAAATTGTCTTACTGGCGCAATCGATGTTTCCTCCATACATCGACAGCCAATCCATACCCAGAATTACATCCAATCCTTGTGATTCCAAAATGATTAAATCCGAGGGAAACACATGCCTACCTATACTCAACGGCACTTGAAAACATCCTTGACTGGCCATATACTCCGCTCCTGGTGAGCTTACTAGCATAGGTGTTCTAAGAACCTTAGTGGGCAGGTTATACTTATCCACAAATCCCCTTGATATGTATGAATGCGATGCACCAGTATGAAAAAGAACGAGTGCAGTAAAGGACTTAACCAAAAACTTACCGATTACGGCATCCGGCTACTCTTCAACCTCCTCCACGTTAACGTGGTTCACTTGTCCCCTGTTGAAAGGGTTCGGCTTCTTCCCAGAGCTTCCATTGGCATTCTGGCCTTCAGGACATTCATTGGCATAATGTCCGGTCTTCTGACACTTAAAGCAAGTGACTTGGCTTAGGTCCTTCTTGGCTGGGGTTGATGGGTTGGTGCGATTCTGGCCGTTGCTTCCTCCATTGCCATTACCATTCTTGGTGCCATTGTGATTGTGCGAGCTACCTCCTCCATGGGTATGCTGAAAATGTCCTCCCGATCTAGGGGTAAAACGTGGCTTCTGTTGAGCTCCATAAGTGTACTTCCCTTGTCCATACTTCCTCTTGCGGTTCTCAATCTGCTGCTGCTTGCCTTCAATCATAAGAGCACGGTCTACCAACTCCTGGTAGTTGTTGAAGGTTGCTACCATCAACTGCATGCTCAACTCATCATTCAGTCCTTCCAGAAACTTCTCCTGCTTAGCTGCATCTGTAGCAACGTCATCTGGGGCATAACGTGCTAATTTACTAAAGTCCTCCACATACTGGCCAACTGTCCGTCCTCCTTGGCGCAAGTTGCGAAACTCACGCTTCTTCATGGCCATAGCTCCTGCTGAAACATGGGCAGTACGAAAGGCCTGCTGAAACTGGTCCCATGTGATAGTGTCGACAGGGAAAGTGACTATGAAATTCTCCCACCATGATGCTGCGGGTCCTTCAAGCTGATGTGCGGCAAACTTCACCTGCTCCGCATCTGTGCATCCTGCTGTGGTCAACTCTCTAGTTGTCTTGCGGAGCCAATCATCTGCTACTATCGGCTCGGTGCTACTGGAAAACACCGGCGGATTCAGCCTAAGAAAACGGGCTAAGTGATCAACAGGTGGTGGTGGTGGTGGGTTGTTGTTGTTGTTCCCCTGATTCTGATTCTGGACTAGTAACTACATCAATGTGTTCTGCTACTGGATCAACTGGGTGAGCTCCGGTGGAAAGGTAAATCCGGGGTCACGTCTCGGAGGCATCTGAGGGTTTAGAAAAGATGAGAGTTAAGAATAGAGGGGTCTAAAGAGAAAACACTACCCATATGCACATGAGGCAAAAGCAAACAATTCACTTCATTCATTCAAACAAGGGCATACAATCGATCTAACTATCGCAAAAGTGCTCGGACTACTATATTTACATGGTGGACTACTACTACTACTGATGAGGTGGTCTACTAGAAATATTCTTTGGTTGCTGACTCCATGATATCTGCTCCAGCTTCATCAACATAGTCATCATCGCTCTCATCTGGATCCGAGTCGGTGTCGTCCATGATGATGTAGTCTTCCGGGCTAATCTCCTTGGGTTCTTCGTCTTCATCTACTGGTGTAGGGCCTCCCATAAATATTGCTAGCTTCATGGTTAGGTCAGCATTCTTATCCACCAGTACTTCAATTTCCTCTTCATAATCTTCACGTGTAGCCTTAAGTTCTTCCTCCAGTTCCTTGATTCTTGTCCTAGCCTTCTTCAGATCTATCATGTGGGTGCACATCTGGTTCTCCTATCGTCGAATGTGCTGATTTAACTCCGGGATAAAAGCTGTGATTGATCTATCCTTCCTGGTGCTGATCATCTCCCAGTGTTCATTTCGGCGCCCACAAATCTGGTAGATAGTATCCTTGAGATCATTTCGATAGACTTCTCCAATGCATCCCATGGCGATGTGTGCTGCCATGCTCTTTCCTAGACTCCAAGTTGGTGCATCAAAAGAAAACTCTATGGGCTCAGTGACTGGCATGAACGTCCTTCCTGGAACTTGAACTTGAATCATCCAGCGCTCTTCTTCAGGTAAAGTGGCATTGTAGGTTTTGGTGAAGCTTGGTACTCCTATGTTCAGGTATCTAGTAACTTCCTTCAAGTGACGTCCAAAAGGTGTATCGTCATCTGGTTGCGTAAACTTGTTCTTTGCATCCGCCATCCTAAAGAGTAGAAAAGATGAGAGGTCAGAAAAGAAGAGAATGAATAGTGATCTAGGTCTTTAGCTTAGTGGTCGTGTCCTACAGTCAGCGTGTGCTCTGATACCATCTCTGTAGCGACCAGACCTCAAACAGTCTGATCTCTGTGCTCCGGTGTCATCCCTGGATCAGTAATGCTGACACCACACAATACTCGGAGGATTTATAACAGAGTAGCAATCACACACTTATTACATCGAGTGTCTCCATAGAGAACTTATTACAATAAATATGGCTTAAGGCCATCTAATAACGATAACAACGGAAGGCTTGGAAGATAAGTGAGTCCATCAACTCCAACGGTATCACTGAGTATAGAACCACGACCTAAAACTCCTTAATCGTCGTCTGAAAAGTCTGCAACATTAACGTTGCAGCCCGAAACGGGTCAGCACATGGAATATGCTGGCAATGTAACACATAGAGAGTAATGGAATGAAACAGCTATACTATATGCATATTTGGCTGGTGGAAAGCTCTATGGTTACAGTTTTGCGTAAAGCCAATTTTTCCCTACTACAAAGGAATAAATTTATTTAACTATCATGGTGGTTGTTAAACATTGAGAATGGTTGACAACATTCTCAATCCCAATTAAACATCATTAAAACCCAACAAACTTAATTTAGAGTAACATGATGAGATTCACATGATAATCCAAGTACTAGATACTCAAGATGTCCATAACCGGGGACACGGCTAATCATGATTAGTTTATTACACTCTGCAGAGGTTTGTGCACTTTTCCCCACAAGACTCGATCGCCTCCGTTTGGTTTCTCGCACTACAGGGTGTTTGAGAAGACGGATGACCGAGACATAGTCTTTCAGAAGCGCTAGCACTTTACGATGGATAGACCATTACACCTACTTTCCCCTACATCTTCTAGTCTACCCTGTAAGAGTTCGCACGACTTAATCAACTATGCTAGATCCCATAATGTCTTGTGGCTGCACACGGAAGTTTCTAGTATGAATAATCTCATGATCCCTTTGAGCCTGGGTGGCAGTCCAAAAGAAAACAGGCAATCCTGGAATACCCAGGTACCTCAATCCACCCAGATGTGTGTTTAAGTTGCCACCTTAGATAAGCCATTAATTAACAAACTCACATCTGTCATGGATATCACTCACCCAATCCACGTCTACTAGCATAGCATGGCAATAAGCAAACGTAGAAGTAACTCCCAAAGGTTTGATAGTAGACAGGTAATAGGTACTACCTCAACTACTTCCCATCCCACAATTTAATTAGATCCTAATCATGCAATGTGTGAGGATTGATCTAATGCAATAAAACTAGATAGTAGTAAAGGTATGATCAAAGTGTTACTTGCCTTGCTGATGATCGGCGAAACCTAGCGATTCAAAGTAACAAGCGGCGCACTCCGAGTACTCTATCGCAAACAAACAAGCAAGCATACAATAAGTAATCATCTAATGCATAGGTAAAACTCAAATAAGAGATCTAACCAGAAGGTTCAACTTAAGAACTCTGGTTTGCAAAAAGAATCAAATCGAACGAAGCAACGAAAGTCAAACGGCGAAAGAAAACAACTTCGTTCTAGTAATCTGGATCTAAGGCAATTTTTACAGTAGCAAAAACTTGTTTAAGTTGGTTAAACGTATAGAGAGTTTCGAGATGAAACTCCAGGCGCTTGAATCGCCTGATTTCGATAAACAAGCGAAAAGTTATACTAAAACGAAAATCGGATCAGGAATCGCGATCAGAAAAATCGCGGATTTAATCCGAGAAAAAGAAAAACGACGAACGCTCGCTAAAAAAATAAACCGGAAAAACCGACCTATTTAAAAAAACCGAAACTAAAAAAAACCGATGGAAAATTGACGGAAAAACTGAACGGTTTTTTGAAAAAAACGGCGGCATGGATTTCGAGGCATAGTGAACCTCGGGCGGCGTGCGGCGGCGGCGGCGTCCGGCGGCGGCGGTGGGGCGACGCGGGGCTCGAGGCGGCGGCTTAGGGTTTCGGCTGGGCCTCCCCCCCGGCTTATAAAGGCGACCGGGCCAGGAGTCCGGGTAGGACACGACCCGTTAGGTCGGTTCGTTTTTTTTAAAATAATTACGCGCGGAATAAAAATAAAAAGAAATACTAAACAGACTCCAAAAATTCGAAAATAAAATTTCCCGGGCTTCTAAAATCAAGCCGCACAAGGTGAACATTTATTTGGGGCCTAAATGCAATTTTGAAAAATGCACATTTTTCCTAAATTCAAATAAAACAACGAAAAACTCTGAAATAAAATCTTACTTGATTTTATTATTTAATCCTCAGTATTTCTTTATTTTGGGAAAGTCATTTTATTCCCTCTCTCATATTTTTGTAGTAGAAATAATTGATGATAAATAATAAAAATCAAATGATCCTATTCTCAAAATTTGAGAAAACTCAAATATGAAAATAAAGAATTCCCCAACTCTCTCCATGGGTCCTTGAGTTGCGTAGAAATTTCTAGGATCAACCAAAATGCAAAATAAAATATGCTATGCATTTATGATATAATGTATAACATTCCAAATTGAAAATTTGGGATGTTACACTCCGGTTAATAGGTTAGTCCCAAAAATAATATAAAAGTGAATAATAAAGCCCAAGAATGTCCAAAACAGAAGATAATATAACATGGAGCAATAAAAAATTATAGATACATTGGAGACATATCATATGAGAAGCATTTATGACATTTAATTGTTCACCAGGAAAGTTATCATCAATAGGTAGTGGGTCATCAAGAACATTCTCTAACCTAGACAAGTTGTCCGCAACGGGGTTCTGAGCTCCCTTTCTATCAATAATATGCAAATCAAATTCTTGTAGTAGGAGAACCTATCTAATAAGTCTAGGTTTAGCATCTTTCTTTTCCATAAGATATTTAATAGCAGCATGATCAGTGTGAATAGTTACTTTAGAATCAACAATAAAAGATTTGAACTTATCACATGCAAATACAACTGCTAAGAATTTTTTTCAGTAGTAGCATAATTTCTCTGGGAATCGTCTAGAGTTTTACTAGCATATTGAATAACATTTAATTTTTTATCAACTCTTAGTCCTAGAACAACCCCTACAGCATAATCAGTTGCATCACACATAATTTCAAAAGGTAAATTCCAATCAGGTGGCTGATTAAATAGGTGCAGAAATGAAAGCTTTCTGAAGTATTTTAAATGCCTCTACACAATCATCATCAAAGACAAAATGGAATATCCTTTTGTAATAGGTTAGTCAGAGTCCGAGAATTTTTTGAGAAGTCCTTAATGAACCTCCTATAAAAGCCGACATGACCAAGGAAGCTTCTTATACCTTTGATGTCCTTGGGACACAACATCTTTTCAATAGCATCAACTTTAGCTTTATCAACTTCAATACCTCTTTCAGAAATTTTATGCCCCAAGACAATACCTTCATTAACCATAAAGTGGCACTTCTCCCAGTTCAAGACAAGATTAGTTTCTTCACATCTCTGCAAAACTCGATCAAGGTTGCTCAAGCAATCATCAAAAGAGGATCCATAAACGGAGAAATCGTCCATGAAAACCTCACAAATCTTTTCACAAAAGTCAGAGAATATAGCCATCATGCATCTTTGAAAGGCAGCAGGTGCATTACATAAACCAAAAGGCATACATCTATAAGCAAAAGTACCAAAAGGGCAAGTAAAAGTGGTCTTTGCTTGATCATCAGGTGACACAGGTATTTGAGAGAAGCCAGAGTAACCATCTAGAAAGAAAAAATGTGTATGTTTGGATAATATTTCTAGCATTTGTCCAATAAAAGGCAAAGGGTAATGATCTTTTTAGTAGCTTTATTTAATTTGCAGAAATCAACTACCATCCTATAGCCTATAATAATTCTTTGCGGAATCAATTCATCTTTATCATTAGGAACAATAGTAATACCTCCCTTCTTAGGGACACAATGGACATGACTTACCCACTAACTATCAGCAACGGGATAAATTATACCTACCTCAAGGAGCTTTAATACTTCCTTTCTTACTACTTCTTTCATCTTAGGATTCAGCCGTCGTTGGTGATCAATAACTGGTTTGGCGTCTTTCTCCAAATTTATTTTGTGTTGACATAGAGTGGGACTAATGCCCTTAAGATCATCAAGAGTATATCCAATAGCAGCACTGTGCTTCTTCAGAGTTTTCAATAATTTCTCTTCCCACTTCTCTGAAAGGTTAGCACTAATAATAACATGATATATCTTCTTTTCATCAAGATAAGCATATTTAAGAGTATCAGGTAATGGTTTAATCTCAAACACGGGATCACCCTTGGGTGGAGGAGGATCCCCTAGGATTTCAACAGGCAAGTTGTGTTTCAGAATAGGTCCCTGTTCAAAGAATACTTCATCTATTTCCCTTCTTTCATTCATAAAACATATCATTTTCATGGTCTAGTAAATATTGTTCTAAAGGATCAGTAGGAGGCACGACAATAGACGCAAGACCAATAATTTCATCTTTACTAGGCAATTCCTCATCACGGGGTTGTCTACGAAATTTAGCAAAATTAAACTCATTGGACATATCCCCTAAACCAACAGAAACAATATCCTTATTGCAGTCTATCTTAGAATTAACAGTACTCAAGAAGGGTCTACCAAATATAATGGGACAAAAGCTATCTTGTGGGGAACCAAGAACAAGAAAATCAGTAGGGTATTTAACCTTCCCACACAAGACTTCAACATCTCTAACAATCCCAATTGGTGAAATAGTATCTCTATTGGCAAGCTTAATGGTAACATCATATCTTCTATCTCAACAGGTGCAATATCATGCATAATTTATTTGTATAAGGAATGGGGTATTTCACTTGCACTAGCACCCATATCACATAAACCATGATAGAAATGATCTCCTATGTTACCAAAAATAACAGGCATGCCTACAACAGGTCTATGTTTATTTTTAGTATCAGGTCTAGCAATTCTAGCAATCTCATCATAGAAGTAAATAACATGCCCATCAATATTATTGGCCAAGAGATCTTTAACCATAGAAATATTAGGTTCAACTTTAACTTGCTCAGGGGGTTTGTGTGTCCTAATATTACTTTTGTTGACTACAGTTGAAACTTTAGCATGATCCTTTATTCTAATAGGGAAAGGTGGTTTCTCAACATAAGCAGTAGGAACAACATGACCATTATAAGTGATAGTATTTTCTTCAACTTTAATAGGTGCAACTACTTTTACTTCAATGGGAGGATTATACTTAAACCACTTCTCCTTAGGGAGATCAACATGAGTAGCAAATGATTCACAGAAAGAAGCTACTATCTCAGAGTCAAGTCCATATTTAGTGCTAAATTCGCGGAAAACATGGGTATCCATAAAAGATTTAACACAATCAAACTTAGGTGTTATACCTGACTCCTTACCTTCATCGAGGTTCGAATCTTCAGAGTTGCGTTTAATTCTTTCCAATAAATCCCATTTGAATTCAATAGTCTTCATCATAAAAGATCCAGTACAAGAAGTATCAAGCATGGAGTGATTATTGAGAGAAAGCCGAGCATAAATTTTTTGAATAATCATTTCTCTTGAGAGCTCATGATTGGGGCATGAATATAACATTGACTTAAGACTCCCCCAAGATTGAGCGATGCTTTCTCCTTCGCGAGGCCAAAAATTATATATATAATTATGATCACGATGAACAAGATGCATAGGATAAAACTTCTGGTGAAATTCCAGTTTCAATCACTTGTAGTCCCATGATCCCATATCATCACATAGCCTATACCATGTCAATGCATCTCCCTTAAAAGATAAATGGAAAAACTTCTTCTTGATAACATCCTCGGGCATACCTGCAAGCTTAAATAATCCACAAACTTCATCCACATAGATTAAGTGTAAATCAGGATGCAATGTTCCATCTCCTGCAAAAGAATTAACTAGCAGTTTCTCTATCACACCCGAAGGAATTTCAAGGTAAACATTTTCAGTAGGTTCAGTAGGTTGAGGAGCAACTCTTTGCTCTACTGGTCGGGGTGAAGATACCCCGAACAAGCCTCTCAAATGATTATGTTCCATAGTAACAAGTGATTGTAAATTTCAGCACACTATATAAATTTTTCCTTACCAAATTCCACCTACCAAAGGCGCTTCACTCCCCGGCAACGGCGCCAGAAAAGAGTTTTGATGACCCTGTCAGGACCCCGATTCCAAGTCATATCGATCTAGCCGGTAACACCTCATATCACTTTGCGGCCTCACGCATGGTATTCCCACGGGTGTCGCCTTACCATGGCCCGGGACCGTTTGCGCCATTTGGCTCACGTATATGATAGTGTCGCTAGCATCCATATGACAGAGAACCCGGGCCGACATGACTAGCCGTGAACCACAAGTGGCACTAAGTTACGGGGACATGCATACATGAATCAACATTGAGCATGTCGGTCAGCAGCGTGTGAATCCGGGCTGTAGCACTGGGCTAACAGGACTCCGGGAACCCGGGCTATAGCAGGCTAGGCAGGACTCCGGATGTCACCACGTGACATTTCCCCGAAGGGACAGACACAGGAACGAAGTGAATCACATGCCGGCCAGTTAAGTGTTCCGGAGCAGTAGTGCTGGCTAGCAGAACTCCAGTGAACCGGGCTGTAGCAGACTACTATGGCTCATGGAAGCACAAGACTACATTTCCCCATAAGAGAGGCTACCAAGGATAAACAACTAGGTTGTCGGATCCCACACATACCAAGCATTTCAATCATACACACAATATGCTCAATATGTGCAATACAACATGGCATCACAACAAGACTCTACGACTCAGAGTATTTATTCATTAGGCTCCGAGGAGCGAGATATTACAAGCATGGGTCTCATGACCCAACATACAGCGCATACAAGCAGCAAGCACATGCGGAAGCTTAACATGTCTGAGTACAGACATCTACAAATGAAAAAGGCTGAGAAGCCTGACTATTTACAAGACCCTCCCAAGGATACAAGATCATAGATGGGGTAACAAGCTAAACGTCGAAGTCCACGCAGAACTACTAGCGAGACTGAAGTCTCTCTGCAAAACATAAATTAAGCAAACGTGAGTACAAATGTACTCAGCAAGACTTACATCAGAACTAACTACATATGCATCATTATCAACAAAGGGATGGTGGGGTTTAACTGCAGCAAGCCAGCTTTGACTCGGTGGCTATCCTGAACTACGACTGCAAGTAACTCTTTTGCGGTGGCGCACACGAGTCCACATATTCACCATATCAATACTCCATTATGGATCCGCTCCCATCTCCCTGCGAGAAAGCCATCCATAGCACTCACACTTATCTTGCGCATTTTAGAGTATCCACTTTCACTTGTCTATGAACTATGCAAGGGGTCCAAGTTTCCATATCCGAGGAATCCGGCTATTCAAATAGATAATGATAACCCTGCAGGGGTGTACTTCTTCACACATGCTCTCGCCACTTACCACCATGTACACATCGTGTATCTCAGCAACCTTCAAGCGGAAGCCTGACGAGGGAGTCGGCCATGACCTGAATAACCAACAAGTCTTTAGTCCATGCTTATCGCCTATTCGGGTTCCATCCGCAAGGAGATCCGGCCGGGGTGTCGCTCACGGCCCCAAACGATGTGAGCAAGGTTCCCAAGCCCACCATCCGGGTGCCACTTGGTACATCGTGCCACTGTGCCTAGTCTGTCCCAAGCCCACCTGTACCGGGTGCCACTTGGTAGACTACTAGCACTACCTACAAACACCAGAAACTAGTTGCAACTCCTGGACAGAGATCAGGTTGATTAATAAGTCGAGAGGGGCACTTAAGCATTCCAATGCGTGGTAGTAGCTGTTCATGGATCACAAACACAGAACTCAGTTCCTGAGGTCGGCTGCAATGAGACAACCCACCATGTACTCCTACATGGCCTCTCACCACTACCTTTACCAAATCGTGTTCACACACTTAGCTCTCAATAGTAGGACATGTTCACCACATTCCAATTCATCCCCGATGAATCAAACCTGACTCAACTCTAAGCAGTAGCAGGCATGACAAACAAACATGAATGAGTAGGCACATCAGAGCTCAAACAACTCCTACTCATGCTAGTGGGTTTCATCTATTTACTATGGCAATGACAGGTCATGCAGAGGAAAGGGGTTCAGCTACCGCAGCATGTAACAGTTGTAACATTGTTGTCCTAATGCAGTAAAAGAGAGCAGGAGCGAGAGAGTAGGATTGTATCGGAATGAACAAGGGGGTTTTGCTTGCCTGGCACTTCTGAAGATATTATAGCTCTTCATCGGTGTCATCGAACTCATCGTCGGAAGCACGTCTATCAAGAGGGGACGAATACCGGCAACAGAGAGGGAGAGCACAATCAATGCAATGCAACAATATGATGCATGATCATGACATGGCAATATGCTGTGATTTGGGCTAATGCAATAGAAAGTCATTTTAATTGAAGTGGAATTCAAAACTATATCAAATTCCAACTCCAAATCAATTATGAAAATTTCCCTTATCATGTTTCATCCTAAATAGTGAGGTTAGCTTGCTCAAACATGCATGAAAATGGTACAGATGGATTGCTTGAATTTTTCTGATAATTTTTCATATATAAATTATTTCATTTGGAGTTATAGATAATTTTCGATGATTTTTAGAAGTTTTGGGCATTTTCTAGAATTAACAAATCATTTAAGATTTATTTAAAATCCAGAAAAGGATTACTGCGTCAGCCTGACATCATCATGATGTCAGCAGGTCAACAGGGCACGGTTCAGGTCAAACCTGACCAGTGGGACCCACTGGTCAATGACCCTGAGACACTTAGTGTCACAGACAGGTGGGTCCGGTCAATGGCCACGTCAGCGAGGTCAACACCGACGCATGGGGCCACTGTGTTAAGATTTAAACTTAACTATTTTGTTAGCTGGTTAGTTAGGTAGTGGGGCCCGCATGTCAGCGACTGTGGTTGGTTCTTAGCAGTGTGGTTAGGCACTAATTAAGCCGGCCATGTCGGCAGTTAGCCGCCGGTGACACGCAGACGCGGTGGCGTCGCTCGTCCCGGTGACTCCAGCGACGAGAGGAGGTGGGGTTGGGCTCTAAGGCTACAGCACGACGAGGCGCATCGGGTGGTGGCTGTGGGGCTGCCGGAGATGGCTTGAGGCGACGGCAACGTCAAGTGGAGCGGCGCCGGAGCTCAGGCAAAGGCAGAAATGGCGCTACAAGGCACGATAGGGCGAACCCGTGGGTGCTGCAGGTTCACAGGAGTGCGGCGAGCAAGCTGGTCATGCTCGGGTGAGCAGACGAGCTCAAGAGCATGGAGCTCGTCGGCCATGGCGGCGGCAAGCTTCGGCGGAGGTGGGGAACGGAGCTAGAGCAAAAACGCGAGCAGGTGAGGAGAGGGAATCGGTCCGTGAGCTCACTGTGGTTGCAGAACGTGTCTCAGTGGGCTTGGGGGAGACCGGATGGCGACGTGACGACGAAGGCGATCGGCGGCCGGGCGTGGAGAAGATAGGTCGATGGCGAGGCGGCAGGGCATTCGGTGATGCGTGGCTTGATGGAGGGGTAGAAGCCGACGTGGCGGAGCTCTCAGACACGAAGAGAGGGCGAGGGGGAGGCGGTGGCTGCGCAGGTGAAGCACGGCGACGGCGGAGCGCTCTCGGGTGATCTCAAGGAAGGGGGCTAGAGGGCAAGGGAGAGAGCAGAGAGTGAGGGGAAAGTGAGAGGACGGCCTCGCGTGTCTCCAGACGCGGATTAGGACGAAGGAGCGGCCTCCAGCGTGAAGTAGGAGGTGGAGGGCTCCACGGGTGCGCGCGCGTGTTCGCTCCTGCCTACTGGCAGGAGGAAGACGATGAGCGAGGAGGTAAGTGGGCTGGGCCGGCTAGGTGGGCTGGCCAGCTGCCAGGCCAGGTGGGCTACAGGTAAGCCAGGTGGGTTTTTTCTCTCTCTGCTTTTTTCTAATTCTATTCTGTTTTCTATTTTGCAGGTTTGTTTTGAATTTGGTTTTGAAACCAATTCAATTTTGTTGCTTCTAGAAATATTTTTAGAAGATAAAAGAATTAAACCAAAGCTCCATAAAATATTTCAGAATTATTGGACCTATATTTATTTAATAGTAGATATAAATCCAATTCAAATAGTTATTGATTTAATTCAAATGCCCAAAATAAATGTTTCTGAGACACCAAAAATATTGGTTTGGATGTTACCTCTTGCCAATATTTCTAGAGGATAACAAGAAAATTTTCTTGGACTTATTTGAAGCAATTTTATCTTGATCATTTTTAAAAGGATTCCAAGGCTTTGAAAATTCCCCAATTCAAATTTCATTTGAATTTAAACATGATGCAAAAACCAAGCTAGTCCAAGGCCAAGGTAAAGCTAGGGATGTGACAACTCACCCCCACTAAAACAAGAATCTCGTCCCGAGATTCAAGCGTAGGGTAAGATGGAAGGGGGAACACAAACTAACACAATCTTCACGATCCAGGTTGCGCTTCATAAGAACGTTGATCCGATCACGATCTTGTCTCGATGTCATGCTCTGAGAACTTCATCCAACACGACGATGATAGAAAGAAATTCTACGGAACTGATCTCCTCAAAGACCGAGCAACTGATGATCAGCTCACAGAATGAGACATAGCAACATCTCTCGAGATGAGACATGAAGCATACATCTAGAGGGATGGAGTGAAACAGATGACGAAGATTCAAGTTGGTAGGCAACAATTCGACGCTTAAATAGATGGTGAGGGGGGGGGGTTCAAGGTAGCGAGGAGTTAAGTTGCCCATGATACCATAACGGAACACCTCGGGGAAGGTGACTCGTAGAATTATTCCCTTAAGTGGCAAAAAGAATTACTTTTGATACGGAGATCATTGAAACTCTCTATACCAGCCTAAGGAAAATCACAATTGATCAATTGAATGAATTCGAAAGAATGGCATACTTAGTTTGGAGAGGAAACTAGAGTTATAGGACACTCGGCAATGGAAGGCACATTCCAATTGATACCGAGGATATAACCCAATGACTGAGCGTGCTCTCAAGAACTTGAGCATTTCTGTATTCATCAAGGTTTTACCAACATCCGTGCCAAGGATCCTGGCAACACATCGTACTACCATGATAAACGGTGATGGAGGATGCAGATGCAAAGGAGGACATCACTTTCTCAGATTTTTCCTTAGCAATGCCAAAGAAGCAAAGCTGGATGATCGACCGAGAGAAATTTAGCACTCCGCTTCTAATGTTCTCCTTGATGTAATGGTTACCACGGTCATGCTTTAAAGCATCAACATAGTCAGCAAGTAGTGGTCGGACTTCGGAATACAAAGGATCCATAAGAAGGAACTCCTGGAGTAAATCCTACGAAATCCTTATGGGGAGGTGGTCAACTTCCTCAATCAAGATACTACAATAATAGGTCTTCCGGCTGGGTGTGTTGGCCACGACATCCACTTTACCGGTTACAAAGAGACCAATATTATAGTTCTTGGAGTGTGTTCCAACCATCATATCTGCCTGAGATTCAGATCTGGTTGGTGTCAGGATATTCCAGACTCATCAAGTCTAGAAAGGAGAATGAAAGTTTGCAACACAAATCGACGATATGACATTGCGAGATTCTCGGGAAATGAACTACGATAGAATGCTCCAAAACATGAGCTGGTTCTGCTACACACCTGTGAACACACTGTCCTAGACAAGCATGACCACGTAGTAGTCTTATAATAAAACACTACCAAGTTCAGGTTGGGAACCATCATCGAGGATAATGAAATCTTGTACAAATCTGTCTGGTACCTTCAGGACTAGCACTTAGAACTTAGTATCCTTGAACAATCAATCAGTGGCTTGGTGTGCTAGGAACACATATGGAGTGGAGGTAATTAATCTACCAAACCATAGAATACTTCGCACGAATGCATGACTGACTTGGGATGATTCCAAAAGAAGCAAAAACAAGCTCCCTCGAATTCACGGCGACAACTTACACCTAATACACATGAACTTGGAGAAAGTCACTTCTTTCACCAAACATATACCTCATGAGCGGAACACAAAGGAAATGCTTACAAAGTTTCGAACACTAGCTTAATGTTTAACACGAATCATGGGGGATACAAGATGCTGCTGATGGGCTCAACAGCAACTCATCGGAATTTCCATATCACCGGACTTCCACCATTATGTGAACATGGTGATAGTATTGGTCAGACCAAAAGATGTAATGGTGTATGCTCGAGGAATCAACCACGAGTAAGACAACATTACGAATATCATTGGTTCTAACTTGATTTGACGATAGCCCACACTCAAATCAAGGTTTGGACAAGACAATAGGTTCAACAACTAATCATGGGGATCAGTTGATGAAGATATCATCTTTCTTCAACACACACACAAACACAAGGATATCCCTTTGGAACGAACTAAGTTAGGCAAGCTTTTATCTTCCAACTCTCCAAGTTGTTGTTTAGCTTAACTGACTAGCTCAGGGGTATCCCACACAAATTCTTGGAGAATGGGTGGTTTGGAGGAAAACCAACATGATCATGGACTCAACATAGCGGTCAGGTGACAACTTGGTAATACTTCCGAGAAGATATTCGGAACATCATGAACCACCGATATGTTACTAAGCTCGAGAACAATCTTGCTTTTTAGAGCAAGACGATATGATCAAATAAGCAAGGGAATGAATAATCCTCACTCATTGATCGAGGAGTGCACCAGAAATAAGGACTAGGTAGCTCAATCTATCTTAGAATGATGATTCAATAACCAACACGCTAAGAATGAGAATATTGTCCATTAACTACCAAGCAACGGAGTTGCTAGGAATATTGATTTCACACATCACGACTCACTTATCAGCATTCCGGTTACAATAACACGAGAGCCGAGGAATGAACAATGATGGCAAGAAGTATCACTGCGTCAAAAATTCATAAGAGATGGTGCAATTCCTATGATATTCTTGACATAAAGATGGTAACACTTCAAGGTAGAACAGAGCAAAAGCTGGATTGGCATTTTGATCTGTGGAATACAATTGCTTTGACCCAATCCTAGATATGGATGAGGTTCTGGAGTTTGTTTTCTCCTAGTCATTCCGGAGTAGAATGGCTTGACAGACCACAAGAATAATAGACTTTGATGAACGAACGCAATGATATACCCTCGACTATCAATTGATAGACGAAGGTCAGAAACAACTAAGGAGGGACAACTCAAGGAACATATATCTTTCTGAGTTGTGGATGCATAGATTAGTATGTTGAGCAAAGCTCAACATTTCTTCCGGATAGCCCATGCAGAAAGGTAGAACTGGTAGATTCACAATGTAGAATGGAGAACTCATCAAGAGCACTCTGGTTGTGATCTTTTGGTTCAAAAGAACTTCTGCCATAAGCAGTTCATGGTATTTGGAAGAAAGAAATACCACGGACCTCGAGGACTATCGCAAAGGTTACTAATAACCTAAAGGAATGAGCAAACACTATCAACATGAAGTAAGTAGGGTGAATCTCGGGTTCAAAACCCAGGAGTAGAATGCCTACTACTAAATGGCATCACGGGATGCTTTCGAGAATGGTGGCCAGAATCATCACACCGGGACACAAAACATGGCTAGATTACTAGGTGACTCCCTAAAACACCTAGGGTCATAATAATAGCTCCAACATACACGCCGAGGCAACGGAGTACCCCACAGACCGATTAGTGTGCTTAATCTGGCCCAAAAAACAACAGGAACATGGAGGAAAGATTTGCAAGTGCATCCAACTATTTAGAAACCTGGAATGGCTCGGACAGCATAACGGCTGTAAATGCTCAAAAAGATTTGAGACATCCTGCAAATGGTGGCATAACCGCTCAACATCACAATATCAAGGCTCTGAGGCTAGCTATGAACATATGGAAGTAGTAGGAACTGAACTGAGGCTTGAACTCAACAATCCTAGGCAACTACGGTTTAGTAACATGTCATCCTGAGAGATAGAAAAGAAGCCTAGTTCTTAACCCCGTAGAAAAGGTAAGATGACTCAGATCAGAAGGTCATGAGGATAAGGAGTAAAAGAGCCTTACGTTCCCATCCACAATCAATTCCCTTATAGAACCAAAGCATTTCTAGACACGACTTTGACCGGTTTGGCTTGGTAATCCTACAGGCAGTCAGGCTCTGATACCAAAGCTGTCAGGACCCCGATTCCAAGTCACATCGATCTAGCCGGTAACACCTCATATCACTTTGCCGCCTCACGCACGGTATTCCCACGGGTGTCGCCTTACCATGGCCCGGGACCGTTTGCGCCTTTTGGCTCACGTATATGATAGTGTCGCTAGCATCCATATGACAGAGAACCCAGGCCGACATGACTAGTCGTGAACCCAAAGTGGCACTAACTTACGGGGACAGGCATACATGAATCAACATCGAGCATGTCGGTCAGCAACGTGTGAATCCGGGCTGTAGCACTGGGCTAACAGGACTCTGGGAACTCGGGCTGTAGCAGGCTAGGCAGGACTCCGGATGTCACCGCGTGACATTTCCCCGAAGGGAGAAACATAGGAACGAAGTGAATCACATGCCGGCTAGTCAAGTGTTCCGGAGCAGTAGTGCTGGGCTAGCAGGACTCTGGTGAACCGGGCTGTAGTGGACTACTATGGCTAATGGAAGCACAAGACTACATTTCCCCATAAGAGAGGCTACCAAGGATAAACAACTAGGTTGTCAGATCCCACACATACCAAGCATTTCAATAATACACACAATATGCTCAATATGTGCAATACAACATGTCATCACAACAAGACTCTACGACTCAGAGTATTTATTCATTAGGCTCCGAGGAGCGAGATATTACAAGCATGGGTCTCATGACCCAACATATAGCGCATACAAGCAGCAAGCACATGCGGAAGCTTAACATGTCTGAGTACAGACATCTATAAATGAAAAAGGCTGAGAAGCCTGACTATCTACAAGACCCTCCCAAGGATACAAGATCGTAGCTGGGGTAACAAGCTAAACGTCGAAGTCCACGCGGAACTACTAGCGAGACTGAAGTCTCTCTGCAAAACATAAATTAAGCAAACGTGAGTACAAATGTACTCAGCAAGACTTACATCAGAACTAACTACATATGCATCATTATCAACAAAGGGATGGTGGGGTTTAACTGCAGCAAGCTAGCTTTGACTCGGTGGCTATCCTGAACTACGACTGCAAGTAACTCTTTTGCGGTGGCGCACACGAGTCCACATATTCACCATATCAATACTCCATTATGGATCCGCTCCCGTCTCCCTACGAGAACGCCATCCATAGAACTCACACTTATCTTGCGCATTTTAGAGTATCCACTTTCACTTGTCTATGAACTATGCAAGGGGTCCTAGTTTCCATATCCGAGGAATCCAGCTATTCGAATAGATAATGATAACCCTGCAGGGGTGTACTTCTTCACACACGGTCTCGCCACTTACCACCATGTACACATCGTGTATCTCGGCAACCTTCAAGCAGAAGCCTGGCGAGGGAGTCGGCCACGACCTAACTAACCAACAAGTCTCTAGTCTAGGTTTATCGCCTATTCGGGTTCCATCCGCAAGGAGATCCGGCCGGGGTGTCGCTCACGGCCCCAAACGATGTGAGCAGGGTCCCCAAGCCCACCATCCGGGTGCCACTTGGTACACCATGCCATTGTGCCTAGTCTGTCCCAAGCCCACCTGTACCGGGTGCCACTTGGTAGACTACTAGCACTACCTACAAACACCAGAAACTAGTTGCAACTCCTGGACAGAGATCAGGTTGATTAATAAGTCGAGAGGGGCACTTAAGCATTCCAATGTGTGGTAGTAGTTGTTCATGGATCACAAACACAGAACTCAGTTCCTGAGGACGGCTGCAATGAGACAACCCACCATGTACTCCTACAAGGCATGTCACCACTACCTTTACCAAATCGTGTTCACACACTTAGCTCTCAACAGTAGGACATGTTCACCACATTCCAATACATCCCCGATGAATCAGACCTGATTCAACTCTAAGCAGTAGCAGGCATGACAAACAAACATGAATGAGTAGGCACATCAGGGCTCAAACAACTCCTACTCATGCTAGTGGGTTTCATCTATTTACTGTGGCAATGACAGGTCATGCAGAGGAAAGGGGTTCAGCTACCGCACCATGTAACAGTTGTAACGTTGTTATCCTAATGCAGTAAAAGAGAGCAGGAGCGAGAGAGTAGGATTGTATCGAAATGAACAAGGGGGTTTTGCTTGCCTGGCACTTCTGAATATATTATAGCTCTTCATCGGTGTCATCGAACTCATCGTCGAAAGCACGTCTATCGAGAGGGGACGAATACTGGCAACAGAGAGGGAGAGCACAATCAATGCAATGCAACAATATGATGCATGATCATGACATGGCAATATGCTGTGATTTGGGCTAATGCAACAGAAAGTCATTTTAATTGAAGTGGAATTCAAAACTATATCAAATTCCAACTTCAAATCTATTATGAAAATTTGCCCTAATCATGTTTCATCCTAAACAGTGAGGTTAACTTGCTCAAACATGCATGAAAATGGTACAGATGGATTCCTTGAATTTTTCTGATAATTTTTCATATATAAATTATTTCACTTTGAGTTATAGATAATTTTCTATGATTTTTAGAAGTTTTGGGCATTTTCTGGAATTAACAAATCATTTAAGATTTATTTAAATTCCAGAAAAGGATTACTGTGTCAGCCTGACATCATCATGACATCAGCAGGTCAACAGGGCACGGTCCAGGTCAAACCTGACCAGTGGGACCCACTGGTCAGTGACCCTGAGACACTTAGTGTCACAGACATGTGGGTCCGGTCAACGACCACGTCAGCGAGGTCAACGCCGACGCGTGGGGCCACTGTGTTAAGATTTAAACTTAACTATTTTGTTAGCTGGTTAGTTAGGCAGGGGCCCGCATGTCAGCAACTGTGGTTGGTACTTAGCAGTGTGGTGAGGCACTAATTAAGCCGGCCACGTCGGCGGTTAGCCGCCGGTGACACACAGACGCGGCGGCGTCACTCATCCCGGCGACTCCAGCGATGAGAGGAGGCGGGGTTGGGCTCTAAGGCTACAACGTGACGAGGCGCATCGGGTGGTGGCTGCGGGGCTGCCGGAGATGGCCTGAGGCGACGGCGGCGTCAAGCGGAGTGGCGCCGGAGCTCGGGCAAAGGAAGAAATTGTGCTACAGGGCACGACAGGGCGAACCTGTGGGTGCTGCAGGTTCACAGGAGTGCGGTGAGCACGCTGGTCATGCTCGGGCGAGCGGACGAGCTCAGGAGTGTGGAGCTCGTCGGCCATGGAGGCGGCAAGCTTCGGCGGAGGTGGGGAACGGAGCTAGAGCAAAAACCCGAGCAGGAGAGGAGGGGGAGTCGGCCCGTGAGCTCACTGCGGTTGCAGAACGCGTCTCAGTGGGCTTGGGGGAGACCAGATGGCGAAGGTGATCCGGCGGTCGGGCGTGGAGAAGATAGGTGTCCGGTGACGCGTGGCTTGACGAAGGGGTAGAAGCCGACGTGGCAGAGCTCTCGGACACGAAGAGAGGGCGAGGGGGAGGCGGTGGCTGCGCAGGTGAAGCACGGCGATGGCGGAGCGCTCTCGGGTGATCTCAAGGAAGGGGGCTAGAGGGCGAGGGAGAGAGCAGAGAGTGAGGGGAAAGTGAGAGGACGGCCTCGCGCATCTCCAGGCGCGGATTAGGACGAAGGAGCGGCCTCCAGCGCGAAGCAGGAGGTGGAGGGCTCCGCGGGTGCGCGCGCGTGTTCGCTCCTGCCTACTGGCAGGAGGAAGACGATGAGCGAGGAGGTAAGTGGACTGGGCCGGCTAGGTGGGCTGGCCAGCTGCCAGGCCAGGTGGGCTGCAGGTAAGCCAGGTGGGTTTTTTCTCTCTCTGTTTTTTTTCTAATTCTGTTCTGTTTTCTATTTTGCAGGTTTGTTTTGAATTTGGTTTTGAAACCAATTCAATTTTGTCGCTTCTAGAAATATTTTTAGAAGATAAAAGAATTAAACCAAAGCTCCATAAAATATTTCAGAATTATTGGACCTATATTTATTTGATAGTAGATATAAATCCAATTCAAATAGTTATTGATTTAATTCAAATGCCCAAAATAAATGTTTCTGAGACACCAAAAATATTGGTTTGGATTTTACCTCCTGCCAATATTTCCAGAGGATAACAAGAACATTTTCTTGGACTTATTTGAAGCAATTTTATCTTGATCATTTTTAAAAGGATTCTGAGGCTTTGAAAATTTCCCAATTCAAATTTCATTTGAATTTAAACATGATGCAACAACCAAGCTAGTCCAAGGCCAAGGTAAAGCTAGGGATGTGAAAGACCCACAAGTGTAGGGGATCTATCGTAGCTTTCTTGTATGTAACAGTGTCGAACCCAACGAGGAGCAGAAGGAAATGATAAGTAATTTTCAGTAAGGTATTCTCTGCAATCACTGAAATTATCGGTAACAAATAGTTTTGTGATAAGGTAATTTGTAACGAGTAGCAAGTAATATAAGTAAATAAGGTGCAGCAAGATGGCCCAATCCTTTTTGTATCAAAGGACAAGCCTGGACAAACTCTTATATGAAGGAAAGTGCTCCCAAGGACACATGGAAATTATCGTCAAGCTAGTTTTCATCACGTTCATATGATTCGTGTTCGGTACTTTGATAATCTGATATGTGGGTGGACCGGTGCTTGGGCGCTGTCCTTACTTGGAAAAGCATCCCACTTATGATTAACCCCCATTGCAAGGATCCGCAACTACAACAGAAGTATTAAGGTAAACCTAACCATAGCATGAAACATATGGATCCAAATCAGCCCCTTACGAAGCAACACATAAACTAGGGTTTAAGCTTCTGTCACTCTAGCAACCCATCATCTACTTATTACTTCCCAATGCCTCCCTCTAGGCCGAAACAATGGTGAAGTGTCATGTAGTCGACGTTCACATGACACCACTAGAGGGATGACAACATACATCTCATCAAAATATCGAACTTATACCAAATTCACATGACTACTTATAGCAAGACTTCTCCCATGTCCTCAGGAACAAACGTAACTACTCACAAGCATATTCATGTTCATAATCATAGGGGTATTAATATGCATAATGGATATGAACATATGATCTTCCACCAAGTAAACCAACTAGCATCAACTACAAGGAGTAATCAACACTACTAGCAACCTACAGGTACCAATCTGAGGTTTGGATACAAAGATTGGATACAAGAGATGAACTAGGGTTTGAGATGAGATGGTGATGGTGAAGATGTTGATGGAGATTGACCCCCTCCCGATGATAGGATTGTTGGTGATGACGACAGTGATGATTTCCCCCTCCCGGAGGGAAGTTTCCCCGGCAGAACAGCTCTGCCGGAGCCCTAGATTGGTTCCGCCTCGTGGCGGCGGAGTTTCTTCCCGAAAAGCTTTCTTATTATTTTTTCTCGGACGAAAGACCTCATATAGCAGAAGATGGGCATCAGAGGGCCACCAGGGATCCCTTGAGGCAGGGGGCGCACCCAGGGGGGTAGGGCGCGCCCCCACCCTCGTGGCCAGGGTGTGGCCCCCTCTGGAAGTTTCTTCACTCAGTATTTTTATATATTCTGGAAATAACTTCCGTGAAGTTTCAGGACTTTTGGAGCTGTGCACAATAGGTCTCTAATATTTGCTCCTTTTCCAGCCCAGAATCCCAGTTGCCGGCATTCTCCCTCTTCATGTAAACCTTGTAAAATAAGAGAGAATATGCATAAGTATTGTGACATAATGTGTAATAGCAACCCATAATGCAATAAATATCAATATAAAAGAATGATGCAAAATGGATGTATCAACATCCAACACGTCCGTGCCCCGCTGCCATCATCAAGGAGAAGTAGAACATGGGAGGCCGCCACCGCTTGTGTCCCATGAGGACCATCGCCTAGGCGACTCCGGTTTACACAACTGGTGTCCTGCCCGGTTGTAGGCCATAGTCGCCCCATTTCCCTCCGGCTGAAGCACATCCGGGTGGTTCCACTCCGATGAGCGGCATTGCCGAAAATGGGGAAGCGAGCCACCCTTTGCGCTGAAGCATATACCTCCAGGGCTCACGGCAGTCGGATGAGTGGGCTGTCGGACATGGGAAGAGAATGGAGATCCGCCATGGCCAGCCATAGACTAGAGAGAGGTATCTATGTCGTGGGAATGGATATCCGTCGGCGCCGCCCATAGACTAGTTTTACCTTAGTCTGGTGTAGTTTTTAGTTACAAAATGTCCAAAGTGTAATGAATTTCGTCCGATTTATGTGAAATCCACCGTGTTTGCACAAATTTCGTCTGGTTATTTCAAACAGTGGTTGAAATGTATGTGGGTAGTGTTGGATGGTTGGCTCCTGCATCAGTGTTCGGGACAGATACTGAGGCAAATTTGCTAGTCAGTATTGGAGATGCCCTTAGCTTTGGGGCTGGCCCATGTATTTTGGAAGTAAAAGACTATGTGCTATTTTTAGAGATGGGACGTACTTAAGGTCAGATAATTTGTTTTTTTGTTTGATTGAATTTCCGTGCTTTCTATTTTTGCCATAGACACAAGAGTCCGTGACACCTCAGGTAATATGCATCATCGTATCTCAACTTCTTGTTATTTGGTTGCATGCAGAAATTCCTCTTCCTGATAAGTTGATTGTGTTTCCAGCACCGCTAGTAAACATTTTTTTTGAACAAGAAAAGGCACCAGAGGGTGCTAACTTCATTCAGCTCAAATGCATAGTACAACAAGTACTACAAAGATCTAAAATTGCAACCAAGAGATTGTAGAAAGAAAAGAACAAAGGCTATGCCTATGAGCCGAAGAAACACCACCAAAGACAGGTTCTACAGAGCAACTTAGAACCTGATGAGCTACAAAGTCCGAAATACCATTGAGCTTACTACATACTCCCTCCATTCAAAAAATATTGTCACATGCGTAGTTTAGTGTGGATTTTGCGAAAAAGCCCTCATACATTCAATCTTGTTGCAAGTTCACCCCCATCTCCTTCCTTCCTCCTCTCCCGCCGCCCACGAGGCACCTTCGGGTCCAGCGCCGCCGTCGAGCACTTGCGTCACTGCTGCCCTCGTGCGCTATCGCCGCCTACCTACGCAACTCGACCATCGCCGCCCTTTTGTGCACCTCACCCACCGCCACCCATGGAAGCGATCATCCACAAGGCAGCCACTGCCAGTGCACCACCGCCACCATCGAAGAGGAGAGTTGGACCTTGGGGGCATTGGAGTAGGGGTCGAGCGACGTCCTCCATGGCGTCGTTGGTCCTGTTGCGCAAGCAAGCTACACAGGCGACCATGGCATGGTGGATCTGGGAGAGAGAGAGGATGGGGTGAGGAAGAGAGGATGGTATGGGAGTGAGGAAGAAGAGTGCAGGGACCTACCGGAGCCACACTGGAGCTGGAGTATACCAAAGAAGCCCACTGCAGAAGTCCACTAGAGAAATCAGAGATTTTTATGAGGGAGGGGGATGTTGGTAGGCAGGGAAGCAAGAGGGAGTGACGAAGGAGGCACTGCAACAGCGGCGGAGGTGGCAACTACGGTGGAGGAGCAGGAGAGCCGAGCAAGGCAGCTGTGGTGATAGGTGAGCAGGGTAGCTACGACGGCGGGGGAGCAAGGCATATGCTTCTGTCGAAAGAGGATGATGAAGACTTGGAGTTCTATTGGGAGTTTGTGGAGGGGGGTTTCACAAAAACGCTCTGATGACATCATTTTTCGGATGGGGGAGTATATGGTAGAAAGAAGGCTGCCACTGAATGGGAATGAAGAAGAAGCTATTGATAACTCACAAGTATAGGGGGCCGCGACAACCTTCGAAGGTAGTATTTCACCCAAATTTATTGATTCGACACAAGGGGAGCCAAAGAATATTTACGAGCTTGGAAGTTGAGTTGTCAATTCAATCACACCCGGAGAACTAAATCTCTACATCAAAGTGTTTAGTAGCACAATAGTATGATAGTTTGATAGCAGTGGTAATAGTAGTAGTAGTAACAGTAACAACAACAGTAATAGTTTGGTAGTGATTGTAACCCACTACAAAAAATACACTTCCGTGATGATACGTGTTTGTCACAGTAGATCACGTTTTCTGTCATGCATGTACACCCATGACGATTTTATGACAGAATCAAGATAGTCATACCTGTGCTGTCGTAGAAGTGTTCCATGACATTACCTAAATTATCATCACAGAAGTGTTCACTTCCATGACGATAAATGCCACGTCATGGAAGTGCTTTCGTCAAGGGTGACCGACACGTGGCATCCACTGTAACGGGTCGCCGTTAAGCTATCGGGTCCGGTTTTGTATCCGATAACCCACTAACAGCCACGACCAATGCCAATTTTCCACGTGTAAAATTCTCATTGGCCGACGGAACCACATGTCAGCTTCGCGTTGGCACATGTGTCACTCGTCCAATGGGCGAAATGCTCCTATGATATGTTGACACGTGGACCGGCCTAAAAGTGGCCCATAAAGATTAAATGGGCCAGCCCAACTAAAGGCCCACAAGATTTTGCAGACCATAATGGGACGGCCCAACTAAAGGCCCACGAGATTTCGCCGACCATAATGGGTCGGCCCAGCTAAAGGCCCACAAGATTTTGAGGACACTAGTGGGCCGACCTGTTAATAGGCTGCCATGTTTTGGGCCAAATGCCGGCCCATATTTGATCCGGTCCATTAACAGACTGCCACGTTCTGGGACTAATAAAGGCCCATATGAGATTCGGCCCGTTAAAAGCCTACCACGTTCTGGGCCAAATTATGGCCCAGATCAGATCCGACCCTTTAAGAGGCTTTGGACTAAATTATGGCCCATATCAGATTCAGCCCGTCAACTAGACGCTATGCTTTTGGGCCCACTTGCTAAAGGCCCATTTAGTAATTTGGCCCGATATTAGTTTCGGCTTGTTAAAGGCCCGTTTAACATTTCGGCCCTATATTTATTTCGGCCTGTTAAAAGCCCGTCATATAATTGGGCCTAACTACGACCCGGTTTGCATCCGGCCTGCTCATAGCCGATAATCTGATTGGGCCAAACAAGGACCGAGACAATTTTGGCCTGTTAACGGCCAGTGATGTGATTGGCACAATCATGGGCCGGGGTCTATTTCCGCTTGCTGTCGGCCCGTGAGCTGTTCGACATGTTTCAGGCCCAACGTACTTTTCAGCCTCCTAAAAGCCCATTGAGTTTTCTTGCGAAAATAGGGCCGGCGGTTTACTCGGCCTATTAAAGGCCCAAATCTACTAGTGGGTCATTTTACATTTAGCCTGTTAATGAACCAAGATGACTGGGCCCATGATGCGGATCATACATAGTATTTGCGTGATGACCCGATTATGTACCGTAATTTTACGGTTTGGCCGGTTTACTGCAAAGACATGATATATATACAGTAAAATAATTGCAGCATCACGAATAAGAAAAAACCTAGACTATAAAATAAAGAAATTACGACATATTAAATCCACTGGGCATCAAAGTTCGCCACTATGATAATAAAGCACAAACAAACAACATATTACATACACTGGGCATCAAAGATCGCCACCAGTGCAAATAAACACGTCGACAAAATAATATACAAAATCGACAACACTTCAATAGAGTTGAAGGAAGGTTAGCCCTACTCGGGAGCTACAACACAAGCAGCTGATGAAACTACGGTTGTTTGACACTTATATCCTCCTCACTCTGAAAGATAAACAAGCAGACATATGACAGGTTTTGCACATATAAGTATCAGTGGTGACAATTCATCACATTTCTTACCGACGAATAAAGTGACACAATTTAAAATAGAATTAACACAATATTGTATTGTTTAGGTTAAGACATGGCAGGAAATGACATTGTGAAGGAGTTGACAGCTTCACGACACAACTGGATTACAGATCAAGAACTCATAAGTATCAATGGTTAGTGTGCTGTCAATTTATCCCATTTTAGATTGGCAAATAAAGAGACGGTTTAAATAATAGTAGAATGATATGACATTGTTCGTAGTTAAGACATTGCAGAATATGACATTGTGCTGTAGTGGGTAGGTTCACCACACCACTAGATTACGAATCAAGAACAGAAGCATACATGCAGTGCAAAAGAAGATCACCTGCTCTGTATAGTTTAATTTACATGGTATGAAGAAGGAACTTGGTTGTAGAACTGAAAACTTAAATTGAGAAGGACAAACTTTTGTTTATGAACTACATAATAAACTTTAAGCATGCAATTTGATGCAAACACCAAAACTAAACAACTGTTGTAGTCATGCCTAACCAAATATACACAACAAAGTTTGAAGGCTTGAGAAGGACAAACTCACATTATTGGTGAAGACAGGCTCTATAAAGCCCTTGTCCATGCTGATGGGGGGGGGACTTCAAGAAGTTTACCACATAATCTTCTTCATAAAAATTGCCTTTATTTTACATTTTGTTAAGAGTAAATATAGATGTGATAATATAAGAAAAATGGAGAATATCTAAGATAAGATGAAGAGTGATGCTACACAACCAAGTAGCTATAAATGTAAGTACAACGATACAGGCAAAAGGTACAACCAAGAGCAATGGAGAGCTAAACTTCTTCAGTACCACCGGTGTTATCCAACCTTATGGTAAGAGTAAATATAGATCTGATGTGTAGAAAATGAAGGGCAAAGGAAAATAAGCTGCAGAGTGATGGTACATGAACAACTAGCTATTAATATAAGTACACTGATAAAGGACAACAGGTACTTACAAGAACAATGCAAAGCTAAAAAATTTCATTGGCATTGGATATATTCTACACTAATGAAACCATTCATACAGATCAGATAATTTGGAGCGAACAATTGATAAGCAAGCTATCATGCATACTGCTGTCACATAATGAACCAGGTATGAATGCAAGTACAGTTATACAGGACAACAAATACTAACAAGAGCAAAGCAACATGCATCATATTTGTGATATCCTGTCATCCTTTTCAAACTAGAATTCTTCTTCAAGCAGATTTCCTGCAAAAGAGATCCGTAAGGCACATGCGGAAAAGTAGAAGTTCAAATTGTCATGTGGTATCATAGACAGTACCTCATCCTGGGAACGAGACCAGTGCATAACAAGGTTTTTCCATTCAATGTCTTCTAAATTTAGCACAGGAGACTTCACCAGAAATTCGTTTATAGACTTGCCATCAAAGTGTGATTTCCTCAGGTAACACCGATACTGCTGCAATGCTTCCTTGAAAAGCGCAAGCAAGCTTTGCTCGTCATGACTATCCAGATTGACCCTCGCCTACTTACAACAATGTAATGTAAATCATTGATGTGTTCAATCAGCAGAAAATAGGAAAATAATCACCATGAATAATAGCACTTACACGTAAGACAGGAAGATGTGAAAATGGTGTTTGTCTTCACTATAATGTTCCCATGATGGGAATATATGCACGTAGTCCCTAACAACATTGAAAGCATTGTCTTTTAAACTGGGAATAACTGGAATGAGGTTCCAATCTGCAGGAATTGGCCGTCTCTGCAGTTGGGATAGGTCTTCGACCGGTGGACTTGTTGTACTTTTTGCTGGAGTGGGATTTTTCTGTGGTACGACTGGTGCTATGGCAACTGAAATCGGCATACCTTTTGCTGGAGTGCAGGTCCTGTGTGATGGGGCTAGTGGTGTGGCCAGTGAAGTATGGGTACAGTCTGCTGGAGTCGGTCCTACGTTTTGTGTCACTAGTTGTAGAGCCAATATAAGTGGGGTGTTGTCTGATTTCTCCGGCACCACCATGTTTTTCAAGGACTTTGCTGGTGCTCCTTCAGGTTCGACAATCACTCTCTTCCTTTTTTATGTCTAATGCACAAGAACAACATTTGAGTGAAAAAACATGGTATGATGACATATGGAATATGTATTGATAATGGATGGGCATGGCATCTTGACATATATGATGAGTAAACTAAGCAGATGGCGATGCAACAATGTAGAAGGAATGCAAGACAACTTATGCAAGATACGCGCAATCAATAAAACCTTGCCAAATTAGAACAGGCACCTTGATGGGTGAACAGGACAGGCCATCTGCCTTTGGCTCCTAGAGGTCACAATAGTCATTAGGATCATATTCTGAACAAGAATCTACAGGTGGGGAGCGTATGAGTTTCATTGCATCCAAAATGGCACTCAATGCCTTGGTGCCAATTTTGTAAGTCATTGCAGTGTTCCAAAATATTCTTCTGATGCGCGGATTCTGATATTCACTGTGATTACGTATAATATTTGAGAAGCATGAAAACATAAATAATAGTGAGATTATCTTTGTAATACAGAGGATACTCTAATATATGGGCGCCCCTGTAAACCCTTGTGTGGTATCACTAGATTCTGATGGGAGAGCTCATGTGTGCTGTAATATGGTGCGCGCATTAATATAATCTGGCACAAGTACACAAAAAATAGGCTCGAGAAGTAAGGATAGTTAGGTTTATAATACACTGTATGGAGAGTTTATTGCCAAACCATGATAACAAGAGCACACAACAACTAGGCAGATCGTAGTGTACATAAAAGGGGCACACCATAACCAGGATATATAAATCGGGAAAGTGGAACTGGCTGGAAAATACGGTGTTGTATTGCCATTACTAATTGAAAGCCTATCTATCAGATACATGCCAACTCTATCAGTTGTTGACTGTAGATGTCCCTGCTCCCCTTCCTTACAAGGAACATACTATATGTACTAAATACAAAATAACAAATGAGGAACATGTTAAAGAACGGAAGAGGAAGCATATTCTTGAGATTCCGCTTCATTGCACACAATGTTGGTTGCCCACTCATGATAAATCACATTGCCCAAAGAAATGCAATTCCATGCTGTCTCTTTATATGTGGACACATGCATTTGGAAAATCAAGTGGGAGCATTACCTAACCAATTAAATGTGTGTCTGTTAACTAATATCACTATCATATCACAATTCGTATTTGAAGAAGTAAGCTTTGGACTTATGATTAGTGTGTTGTTTAGCTTCAAGAGTGGACTACTCCTAGTGCGACAGAAAGCAGCTACACATATCATAGTGTAGATATAATGTCACATCCCTAGTTCTGGTATGACCTAGGCTAGCTTTCATGTTCGCATCATGTTTAAATTTCATTTAAATTTGAAATGGGGATTTGGGAAACCCTCAGAAATCATTTCTGGAAATAATCCAGATAAAAAAATTGCTCCAAAAAGGTCCAAGAAAATGTTCATGTTACTCTCTGAAAATATTGGTGAGAGGTAAAAATCAAACCAATATTTTTAGGAGCTCATAAATATTTATTTTGGACATTTGGAACTAATCTAGTAATTATTTGCGTTGGATAAATATATATATATATATATATATTATTGTCCAATAATTCTGAATTTTGGTGAGGGGCTTTGGAATAATCCCTTAGGCCCCTGCAAAAATTGTCAAAAGAAAATAAAATGATTTAGTATTTTACTAAATCAGAAACAAATGTCAGAAAATAGAAAAGAAAACAAAAATGGAAATGCTTACCTGAGCTCACCTGAGGCCTGGCACTGTGCGGCCCAGCAGGCTGTCCCAGCCAGCTGGCGACGCCAGTCGTCCCTGACCTCTCGCCAGGAGGACAGGGCGTGTGCCCGCGGCGCGCACGCACGCGCCCGGCCACCTCCTCTCTGCCTGCTTCATCCCAGCTGCGTCCAGGCGACGCCACGCGCCGCCCCGCACCTCTCCCACTCTCTCTCGTTCCCTTCCCTTCTCTCTCTCGCTCTCTCCTGTGAACGCCCGAGCGCCGCCGTCGCCACCGCTCGCCGTTGCCGAGCCCACCGTCACAGCCTCGCCCTTGCTTCGTGCTCAGACGCTCCGCCACGTCTCTATCTACCTCTCCGTCGAGCCACGCGACGCGGGAAGCCCTGGAGCGCCTCCATCGTTGCCATCTTCGCCTCCGGCCGTCGTGGATCCCCATCGCCGCCCCGCCGTCTCTAGTGCGTCCCCAAGCTCGCCGTCAAGCCCGTCGAGTCCGCGGTGAGCCCCGCCACCGTTCCCCCCTCTCCGCTTAGTCGCTCGCGCGCCGTAGCATCGTTTCCCCGCCATGGCCGTAGCGCCTCGCCGCCGTCCATGTCGCCGTCGTCGTCTCGGCCCACCACCGCCCAAACCGAGCACCCCATCGTGCTCCTGGTGCCATGAGGGTGCCGCAGAGCCCCTCGGGTGGCCTCCCCGTGCCCCGTAGCCCGCTCCCGCCCGTAGCCGTGCTCCGGCCGCCGCGGATGACCTCGCCGCGGTCGTCTCCGGCCATCCCACGGTCTCCCGCGTGTCCCACTGGATGCGCGCAAGCCTGGGCATCGCGTAGGTGGTCTTCGCCGCGCGTTTGGTCGCCGGAAGGCGATTTCCGACGCCCTCCGCCGCGTCTGGCCTCGCCGGCGTCGAGTCGCCGGCAGGTTTGACCCACTGACCGGGGTTTGAACCTCCCCCTTGTGTCACTGATGCGTGGGCCACCCCCTAACATTTTAGTTAGTATTAGTTTAACACTAATTAACCTAGGTTAGTTAGCTAGTTAGTCGCTGACCAGTGGGCCTGGCGCCCATTAATCCTAATTAGACTGAATAAACCCCCTGTTAACTAACCGAATCACTGACGTGTGGACCCCACACGTCAGGTTTGACTTGGTCAGCGCCATTGACCTGCTGACGTAAGCATGACGCTGTGCTGACGCAATATATCATTTTCTGGTATTAAGATAAATTAGGAAATTCTAGAAAATGATATAAACTTCAAAAATTCATAGAAATTCAACCGTAGCTCAGATTGAAATAATTTATATATGAAAAATTATCAGAAAAATTCAATCTATCCATATGTACCAGTTTCATGCATGTCAAACCAACTTATACCTACTATATAAGTGAAACACTAAAATGGCTTATATAAAGAGCTTATTTTGGAGATGCATTTGAATCTTTGGTTCAAATGGATTTCATCCAAATAAAAGCTAGTTGCATTAGCTCAACCAACATCACATATTCATGCCATGATCATGCATCATATTGTTGCATATGCTTGTGTTTGATTATCGACACCATTCCTTCTCGATAGGTCCTGCTCCGGAGACCGATCCAGAGTACCTGTCAGAGGAGCAGTGCCCCCTGTTGATCTACCAGGCAAGCAAACCCCCTTGTTCATTTCGATACAATCCTACTCTCTCGCTCCTGCTCTCATTTATTGCATTAGGACAACAACGATTCAACTGCTACTTTATGCTATGGTAGTTGAACCCTTTCCTCTGCATGACCTATCATTGCCACAGTAAATAGTTAAAACCCACTAGCATGTGTAGAAGTTGATTGAGCCATGTTGTGTTCCTACCATGCATTTCCTGCTATTGCTTAGAGTATGTCAGGTCTGATTCATCGGGAATGAATTGGAGTGTTACGATATGTTCTGGTGCTGAGAGTTAAGCGTGTGAACACGATTTGGTAAAGGTAGCGGTGAGAGGCCATGTAGGAGTACATGGTGGGTTGTCTCACTGGAACCGTCCTTAAGCACTGAGTTCCGTGTATGTTGTCCAATGACTAGCTACTACCACACATTGGAATGCTTAAGTGCCCCTCTTGACTTATTAGCCAACTTGATCTCTGTCCAGGAGTTGCAAATAGTTTCTGGTGTTTGTAGGTAGTGTTAGTAGTCTACCAAGTGGCACCCGGCCAGGTGGGCTTGGGACAGACTAGGCACAAGTGGCACGGTGTACCAAGCATAGATCCATCCGGCGAGGTGGGCTTGGGAACCCTGCACACATCATTTGGGGCCGTGAGCAACACCCCGGCAGGATCTCCTTGCGGATGGAACCCAAATAGGCGATAAACCTGGACTAGAGTCTTGTGTGGTTAGTCAGGTCGTGGCCGACACCCTCGCCAGGCTTCCGCTTGAAGGTTGCCGAGATACATGACGTGTACATGGTGATAAGTGGTGAGAGCGTGTGTGAAGAAGTACACCCCTGCAGGGTTATCATGATCTATTTGAATAGCCGTGTCCTCGGTTATGGACTTCTTGGATGCTTACGTGGTACATAGACAACTTAAAGTGGATACTCTAAAATGCTCAAGACAAGTGTGAGTGCTATGGATGGCCTCCCGTAGGGAGACGGGAATGAATCCATAGTAGAGTATTGATGTGGTGATTAGTGGACTCGTGTGCGCCACCTCAAAAGAGTTACCAGCAGTCGTAGTACAGGTTAGCCACTGAGTCAAAGCTGGCTTGCTGCAACTGAACCCCACATTGCCTCCTTGATACTAATGCATGTATGATAGGATCTGATGTAAGTCTTGCTGAGTACCTTTGTACTCACGTTGCTTTATTTATGTTTTTGCAGCGGAGACTTCGGTCTTACTAGTTTACTTGGACTTCGACGAGTAGCTTGCACCTCAGCTACGATCTTGTGCCCTTGGGAGGGACTTGTAGATAGTCAGGCTTCTTAGCCTTTTTCTTTTGTAGTTGTCTGTACTCAGACATGTAATGCTTTCGTTGCTTGTATGCTCTGAATGATGGGTCATGTGACCCCTGTTTGTATTTAATGCTATGTGGCTCTTCTGGGCCTTTATCTATATGAGTTGCGTTATGTTGTGATGCCATGTTGTACAGCACATACTTGCATGTTATGCGTACGTGTGACGTGTATTGCTATGTGTGGGATCCGACAATCTAGTTGTTTATCCTTGGCAGCCTCTCTTATGGGGAAATGTAGTCTAGTGCTTCCTTGAGCCATAGTAGTCCGCTACAGCCCGGTTCACTGGAGTCCTGCTAGCCCGGCACTACTGCTCAGGACACTTGACTGGCCGGCATGTGTTTCACTTCGTTCCTGTATCTGTCCCTTCGGGGAAATATCACGCGGTGACATCCGGAGTCCTGCCTAGCCTGCTACAGCCTGGGTTCCCCGGAGTCCTGTTAGCCTAGTGCTACAGCTCGGATTCACACGCTGCTGACCGACATGCTGGATGTGAATCATGTATGCCTGTCCCCATAGGTTAGTGCCGGTTTGGGTTCACGACTAGCCATGTCGGCCCGGGTTCTCTGTCATATGGATGCTAGCGACACAATCATATATGTGAGCCAAAAGGCGCAAACGGTCCTGGGCCAGGGTAAGGCGACACCCGTGGAAATACCGTGCGTGAGGCTGCAAAGTGATATGAGGTGTTACCGGCTAGATCGATGTGACTTGGAATCGGGGTCCTGATAGCTTTGGTATCAGAGCCTGACTGCCTGTAGGATTTCCAAGCCAACCTGGTCGAAGTTGAGTATAGAAATTCTTTAGCTATATAGGGGAATTGATTGTGGAAGGGAACGTAAGGCTCTTTTTACTCCTTATACCTCATGCCCTTCTGATCTGAGTCATCCTATCTTTCCTACGGGGTTAAGGAACTAGGCTTCCTCTTCCGTCTATCAGGATCACGTGTTACTACTCCGTAATCTCTTAGGATTGGTTGATCAGAGTGTTATCCCAGTTCAAGTACTTCCGGTGTAGTCTGTTTAGTAATATCTCAGAACCTTAAGTGATGATGATGAGTATGGTGCTACCCCATCATTTGCAGGATGTCTCATTTTGGGCATTTTATTGCCGTTATGCTGCCGGAATTGTCCTAGGAGTTCAAGAGATAGTATTTTCCTTGTACTATATTCTACATCCTTATGATCATGCTGAATCCATCCTTATTTCCTTGGGTTCATTCTTCAGGATGTTGCCGGTTAACCAAAATTCTGTTGCTCGTAGCCGGAACCACGGAGATGGTAGGGATGAGGATCCTCCCGACCAGCCTTCATTGGCAAAGTTCATGTTAGAGGTTGAGATGAACAAGCGTGAGACCAACCGCTTGTTATCACGTATAGAGGAGAACACCACACCTCAGTCCAAAGAGTCAGCGACCATCTATGATTTCATTGGTTTGAAACCACCTACCTTCCATCATTCCATTGAACCACTCGATGCAGATGACTGGCTCCGTAGTATTACACACAAGCTGCGTTCTGCGAGCGTAGATGAAGATGACAAGGTCACCTATGCTACATATCACCTGGAAGGTCCTGCTAGTCTTTGGTGGCAGAACTATGAGGCTATGCTTCCAGCTGGCCAGATAACCACCCGGAGAGATTTCACTGAGGCTTTTCGCAAGCATCACATTCCTCAAGCTCTCATTGACCGCAAGAGAGAAGAGTTCTGTAGTTTCACCCAGAGTAAGATGGTTGTTGATTCTTACAGTAGAGAGTTTGAGAACCTTGCCCGCTATGCTACAGAAGAAGTGTCCACGGACGCCAAGAAGCAAGCCAGGTTTCAGAAGGGTCTCAACCCCAAGTTGCGTCGTGATCTCCACTTGCATCATTGCAATACATTCCAGGCTCTTGTGAACAAGGCCATTAATGCAGAGACAACTCAACTCACTTACGAGGAGTCTCGTAAGCACGCCCGTGATTTGGGTTCTTCCTCCGGTTCTAGTTCTCAGAAGTGCCGGATTTGGGTTTTGAACTCCGCTCTTCCACCCGGTTATACACCAAGGCCTTCTTGTGTGGCACCTCACCCAGTTCAACCGTATGCTACACCCATTCCTATTGGTAGACCACTTGTCAATGCGGGTCCATGTCCTACCTCCAAGATTTGTTACAAGTGCGGAGAGCCAGGCCACATTGCCCGTATTTGCACTCAGACCCGTGTTGCTCCACCCAGCCCGAGAAGTCTGTTGGCCATGGTAGTAAGCCATCACACCAGATGATCAGTGCCAAGTCAGCTCCCACTGAACTTGGACGTGTGCATCACGTCTCAACTAAAGACGCTCATGATGATCCAGATGTCGTTCTTGGTACACTCCTTGTCAACTGTCATCCAGCTTCGGTTCTATTCGATACTGGAGCATCTCACTCCTTCATTTCCGAAAGTTATGCCCGCTTGCACGACATGTCATTTTGTGATATGCCCTCCCCACTACTCATTCAAACTCCTGGATCCAAATGGCAAACTTCTAGGATAAGTTATGGCAATGAAATACATGTTGACAGACTTGTATTCCTAGCTTCCTTAATATCTCTTAAGTCTTCAGATATTAACATCATCTTGGGTATGGACTGGATGAAAGCTCATTATGCCAAGATTGATTGTTACACCAGGTCTGTTCAGCTCACACACCCATCTGGCAAGATAGTCACTGTCTCCACCAGAATTGCAAAGCGTCAACTTATTCTCTTAATGCCAGCCCTCTTCCAGACCTTGAGGATATCCCGGTAGTCCGTGACTTTCCGGATGTCTTTCCAGAAGAACTGCCAGGTGTTCCACCTGACAGAGATGTAGAATTTGTCATAGATCTTATCCCAGGAACCGCCCCAATTTCTAGGAGACCTTACAAGATGGCACCCTTAGAGCTAGCCGAGCTTAAGAAACAACTTGATGAGTCCTTGCAAAAGGGTTTCATCCGTCCTAGTTCTTCTCCTTGGGCTTGCCCCGTCCTCTTCGTCAAGAAGAAGGATGGTACAGACCGAATGGTTGTAGATTATCGCCCCATTAATTTGGTTACGATAAAGAACAAGTATCCACTCCCCAGGATCAATGATCTGTATGATCAGTTCGCTAGATCCTCAGTCTTCTCCAAGATGGATTTGAGGTTAGGCTACCACCAAATCAAGATCAGAAACGGGGACATTCCTAAAACGGCTTTTGTCACTCGTTATGGTCAGTACGAGTACACCGTCATGTCCTTTGGTCTAACCAACGCTCCAGCTACATTCTCCCGCTTGATGAACTCGATCTTCATGGAGTACTTCGATAAGTTCGTCGTGGTTTACCTCGATGATATCCTTATTTACTCGAAGAACAAGGAAGAACATGCCGAACATCTTAGACTTGCGTTAGAGAAACTCAGAGAGCATCGCCTTTATGCCAAGTTCTCCAAGTGCGAATTTTGGTTGCCAGAAGTGACCTACCTAGGCCACGTGATCTCTGGTAAGGGCATTGCTGTCAATCCCAAGAGAGTTCAAGCCGTTCTTGATTGGACTCCACCCGAAACAGTTAAACAAGTTAGGAGTTTCCTTGGTCTAGCCAGTTATTGTCGCCGCTTCATTAAGAACTTCTCCAAAGTGGACAAACCTCTCACGGAACTTCTCAAGAAAGATAAAAAGTTTGAGTGGTCCCCACAGTGTGAGCACAGTTTCCAGGAACTGAAAAGACGCCTGACTTCTGCTCCCATACTTGTGCCACCGGATTTCACTAAGGACTTTGTTATCTACTGCGACGCCTCACGACAGGGACTAGGTTGCATCCTTATGCAGGATCGTCATGTGATTGCCTATGCATCTCGACAGTTGCATCCACATGAGGAGAATTATCCTACACATGATCTAGAGCTTGCAGCCGTAGTCTATGCACTTAAGACATGGCGACATTACCTTCTTGGTAAACGTTGCGAGATTTACACCGATCACCAGAGTCTCAAGTATATCTTCACCCAACCAGATTTGAACCTTAGGCAAAGACGTTGGTTGGAGTTGATCTCAGATTACGACTTAGGGATTACCTACACCCCAGGCAAGGGGAATGTCATGGCTGATGCGCTAAGTCGTAAGTCCTATTGCAACAATCTCATGTTGCAGTAGGGCCAACCACTTCTCCATGAGGAATTATGTAAGCTTAACCTTCACATTGCTCCTCACGGATTCCTTTCTACCTTGGTGGCGAAACCTACCCTTGAGGATCAGATCATTACTGATCAGAAGTTTGATAGGGGTGTTATCCGCATCAAGAGAAACATTAAGAAGGGAGTTGGTGGATGTTTCTCTATGGATGATCGAGGTGTTGTTTTCTTTGAGAATCGCTTGGTGGTTCCCAAGAATCAACATCCGCGACAACTGATTCTTAAGGAGGCTCATGAATCTCCTCTCACGATTCATCCCGGTAGCACTAAGATGTATCAGGACCTACACCAGAGGTTCTGGTGGACTAGGATGAAGAGAGAAATTGCTCAGTTCATTGCTAACTGTGATGTTTGTCGTCGCATTAAGGCAGAACATCAAAGACCTACTGGCACCCTTCAGCCTTTAGCTATTCCTGAGTGGAAATGGGATAAAGTTGGTATGGACTTCATCACCGGCTTTCCCAGGACCAAGAGAGGGAATAATGCTATCTTCGTAGTCATTGATCGTCTTTCCAAAGTGGCTCACTTCCTAGCTGTTCGAGAGAGTATCACCGCTAGTCAGCTCGCTGACTTATATATTTCTCGAATAGTGTCACTTCATGGTGTTCCACTAGAGATCAATTCAGACCGTGGTAGTCTTTTCACTTCTCATTTCTGGGAGAGTTTCCAAACTGCCATGGGCACCCATCTTTCCTTCAGTACCGCTTTCCACCCTCAATCAAGTGGTCAGGTGGAAAGGGTCAACCAAATTCTCGAAGACATGCTTAGAGCTTGTGTTATCTCATTCGGTATGGATTGGGAGAAGTGTCTTCCTTCGCCGAGTTTGCTTATAACAATAGCTACCAATCCAGCCTCAAGAAAGCTCCTTTTGAGGTTCTGTATGGACGAAGATGTCGAACACCTTTGAACTGGTCAGAAACCGGTGAAAGACAATTCTTTGGACCGGACATGATCCAGGAGGCAGAAGAGCAAGTTCGCATCATTCGTGAGAATTTGAAAACAGCCCAATCTCGTCAAAAGAGCCAGTATGACCGTTGTCATAAGGAAGTGGCTTATGAAGTTGGCGACAAGGCTTACCTTCGGGTTACCCCTTTGAAGGGTACCCATCGTTTCGGTATCAAGGGCAAGTTGGCTCCTCGTTACATTGGTCCTTTTCGCATTCTCGCTAAACGAGGAGAGGTTGCCTACCAGTTGGAACTACCCCCACATCTTTCTCGAGTACATGATGTCTTCCACGTCTCCCAACTCAGGCGTTGCTTCTCGGATCCCATCCGTGGAGTGGACCACGAAACGCTTGATCTCCAAGATAACCTCACTTATCGAGAGTACCCCGTCCGCATTCTGGATCAAGAAGAGCGTGTCACTCGACGTCATAACATCAAGTTTCTCAAGGTTCAGTGGTCTCATCATTCCGAGAGAGAAGCTACTTGGGGGCGTGAAGATCGTCTTCGACTGGAGTACCCCACTTTCTTTCCGCCAACTCCTGAATCTCGGGACGAGATTTTTTCGAGTGGGGGCGAGTTGTCACATCCCTAGTTCTGGTGTGACCTAGGATAGCTTCCATGTTCGCATCATGTTTAAATTTCATTTAAATTTGAAATGGGGATTTGGGAAACCCTCGGAAATCATTTCTGAAAATAATCTCCAAAAAGGTCCAAGAAAATGTTCATGTCACTCTCTGAAAATATTGGTCAGAGGTAAAAATCAAACCAATATTTTTAGGAGCTCATAAATATTTATTTTGTACATTTGGAACTAATCCAGTAATTATTTGGGTTGGATAAATATATATATATATATATATATATAAAAGATATTGTCAAATAATTCTGAATTTTGGTGAGGGGCTTTGGAATAATCCCTTAGGCCCCTGCCAAAATTGCCAGAAGAAAATAAAATGATTTAGTATTTTACTAAATCAGAAACAAATGTCAGAAAATAGAAAAGAAAACAAAAATGGAAATGCTTACCTGTGCTCACCTGAGGCCTGGCACTGTGTGGCCCAGTAGGCCGGACCAGCCAGCTGGCGACGCCAGTCGTCCCTGACCTCTCGCCAGGAGGACAGGGCGTGTGCCCGCGGCGCGCACGCACGCGGCCGGCCACCTCCTCTCTGCCTGCTTCATCCCAGCTGCGTCCAGGCGACGCCACGCGCCGCCCCGCACCTCTCCCACTCTCTCTCATTCCCTTCCCTTCTCTCTCTCGCTCTCTCCTGCGAACACCCGAGTGCCGCCGTCACCACCGCTCGCCGTTGCCGCGCCCACCATCACGGCCTCGCCCTCGCTTCGTGCCCAGACGCTCCGCCACGTCTCCGTCTACCTCTCCGTCGAGCCACGCGACGCGGGAAGCCCTGGAGCGCCTCCATCGTCGCCATCTTCGCCTCCGGCCGCCGTGGATCCCCATCGCCGCCCCGCCGTCTCCAGTGCGTCCCCAAGCTCGCCGTCAAGCCCGTCGAGTTCGCGGTGAGCCCCGCCACCGTTCCCCCTCTCCGCTTAGTCGCTCGCGCGCCGTAGCATCGTTCCCCCACCATGGCCGTAGCGCCTCGCTGCCGTCCATGTCGCCGTCGTCATCTCGGCCCGCCTCCGCCCAAACCGAGCACCCCATCATGCTCCTGGTGCCATGAGGGTGCCGTAGAGCCCCTCGGGTGGCCTTCCCATGCCCCGCAGCCCGCTCCCGCCCGTAGCTGTGCTCCGGCCGCCGCGGATGACCTCGCCGCGGTCGTCTGCGGCCACCCCACGGCCTCCCGCGTGTCCCACTGGATGCGTGCGAGCCTGGGCATCGCGTAGGTCGTCTCTGCCGCGCGTTTGGTCGCCGGAAGGCAATTTCCGACGCCCTCCGCCGCGTCTGGCCTCGCCGGCGTTGAGTCGCCGGCAGGTTTGACCCGCTGACCGGGGTTTGAACCTCCCCCTTATGTCACTGACGGGTGGGCCACCCCCCTGACATTTTAGTTAGTATTAGTTTAACACTAATTAACCTAGGTTAGTTAGCTAGTTAGTCGCTGACCAGTGGGCCCGGCGCCCACTAATCCTAATTAGACTAAATAAACCCCCTGTTAACTAACTGAGTCACTGACGTGTGGACCCCACACGTCAGGTTTGACTTGGTCAGCGCCATTGACCTGCTGACGTAAGCATGACGCTGTGCTGACGCAATATATCATTTTCTGGTATTAAAATAAGTTAGGAAATTCTAGAAAATGATATAAACTTTAAAAATTCATAGAAATTCAACCGTAGCTTAGATTGAAATAATTTATATATGAAAAATTATCAGAAAAATTCAATCTATCCATCTGTACCAGTTTCATGCATGTCAAACCAACTTATACCTACTATATAAGTGAAACACCAAAATGGCTTATATAAGGAGCTTATTTTGGAGATGCATTTGAATCTTTGGTTCAAATGGATTTCATCCAAATAAAAGCTAGTTGCATTAGCAGCATCACATATTCATGCCATGATCATGCATCATATTGTTGCATATGCTTGTGTTTGACTATCGACACCGTTCCTTCTGATAAGGTCCTGCTCTCAGAGACCAGATCCAGAGTACCTTCAGCAGGAGCAGTGCCCCTATTATTCTACCAGGCAACGCTATAACCACCTGTTTTCATGTTCCGATACCATATCTAACTTCTCGTCGCTCAGTTCATTTATTGTTAGGGCAACAATTGATCAACTAAGCCTTATTTAAGCTGCGGTAGTTGAACTTACTCGACAGACCTGTCATTGCCACATAAAACTTGCAAGAACTGGACGACGTAGGTTAGTAGGCTACAGTACGAAGACGTAGATCCATCCGGCGACAGGTGGGCTTGGGAACCCTGCACACATCATTTGGGGCCGTGAGCGACACCCCGGCCAGATCTCCTTGCGGATGACATAAATAGCGATAAACCTAGACTAGGTCTTGTGTGGTTAGTCAGGTCGTGTCGACACCCTCGCCAGGGCTTCCGCTTGAAGGTTGCCGAGATACATGACGTGTACATGGTGATAAGTGGTGAGAGCGTGTGTGAATAAGTACACCCCTGCAGGGTTATCATGATCTATTCGAATAGCCGTCCTCGGTTATGGACTTCTTGGATGCTTACGTGGTACGTAGACAACTTAAAGTGGATACTCTAAAATGCTCAAGACAAGTGTGAGTGCTATGGATGGCCTCCCGTAGGGAGACGGGAATGAATCCATAGTAGAGTATTGATGTGGTGATTAGTGGACTCGTGTGCGCCACCTCAAAAGAGTTACCAGCAGTCGTAGTACAAGTTAGCCATTGAGTCAAAGCTGGCTTGCTGCAACTGAACCCCACATTGCCTCCTTGATACTAATGCATGTATGATAGGATCTGATGTAAGTCTTGCTGAGTACCTTTGTACTCACATTGCTTTATTTATGTTTTTGCAGCGGAGACTTCTGTCTTACTAGTTTACTTGGACTTCGACGAGTAGCTTGCACCTCATCTACGATCTTGTGCCCTTGGGAGGGACTTGTAGATAGTCAGGCCTCTTAGCCTTTTTCTTTTGTAGTTGTCTGTACCTAGACATGTAATGCTTTCGTTGCTTGTATGCTCTGAATGATGGGTCATGTGACCCCTGTTTGTATTTAATGCTATGTGGCTCTTCTGGGCCTTTATCTATATGAGTTGTGTTATGTTATGATGCCATGTTGTACAACACATACTTGCATGTGTATGCGTACGTGTGACGTGCATTGCTATGTGTGGGATCCGACAATCTAGTTGTTTATCCTTGGCAGCCTCTCTTATGGGGAAATGTAGTCTAGTGCTTCCTTGAGCCATAGTAGTCCGTTACAGCCCGGTTCACCAGAGTCCTGCTAGCCCAGCACTACTGCTCAGGACACTTGACTGGCCGGCATGTGTTTCACTTCGTTCCTATGTCTGTCCCTTCGGGGGAATGTCACGCGGTGACATCCGGAGTCTTGCCTAGCCTGCTACAGCCCGGGTTCCCCGGAGTCCTGTTAGCCTAGTGCTACAGCCCGGATTCACACGCTGCTGACCGACATGCTCGATGTGAATCATGTATGCCTGTCCCCATAGGTTAGTGTCACTTTGGGTTCACGACTAGCCATGTCGGCCCGGGTTCTCTGTCATATGGATGCTAGCGACACAATCATATACGTGAGCCAAAAGGCGCAAACGGTCCCGGGCCATGGTAAGGCGACACCCGTGGAAATACCGTGCGTGAGGCCGCAAAGTGATATGAGGTGTTACCGGCTAGATCGATGTGACTTGGAATCGGGGTCCCGACATATAACGGGAAAACCGTAAGCATCAGGTGTAAAATCAGCAAAGTGGAACTTACTGGAATATATGTGCTAGTATTGCCGGTACGGCAAGAAAGGCTTCGGATACCAGCTCTCTTCAACTGAAGGTGCGGTACTCTTAATATCAGTGTAACTCTCAAAGGCGACACAACTCCCCACATTCCCTTGTTAATCTTATAGGATTCAAGTGGGCAGGACGCTACAATTCATATTCCTATGTTTACAAAATCCTACAAATGAAAGAGGCCCAAAGAGTTCAAAGTGTCCATCACAACCGACTATATAGACCTCTACACTGCAAATGTCCCTACTCATCTTCACTACAAGGAACATACTGTACTGCTATCATACTCCCTCCATTCCAAAACATAAGTCTTTGTAGAGATTTCCACTATGGATCACATACAGATCTATACATATACATTTTAGAATTTAGATTCACTCATTTTGCTCCATATGTAGTCCATGGTGGAATCTATACAAAGACTTGTATTTAGGAACAGAGAGAGTACTTATTAAAGAAGAATGGAAGAGGAACATGCTAAAGAAAAGCAAGCGGATTTTGGGTAATAAAATGTTCATTGCACAGTGCCGACACATGATGAACCAGAGTGCATTAAGAATGCAACTCCCCGCTGTCTCTCTATATGTGGTGCACATGCTTTTCGAAAGTAAAGTAGGAACATTAGCTGACCAATTAAACATTATATGTTTTAGTAATATCAGCATCATATCAGATTCGTATTTGAGCAACAAGTTCGGAATTATGAGTGGAAAGTTGTTTAGCTTGATGGATCCAGGAGCAGTGCTAAGCAGCTATGATGGTGGTACTAAATATAAAGGCATGTCTGCATGCAAGTCGCGTGACTTTTGTCATTTGGGTCAGTTGACCATTTCAGGCGGTTGGATGAAGATCCTACGTCTCCTAACCCTTCTTCTTCCTCGTCTTTGATTCTTCCCATACAGAACACCGCATGGGCCGCCGGCGAACCACCGGCCCTGACCCCCCACCCTCCCCTGAACCGCCCCCACCGCCTGTGTTCCTCCGCCACCCCACCCCCACCCCCGCCCCCACCCGCGTTGAGTTTTCTTCATTCGACGAGGCCCCACAACCGCCCCCACAACCACCGTCCCCACCCGAACCCCTTCCTTCGCACCGGAGAACTCCAGCGAGCTCTCAAAAATCGACTGGACCAATTTTGAAATTTAGTCTACTGTCATTTAATTAGTGTGGAATATAAAAGGGGAAAACCATAAGCATTGTGAGTATAGTGTTGAGCATGCCATGGCGGATCTGAAGGTGCAAACCGGACAAAGGAAACTTCACAACCAATGTTTGCTTTCAACTAACAAGTAAGTGATGGACAATAAATCAGAGTAAAGCAGTGGCGATCTATTTTCTTGGTGAGATAAATAAGTTGAGCAAATACGAAAAGAGTACCGCCTCTGGTGGGGCGCCATGTATGCATCTGCTGAGAATTTGACAGTGCTGCGGTAGCGATGGCTGTCGGCGGTGTGGAAGCATATCTAGGAGGGTAGACGGTGGCGGCGGGGCGTGGTGGATGAGACGGTCGTAGGAGCAGTGCCAGCAAGGTGGATGACGGCGGGGATGAAGCGAGAGGACGGGATGCAAGGATCCCGGTCCGAAGCCATGGATGAGAGAGGTCGATCTCTTGTAATGGACGACGGCATCGGGGTATCAGCTCCGGCATGGTGGAGGAGGACGACGGTGGATGGGGTGGCGGACGGAGGAGGCTGGGGTGGAGAGGGTGTTTTGGCGCCCACGGAGTACGAATGGGGAAATGGAGGGAGAGAGGAAGGGGGAAACCATGTCTTCAGGGCGCGTTTGTCTCAAATGCGAGGAAATTTACAAACTTAGCCCCCGTTTAAAATTTCCTACATCACAACAATATTAGTCGGTTGGGGATAGGGCGGTAATCTCGCATACACTGAATATTTGCTGACGAGAGTTTGTTTTGGCGCCCACTGTGTATGAATCGGGGAGGGAGTCGATTTCTGCCGAGGAGACACTGTGTTTTGGCGCCCACCGTGTATGAATCTGGGTGAGAGGCGGTTATGTCACGTTTGAGTGAAATTACAAACCTACCCCTATCTAAACCTATAGAAATCGAGCCGATAGGCTTTGCGTGTCAGGGATAGGCAATAATTTTCATCTCGCAGATTTTGGTTTCGGGTGGTTACTGCGACGTTCCCCGCTTTGCTCAAATTTTTGTAGAGTAAGAGTGCATGTTTACCGTGCCAACTCAATTCGAATCTAGTTTGTATTCTTATTTTGTTCGGGCAGGATCCATTTTCGATTGGAATGAAATTCTATATACATCAATTTTTTATATATACTTTCAAAAGCGCAACAAAGAATTCTGCTCCTTTATATATATAATATGATTTACAAATACAATGATCTCAAAATCATAAGGTTGAATTCAAAAAATTTAAACCAAATTATGTTCTACTATAATGTATGGATCAGTAATATCTACATATTAAATAACATAGATGCGCGTGAATTCATATGAGTATGCATGTTTGATAGATCAATTTTGGTTCGAGTATGAATTACATGTATCATCATTGCAAATTCAAATATTTGAATCCCTTTTATGTTGACTCCTTTCATGCCCATCTCTCTCGCATGCTCCTTCATGTAGCTATCACTCTCTTTTCTCAAGCTCACCTGCACGCTCACTTCATGTTTCTCCTATTTTCGCAAACATGGTCTCTCGACGTCTCCCTTGAGAAGTGTCACACTCTCCCTATCACTATACATTACACGGTTTTCATTATCTCTCACGTCTCTACCGTTCTCTAGTATCACTAGGTACCTAAGATTTCTTTTTCACCGCCACACACAATCTCACTCGTCTTTCACTTTGTCTTTCTCTCTATGGGGTTCTCTCACACACCCTATATCTCTCTCTAGATATGACTCATACCACTAAAATTACTCTCTCCCGCAGACACAATATTTCTTGCGGTCTCCTTTCCGTCTCCATCCCAGTTATAAAACTGACATTATTCATTTGTTTACCGGTCATACAAACTCCCCCCCTCTATCTCACACACACAACTCCTGCTTCCACTCCCCTTCCTGACTACCGTCTCTCTCTCTCTCTCTCATACACACACACACACACAAAACTCTTGCTTTCGCACCCCGACTCATATTTCTCTCACAAACACTGATCGACTAGCCTCCGTATAGGTTTATACACCCGCACACTCGTGCTTCCACTATCGCGTACATGTCTCTCTCGCGCTCCTTGTATCTATGTAGATTTTTCGTCCCTTCTTGAGACACGCCCTCTCGATCATGCACACACACACACACTATCGCCTCATTTTAAGTTGATACCACTCTTTGTGTCTTTGTCACACATGCACTCCGTCCTCCTCCTCTCTCCCTCTCTCTCACACACACAACACACACACACACATGGGCTTTTTGCAACAACTAGCAAGATGCCCATGCATTGCACGGAACATCAAGATGCATTTGTATGAGTTGTTTATCTTGTGGGAGAAAAAGGATTTATGAGGGAAGGCCTTATTTGCAAACATGGAGAGGGGTGTAGGTATCTTTTTGCAAAGTTGCCATAGTTTCCTTCCTATCCATCAGATATAAATCGAACGACCTATATTGCAGGATGGTAGGCACACCATCATCACCAACTCTATTTTTTATCTCCACTCTTATAAAAAGCATAGTTGGTGATGACGGTGTGCCTGCCATCCTGCAATATCGGCCGTCCGATCTATATCTAACAGATAGGAAGGAAACTATGACAATTTACCCGCACTCCTCTCCACATTTGCAGATAAGGCCTCCCTCGTTCATCCTTTTCCCCCACAAGATCTTGATTTTCCATGCAACGCACGGGCATCTTGCTAGTAAGAGTAGAAATTAGAGATATACCACTTCTCGAATCTTGAAACCAACCACATTCCTCCCTTATCTCATCAAAACCGCCAAAGGAATATATTTTGGTGAAACATAACATATTTTTAGTGATATACGTATTTCAAAACTAGACTCTTTTTTCTATAAAATCGGTGAATATGTATTAATCTACTTTGATCACGTGGCAACGCATTGGCACATTGCTACTAGTTATTAGTACTGTATAATTTTTTGGACACCAGACAAACGGTGGAGTGCATATACGAAGAGGACAGGCGCACGCACGCAGTCGGTCTCTCGCTGTCTTACACACATGAGAGTTACGTAAAGGCACCGTTAACAAATAAACCCTAAAGCCCTAGGTGCATGATTGCTGCATGCGCGGGTACCGGGTACGTGGTGGAGCGCACCTTTGTAGGAATAGTCAGCTCGCGTGATAATTTGATACATAGGAGTTGATGGTCAGGACCACAGGTGAATGACCTGGAGGCGGTGGCTCGCCAGTTGCCACTGGTCGAGTAGCCACATTTAAAATATCATTTTTTAGCGGGGTAAGATTTCTGATTTTCAATGGCGCGTCATAAGTACTAAGTAGTTTTTAGAACGATTGGTAGGGAGCGAAAATGGAATTCATAACTACTACCTTCTTGGCGTATGGTTGTATGGGTTATGTTGCGAGACGTTGAACCCGGTAGTTCTAGGGCAAACACTATGGTTTCGATGTTGGTTTTCAGTAATGAAAATCGGAAGGGGGAATCCCTTCTTTGATAAAAAAACTACTACCTCCATCCTGGTTTATTAGTCCCCATTGTATTTTGGGTCAAAGTTTGTCCACGAATTTTACTTGTAAATTGTGAATGGAAAACGAGATTTTGTTATACCCAGACAAAAAAGGACTGGAGGGAGTGATTGCTCTGACATGGACGCGACCTCTCATAGTGCAGGCATTGAACCTCGTGCACCAGCCAAGAGGGCCCCACTCGTTGCATGCCCGGCTGAACACGCCTCCTCGCCGCATGCAACCAGCTTCAGACTACCCCACCTACCTCCATTGAATCTGCACGTGTGCCGGCAACACGTCCTTCCGCGTCCCATAGCCCTGCCATCCTGCAATATAGGCCGTCCGATTTATATCTGACGGATAGGAAGGAAACTATGGCAATTTTTGCAGAAAGATACCCACACCCCTCTCCAGGTTTGCAAATAAGGCCTTCCCTCGTTCATCCTTTTCTCCCACAAGATAAACTACTCATACAAATGCATCTTGATGTTCCGTGCAACGCATGGGCATCTTGCTAGTTCTAAAAAACTTTCCATCATTTGCCACACTACTGGTTGCAGATGAAGAACCTACCCAAGCACAACGTGATACAGGAGCGACACACAATTACAAGCTGATATTCTATTGGATAATGGAGGCTATAACCAATTACTTTTATGGGAACAATAGCAACCAGGAAATTTGAAGGGTAGGTATGAACAAAATTGGAATTGCACATGCACTACTAAGAGATTCAATACACACATTACCAATCGTGGAGGAGTACGATGGTCGCGGCGGCCTTTGTGCATCGTGGTCGGCAACGGGAGTCAGTTCATTGTCCATGACAGTGGTGCTTCTACGCTTGGCATCGGCTTCCGGGAAGCAGATCCGAGACCGTGGAAGACGGTGCTGGGGAAGAGGCTCCGTGTATGACGACGATGGTGGAACGACTCCGGTGTGGCGTATGAGGTCGTCGATGAGGCAGATATGCTACGGTGGACGAGTGTGCCGATGTAGAAGGGGAGGAGCACGAAGGCTACGGTGCCGTGGAGACGTCTATTTTGTGGTGGGGATAGAAAATGGGGAGTATTCAGGTGTCCTACTCTAGATGCCGGGGTGGGGTTGGCTGGGTAGGGTGAACCTGAAGTTACCAAAACAGCCCCCTACCAAGCGTCATCTGTAGGCCTGTTTGAAGGCTATGATGGTAACTTCACACTGCTCGAAGCAGGGTTGCGGGAGATTTTTCCTGCCGACCTCAAAATTTTGTGACACTGAACTCCCCGTGTGGCATGTTGGGTGATTGGGCTAAGCAATTAGCGAGTAGTACTAGTAACTACTAGTACTCCCTCTATTTTTGTTAACTCTCCATATTAGGTTTGGCCGAAGTCAAACTTCCTAAAGTTTGACCAAGTTTATAGAAAAATATAAACATTTACCATAACAAATATGTATGATGTGAAAGTACATTCAATAATGAATCTAATGTTATTTATTTGTTATTGTATATGTTAATATTTTTTGTTATAAACTTATTGAGAGTTTACAAAACTTGACTTTGACCAATGCTAATATGCGAACATAAATAAAAACAGAGGGAGTACACATATGTTTTCTTAGTTTGTAGTGAAATAATCATTTGTTGTAATTGTGAAATAAATATATTTTGCTACTGACTTCGAATGTAATGGTCTATACAATTCAATAGTTACAATCATTGTTGAATTCCAAGATGTATACGGGGTCTATAGTACTTCACAATATTCTCAAACTCACATAATCCCAGTCAAATGAGAATCTAAATGCATTTCATAGTTATTACTTTGTAGGATGCCACAAAATCAACCATAACTCTACATCATCCATTACGAGTTCCGGCAAAACCCTTGAGGTTCGAACACTGGGGTGCGCATGAAGATCTCTCTCCCCCTAGCTCACACTCTCGCAATGATCTCAAAGCCTAGCTCGCCGAACCCGATGAACATGGGACACAAGAGTTTATACTGGTTCGGGCCATCGTTGTGGTGTAATACCCTACTCTAGTGTGGTTTGGTGGACTGCCTTGTAGGCTGGGGATGAACAAGTACAAGGGAAGAACAACCTCCTAAGGAGAGGTGTTCTTGAGCTCGATTAGTTTGTGCGTGTGTGGATGGTCTGGTTCCTCTCCAGATCTGATGAGGTTCCTCCCCCTCCATCGTGGTGGCTGGTCCTATTTATAGAGGCCCGGGTCCTCTTCCCAAATATTAGGCGGGAAGGGATCCCACAACGGCCAATTCGAAGGGGAACAACTAGTACAAGTTATCCTGACAAAAGCTGGTCTTCGCCTGCCAAAGGCTCTGGTGGTGACGCCGTCATGGGCTCCGTGATGACCTCCGTCCTGCCGTCCTGCTGGTCTTGGTCTCGTTGCACTGATATGGAAACCTTTGCCTGATGCCTTGGGACTCCTCGCTTGTGCTTGCCTCTTTAGAACCAAAGAGGCAACTGGTACTCTGCGCCCGCTGGCGCCCGCCTGGCCTTGGTCATCATGGCTCACATCACGGAAACCTCACGAGGTGCCCATCGCCTTGATCTCTCTGCTCCTCGCGAGCCAGCCTAGTGAGGCCACCCCTGAGGAGGTCTTGTGTTGTCCGCTTCGCGAGGCTTGGCCCCTCGTGAGGGTCTTGAGTGTTTGCTGATAAAGATGGCCATATCAGGCCGCTGGTAGAGCCACGCCCTGGGCTGCAGGCAGGCAAGTCTGGGTACCCCCGTTCCCAGAACGCCGACAGTAGCCCCCGGGCCCAAGGCGCACTCGTACTTGGCTTCGAGGCGAAGCCAAAGGGCAAGTGCGGAGCGCCGCATGCCCTAATAGCCTGCGGCCTTGATTGACGCATGGAGATTGACAGGACGTGGGTGTCTCCGCTTTCCCATGCTGCCTCGGCAACCGCCAGACTTGACGAGTCCATGTTGCATGCAGAAAAAGGTCATCATTACCTTAGATCATGGAGGCCGGCGGTTGGCCTCCTCCCGGCTATAAATGGGAAGGGGGAGGAGCCCCCGTCACCCATATCTTCCTCCACTCCTCCTGCTTCTTATTCTTCTTCTTCCTTGCCGCGACACCTATGGCGCCAGTGAAGAGGTTCTCGTCCGCCGAGAAGGGGAAAGCTTGCCAGGAGGGGCCTGGCTCGCCACCGTCTAAGAGGGCGCGCGGCCTCCCGTGCAAGCATGCCACAACCCCCACTACGGTCCCTCGTGGGCGTGGGCGAACTCCTTAGGCATCCAGCGCTGTCCTTGGCGGTCGTGACGATGCTTCTTCACGCGGCGGGAGTCGCTTAGGTTAGGGTAGCCCCGTCAATGAGGGGAGGCGCGCCATGGTCGCTCGGCCTCCCCGGCCGCGATTCCCTTTGGCGGATGTGCTGCCAGAGTTTGTCGTGTGGTCAGAGAAACCAGTCGGCACTTGGCTTCAACTTCCGCGCTCCTTCGCCAACGAACTGCTGGCCCCAGGTCCCGGCCTCTGGCTGCAAGCCGACGGCTGCTGCGGCAAGGCTTCATGGGTCGCGGTGGAGATCTCTGATACGGGCAATGTAGCCCTGGCCCGCGACTAGCAGACGTTCGCCCGCGCGCGCGGCCTGGGCAGGCGGTGCACCCTCCACTTCAAGTACGACGGTGCAACGACCCTCTTCGTGTTCCGGGAAGACGGTTGCCGCGCCGGATGCTGCCCTGAAGACGACGACGATGGTGGTGAGGTGCTTGGTCCTAGCGATGACCGTGACGAGCACGAGGGTGACCTTGCCCCCGGCGGTGGCCGTGGTTCGCCCAGCTACGGCAGCTCCTCCTCCGGCGAAAGCTCCAGCAACGGCGGATACGACCAGCCACCACACCGTTGGGCTTGCTTCGAGGACGGTGGCGGGTCATCCCGTCGCCATGCCCCGGTGAAGCACGAGGAGGGCTCTAGCTGAGTCCGAGGGGCCGATCCTCGCGAATAGCCGCGTTGCAGGAGCCGCTTTCACTTATCCTCTCCTTCCCTTTCCCTTGCATTGTCGGAAATGAATATGGGGGCCTGCGAGGGTGTGTAATGAACCATGGTGCTTATGTTGCTTTTTGTAGTGTGTTTATTGCTTCCGGGTTTTGTTGTGAGATCTTTGCCTTATACGGGTGTAGAGGGGTAACTTAGCTTGATGCATCCGGGGTAGCTTTGGCCTCATGAGGGCGTGCGTCTCTGGGCACCTGGTGGGGCTTCCCCACTATTGATTCGGGTGACATCGCGAAGCTGCAAAAATTCATTAAGAAATCCTTAACCCTTCCTGCATGAGGCCTTAGGTATGGGTTGGTTATGGCCGAACGCATCGCTTCGTGGTACCTGTGGGGCACGAACTAAAAGAGGATGCACCGATCACAAGCTCAGACGAGAACGCCTCACAGAGACCAGGGGAGTGCGCACACGCATACTACCTGTCCAGCCCCCTCGCAGGGCATGCGAGGGAGAGCGTCGGGCAACTGCCGCCCTCCCTGGCGAAAAACAAAGTATCGAGGGAAGAAACGGAAAGAAGAGGGGGTTCAACCAAACCATCAAGAAACGCTAGAACTCCAAATTTTATGAAAGGAAAAGAGGCAAGACAACTACAGAAAGCAAATGAATAGCCACGTCTGGCACCTAGTCTAGTCTTCTCACCAGCGCGGAGCTAAGTGCTGGGCGGCACTCAGGAGACTCCGGGGCGTGTACAGCCCCATTCATTATTACGTGAGAGTGTCACGAGCAGAGACCTTCATAGGCACCGAGCCTTGCTTCATGGGTAGAACTTCTGGAGGTGCTGGATGTTCCAGGCTTTCTGGATGGGGATCCTGTCCTACGTCTCCAGGCACGCGGCGCCAGGCCTGGAGACGCGGGCAATCCTAAAAGGGCCCTCCCACATGGGTGAGAGCTTATGCAGCCCTTCCCTGGAGAGCACCCGCCTCAGGACGAGATCGCCCACCTCGAGCATCCTAGAGCGGACACTGCGACAGTGGTACCGTCGCAGCGCCTGCTGGTATCTTGCCGCTCGGAGCGAGGCTTCACGGCGGCGTTCCTCCCCTTGCACAAGGTCCATCCCCCGCATGGCGTCCTGTTGCGTCTCATCAAACGCCAGGACCCGCGTGGAGCGATGCCCGACCTCATGAGGGAGAACCGCTTCTGCTCCGTACACGAGGAAGAACGGGGTCTCGCCTGTTGGCTTGGTGGCGGTGGTGCGGATGGACCACAACACAGATTGGAGCTCGTTGTGCCAGCCCCTGTCGTAGGCTTCGAGCTTCTTCTTGGAGGTCTGGGTCATGAGGCCTCTCAAGACCTCGGCGTTGGCGCGCTCTGCTTGGCCATTGCTCCTGGGATGTGCCACTGAAGCGTAGCAAATCCCCAGGCGCTCGCTGGAACGGGCCGAGGATGTCAAGCCCCCAGACCGCGAATGGCCACGAGAACGCGTCCAGGAGAACGCGTCCAGGAGACACAGCAGGTCGCACCCAGTGGTGGAGTCGACGATCTGGTCGATATGTGAAAGCGGGAACGGGTCTTGGGGACAGTCCTTGTTGAGGTTGGTGAAGTCGACACACATGCCTTCCTTCCCGCCTTTATTTGGCATGATGACAGGGTTCGCCAGCCACTCCGGGTACCGGACCTCACGAATGACACCTGCCGCCTCCAGCTTGCGAGTTTCCCGGACGATGAAGGACTGCTTCTCCATGGACTGTCACCGCGCCTTCTGCTTGACAGGGCGCACATTGGCGCACACCCTTAAGTGATGCTTGATTAGCCTCCTTGGGACCCCTATCAGCTGCTTGGGTTCCCAGGCGAATACCTCCTTGTTCGCGTGCAAGAACTTCATGTAGCGACCATACCTCAAACGGTCCAATCTCTGTGCTCCGGTGTCATCCCTGGATCAGTAATGCTGACACCACACAATACTTGAAGGATTTATAACAGAGTAGCAATCACACACTTATTACATCGAGAGTCTCAAAAGAGAACTTATTACAATAAATATGGCTTAAGGCCATCTAATAACGATAACAGTGGAAGGCTTGGAAGATAAGTGAGTCCATCAACCCCAACGGCATCACTGAGTATAGAACCACGACCTAAAAGCACCTTACTTGTCGTCTGAAAAGTCTGCAACATGAACGTTGCAACCCGAAACGGGTCAGCACATGGAATATGCTGGCAATGTAACACATAGAGAGCAATGAAAGAATAAGGCTATAAAATATGCATATTTGGCTGGTGGAAAGCTCTATGGTTACAGTTTTGCGTAAAGCCAATTTTTCCCTACTGTAAAGGAATACATTTTATTTAACTATCATGGTGGTTGTTAAACATTGAGAGTGTAGACACCCTCTCAATCCCAATTAAAACATCATCATTAAAACCCAACAAATTAATTAGAGTAACATGATGAGATTCACATGATAATCCAAGTACTAGATACTCAAGATGTCCATAACCGGGGACACGGCTAGCCATGATTAGTTTATACACTCTGCAGAGGTTTGCGCACTTTTCCCCACAAGACTCGATCTCCTCCGTTGGATTTCTTGCACTACATGGTGTTTGAGAAACGGATGACCGACACATAGTCTTTTAGAAGCACTCGCACCTTACGAACGGGTAGACCGTTACACCTACTTTCCCCTACATCTGCTAGTCTACCACTGTAAGAGTTCGCACAACTTAATCAACTATGCTAGAGCCCATAGTAGCTTGTGGCTGCACACGGAAGTTTCTAGTATGAATAATCTAATGATCCCTTTGAGCCTGGGTGGCGGTCCAGAAGAAAAACAGGCAATCGCTGGAATACCCAGGTGCCTCAATCCACCCAGATGTGTATTTAAGTTGCCACCTTAGATAAACCATTAATTTAACAATCTCACATCTGTCATGGATACACTCACCCAATCCACGTCTACTAGGATAGCATGGCATAATAAGCAAACGTAGAAGTAACTCCCAAAGGTTTCATAATAATAGGTAATAGGTTCTACCTCATCTACTTCCCAAACCCACAATTTAATTAGATCGTAATCATGCAATGTTTGAGGATTGATCTAATGCAATAAAAACTGGGTAATAGGAAGTATGATCAAAGTGTTACTTGCCTTGCCGATGATCCGTCAAACCTAGCGATTCGAAGAAGCAAGCGGCGCACTCCGGGTACTCTATCGCAAACAAACAAGCATACAATAAGTACTCAATTAATGCACAAGTAAAACTCAAATAAGAGATCTAACCAGAAAGTTCAACTTAAGAACTCCGGTTGGCAAAAAGAACCAAATCGAATGAAGCAATGAAAGACAAATGACAAAAGAAACAAGCTTCGTTTACTAATCTGGATCTAGGTCAAATTTGACGGAGGAAAAAACTTGTTTGAGTTGGTTAAACAGAAAGAGGGTTTCGAGACGAAACTCCAGGCGCTTGAATCGCCTGATTCCGATAAACGAGCGAAAAGTTATACTAGAATGAAAATCGGATCAGGAATCGCGATCAGAAAAATCGTGGAACAAATCCGAGAAAAAGAAAAACGACGAACAGATTAACGAACGAATGTTCGTTATCTGAATCTAAACGATGAACGCGTTCGTTAACACGAACGTACGAGCGAACGCTCGCTAATTAACTAAATCGAGAAAAAATCGATCTATCTAAAAAACGAATCTGAAAAAACCCGAAAAAACCGGCGAAAACCAACGGTTTTCTAAAAAAACCGGTGGGCGGCGGCGGTTCGACCTCGTCGGCGGTGGCTAGGGTTAGGGTTTAGGAGGTGGCGGCTTGGGCTTGGGGCGCGGGTCGGGTGGGCTGCGGGGCTCGGGGCGGCGCTATATAAAGGCTCCCCCGGAGGAGTCCGGGCCTAACACGGCCCGTAGGTCGGTTCGCGTTTTTTTTAATAATTACGCTCAGAAAAAAACACAATAAATACTAAACGGACTTCAAAAATCCCGAAATAAATTTTCCCCGGCTTCTAAAATCAAGCCGCACAGGATGAACATTTATTTGGGGCCTAAATGCAATTTTGAAAAACACGCATTTTTCCTAAATTCAAATAAAATAGCAAATAAAACCAAAATAAAATCTTATTTGATTTTATTATTAAATCCTTAGTATTTCTTTATTTTGGGAAAGTCATTTTATTCCCTCTCTCATATTTTTGTAATAGAAATAATTGAAGATAAAATAAATAAAATCAAATGATCCTATTTTCAAATTTTGAGAAAACTCAAATATGAAAATAACGAAATTCCCAACTCTCTGTGAGGGTCCTTGAGTTGCGTGAAATTTCTAGGATCAACCAAAATTCAATAAAATATGATATGCAATGATGATCTGTTGTATAATATTCAAAATTGAAAATTGGGGATGTTACAAACCTACCCCCCTTAAGATGAATCTCGCTCTCGAGATTCGAGTTGGCTAGAAAATAGGTGAGGGTGGTCCTTCAACAGATCTTCCTCTCGCTCCCAGGTGGCTTCATCCTCCGTGTGGTGGCTCCACTGAACTTTGCAAAACTTGATAACCTTGCTGCGGGTGACTCGGCTGGCATACTCAAGAATCTTAACCGGTTTCTCCTCATAGTCAAATCACTATCCAACTGAATCGCTTCCAGCGGCACTGTATCTCTCAGTGGTATATCAACCATCTCTACGTGGCACTTCTTCAACTGGGAAACATGGAACACGTCGTGAACTCCTGACAATCCTTCGGGCAATTCCAACTTATAGGCTACTTCTCCCATACGCTCCAAAACTTTGTATGGTCCTACAAAACGTGGCGCTAACTTTCCCTTAACTCCAAAGCGCTTAACTCCTCGAAGTGGAGATACTCGAAGGTAAACTCAGTCTCCGACTTTGTAAACTGTCTCCTTGCGTTTAGAATCTGCGTAGCTCTTCTACCTGGACTGGGATACCTTGAGCCTATCGCGAATCAATTTTACCTTCTGTTCAGACTCCTTAATCAGATCCGGTCCAAACAACTAACGGTCTCCAACTTCATCCCACGACAATGGGGTCCTGCACCTCCTTCCGTACAAGGCTTCAAAAGGGGACATCTTCAAACTGGATTGATAACTGTTGTTGTAAGAGAACTCTGTGTCTGGCAAATTCTCGTCCCAACTAGATCCATAATCTAGCGCACAAGCTCTCATCATATCCTCCAAAATCCGACTGACTCTCTCGGTCTGTCCATCTGTCTGCGGATGGAAAGCTGTACTGAACTCTAGCCTGGTACCCAAAGTTTCATGCAACTGATTCCAGAACTTTGAGGTAAACTGGGTTCCTCTATCTGATACAATGCTCCTTGGAACTCCATGCAGACATACGATCCTGGTCATGTATATCTTTGCCAACTTGGCACTAGTATAGGTAGTCTTCACTAGAATGAAATGAGCTACCTTTGTCGAACGATCGACTACAACCCAAATGGAGTCATAGCCTGAACGAGTTCTGGGCAATCCCGTGATAAAATCCATGCCTAACTTATCCCACTTCCATACGGGTATTGGCAATGGCTGTAGCAATCCTGCTAGCTTCTGATGCTCTGCCTTTACTCTCTGACATACATCACAAACTGCTACATACTCCGCAATATCCTTCTTCATCCTGGTCCACCATAAAGTATCCTTCAAATCCAAATACATCTTGGTATTTCCTGGGTGAATCGAATATGGTGAATCATGGGCCTCTTGCAGAATCAACTTCCTGATCTCCGGGTCGTTGGGCACATAAACACGGTCTTCAAACCATAAGGTATCGTGCTCATCCTCACGAAATCCTTTAGCTTTTCCTTTGCTCATTTTCTCCTTAATAGAAGCAATCTCCTTGTCAGTCCTTTGAGCTTCTCTGATCTTATCCATCAAAGTAGACTGAATCTCCAATGCTGCTACATAGCCTCTCGAGACTATCTCCAAACATAGCTCACGGAGATTTTCGGCTAACTCCCTGGGTAAATCTCCCATCATTAGGGTGTTGACATGAATTTTACGGCTCAGCGCATCGGCTACTACATTAGCCTTTCCGGGGTGATAATGCAATATCATATCATAATCTTTGATGAGCTCCAACCATCTCCTTTGCCTGAGATTCAACTCCTTCTGCGTGAAAATGTACTTCAAACTCTTGTGATCCGTATACACCTCATGGTTTCCAATGAGAAAATGTCTCCAAGTCTTCAATGCATGTACTACGGCTACTAACTCCAAATCATGGGTGGGATAATTCAACTCATGAGATTTAAGCCGTTGTGAGGCATAGGAAACAACTCTTCCTTCCTGCATAAGCACTGCTCCAAGTCCTCGCCGTGAAGCGTCGCAATACACCTCATAATCCTTGGTCTGATCTGGCAAAATCAACACTGGTGATGTAACCAGATGTTTCTTCAACTCCTGGAAACTGGCCTCACATTCCTCAATCCATATGAACTTGGTATCCTTCTTCAACAACTCCATCATAGGTTTCGCAATCTTCGAGAAATTTTCAATGAATCTCCGGTAGTGTCCTGCAAGTCCAAGAAAACTCCGGATCTCTGCAACAGTTGTTGGCGCTTCCCAATTTGTCATAGTGTCAACCTTAGTGGGATCTACTGCTATACCTTCTCCGGATATAACGTGTCCGAGAAATCCAACTTCCTTCAACCAAAACTCACATTTGCTAAATTTAGCATATAACTAATGTTCTATGAGCTTACCAAGTACCAAACGCAAATGCTCCTTATGCTCCTCTTCATTTTTCGAGTAAACCAGGATATCATCAATGAACACTATGATGAACTTATCCAAAAACTCCATAAACACTTTGTTCATCATGTTCATAAAATATGCAGGTGCGTTAGTCAGACCAAATGACATAACAGTATACTCGTACAGCCCATACCTAGTGGTAAAAGCCGTCTTAGGTATATCCTGTTCTCGAATCTTCAACTGATGGTATCCTGATCGCAAATCGATCTTGGAAAATACCTTAGCTCCTTGCAATCGATCAAACAGATCATTGATCATCGGTAGTGGGTACTTGTTCTTGATGGTTATTTCATTCAATCCTCGATAATCAACAACCATCCTTAACGATCCATCCTTCTTCTCCACTAGAAGTACTGGCGATCCCCAAGGCGAAGAACTTGGGCGGATATATCCTTTGTCCAGTAACTCCTTAATCTACTTCTTAATCTCTTAAAAATCCTTTGTGGGCATCCTATATGGTCTCTTAGATATTGGCCCTGTGCCTGGCAAAAGCTCAATCAAAAACTCAATATCTCTATCCGGTGGCATGCCTGGCAACTCCTCTGGAAATACATCAGGGAAATCCTTCACTACTGGTACTTCCTCCTGCACAACTCCTGTTAACGAATTTACTTGAGTCCTTTTAGGCACATGCCGGGATACATACTTGATCCTTCTCCCTTCTGGGGTGGTAAGCAAAATTGACTTACTGGCGCAATCGATGTTCCCTCCATACATCGATAGCCAATCCATACCCAGAATTACATCCAAACCTTGTGATTCCAAAATGATTAAATCCAAGGGAAACACATGCCTACCTATACTCAGTGGCACTTGAAAACATCCCTTACTAGCCATATACTCCGCTCCTGGTGAGATTACTAACATGGGTGTTCTAGGAACTTTGGTGGGCAGGTTATACTTATCCACAAATCCCCTTGATATGTATGAATGCGATGCACCAGTATCAAAAAGAACGAGTGCAGTAAATGACTTAACCAAAAACTTACCGATTACTGCATCCGGCTACTCTTCAACCTCATCCACGTTAACATGGTTTACCTGTCCCCTGTTGAAAGGGTTCGGCTTCTTCCCAGAGCTTCCATTGCCATTTCCATTCTGAGATTCAGGACATTCATTGGCATAATGTCCGATCTTCTGGCACTTAAAGCAAGTGACTTGGCTCAGGTCTCTCTTGGCTGGGGTTGATGGGTTGGTACGGTTCTGGCCGTTGCTTCCTCCATTCCCATTACCATTCTTGGGGCCATTATGATTGTGCGAGCTACCTCCTCCATGGGTATGCTGAAAATGTCCTCCCAGTCTAGGGGTAAAACGTGGCTTCTGCTGAGCTCCTGAATTGTACTTTCCTTGGCCATACTTCCTCTTGCGATTCTCAATCTGCTACTGCTTCCCTTCAATCATGAGAGCACGATCTACCAACTCCTGGTAGTTGTTGAAGGTTGCTACCATCAACTGCATGCTCAACTCATCATTCAGCCCTTCCAGAAACTTCTCCTGCTTAGCTGCATCCGTAGCAATGTCATCTGGGGCATAACGTGCTAGCTTACTAAAGTCCTCCACATACTGGCCAACTGTCAGTCCTCCTTGGCGCAAGTTGCAAAACTCACACTTCTTCATGGCCATAGCTCCTGCTGAAACATGGGCAGTACGGAAAGCCTGCTGGAACTGGTCCCATGTGATAGTATCGATAGGGAAAGTGGCCATGAAATTCTCCCACCATGATGTTGCGGGTCCGTCAAGCTGATGTGCGGCAAACTTCACCTTTTCCGCATCTATGCATCCTGCCGTGGTCAACTCCCTAGCTGTCTTGCGGAGCCAATCATCTGCTACTATCGGCTCGGTGCTACTGGAAAACACCGGCGGATTCAGCCTAAGAAAACGGGCTAAGTGATCAACATGTAATGGTGGTGGTGGTGGGTTGTTGTTGTTGTTCCCCTGATTCTGATTCTGAACTAGCAACTGCATTAATGTTTTCTGCTGCTGGATCAACTGAGTGAGCTCCGGTGGGAAGGTAAATCCGGGGTCACGTCTCGGAGGCATCTGAGGGTTTAGAAAAGATGAGATTTAAGAATAGAGAGGGGTCTAGAGAGAAAACACTACCCATATGCACATGAGGCAAAAGCAAACAATTCACTTCATTCAATCAAACAAGGGCATACAATCGATTTAACTATCGCAAAAGTGCTCAGACAACTATATGTACATGGTGGACTACTACTACTGATGGGGTGGTCTAGTAGAAATATTCTTCGGTTGCAGACTCCATGATATCTGCTCTTGCTTCATCAACATAGTCATCATTGCTATCATCTGGATCCGAGTTGGTGTCGTTGATGATGATGTAGTCTTCCGGGCGAATCTCCTTGGGTTCTTCGTCTTCTTCTACTGGTGTAGGGCCTCCCATAAATATTCCAATCTTCATTGTTAGGTCGGAATTCTTGTCCACTAGTACTTCGATTTCCTCTTCATAATCTTCACGTGTAGCCTTGAGTTCTTCCTCCAGTTCCTTGATTCTTGTCCTCGCCTTCTTCAGATCTATCATGTCGGTGCACATCTGGTTCTCCTGGCGTCGTATGTGCTGGTTTAACTCCTGGATAAAAGCTGCAATTGATCTATCCTTCCTGGTGCTGATCATCTCCCAGTGCTCATCTCGACGCCCACAAATCTGGTAGATAGTATCCTTGAGATCATTGCGGTAAACTTCTCCAATGCGTCCCATGGCGATGTGAGCTGCCATGCTCTTTCCTAGACTCCAGGTTGGCGCATCAAAGGAAAACTCTATGGGCTCAGTGACTGGCATGAACATCCTTCCTGGAACTTGAACTTGAATCATCCAGCGCTCCTCTTCCGGTAGAGTGGCGTTGTAGGTTCCGGTGAAGCTTGGTACTTCTATGTTCAGATATCTAGTGACTTCCTTCAAGTGACGTCCAAAGGGTGTATCTTCATCCGGTTGCGTGAACTTGTTCCTTGCATCCGCCATCCTAAAAGAGTAGAAGAGATGAGAGTCAGAATGAGAAGAGTGAGTAGTGATCTAAGGCTTTAGCTTAGTGGTCGTGCCCTACAGTCAGCGTGTGCTCTGATACCATCTTGTAGCGACCAGACCTCAAACGGTCCATTCTTTGTGCTCCGGTGTCATCCCTGGATCAGTAATGCTGACACCACACAGTACTTGAAGGATTTATAACAGAGTAGCAATCACACACTTATTACATCGAGAGTCTCAAAAGAGAACTTATTACAATAAATATGGCTTAAGGCCATCCAATAACAATAACGGCGGAAGGCTTGGAAGATAAGTGAGTCCATCAACTTCAACGACATCACTGAGTATAGAACCACGACCTAAAAGCACCTTACTTGTCGTCTGAAAAGTCTGCAACATGAACGTTGCAACCCGAAACGGGTCAGCACATGGAATATGCTGGCAATGTAACACATAGAGAGCAATGAAAGAATAAGGCTATAAAATATGCATATTTGGCTGGTGGAAAGCTCTATGGTTATAGTTTTGTGTAAAGCCAATTTTTCCCTACTGCAAAGGAATACATTTTATTTAACTATCATGGTGGTTGTTAAACATTGAGAGTGTAGACACCCTCTCAATCCCAATTAAAACATCATCATTAAAACCCAACAAATTAATTAGAGTAACATGATGAGATTCACATGATAATCCAAGTACTAGATACTCAAGATGTCCATAACCGGGGACACGGCTAACTATGATTAGTTTATACACTCTGCAGAGGTTTGCGCACTTTTCCCCACAAGACTCGATCTCCTCCGTTGGATTTCTCGCACTACATGGTGTTTGAGAAACGGATGACCGAGACATAGTCTTTCAGAAGCACTCACACCTTACGAACGGGTAGACCGTTACACCTACTTTCCCCTACATCTGCTAGTCTACCACTGTAAGAGTTCACACAACTTAATATACTATGCTAGAGCCCATAGTAGCTTGTGGCTGCACACGGAAGTTTCTAGTATGAATAATCTCATGATCCCTTTGAGCCTGGGTGGCGGTCTAGAAGAAAAACAGGCAATCGCTGGAATACCCAGGTGCCTCAATCCACCCAGATGTGTATTTAAGATGCCACCTTAGATAAACCATTAATTTAACAATCTCACATCTGTCATGGATACACTCACCCAATCCACGTCTACTAGGATAGCATGGCATAATAAGCAAACGTAGAAGTAACTCCCAAAGGTTTGGTAATAACAGGTAATAGGTTCTACCTCATCTACTTCCCAAACCCACAATTTAATTAGATCGTAATCATGCAATGTTTGAGGATTGATCTAATGCAATAAAAACTGGGTAATAGGAAGTATGATCAAAGTGTTACTTGCCTTGCTGATGATCCGTGAAACCTAGCGATTCGAAGTACCAAGCGGCGCACTCCGGGTACTCTATCACAAACAAACAAGCATACAATAAGTACTCAACTAATGCATAGGTAAAACTCAAATAAGAGATCTAACCAGAAAGTTCAACTTAAGAACTCCGGTTGGCAAAAAGAACCAAATCAAACGAAGCAACGAAAGACAAACGGCGAAAGAAACAAGCTTCGTTTACTAATCTGGATCTAAGTCAAATTTTATAGAGGCAAAAACTTGTGTGAGTTAGTTAAACGGAAAGATGGTTTCGAGACGAAACTCCAGGCGCTTGAATCGCCTGAGTCCGATAAACGAGCGAAAAGTTATACTAGAACGAAAACCGGATCAGGAATCGCGATCAGAAAAATCGCGGAACAAATCCGATAAATAGAAAAACGACGAACAAATTAACGAACGAACGTTCGTTATCTGAATCTAAACGATGAACGCGTTTGTTAAAACGAACGAATGAGCGAACGCTCGCTAATTAACTAAACCGAGAAAAAACGATCTATCTAAAAAACGAATCAAAAAAAACCGAAACAACCCGGTAAAAACTAATGGTTTTCTAAAAAACCGGCGGGCGGCAGCGGTTCGACCTCGTCGGCGGCGGCGCGGCGGCGCTGGCGGTGGCGACGGCTGGCGGCGGCTAGGGTTAGGGTTTAGGCGGCGGCGGCGGCTTGGGCTTGGGGCGCGGCTTGGGTGGACTGCGGGGCTCGGGGCGGCGCTATATAAAGCCTCCCCCGGAGGAGTCCGGGCCTAACACGGCCCGTAGGTCGGTTCGCGTTTTTTTAATAATTACGCTCAGAAAGAAAAACAAAAGAAATACTAAACGGACTCCAAAAATCCCGAAATAAAATTTCCCCGGCTTCTAAAATCAAACCGCACAGGATGAACATTTATTGGGGCCAAAATGCAATTTTGAAAAACGCGCATTTTTCCTAAATTCAAATAAAATAGCAAATAAAACCAAAATAAAATCTTATTTGATTTTATTATTAAATCCTCAATATTTCTTTATTTTGGGAAAGTCATTTTATTCCCTCTCTCATATTTTTGTAATAGAAATAATTGAAGATAAAATAAATAAAATCAAATGATCCTATTTTCAAAATTTGAGAAAACTCAAATATGAAAATAACGAAATCCCCAACTCTCTCCGAGGGTCCTTGAGTTGTGTGAAATTTCTAGGATCAACTAAAATGCAATAAAATATGATATACAATGATGATCTATTGTATAACATTCCAAATTGAAAATTTGGGATGTTACACTTCACCAATGCCTCCTCTTGACCCGGGTCGAGGCTGGTGCCTATGGTGAAGGTGGCTCCCGAGGATCCATCTTCCTCGACCGGCACATGCTTCGTTTCGGCCCGGTCTTGAGTGAACAACTGCTTCTTCTTCGCCGGCATGCTACATGCTAAATAGGGCTTTCATGAAGAGATTGTGCGTGCGAGATAGAGAGCGATGTGCGGGCCTTGAGGTGGGCAGGGGCCGGGTGAGGGTGTCAAAATGTGTGCGTTGATGCAAGTGTTACATGCAATCGTGCTAGGGACGGACGAATCGAGATAGATGGTTGTTGTGTTACGGATGCTCCTCTCTCTCTATCTCACACACACATACAAGTACAAATAGAAGACCATTCTCTCGTGTATACACAACGTATCGACATCTCTCTATGTCTCACTCATGCATGATCATTTGCACATTCACACCTCTCTATGTCTCTATAACATGCACACCGTCTCCACATTGCCCTTCCGCCACAACACACATATTGACACATACACACGTTCTCTCTCAGTCACACACACAAAATCAGTATTAAAAAAAACTAGGGCGTACCTAAAACGTCTGAATCCAAATAAACACAAACTGAAACTAAATCCAAATATATGGAAATATTGTAGCATGAAGAACTTTTCCAGGAAAAAAGTTGAGTAATATTCAGGGATTGTTTTCACACACACAAAAAGGTTCGGTGGATGTCCTTCGAGCGTGACATGGTGACGCACTGTTCGATCGACCGTGCGGCCGCGGTTCACGCGCTTGCACATGATTCCGTATCGTGGCTGTGGTAACTAATATAAGTGATGCCTTAGTTTAATGTTTACGTGTACTATTACGGTTTTCTTTTAAGTTTGACCAACCCTATATAAAACTAAACTAAGCTCCCATACGTGCACTCATCAATATGCCGCCATCGCTGTTGCGCATGCCGGCGACCGCCTGCTCCGGCCAACCATTTCTCGCCCATCACCGCCGTGTCGCCGCCATCCCTGTGCCATGAAGCTGAAGGCTCGCTGATATGTCTCCAACGTATCTACTTTTCCAAACACTTTTGCCCTTGTTTTGGACTCTAACTTGCATGATTTGAAGGGAACTAACCCGGACTGACGCTGTTTTCAGCAGAATTGCCATGGTGTTATTTTTGTGCTAAAATAAAAGTTCTCGAAATGACCTGAAAATTTACGGAGACACATTTTGGAATTTATAAAAAATACTGGCGAAAGAATCAGTGTAAGGGGGCCCACACCCTTTCCATGAGGGTGCAGGGTTCGCCCCCTGCCTCATGGGCCCCCTGTCAGATTTCGGGTTCCGGCAAAACCCTTGATGTTCGAACACTGGGGTGCGCATGAAGTTCTCTCCCCCTCCCTAGTTCGCACACTCTACGATCTCACGGCCTAGCTCGACGAACCCAAAGAACATGAGACACAAAATTTATACTAGTTCGGGCCACCGTTGTGGTGTAATACCCTACTCCGCTGTGGTGTGGTGGATTTCCTCTTGTGGGCTGAGGATGAACAGTACAAGGGAAGAACAGCCTCGCGAGGAGAGGTGTTCTTGTGCTTGGTGTGCTTGTGTGGTTGAAGATCGGAATCAGATCTCCCCCTCTCCTATGGTGGTGGCTAGTCCTATTTATAGAGGCCCTAGTCCTCTTCCCAAATATTGAGCGGGAAGGGATCCCACAACGGCCAAATTCGAAGGGAGACAACTAGTACAAGCTATCCTGACAAAAGTAGTCTTCGCCTGCCAAAGGCTTTGGTGGTGACTAATACGTCTCCAACGTATGTATAATTTTTGATTGTTCCATGCTATTATATATTATGTTTCGGATGTTTAATGGGCTTATTTATACACTTGTATATTATTTTTGGGACTAACCTATTAACCAAAGGCCCAGCCCAAATTGCTGTTTTTTTGCCTATTTCAGTGTTTCACAGAAAAAGAATATCAAACGGAGTCCAAACGGAATGAAACCTTCGGGAGCGTGATTTTTTTGGAAGAAACATGATCCAGAGGACTTGGAGTGGACTTCAAGCAACCAACGAGGAAGCCACGAGGCAGGGGGGCGTGCCCACCCCCTGGGCACGCCCTCCACCCTTGTGGGCCCCTCATGGCTCCACCGACCTACTTCTTCCTCCTATATATACCTACGTACCCTGAAAACATCCGAGGGCACCACGAAAACCTAATTCCACCACCGCAACCTTCTGCACCCATGAGATCCCATCTTGGGGCCTTTTTCGGCGCTCCGCCGGAGGGGGCATTGATCACGGAGGGCTTCTACATCAACACCATAGCCTCTCCGATGATGTGTGAGTAGTTTACCTCAAACCTTCGGGTCCATAATTATTAGCTAGATGGCTTCTTCTCTCTCTTTGGATCTCAATACAAAGTTCTCCTCGAGTCTCTTGGAGATCTATTCGATGTAATCTTCTTTTGCGGTGTGTTTGTCGAGATCCGATGAATTGTGGGTTTATGATCAAGATTATCTATGAACAATATTTGAATCTTCTCGGAATTCTTTTATGTATGATTGGTTATATTTGCAAGTCTCTTCGAATTTTCAGTTTGGTTTGGCCTACTAGATTGATCTTTCTTGCAATGGGAGAAGTGCTTAGCTTTGGGTTCAATCTTGCGGTGCTCGATCCCAGTGACAGTAGGGGAAACGACACGTATTGTATTGTTTCCATCGAGGATAAAAAGATGGGGTTTATATCATATTGCATGAGTTTATCCCTCTACATCATGTCATCTTGCTTAAAGCGTTACTCCGTTCTTATGAACTTAATACTCTAGATGCATGATGGATAGCGGTCGATGTGTGGAGTAAAAGTGGTAGATGCAGGCAGGAGTCGGTCTACTTGTCACGGACGTGATGCCTATATACATGATCATACCTAGATATTCTCATAACTATGCTCAATTCTATCAATTGCTTGACAGTAATTTGTTCACCCACCGTAATACTTATGCTTTCTTGAGAGAAGCCACTAGTGAAACCTATGGCCCCCGGGTCTATTTTCCATCATACAAGTTTCCAATCTATTTTACTTTGCAATCTTTACTTTCAAATTTATATCATAAAAATACCAAAAATATTTATCTTATTATTATTATCTCTATCAGATCTCACTCTTGCAAGTGGTCGTGAAGGGATTGACAACCCCTTTATCGCGTTGGTTGCGAGGTTCTTATTTGTTTGTGTAGGTACGAGGTGACTCGCGCGTGGTCTCCTACTGGATTGATACCTTGGTTCTCAAAAACGGAGGGAAATACTTACGCTGCTTTGCTGCATCACCGTTTCCTCTTCAAGGGAAAACCAATGCATGCTCAAGAGGTAGCAAGAAGGATTTTTGGCGCTGTTGCCGGGGAGATCTACGCCAAGTCAAGACATACCAAGTACCCATCACAACTCTTACCCTTCGCATTACATTATTTGCCATTTACCTCTCGTTTTCCTCCCCCCACTTCACCCTTGCCGTTTTATCCGCTTCTCTCCCATTGTTTTCTTTGTGCCATGGCTGATTCAAAAAGGGCTAAGGGTCCTCACCCGGGTTTTACTCTGGATAGTCCTTGTGTCCTCTCTAAGCTCATAAATAATGATGCTATGGAAAGACCTACCGGGGTTATCAACGATGGTTTGAATAATTTTGATGAAGATGATCCCGGAATTTTTCGTCATTTACTTGACGAATCTTTGAAAGATGCTTGCGATAGGATATTAAGGATCCGAGCTAGCTATGTGCCCCAACATCAAATTGAGATATACTTGAAAAGCTTTTATATGTACCATCTTCGTTGAAACAAGTTCTTGATTCTATTTTTGAAGAAGGTTTTTTTGAGGGGGATCCCATAGATACTTATGAAAAGATGAAAACTATATTTGGGCACCGCATGAGTGAGAAGGTGGATTCCACCTCTCTTTTGTGCTTTTACCAAAATGAAATGATCAAAGAAATGAAGGCTAGTTTAGATGCAAATTTTTGTAACGTGCTTAATCTTTATTCCACCATTAATGGCCACGTGCTCTCTCAAAATAGAAAGATAAATGCAATAGAAAATAAATTTTCTATTTTCTTTCCCAATACCAAAGATGGCAATACCTAGACCTATCCTCGCTTTTATGCCTAGCTAGGAGGCAACCCAATTTTATTTTTATTCCTTGCTTTTTGTTCCTGTTTAGTAATAAATAATTCATCTAGCATCTGTTTTGGTTGTGTTTGTTGTGTTTAATTAGTGTTTGTGCCAAGTAGAACCGTTGGGAAGACTTGGGGAAAGTCTTTTTGATCTTGCCGTAAAAAACAGAAACTTTAGCGCTCGCGAGACTTGCTGCCATTTTTTATTGGAGAGTGCTATTTAGTTAATTATTTTTGAAGATGATTAATAGATAAATTCCTCACATCCAGCAATTTATTTTAGAATTCTTGGGGTTCCATAAGTATGCGTTTGATACAGATTACTACAAACTGTTCTGTTTTTGACAGATTCTGTTTTTCTTGCGTTGTTTGCTTATTTTGATGAATATATGGCTAGTAATGGAGTTTATAAACCATATAAAAGTTGTAATACAGTAGGTTTAACACCAATATAAATAAATAATGAGTTCATTACAGTACCTTGAAGTGGTGTTTTGTTTTCTTTCACTAACGGAGCTCACGAGATTTTTTTGTTAAGTTTTGTGTTGTGAAGTTTTCAAGTTTTGGGTAAAGATTTGATGGATTATGGAAGAAGGAGTGGAAAGAGTCTAAGCTTGGGGATGCCCAAGGATCCCCAAGGTAAAATCCAAGGACACCAAAAAGCCTAAGCTTGGGTATGCCCCGGAAGGCATCCCCTCTTTTGTCTTCGTTCATCGGTAACTTTACTTGGAGCTATATTTTTATTCACCACATGATATCTGTTTTGCTTGGAGCGTCTTGTATGATTTGAGTCTTTGATTTTTAGTTTACCACAATTATCCTTTCTTTACACACCTTTTTAGAGAGACACATATGAATCAGGATTTATTAGAATACTCTACGTTCTTCACTTATATCTTTTGAGCTATAGTTTTTGCTCTAGTGCTTCACTTATATCTTTTAGAGCACGGTGGTGGTTTTATTTAAAGAAATAATTGATCTCTCATGCTTCACTTATATTATTTTGAGAGTCCTTTAGAACAGCATGGTAATTTGCTTTTAGGCATAATAAAAAGTTTCATATAAGTGCATTGAATACTATGAGAAGTTTGATACTTGATAATTGTTTTGAGATACGGAGATGGTGACATTAGAGTCATGCTAGTTGAGTAGTTGTGAATTTGAGAAATACTCCCGCTGTTCCAAATTACTCGTCGCAGAAATGGATGTATCTAGAACTAAAATACATCTATATACATCCATACTTGCGACAAGTAATTCGGAACGGAGGGAGTACTTGTGTTGAAGTTTGTGATTCCCGCAGCATGCACGATGGTGAACCGTTATGTGATGAAGTCGGAGCATGATTTATTTATTGATTGTCTTCCTTATGAGTGGCAGTCGGGGACGAGCGATGGTCTTTTCCTACCAATCTACCCCTCTAGGAGCATGCCCATAGTACTTTGTTTTGATAACTAATAGATTTTTGCAATAAGTATGTGAGTTCTTTATGACTAATGTTGAGTCCATGGATTATATGCACTCTCACCCTTCCACATTTGCTAGCCTCTCTATTACCGCGCACTTTTCGCCGGTATCATACACCCACCATATACCTTCCTCAAAACATCCACCATACCTACCTATCATGGCATTTCCATAACCATTCCGAGATATATTGCCATGCAACTTTCCACCGTTCCGTTTGTTATGACACGCTTCATCATTGTCATATTGCCATGCATGATCATGTAGTTGACATCGTATTTGTGGCAAAGCCACCGTTCATACATACATGTCACTCTTGATTCATTGCATATCAGGGTACACCGCCGGAGGCATTCACATAGAGTCATATTTTGTTCTAAGTATTGAGTTGTAATTCTTGAGTTGTAAGTAAAAAGAAGTGTGATGATCATCATTATTAGAGCATTGTCCCAGTGAGGAAAGGATGATGGAGACTATGATTCTCCCACAAGTCGGGATGAGACTTCGGACGAAAAAAGAAAGAAATAAAAGAGGCCAAAAGAAAAAAAAGAAAGAAGGCCCAAATGTATATATATATATATATATATATATATATATATATATATATATATATAATGAGAGAAAAAGAGAGAAGGGACAATGTTACTATCCTTTTTCCACACTTGTGCTTCAAAGTAGCACCATGATCTTCATGATCTTCATGATAGGGAGTCTCCTATGTTGTCACTTTCATAAACTAGTGGGAATTTTACATTATAGAACTTGGCTTGCATATTCCAATGATGGGCTTCCTCAAATTGCCCTAGGTCTTCGTGAGTGATACGTCCATTTTGCATCATGCTTTTATATCGATATTTATTGCATTATGGGCTGTTATTACACATTATGTCACAATACTTATGCCTATTCTCCCTTATTTTACAAGGTTTACATAAAGAGGGAGAATGTCGGCAGCTGGGATTCTGGGCTGGAAAAGGAGCAAATATTAGACCTCCTATTCTGCACAGCTCCAAAAGTCCTGAAACTTCATGGAAGTCATTTTCAGAATATATAAAAAATACTGAGTGCAAGAAGTTCCAGAGGGGGGCCACACCCTGCCTAGTGGGCCCCCTAGTGGCCCTCTGATGCCCATCTTCTGCTATATGGAGTCTTTCATTGAGAAAATATCATAAGCAAGCTTTCGAGACAAGACTCCGCCGCCACGAGGCAGAACCTTGGCGGAGCTGTTCTGCCGGGGAAACTTCCCTTCGGGAGGGGGAAATTATCGCCATCGTCATCACCAACGATCCTCTCATCGGGAGGGGGTCAATCTCCATCAACATCTTCACCAGCACCATCTCCTCTCAAACCCTAGTTCATCTCTTGTATCCAATTCTTGTCTCTAAGTCTGGGATTGGTACCTCTGGATTGCTAGTAGTGTTGATTACTCCTTGTAGTTGATGCTAGTTGGTTTATTTGGTGGAAGATCATATGTTCAGATCCTATATGCATATTAATACCCCTCTGATTATGAACATGAATATGCTTTGTGAGTAGTTACGTTTGTTCCTGAGGACACGGGAGAAGTCTTGCTATTAGTAGTCATGTGAATTTGGTATTCGTTCGATATTTTGATGAGATGTATGTTGTCTCTCCTCTAGTGGTGTTATGTGAACATCGACTACATGACACTTCACCATTATTTGCGCCCAGAGGAAGGCATTGGGAAGTAATAAGTAGATGATGGGTTGCTAGAGTCAAAGAAGCTTAAACCCTAGTTTATGCGTTGCTTCGTAAGGGGCTGATTTGGATCCACATGTTTCATGCTATGGTTAGGTTTACCTTAATACTTTTGTTGTAGTTGCGGATGCTTGCAATAGAGGTTAATCGTAAGTGGGATGCTTGTCCAAGTAAGGACAATAGCCAAGCACCGATCCACCCACATACCAAATTCTCAAAGTACCAAACGCGAATCATATGATCATGATGAAACCTAGCTTGACGATAATTCCCATGTGTCCTCGGGAGCGCTTTTCTCTATATAAGAATTTGTCCAGCCTTGTCCTTTGCTACAAAAAGGATTGGGCCACCTTGCTGCACTATATTTACTTTTGTTACTTGTTGCTCTTTACAAATTATCTTATCACAAAACTATCTATTACCTATAATTTCAGTGCTTGCAGAGAATACCTTGCTGAAAACCGCTTATCATTTCCTTCTGCTCCTCGTTGGGTTCGACACTCTTACTTATCTAAAGGACTACGATAGATCCCCTATACTTGTGGGTCATCAAGACTCTTTTCTGGCGCCGTTGCCGGGGAGTGAAGCGCCTTTGGTAGGCGGAATTTGGTAAGGAAAAATTTATATAGTGTGCTGAAATTTACTGTCACTTGTTACTACGGAAAGTAATCCTTTGAGGGGCTTGTTCGGGGTATCTTCACCCCGACCAGTAAAGCAAAGAGTTGCTCCCCAACCTACTGAACCTATTGAACCTACTGAAAATGAAAATTTCTGCTTTGAAATTCCTTCGGGTATGATAGAAAAACTGCTAGTTAATCCTTTTTAGGAGATGGAATATTACATCCTGATGAGCACCTAATATATGTGGATGAAGTTTGTGGATTATTTAATCTTGCAGGTATGCCTGATGATGTTATAAAGAAGAAGGTCTTCCCTTTATCTTTGGAGGGAGACGCATTGACATGGTATAGGCTATGTGATGATATGGGATCATGCAACTACAAACGATTGAAATTGGAATTTCATCAGAAGTTTTATCCTATGCATCTTGTTCATCGTGATCGTAATTATATATATAATTTTTGGCCTCATGAAGGAGAAAGCATCGCTCAAGCTTGGGGGAGGATTAAATCAATGTTATATTCATGCCCCAATCATGAGCTCTCAAGAGAAATGATTATTCAATTTTTTTATCCTCGGCTTTCTGATAACAACCGCACCATGCTCAATACTTCTTGTGCTGGCTCTTTTATGATGAAGACTATTGAATTCAAATGGGATTTATTGGAAAGAATTAAATGCAACTCTGAAGATTGGGATCTCGATGAAGGTAAAGAGTCAGGTATGACACCTAAGTTTGATTGTGTTAAATCTTTTATGGCTACCAATGTTTTCCGTAAATTTAGCACTAAATATGGACTTGACTCTGAAATAGTAGCTTCTTTCTATGAATCTTTTGCTACTCATATTGATCTCCCTAAAGAGAAGTGGTTTAAATATCATCCTCCCATAGAAGTAAAAGTAGCTGCACCTATTAAAGTTGAAGAAAAGACTATCACTTATAATGATCCTATTGTTCCTACTGCTTATGTTGAGAAACCACCTTTTCCTGTTAGGATAAAAGATCATGCTAAAGCTTCAACTGTGCTTCGTAAAAGCAATATTAGAACCTATACACCTCCTGAGCAAGTTAAAGTTGAACCTTATATTGCTATTGTTAAGGATCTCTTGGCTGATAATATTGATGGGCATGTTATTTATTTTTGTGATGAAACTGCTAGAATTGCTAAACCTTGTTCTAAAGATAAACATAGACCTATGGTAGGCATGCCTGTTATTTCTGTTAAAATAGGAGATCATTGTTATCATGGCTTGTGTGATATGGGTGCTAGTGCTAGTGCAATACCTATTGACTTATACAAAGAAATTATGCATGATATTGCACCTGCTGAGTTAGAAGATATTGATGTCACAATTAAACTTGCCAATAGAGATACTATTTCACCAATTGGGATTGTTAGAGATGTTGAAGTCTTGTGTGGGAAACTAAATATCCTGCTGATTTTCTTGTTCTTGGTTCCCCACAAGATAGCTTTTGTCCCATTATATTTGGTAGACCCTTCTTAAACACTGTTAATGCTAGGATAGACTACAAAAAGGATGTTATTACTATTGGTTTAGGTGATATGCCTCACGAGTTCAACTTTTCTAAATTTCATAGACAACATCGTGAAGTAGAATTTCCTAGTAAAGATGAAATTATTGGTCTTTCTTCTATTGCCGTACCTCCTAGTGATCCTTTAGAACAATATTTGCTAGACCATGAAAATGATATGTATATGAATGAAAGAAGGGAAATAGATGAAGTGTTCTTTAAACAGGGACCTATTCTGAAACACAATTTTCCTGTTGAAATCTTAGGGGATCCTCCTCCACCCAAGGGTGATCCCGTGTTTGAGCTTAAACCATTGCCTGATACTCTTAAATATGCTTATCTTGATGAAAAGAAGATATATCCTCTTATTATTAGTGCTAACCTTTCAGAGAAGGAGGAAGAAAGATTATTCAAAACTACGAAGCAGCACCATGCTGCTATTGGATATACTCTTGATGATCTTAAGGGCATTAGTCCCACTCTATGTCAACACAAAATAAATTTGGAGAAAGATGCCAAACCAGTTATTGATCACCAACGACGACTGAATCCTAAGATGAAAGAAGTGGTAAGAAAACAAATACTAAAGCTCCTTGAGGCAGGTATAATTTATCCCGTTGCTGATAGTCAGTGGGTAAGTCCTGTCCATTGTGTTCCTAAGAAGGGAGTTATTACTGTCGTTCCTAATGATAAAGATGAATTGATTCCGCAAAGAATTATTACAGGTTATAGGATGATAGTTAATTTTCGCAAATTAAATAAGGCTACTAAAAAGATCATTACCCCTTACCATTTATTGATAAAATGCTAGAAAGATTATCCAAACATACACAATTTTGCTTTCTAGATGGTTATTCTGGTTTCTCTCAAATACCTGTGTCAGCTGATGATCAATCTAAGACCACTTTTACTTGCCCTTTCGGTACTTTTGCTTATACACGTATGCCTTTTGGTTTATGTAATGCACCTGCTACCTTTCAAAGATGCATGATGGCTATATTTTCCGATTTTTGTGAAAAGATATGTGAGGTACTCATGGATGATTTCTCCGTTTATGGATCCTCTTTTGATGATTGCTTAAGAAACCTTGATCGAGTTTTGTAGAGATGTGAAGAAACTAACCTTGTCTTGAAGTGGGAGAAATGCCACTTTATGGTTAATGAAGGTATTGTCTTGGGGCACAAAATTTCTAAAAGAGGCATTGAAGTTGATAAAGCTAAAGTTGATGCTATTGAAAAGATGTCGTGTCCCAAGGACATGAAAGGTATAAGAAGTTTCCTTGGTCATGCCGGTTTTTATAGGAGGTTCATTAAGGACTTCTCAAAAATTTCTCGGCCTCTGACTAATTTATTACAAAAAGATATACCGTTCGTCTTTGATGATAATTGTGTAGAAGCATTTGAAATACTTAAGAAAGCATTGATCTCTGCACCTATTGTTCAGCCACCTGATTGGAATTTACCTTTTGAAATTATGTGTGATGCTAGTGATTATGCTGTAGGTGTTGTTCTAGGGAAAAGAGTTGATAAGAAATTAAATGTTATTCAATATGCTAGTAAAACTCTAGACAATTCCCAGAGAAATTATGCTACAACTGAAAAAGAATTCTTAGCAGTTGTATTTGCTTGTGATAAGTTCAAACCTTATATTGTTGATCCTAAAGTAACTATTCACACGGATCATGCTGCTATTAAATATCTTATGGAAAAGAAAGATGCTAAACCTAGACTTATTAGATGGGTTCTCCTCCTACTAGAATTTGATCTGCATATTATTGATAGAAAGGGAGCTGAGAACCCCGTTGCAGATAACTTGTCTAGGTTGGAAAATGTTCTTGATGACCCACTACCTATTGATGATAGCTTTCCTGATGAACAATTAAATTTCATAAATGCTTCTCACCGCTCCATGGTATGCTGATTATGCTAATTATATTGTTGCTAAGTTTATACCACCTAGTTTCACATACCAGCAAAAGAAAAAGTTCTTCTATGATTTGAGACACTACTTTTGGGATGACCCACATCTTTATAAGGAAGGAGTGGATGGTATTATTAGACGTTGTGTATCTGAGCATGAACAGGAATAGATCCTACGCAAGTGTCACTCCAAGGCTTATGGAGGACACCATGCTGGAGATAGAACTGCACATAAGTTATTGCAATCCGGTTTTTATTAGCCTACTCTCTTCAAGGATGCCTCTAAGTATGTCTTATCTTGTGATGAATGTCAAAGAATTGGTAATATTAGTAGACGTCAAGAAATGCCTATGAATTATTCGCTTGTTATTGAACCATTTGATGTTTGGGGCTTTGATTATATGGGACCTTTTCCTGCCTCTAATGGATATACACATATTTTAGTTGTTGTTGATTACGTTACTAAGTGGGTAGAAGCTATTCCAACTAGTAGTGCTGATCATAACACCTCTATTAAGATGCTTAAAGAAGTTATATTTCCGAGGTTTGGAGTCCCTAGATATCTAATGACTGATGGTGGTTCACATTTTATTCATGGTGCTTTCCGTAAAATGCTTGCTAAGTATGATGTTAATCATAGAATTGCATCTCCTTATCACCCATAGTCTAGTGGTCAAGTAGAATTGAGTAATAGAGAACTCAAATTAATTTTGCAAAAGACTGTTAATAGATCTAGAAAGAATTGGTCCAAGAAACTTGATGATGCATTATGGGCCTATAGAACTGCATATAAAAATCCTATGGGTATGTCTCCGTATAAAATGGTTTATGGAAAAGCATGTCACTTACCTCTCGAACTAGAACATAAGGCTTATTGGGCTATTAAAGAGCTCGATTATGATTTCAAACTTGCCGGTGAGAAAAGGTTATTTCACATTAGCTCACTCGATGAATGGAGAACCCAAGCCTATGAAAATGCCAAATTGTTTAAAGAAAAAGTTAAAAGATGGCATGACAAAAGAATACAAAAGCGTGAGTTTAATGTAGGTGATTATGTATTGCTATACAACTCTCGTTTAAGATTTTTTGCAGGAAAGCTTCTCTCTAAATGGGAAGGTCCTTATGTTATCGAGGAGGTCTATCGTTCCGGTGCCATAAAAATCAACAACTTCGAAGGTACAAATCCGAAGGTGGTAAACAGTCAAAGAATCAAACATTATATCTCAGGTAATCCTATAAATGTTGAAACCAATGTTATTGAAACCGTAACCCCGGAGGAATACATGAGGGACACTTTCCGGAACGTTTCAGATTCTGGAAAGGAATAGGTATGTGGTACGGTAAGTAAACCAACTCCAAAACAATTCTAATGGCAATTTTTCTCCATTTTGGAATATTTTGAAAAATAGAAAAATAAGAAGCAGTCCGGGAAGGACTCGAGGGCCCCAGGAGGGTGGAGGGCGTGCCCTACCCCCTGGGTGCGCCCCCTGCCTCGTGGGCACCTCGTGTGCTCTCCGGACTCCGTTTTCTTGCACGATACTTCTTTTGGTCGGTAAATATTCATTATATAATCTCCCGAAGGTTTTGACTCCCTTATCACACAAAAATCTCCTGTTCTTGTTTTGAGCTGTTTTCTGTCAGGGTTTTCAAGGCCAGGCATTATGTTGTCTCCCTCCTCCAACAATGGTGATCAATGATGCTTGGCTAATGAAGATAGAGCTGAAGAGGGAAGAACCTATGGAGATCAAAAAGTATGAAGGGATCAAGAAGACCACGGTGGACCAAGTTCCGGCAGCAGAAGACATCCTTCAACTTGATCACAATCTTCTTACCCCAACTGAGATCGAGGCTTTCAAGATGATTGAGTTATCCCGTATACAAAACAAGTATCTCACACGTGAAAATATTTTGTTGGAGGATCATATCATTGCACTCAAGGGCATTATCCGCAAGTTGGAGGACCTCCTACGCTCGATGTGCGACTATCCATCATCAACAACTCCACCTTCTTCACCAACAAAGAAGAACTGAGTATCTGGTATGGGCACTCCCCTTGGCAACTGCCAAGCTTGGGGGAGTGCCTCGGTATCGTATCACCATCACTTCTATCTTTACCGTTTTTCTTAGTTTGATCCTTTTGGTAATATCTTGATCTAGTAGCATAATGTTTTAGTAGGATCTAGTTGTGAGTTTTGTTTTATGATCCTTCTATGTAATCGAGTCCATGAGCTATATATAATAAAGATTAGTGTTGAGTCAAGGGCTTGATTGTTTTTCCATAATCTTGAGTGAATAAAAGAAAAGAGAAGAAATAAAAAGAAAAAAAGAGATCATATGGATCTTATGGAGAGTAATGAGCTCACATAGAAAGCGTATGATGAATAAAAGTTGTTGAGAGTTGACAAACATAGTTTTGGTCATCGTTGCAATTAATAGGAAGTAATAAAGAAAGAGAGGTCTTCATATATAAATACACTATCTTGGACATCTTTTATGATTGTGAGCACTCACCAAAATATGACATGCTAAAGAGTTGACGTTGGACAAGGAAGACAACGTAATGGGTTATGTTTTCTTACATCTAAGATAAATTATATTGTCATGGATCATCCAACATGATTGAGCTTGCCTTTCCCCCTTGTCGGTGTCAAAACCGGCGGATCTTGGGTAGGGGGTCCCGAACTGTGCGTCTAGGACGGATGGTAACAGGAGGCAGGGGACACGAAGTTTTACCCAGGTTTGGGCCCTCTCGATGGAGGTAAAACCCTACGTCCTGCTTGATTAATATTGATGATATGGGTATTACAAGAGTTGATCTACCACGAGATCAGAGAGGCTAAACCCTAGAAGCTAGCCTATGGTATGATTGTTGATGTGTACGTTGTCCTACGGACTAGAACCCTTCGGTTTATATAGACACCGGAGAGGGTTAGGGTTACATAGAGTCGGTTACAATGGTAGGAGATCTGAACATCCGTATCGCCAAGCTTGCCTTCCACGCCAAGGAAAGTCCCTTCCGGACACGTGACAGAGTCTTCAATCTTGTATCTTCATAGTCCAGGAGTCCGGCTGAAAGCATAGTTCGGCTATCCAAACACCCCCTAATCTAGGACTCCCTCAGTAGCCCCTGAACCAGGCTTCAATGACGACGAGTCCGGCGCGCAAATTGTCTTCGGCATTGCAAGGCGGGTTCCTCCTCCAAGTACTTCATAGAAGATTTTGAACACAAAGATAGTGTCCGTCTCTGCAAAATAAGTTTCCACATATTGCCATAGAGAGAATGATAATATTAACACAAATCTAATCTGCTGATGTATTCCGTGGGGCGACACGCCATGGCCAAGCCTTTATCCGAGTCGTTTAATCATCCCACCTCAGCGCGTTGTGCGAGGAGGTTTCCTTGGCACGTCTTGTTGAAGCAGAGATCGTGTCCCCTCATTTCAGGATTCTCATCAATACGGGCGTGGGTAACCCAACCATGCCTTTGATTACGGTGCTTAGAGATAAGCAAGTTTTAACAGGCTGGTGGGGACATGTAGTCGCATCCACCCATATAAGGGGATAAGGATCCACCTTTTCACCCACGCCTTCTTCCTCCTCTGCCTATCCATTCTCGTGCACTCGAGCTCCAGCGCCCAAGTCCGCACTACCACCTCGACCTTCTCCAGTCATGTCCGGAGCAGGAGGCAAGTGGATGGTCTCCTCCGTCACAGAGGGGCACATAAAAAAGCTAAGGAAGGCCGGATACCTGGCCAGCGACATCGTACACCGGCTCCCCGAAGAGGGGCAGCTCATCCCCACTCCTAGGCCCCATGAGAGGGTGGTATTTCTCCCCCATTTCCTCCGCGGACTGGGCTTCCCTATGCATCCATTTGTCCGGGGGCTCATGTTCTACTACGGCCTGGATTTCCATGATCTGGCCCCGAACTTCGTCCTCAACATCTCGGCGTTCATCGTCATGTGCGAGGCTTTCCTCCACATCCGCCCCCATTTCGGCCTATGGCTAAAGACTTTCAACGTCAAGCCGAAGGTGGTGCGCAGCAGCCAGGCGGAGTGCGGCGACGCCATGGTTGGCAAGATGGCCAACGTTCTGTGGCTCGAGGGCTCCTTTGTGGAGACCCTGAAGGGGGGGCAATCAGGGTGGTTTTACATCACCGAGCCGCGCGACGCCGAATGGGTCGCACCCCCTGAGTTCCGATCCGCCCCCCACGCGGCTCACCTCCTGGAAGGAGACTGGCCTATCTTGGGGTGAAAAAGGAGAGCTGACCGGACTCCAAACATGCATCCAAACCCTGATGGACAAGAGGCTCAAGCTTGTCAACGTAGTCCAGGTTATGCTCGTCCGCCTGATCCTCCCATGTCAACGACGGGCCTTCAACCTTTGGGAGTTCGACCCGGCACAGCATCAAACTCTTAACAGGCTCTTCGACACGACGTACAAAGATGCCTGGAGGATGCTCTTCAAGGGCGCCGAGGCCCCCGCATCTGCTGCCGAGGATCGCGGATTCAGTACTCAGCGCCGTGCTCTAGCGGTAAGCTGTTTTTGTCTTTTTACAAGGTATCAGTTTTTCATAGTTTGACTCTATGTGGGATCTAAGCTCCTTTATATTTGACAGGATTGGGAGGTGATGTCCGGACAGATCGACTGTCCGGCTCCTTTGCCCGAAGGCCCAACGGACGCCCGTTTGGAGAAGCTGCTGGTTCCGGCACCCTACGTTGTGCCGGAGAAGAAGGCCGCGGGGACTCGAAGGAGTGCCCAGCGCCAGGAGGTGTTGGATTCATCATCCGGCGGCTCCGAGGTGCATTCCTCCCGTGAAGACGAGGAGGAAGGAGAAGAGACCTCTCCCCCTCCAACGGGAGGAGAGAAGAAAAGGAAGGTCGCCCTCTCTGAGGAGGCCGGAGGGTCCAAGAGAGGAAAAACCCATCCTCCGGACTACTCCCCCGACGCCAATGACGGCGGAGAGGAGTGGCAGCCCAGGGCCAAGCCCCTGGCGAGATCGTAAGTATCTGGATACCGGAGTAATCCATAGTATTCGTTTTATGCACAGCTTTCCCTTATGTCGAATATGTTTATGCAGCCCACCCAAAGACTGGCTCGACGCGTCATCGAGCGGCTCACTGGACTCGTCGGAGGTGAACTCTCTTCCGACGGCTTCCTCCCCCCACCCTACGGGCGACACCAAAGTGTTGTCCCAACAGGTTCCAAGCAGGGAGGAGGTGGTCCTGGAGGCGCCGCAAGGCGACCTCCCGGACTCCAGGAGTAAAGGGGAGGAAACCCCCCAGGGCTCCAAGTCCGGCTTAAGGCCGGACACAGCTCCGGAATCTTCAAAGGTTCCAGAGTCTGGCGGGCGACCTCCTTCCAAGAGGAGCAAGCCTACCGTGCCGGTGACCTCCGTCCAACCGGAGGCGCCAGACAATATGTTGGAGGCGCTCCAAAGTGCCTCCATCGACGAGGGGCACCGCACTATTATGAGTGCGGTGATCCAGAAGGTTCAGTCCGCCAAAAGCGGACTGACTGAAGCTTGTACAAGCCTTTTAACAGGCTTTGAGGTAAGTAAAGAATGCGTAAATAATAGTACCGCATATATAGTAGCCCCTGATGCTCTGTTTGGTGTTCGGGAAGAAAAGCCGAATAGAGGATCAAATAGAATTCGCAGGAGTCTAACAAAAATGAGTCAATATGCATGTGTAGGCTACCCTGCTTGCGTCTGCCGCACTGACTGCGGAAGTGGACGCGCTAAAGCAAGACCTCGAAAGGTCCGAGCAAGAGCTCGAGCGTGCCAAGAAGTAGCTCGAGGACAATGAAGGTAAGAAATACCTTGTTGAAAGTATATATATAAAAAAGGTGCGATTGCGAAAAATGACAGGATTATCGTGGCTTTTGTAGGGGCCATGTCTGAGGTGGCGACCCATAAGCAAGTGTTGGACGAGGCCGAGAAGAATTCGGCCTTGGTGCACACCGAGTAGGCGAAGTATGAGGCCGAGGTTGGCAAGGTGCGGCAAGAGCTTCAGGCTCTCATGGAAAAACATGAGAGTTTAGAGCGTGACTCGAAGACGCAAGCATCCGAGCTTGTGGTGGCTATTGAAAATGCCAAATCTGCCAAGGCCGAATCCCAGAAGACCCTCCAGGAGTTGTATGAGGCGAAGAAGATTGCGGCGGGTAAGGCATTCTTTACGAAAAGCAAACACATAAACGTGAGTCACCTGTTACTTACCCGAATCCGGAGCTCTCCAGGAGCGTTCGCAGATCTTCCCCGGAGTGTATCCGATGCCGCCGCATTCTACCGAGCCGAGGAGGGCAACTCGATGAAGAAGGTGTTCTGATCTCAGTACGCTGAGGCCGGAAACCCCGTGCCCCTGAGCAACCAGCTGAAGCAACTGGTCGAGCTCCACAAGGCGGCCGAACAGGCCATGAAGGGCCTCCTAGTTCGGCTGTGGCCTGGAGAGGCTCTGCCTGGGAGCCATTTCGGGCTGGTGCGGCGGCTGGTGGAGGCCTGTCCGAGGCTTGAAGACATCAAGCGCTCCGTCTGCATTGAAGGTGCCCGTAGGGCCCTTGCCCGTGCTAAGGTGCACTGGGGCAAGCTGGATGCGGAGAAGCTTGTGAAGGACGGGCCACTGCCGGGGAAAGAGCATCGCAAGCCCAAGAATTATTATAAGGATGTTCTGAAGGGTGCTCGCCTTGTTGCGGATGAATGTACCAAGGATGTATTTTTTGAGTAAAACCCGCTCGTGTTATCCTGTGCGCTGAAAACTTGTTCATATGCGCTAAGCAATGCTGCTTGAATTTAAAATATTATCTTCTGTGCGGCTGTTTATCAATACCGAGAGATGGTGAGTCGTCGGCTTCTGCCCCCTTGCCGCTAGTGCTGGGGTGTTCGGGGATAAATCTGGGCGCTCTTTTTCCCATATTTGGGTCCTTCGAGGGAGGCGCTCAGCCCAACGAATGAGGCAATCGGACTATAATGCATGAACACTCTCACTTAGCCATAGAATTCTATAATTTTAAATTTCAGCGAAGCCCCTAGTATTCGGAAGACCAAGTTCGGGGCACTATCCATGCCTTGGCCGGACAGAGCCGACTCCTCGCCCTAAGCGGCATAAGTCTTTAAGGACTCGAAAAGACCTCTCAAACAACGACCAGCTCTCGCCTCATCATGACGGTCAGTTTTAGCTTTCTCCACTGAGGTGCTCGACCCAGCTCAACCGGGGCACAATCGCAGTGGTTCTCCTAGTGCTACCTTAGCCGATATAGCAGAACGTAAGGCACCAAAACATAGGAGCCGGGCAAACCCAACTATTGACCCAAGACATGATTCGGAGGCGATGCATATAGTGCTATAAGTTCGGGGTGCCGCACTTGTGAAAGTGTTCGGACTTCTCACACCATCTTGAGGGGTACTGAAGCCCCTGGCATATTTTGGCCGTACCAATGTGTACGGGTGCAACATGTCATTAAGGAACATATATATAAAAAAAGGGTAATGCAAAAAATAGACAAAAGCTATGCATTGTTCATTAAAATAGCTACGATCAAAGCAGAACGATACAAGTAATGCGATAAACGAAAATTTGGACTATTTAACATGTCTGTTCCAGGGGCAAGCTGCGGAATAGTATGCGAAACAGGTATACTACTCGTGATAGAGACCACCTGGGATTTCCGTAATGCGGCATGGCTTGTCTGCTTCCCTGGTCCTTGCATCGTTTTGTGCGGCAGTTGAACTGCCGAACAGGCCTTCCGAAGAGTAGAGTCCTGGAAGCAAGAGAAAAGTATATATAAAAAAATCGGCAGCCCCTGGTGCGGTTTAAGCCATGTTTTGGGCGTGCCATGATGGTGCCCCTCCCCCTATGCCCATGGTATTTCTAGAGCATAGTTATGTACGCGAAGTACTGGCGTCGCCTTTTTGCGGGGGTTGGGGTTGGGGCCGCATTGCTACGCCTGCTCGGAACGTGCCAGGCGGTCTTGCTGTAGGTTACTCCGGGCGCGCTTGACTGTGTCCGGACGTTTAATGGCCGGACTAGAGAACTTCCTGGAGAGGCTGCTTTGTACTTCCGCTGTAAGGGCCGCAGTGTGCTCCTCCGTTCGGAGGGAGCGTTCGGTGTTTCCATTGACCGTAATTACTCCTCGAGGGCCTGGCATCTTGAGCTTAAGGTATGCGTAGTGCGGGACCGCATTGAACTTGGCGAATGCGGTTCGCCCGAGTAGTGCATGGTAGCCATTGCGGAACAAGACTATGTCGAAGATTAACTCCTCGCTTCGGAAATTATCCGGAGATCCGAAGACCACTTCAAGTGTGACTGAGCCTGTACAGCTGGCCTCTACACCTGGTATTACGCCTTTAAAGGTTGTTTTGGTGGGCTTAATCCTCGAGGGATCTATGCCCATTTTCCGCACTGTATCCTGGTAAAGCAGGTTCAGGCTACTGCCGCCGTCCATAAGGACTCTAGTGAGATGAAATCCGTCAATAATTGGGTCGAGAACCAATGCGGCGAATCCGCCATGACGGATGCTAGTGGGATGGTCTCTTCGATCAAAGGTGATCGGGCAGGAGGACCATGGGTTGAACTTTGGGGCGACTGGCTCTACCGTGTATACGTCCCTTAACGCGCGCTTCTGCTCCCTCTTAGGGACGTGGGTGGCATATATCATGTTCACCGTCCGCACTTGTGGGGGAAAACCCTTCTGTCCATTGTTGTTCGGCGGCCAGGGCTCCTCGTCGTCATCGCTATGCAGCCCCTTGTCCTCATTGTCGGTGCTTAATTTGCCTGCCTGCTTGAACACCCAATAGTCCCTGTTGGTGTGATTGGCCGGCTTTTCGGGGGTGCCATGTATTTGGCACAAGCGGTCGAGTATTTGGTCCAAGATGGACGGGCCCCTAGGATTCCTTTTGAATGGCTTTTTCCGCTGACCGGATTTAGAGCCTCTGAATCCGGCATTAAGTGTCGTATCCTTAGCATTGTCACCGTTGATGCGGCGCTTCTGCTGGTTGCGACGCGACCTGCCACTAATGTCCCTGGTGTCCAAACGACCAGGGTTCCTGGTCATATTGTTGCTACGAGCAAGCCAGCTGTCTTCTCCCGCGCAAAAGCGGGTCATGAGTGTCGTGAGTGCTGCCATAGATTTCGGCTTCTCCTGTCCTAGGTGCCGGGCAAGCCACTCATCACGGATATTATGCTTGAAGGCTTCTAAGGCCTCTGCGTCCGGACAGTCGAGTATTTGATTTTTCTTTGTTAGGAACCGTGTCCAGAATTGCCTGGCCGATTCTTCTAGCTGCTGAATTACGTGGCTTAGGTCGTCAGCGTCTGGGGGTCGCACATAAGTACCCTGGAAATTGTCGAGGAATGCGACTTCCAAGTCCTCCCAACAGCTGATTGACCCTATTGGCAGGCTGTTAAGCCACTGCCGAGTTGGTCCTTTAAGCTTGAGTGGGAGGTATTTGATGGCATGGAAATCATCGCCGCGGGCCATGTGGATATGAAGGAGATAATCCTTGATCCATACCGCGGGATCTGTTGAGCCATCATATGATTCGATGTTTACGGGTTTGAAACCCTCAGGAATTTGATGATCCATTATTTCGTCTATGAAGCACAATGGGTGTGTGGCGCCTCTGTACTGGGCTATATCATGACGTAGCACCAATGAGCTTTGTCTACTGTGTTCGGCCCTGCTGAATTTTTGACCGGCGTGATGGTTATCGTCTCGAGCCGTGGGGCGCCCACGCGATCCGTAGATTGATCTTGTTTGCCTTGCCTTTTCCTCCAACATATTATGTAAGTCCGGCGCATATTGCCGTGCCTTGGTACGGGCTGCGGCTTGGGTGGAGGGCCATGAGTCCTCTCTGTCGCGACCACAAGGTGGCCTGTCGGTCGTGTCGAGTGGTTCCTCCTCAAATCGGGGTAGCAACTTGCGCTTTGGGTAGCACTTGGAGGGGCGTTCGGGTTTATGCTCTTCGGCCGCAAGGACTTCAGTCCATCTATCGACTAGCTGATCTTGATCAGCTTGAAGCTGTTGCTATTTTTTCTTGAGGCTTCTTGCCGTGGCCATAAGCCTACGTTGAAAACGCTCTTGTTCGACGGGATCCTCTGGCACGACGAATTCGTCGTCGTCGAGGCTTGCCTCGTCTTCGGAGGGAGGCATATGATTATCGTCCTCAACCTATCTGTCGGCCGCTCTCCCATGGGGGCTGGTTTCTCCACCCCCCCTATGCTAAATCTTGCTCGGGGGGATGTTCTTCGGCGCTTTCCGGGGTATTATTATCTCCCGTGCTTGAATCGCCATTTTTGTGTTGGCGGGATTTTGAGCGGCGCTGCTGACGCCGACGTTTTTGCTGTTTCTTGGAGGGGTCATCCTCCGCTGTTCCATCGCCCTCTCCCTCTTTTGGGCTGTCCACCATGTATATGTCATATGACGAGGTGGCTTTCCAGGGCCTAGTAGGCGCTGGTTCTTCATCATCTCCTTCATCGGTGTCCATACCATCAATGTCTTCGGAGTCGAAGTCGAGCATGTCGGTTAAGTCGTCGACAGTGGCTATGAATTGGGTGGTGGGTGGGTTTTGAATTTCTTCATCGTCCGTACCCCAACCTTACTGACCGTAATCCGGCCAGGGCTCTCCTGACAAAGAGAGAGACTTCAGTGATTTCAGGATATCGCCAAAAGGCGAGTGCTGAAAGACGCCCGCGGCTGTGAACTCCATGATCGGCGCCCAATCGGATTCGCTCGGCAGGGGCACGGAGGGTTCGGAGTCCGGAGAAGAATCCGGCTCCATGGAGTCACAAGTCTTGCAGAGTACGGGGCTGGTGTTCGGCTCAACCGCCATTGGGATCACAGCCCCCGAGGTGGCGTCCAACCGCCCATCCTCGATCGGCGCGGTCGGCTCCGAACTAGGGGTCGGAGCTGATGCGGGTGCGGCCTCCAGGGCACTGTTCGGTGGCAAAGCTAGACCATGCTCGTCGTGACAGTGCGGCATGCTCGGCAGTGGTTCGAATCCGTCGAAGATCAAGTCCCCGCGGATGTCGGCCGTGTAGTTTAAACTTCCGAATCTGACCTGACGGCTAGGGGCGTAGCTGTAACACCCTCGATGCGACTATAGCTCCCACGTGTCGAGGCACGACTTAGAGACATAATCGCATTGAAGGCATATGTCGCAAGTTAGGCAATCTTCACAACATCCCGTGTAATATGATAATAAAAAGGGAGATAACATAGTTGGCCTACACTCGCCACGTCAATCAAGTGCATAAATAACATTACATCATCCAAACACTCATGGCCCGACTACGTCGCCAAAATAAAAGAGAACCCAACATGTGACACGGTCCCAATCACCCCCAACTGGGCACCACTACTGATCATCGGGAAAGGAGACATAATAACGTTGAGAGTCTTCGTCGAACTCCCACTTGAGCTCGTATGCGTCTCCTGGAGCGGAATCATCAGGCCCTGCATCTGGTGTAATAGTAATCTGTGAACCACAGGGACTCAGCAATCTCGCACCCTCGCGATCAAGACTATTTAAGCTTATATGTATGGCAAGGTAAAATATAAGTGGAGCTGTAGCAAGCGACTAGCAAGTATGGTGGCTAACTTATTCGCAAAAGAGAGTGAGAAGAGGAGGCAAGGCGCGAGCGAGAAACTAGCGAACAACCTGCGCAAACATTACTCCAGCACCGTGTCCACTTCCCAGACTCCGCCGAGAAGAGGCCATCACGGTAACACACTCAGTTGTTTCATTTTAATTAAGTTAAGGTTCAAGTTATCTACAACCGGACATTAACAAATTTCCATCTGCCCACAACCGCGGGCACGGCTTTCAAAAGTTCAATCCCTGCAAGGGAGTCCCAACTTAGCCCATGACAAGCTCTCACGGTCAACAAAGGAATAGACCTCCTCCCAAGATGTTCCGATCAGACTCGGTATCTCGGTAACTCAAGACACTTCGACAGGTTAAAACAAGACCAGCAACACCGCCCGAATGTGCCGACAAATCCCGATAGGAGCTATTCATATCTCTTTCTCAGGGCACACTCAGATTTTCCTAGGTACGGGTAGGCCAGCCCAGGGTTGCCCCTGGTGGCCACCGGTAGCTGACAGGTGGACCAACACTCAGAGGAGCACTGGCCCGGGGGGGGTTAAAATAAGATGACCCTTGAGTCTGCAGAACCCAAGGGAAATAAAAGGGCTAGGTGGCAAATGGTAAGACCAAGGTTGGGCATTGCTGGAAAAGCTTTAATCAAGGCGAAATATCAAGGGGTTCCCATTATAACCCAACCGCGTAAGGAACGTAAAATCCGGGAACATAACACCGATATGACGGAAACTAGGGCGGCAAGAGTGGAACAAAACACTAGGCAAGAGACCGAGCCTTCCACCCTTTACCAAGTATATAGATGCATTAAGATAACATGGCAATATAATTATATCCCAACAAGTAAATAAATGTTCCAACAAGGAACGGCCTCCAATCTTCACTTGCAACTAGCAACGCTATAAGAGGGGCTGAGCAAAGCGATAACATAGCCAATCAACGGTTTGCTAGGACAATGGTGGGTTAGAGGTTTGACATGGCAATTTGGGAGGCTTGCAAGCAAGTGGTAGGCATCGTAGCAATGGCATAGCAAAAGAGCGAGCAAACTAGCATAGCAAAGATAGTAGTGATTTCGAGGGTATGATCATCTTGCCTGCACAGTTGTCAGAGTTGACTGGATCCTCGAAAGCAAACTCAACAGGCTCCTTGTTAGTGAACTCGTCTCCCGGATCTACCCAAACAAGACAAACAAGCAACAAGGATACAATCAACCACGTGCAAACTCAAACAACACGATGCAAAGATGATATGCTATGCGGGATGCGATGCGGGATGCAAAATGCAAGATATGATAGGAAATGCATGAACCTGGCCTCAACTTGGAAATCCAAGTGTGCCACTGGAAAGATGAGATGAAATCGCTTGAAAACGATATAAAGAACGCCGGAATCGGAGTTACGGTTTGGAAATGGCAAGCGATTCAAATATGACACCGGTCTGCGATTTACAGCAAGTAGGCATCTAAATGCAATGAGATGAACATGCTACAGCATTCAAACATGGCATCAAAATACATGGCAGGGAAGCATTCAAGATGCTTAACAAAAGTCTAGAACTGATGTACGGCCAATTCATCCATTAGGAGGTTCAAACAAACATGGCAAAAATGCAAATGACAAACAGATCTCAGACTTAGTGAAATTAACACTTGTCTGGAATTTCAGATCATATAGCCCTCTTCGGAGCAACAAAACAACATGCTACAGGACCTGAACATGACAAGGAAAGGCATGGAATGGAGCTACTCAAATAGCTTAACAAAAGTCCCTTAGTGACCTTGAGCCAAAAGGGATCACAAAATATACTAACAAGCACACGAACATAGCAAAAACATAATCACTTTTCAGACTTAGTGAAAACTGGGACATGCTGAAACATAACTCACGAAGGCATGTTTACGAGCTCGATGCACTCGCTACGGTGCAAGTCATGGCAAGACAAGCATACATCCCTTAAGAAGGCACAAAATTCAAGCTAGACATGGCAAGGACAATGGCATAGCATGCACGGATCAACTACAATAACATCGGCAAAATCGCAAACAAGTTGACGATCTGCCCAGATTCGCAACGAAGCAAAAGTAGAGCTCAATTGACTCAAGCTAGCGTAATCCATAATTGCAAACAAAGACATGGATGGATAGATAATTACAAGATTAACAAAACTCCCTTACTGATCATCCTCAAAAGAGGCACGGATCACTAGGAAACAACATGAACATATGGCATCATGAGATAAACAATCCCAGGACTTAGTGAAATTACTAAGTCCCTGAAAACAGGATTAGCAGGTGCACCTCTTTGCAAGCTTGCACAAGTCACTACACACCTCCTAAAAATACATGGGTTGCACCTCTGGAAAGATGACAAAACCCTTAACAAAACATATGAAGAACTCACGGGCATATCATGCACACAATAATCATGGCAAAAATGACAAAAGTGCTAAACGGAGTAGCAGATCTAACAATTAACTCAAGTAGCCCTCTTCTAACAGCATTTCGGGCATCAAGATGAGCTCAAATGAAAATGATGCAATGGAATGAAATGATGTACTCTCTGAGATGAACATTTTTATATGATATATGCATGAATCGGAGCTACGGATGCAAAGTTACGGAACCGTGAACATGTGCACATGGACTGAAATTTTGGGACTTAGTGAAAAAACGAAGTCAACCTAAAATTTCAGATCTGGATCGCACGCTTCCCGAGGTGGCTCCGGCGATGTACTGTAGCTCCGGTGAGCTCGTTGGTGGTCGGGCCGGCGAGGAGAAGGGCCGGGGAGGCCGGGCGACGGAGAGGCCGGCGCGGCCGGTGGCGGCGATGGGCGTAGGCGGCGGCGTGCGGTGGCCGGCGAGCTCGGGTGGCGGCGAGCTCGCGCCGGCGAGCTCTCCGGCGATGGCGCGGCGGGGCTGGGAGGAGAGCGGTGGCCGGATCGGGAGGAGAGGGGCGGCGGCGGCTGGCTCGCGGGCGAGGAGGCGAGATGGGCCTCGGGGGCCGGCCACGGGCCTCCCGGGCCTGGCGGCGGGGTGAAACGGCGGCGGAGGCGGGCCAACGGGGCGGCGACACGTGGCGGCGGACATGGCGGGTGGACGTGTCCGTCGGTGGCGCCTTTGTCCGGCGGCGGCGGGTGGAAATGGATCTGAGGTTAGGAACGGAGGGGATCCGAGATTTTTTTAGAAGGGGGAGGTATATATAGGCATAGAGGGAGCTAGGAGAGTCCAAATGAGGTGCGGTTTTCGGCCACGCGATCGTGATCGAACGCTCTAGATGATGGAGCAGAGTTAGGTGGGTTTTGGGCAAGATTGGAGGGGTGTTGAGCTGCAACACACATGAGGCCTTTTCGGTCCCTCGGTTAACCATTGGAGTACCAAACGAAGTCCAAATGGTACGAAACTTGACGGGCGGTCTACCGGTAGTAAACCAAGGCCGCTTGGAAAGTCTCGGTCCAATCCGGAAATGTTTAATCCCCACACATGAAAGAGAGCTAGAAATGACCACCGGAGGAGAACGAAGCGCCGGAATGCAAAACGGACAACGGGGAAAATGCTCAAATGCATGAGACGAACACGTATGCAAATGCAATGCACATGATGACATGATATGAGATGCATGACAACGACAAAAACACACAGAGACAAAGACCCGAACCCGAGGAAATAAATAACTTAATGTCGGAAACGGCAAGAGTTGGAGTACAAATAGGGAAAGTTACATCCGATGTGTTACAGTAGCTTTCGATCTGCTCTAGATGGCCAAGTGAATCGGCCCGCAGTGCGAAGCCGCCAAAGACGAAGATCTGCCTGGGGAGGAAGGTCTCACCCTGGACTGCATCACCATTAATGATCGTAGGATCCATCGGGCCTGACGGCGACGGCACAAAGGAACTCTCAATGAAAGCACCAATGTCGGTGTCAAAACCGGCGAATCTCGGGTAGGGGGTCCTGAACTGTGCGTCTAGGCCGGATGGTAACAGGAGGCAGGGGACACGAAGTTTTACCCAGGTTCGGGCCCTCTCGATGGAGGTAAAACCCTACGTCCTGCTTGATTAATATTGATGATATGGGTATTACAAGAGTTGATCTACCACGAGATCAGAGAGGCTAAACCCTAGAAGCTAGCCTATGGTATGATTGTTGATGTGTACATTGTCCTATGGACTAGAACCCTCTGGTTTATATAGACATCGGAGAGGGTTAGGGTTACATAGAGTCGGTTACAATGGTAGGAGATCTGAACATCCGTATCGCCAAGCTTGCCTTCCACGCGAAGGAAAGTCCCTTCCGGACATGGGACGGAGTCTTCAATCTTGTATCTTCATAGTCCAGGAGTCTGGCTGAAAGCATAGTTTGGCTATCCGAACACCACCTAATCCAGGACTCCCTCGCCCCTCATGCTAGCCAAATTCTTTGCACCAAGTAGAGCTACTACTTGTGCTTCCAAACACCCTTAAACCAGTTTTGCCATGAGGGTCCACCATACCTACCTATGGATTGAGTAAGATCCCTCAACTAAGTTGTCTTCGGTGCAAGCAATAAAAATTGCCCTCTAAATATGTATGACTTATTAGTGTGGGAGAAAATAAGCTTTATACGATCGTGTGATACTGAAGAAATAAAAGCGACGGACTTCATAATAAAGGTCCATATCACAAGTGGCAATATAAAGTGATGTTCTTTCGCATTAAGATTTTGTGCATCCAACCATAAAAGCACATGACAACCTCTGCTTCCCTCTGCGAAGGGCCTATCTTTTACTTTTATCTCCTACCTTGCATAAGAGTCATGGTGATCTTCACCCTTCCTTTTACATTTTATCTTTTTGCAAGCACAAGATGTTGGAAAGATCCTGGTATATATGGCTAATTGGATGTGAGTTTTCATGAACTATTATTGTTAACATTACCCTTGAGGTAAAATGTTGGGAGGCAAAACTATAAGCCCCCATCTTTCTCTATGTATGATTAGAACTCCATACCCATAAGTATTGCGTGAGTGTTAGCAATTGTGAAAGACTATATGGTAGTTGAGTGCGTGGACTTGCTGAAAAGCTCTTATTTTGACTCTTTCCTATGTTATGATAAATTGCAATTGCTCCAATGACTGAGATTATAGTTTGTTAGTTTTCAATGAAGTTTATGATTCATACTTGAAATTGTGATTGAATTGTTACTCTAGCATAAGAGATCATATGACAAGAATTATATAAGTTGCTATTCTAAGAATGATCATGATGCCCTCATGTCCATATTTTATTTTTATCGACACCTTTATCTCTAAACATGTGGAAATATTTCCCGATTTTGGCTTTCGCTTGAGGACAAGCGAGGTTTAAGATTGGGGCAGTTGATACGTCCACTTTGCATCATGCTTTTATATCGATATTTATTGCATTATGGGCTATTATTACACATTATGTCACAATACTTATGCCTATTTTCCCTTATTTTACAAGGTTTACATAAAGAGGGAGAATGTCGTCAGCTGGGATTCTGGGCTGGAAAAGGAGCAAATATTAGAGACCTATTCTGCACAGCTCCAAAAGTCCTGAAACTTCATGGAAGTCATTTTCAGAATATACAAAAAATATCGAGCGCAAGAAGTTCCAGAGGGGGGCCACACCCTGGCCACGAGGGTGGGGGCGCGCCCTACCCCCCTAGGCGCGCCCCCTGCCTCGTGGGCCCCCTAGTGGCCCTCCGATGCCCATCTTCAGCTATATGGAATCTTTCGTTGAGAAAAAAAATCATAAGCAAGCTTTCGGGACGAGACTGCACCGCCACGAGGCGGAACCTTGGCGGAACCAATCTAGGGCTCTGGGGAAGCTGTTCTGCCGGGGAAACTTCCCTCCGGGAGGGGGAAATCATCACGATCGTCATCACCAACGATCCTCTCATCAGGAGGGGGTCAATCTCCATCAACATCTTCACCAACACCATCTCCTCTCAAACCCTAGTTCATCTCTTGTATCCAATTCTTGTCTCTAAGTCTAGGATTGGTACCTGTGGGTTGCTAGTAGTGTTGATTACTCCTTGTAGTTGATGCTAGTTGGTTTATTTGGTGGAAGATCATACGTTCAGATCCTATATGCATATTAATAACCCTCTGATTATGAACATGAATATGCTCTATGAGTAGTTACGTTTGTTCCCGAGGACATGGGAGAAGTCTTGCTATTAGTAGTCATGTGAATTTGGTATTCGGTCAATATTTTGATGAGATGTATGTTGTCTCTCCTCTAGTGGTGTTATGTGAACGTCGACTACATGACCCTTCACCATTATTTGGTCCTAGAGGAAGGCATTGGGAAGTAATAAGTAGATGATTGTTGCAACGATCATGATTGGGGTGATTCTTCTTTTGATCTTGAAAAACTATTTAAGCCCCATGATGAATATGAGATTGATTATAATGTTTGCAATAATATTGAAGGTGGGTTTGGAAGAATGTCGACTTTAGATCCCACATATTTGGAGAATGTTCAATCTTATGAAGTTTTTGATAAAAGTGCGTTTGGAAAGGTCATGACTTTAGTTAATGTTAATCCCACTATTTTGGAAGAGTGTCAACTTTGCATGCATGTGGATCGTGTTGAAAATATTTTATGTGATAGCTATTTTGTTGAATTTGCTTATGATCCTACATGTAATTATTACGAGAGAGGAAAATATGGTGGTAGAAATTTTCATGTTACTAAATTACATCTCATTATGTTGAGATTACTATTGTTTCTTTCCTCTTCCATTCATATGCTAGTTTTTGCTTGCCATGATTTGTTTGCCTATAAGATGCCTATGCATAGGAAGTATGCTAGACTTAGATGTGTTTGTCACGTGTTTTATGAAGCTCTCTTTGTGCTTCAATTCTTGTCTTTCATGTGAGCATCATTAAAATTATCAATGCCTAGCTTTAAGGATTTAAAGAAAAGCGCTTGTTGGGAGACAACCCAATATTTGTCCTTGCTGTTATTCAATAAATAATTTATCTAGCCTCTGTTTTGGTTGTGTTTTTTGTGTTTAATTAGTGTTTGTGCCAAGTAGAACCGTTGGGAAGACTTGGGGAAAGTCTTGTTGAACTTGCTGTAAAAAACAGAAACTTTAGCGCTCACGAGAACTGCTGTCATCTTTATTTGGAAAGTGATATTTAGTTAATTCTTTTTGCAGATGTTTAATAGATAAATTACTCATGTCCAGAAATTTATTTTAGAATTTTTGGGGTTCCAGATCTTGCGCTAGCTACAGATTACTACAGACTGTTCTGTTTTTGACAGATTCTATTTTTCGTGTGTTGTTTGCTTATTTTGATGAATCTATGGCTAGTAAAATAGTTTATAATCAATAGAGAAGTTGGAATACAGTAGGTTTAACACCAATATAAATAAAGAATGAGTTCATTACAGTATATTGAAGTGGTCTTTTGTTTTCTTTCGCTAACGGAGCTCACGAGATTTTCTACTTTATGTTTTGTGTTGTGAAGTTTTCAAGTTTTGGGTAAAGATTTGATGGATTATGGAACAAGGAGTGGCAAGAGCCTAAGCTTGGGGGTTCCCATGGCACCCCCAAGATAATCTAAGGACACCTAAAAGCCAAAGCTTGGGGATGCCCCGGAAGGCATCCCCTCTTTCGTCTACTTCTATCGGTAACTTTACTTGGAGCTATATTTTTATTCACCACATGATATGTGTTTTGCTTGGAGCGTCTTTTATGATTTGAGTCTTTAATTGTTAGTCTACCACAATCATTCTTGCTGTACACACCTTTTGAGAGACCCATACATGATTTGGAATTTGATAGAATACTCTATGTGCTTCACTTATATCTTTTGAGCTTTATAATTTTGCTCTAGTGCTTCACTTATATCTTTTAGAGCACGGTGGTGGATTCGTTTTATAGAAACTATTGATCTATCATGATTCACTTAGATTATTTTGAGAGTCTTAATAGCATGGTAATTTGCTTAAAATCCTAATATGCTTGGTATGCAAGATTAATAATAAAACTTTCTTATGAGTGTGTTGAATACTAAGAAAAGTTTGATGCTTGATGATTGTTTTGAGATATGGAGGTAATAATATCAAAGTCATGCTAGTTGAGTAGTTGTGAAATTGAGAAATACTTGTCTTGAAGTTTGCAAGTCCCGTAGCATGCACGTATGGTAAACGTGTAAACGTTACGCAACAAATTTGAAACATGAGGTGTTATTTGATTGTCTTCCTTATGAGTGGCGGTCGGGGACGAGCGATGGTCTTTTCCTACCAATCTATCCCCCTAGGAGCATGCGCGTAGTACCGAGGTTTTTGATGACTTGTAGATTTTTGCAATAAGTATGTGAGTTCTTTATGACTAATGTTGAGTCCATGGATTATACGCACTCTCACCCTTCCATCCTTGCTAGCCTCTTCGGTACCGTGCATTGCCCTTTCTCACATTGAGAGTTGGCGCAAACTTCGCCGGTGCATCCAAACCCCGTGATATGATATGCTCTTTCACACATAAACCTCCTTATATCTTCCTCAAAACAGCCACCATACCTACCTATTATGGCATTTCCATAGCCATTCCGAGATATATTGCCATGCAACTTTCCATCATTCTGTTCATCATGACACATTCATCATTGTCATATTGCTTAGCATGATCATGTAGTTGACATAGTATTTGTGGCAAAGCCACCGTTCATAATTCTTTCATACATGTCACTCTTGGTTCATTGCATATCCCGGTACACCGCCGGAGGCATTCATATAGAGTCATCTTTGTTCTAGTATCGAGTTGTAATCATTGAGATGTAAATAAATAGAAGTGTGATGATCATCATTATTAGAGCATTGTCCCAAGTGAGGAATAAAAAAAAGAGAAAGGCCATAAAAAGAGAAGGCCCCCAAAAAAGAGAAAGGCCATAAAAAAGAGAAGGCCCAAAAAATGAGAGAAAAAGAGAGAAGGGACAATGTTACTATCCTTTTACCACACCTGTGCTTCAAAGTAGCACCATGATCTTCATAGTAGAGAGTCTCTCATGTTATCACTTTCATATACTAGTGGGAATTTTTCATTATAGAACTTGGCTTGTATATTCCAACAATGGGCCTCCTCAAGTGCCCTAGGTCTTCGTGAGCAAGCAAGTTGGATGCACAACCACTAGTTTCTTTTGTTGAGCTTTCATACATTTATAGCTCTAGTGCATCCGTTGCATGGCAATCCCTACTCCTTGCATTAACATCAATCTGTGGGCATCTCCATAGCCCATTGATTAGCCTCGTTGATGTGAGACTTTCTCCTTTTTTGTCTTCTCCACATAACCCCCTTCATTATATTCTATTCCACCCATAGTGCTATGTCCATGGCTCGCGCTCATATATTGCGTGAAAGTTTATAGGTTTGAGATTACTAAAGTATGAAACAATTGCTTGGCTTGTCATCGGGGTTGTGCATGATTAGAGCATTCTTGTGTGACGAAAATGAAACATGACTAAACTATATGATTTTGTAGGGATTAACTTTCTTTGGCCATGTTATTTTGAGAAGACATAATTGCTTAGTTAGTATGCTTGAAGTATTATCATTTTTATGTCAATATGAACTTTTGTCTTGAATCTTTCGGATCTGAATATTCATACCACAATTAAGAAGAATTACATTGAAATTATGCCAAGTACCACTCCGCATAAAAAATTATGTTTTTATCATTTACCTACTCAAGGACGAGCAGGAATTAAGCTTGGGGATGCTCGATATGTCTCCAACGTATCTATATTTTTTGATTGCTCCATGCTATATTATCTACTATTTTGGACCATATTGGGCTTTATTTTGCACTTTTATATTATTTTTGGGACTAACCTATTAACCGGAGGCCCAGCCCAGAATTGCTGATTTTTGCCTATTCAATGTTTCGGAGAAACAGAATATCAAACGGAGTCCAAACGGAATGAAACCTTCGGGAACGTGATTTTCTCATCAGATAAGACCTAGGAGACTTGGACCCTCTGTCAAGAAAGCCATGAGGCGGTCACGAGGGTGGAGGGCGCCCCCCCTGCCTCGTGGGCCCCTCGAAGCTCCACCGACGTACTCCTTCCTCCTATATATACCTACGTACCCCAAACGATCGGGGACGGAGCCAAAAACCTAATTCCACCGCCGCAACTTTCTGTATCCATGAGATCCCATCTTGGGGCCTGTTCCAGAGCTCCGCCGGAAGGGGAATCGATCATGGAGGGTTTCTACATCATCATCCAAGCCCCTCCGATGAAGTGTGAGTAGTTTACTTCAGACCAACAGGTCCATAGTTAGTAGCTAGATGGCTTCTTCTCTCTTTTTGGATCTCAATACATCTCTTGTGGAGATCTATTTGATGTAATCTTCTTTTTGCGGTGTGTTTGTTGAGACCGATGAACTGTGGGTTTATGATCAAGTCTATCTATGAATAATATTTGAATCTTCTCTGAATTCTTTTATGTATGATTGGTTATCTTTGCAAGTCTCTTCAAATTATCAGTTCGGTTTGGCCTACTAGATCGGTTTTTTTTTGCCATGGGAGAAGTGCTTAGCTTTGGGTTTAATCTTGCGGTGTCCTTTCCTAGTGACAGAAGGGGCAGCAAGGCACGTATTGTATTGTTTCCATCGAGGATAACAAGATGGCGTTTTTATCATATTGCATGAAACTATCCCTCTACATCATGTCATCTTGCTTAAGGCGTTACTCTGTTTCTTACTTAATACTCTAGATGCATGCTGGATAGCGGTCGATGAGTGGAGTAATAGTAGTAGATGCAGGTAGGAGTCGGTCTACTTGTCTCGGACGTGATGCCTATATACATGATCATACCTAGATATTCTCATAAGTATGCTCAATTCTGTCAATTGCTCAACAGTAATTTGTTCACCCACCGTAGAATACTTATGCTCTTGAGAGAAGCCACTAGTGAAACCTATGGCCCCCGGGTCTCTTTCTCATCATATTAATCTCCATCACTTTATTATTGCTTTGCTTTTACTTTGCCTTTTACTTTTCACTTTGCATCTCTTACCAAAAATACCAAAAATATTATTTATCATCTCTATCAGATCTCACTTTCGTAAGTGACCGTGACGGGATTGACAACCCCTAAGCGCGTTGGTTGAGTTGAGCTATTGTTTTTGTGTAGGTACGAGGGACTTGCGCATAGCCTCCTACTAGATTGATACATTGGTTCTCAAAAACTGAGGGAAATACTTACGCTACTTTTTTGCATCATCCTCTCCTCTTCGGGGAAATCCAACGCAGTGCTCAAGAGGTAGCAGTGGCGGAGCGGGTGATGACCCCGGCGGTCGACGGTGGGCTGGCGGCCACGATGACCGACGATGGGGTAGCGGCCACGACCACCACCCACCGCCTTCGGGCTGTGGTGGCAGAACGGGTGATGGCCATGGTGGCCAGCAGTAGGGTGGCAGCCATGATGGCCACCTCCCGCTTTCGGGCCACGGCGGCGGAGCGGGCGATGGCCCTAGCTTTCGACGATGGTGTGGCGGCCATTGCGGCAGATGGTGGGGTGGCGGCAACGGCGGCTGGCAACAGCTGCCGATGGGCAGCGATGGTGGAGCGTGTGGTGGGTGTTCCACGCACACCCAACAGGGATGTCACAGGCACTACACTATGTCGGGGACTGCCAGAATCTTGTCAACATCCAGGACCACTACAAGGTCTGGGGCAGCGACAACAACAAACAAAACTCCCTGGTTGATCTCACCCCGGCCATCATCGACCCCTACTACAAGAAGATAAAGGTTGAGAGCAAGAAGGACAAGAACGCCTAGCACAATGTCTGGCACCAGAGATTGGATGAACAACACGTCAAGTACACGGCCAAGGACACATACACAAGCTACGAGATGTACATGCGGATCGTTGACATGAGGGAGTGTCTTCTTTCTGCCTCATTCAAGGGATCGAGCCACAGAGCAGTGGCAAGAGCGTCACAAGAAGTAGATGACGAGACGATCGTCCCTAGTTTAGAATGCATGCAATTGTTTATTGAGGTGTGTGCGAATGATCTGTATAGTCACTTATGTAATTGGATGTTTATTTCAGTTATATATATATATATATATATATATATATATATATGTTATTCTTCTGTAGACAGAGAAAATCACATGGCTGATTAGTGGCAATCATATGTGTTATTATTGGCCTTCGCACACATTTCTAATTATGTACATGTTTGTCGCGTATCACACACATCTTGTTCAGTTGAACTATTTCTATTGTCTTGGCTCATCGCAAACAGTTCATCTGATTGAACTGTATGCCCTCCATCGCACACACCTTGATCTGGCTAACCATTTCTATTGTGTTGCCTAATCCCACATAGTTCATCCTAGTGAACTATATGTCGTATATGGCACACACCCTCATCTGGCTGCCCGTTTCTATTGTTCTACCTCATCGCAAAAAGTTCTTCTGGATTAACCGTTTGCCACGCATCGCACACGCAACTCTGAACCGTGTTTGATGTCACTGCCATCAAAAACGTTTTGCATCTTTTTTGACGGTTTTATTACAGCACCATTTGTGATTTATGCATCACACACAGTTTTGTCGAAGGGTCTCTGATTGGACTGTCGCGTTTGGACCAACCTACAGTAGTGCCATTAGGTCCAGTAGGAAACTGGCTGGGTTGCGTTACTCGAGTGTCCCAAGGTTGGACCTCATTCTCTGCCATAGCCAACTCATTCTTGTAAGCAATGATATCAGCTGGTAGGATGGCGTATCCATGGCTGGCATAAGAATCAAACAAAGAGGGTGCGGGCGACAAAATAGTCTCAGGAGTATCCTCACTAAATACCAAGTTATAACGAATGTGGTGATGAGGCTCACGGTTATCAATAAAGTGGTGATCTATCATGGACTGATGATCTAAGTAAATCCTAGGTAGCAAATAATAATCATGGCGTATATCAACCTCAAAGCATCTCGCGAGGTGAGTAGCATAAATACTGCCATGAATTTTACCTCTAGTTCTATTAGTGTGCAAGCGACATGCAATGATAGCTCCAAGACTATAAGTGTTATAACTGTGAAGTGCATGATGTCAAATGGCGAGGTCAGGAGGACTAAGCGCACCACCTTCCTCCCCGGCAGTCAAACATCTTCCTATAAATAAACCAAGTGCACGGTAGGAAACTGCAAGCTAGTAACTCGGGCTCTCGACACATGATACGTCTCTGAAAGTGCGTTATATCGACTAGAGGGGGGTGAATAGGCGATTTTTATGAAAGTCTTCAAAACGTGGAAGTTTCAAAGACAAACGCTAGAAATAAACCTATTACCATGCAGCTGAAGGTAGACTACACTAGGCAAACCATAGTCAAGTATTCAATGGAGTGAGAGCACAATGACTAATAGCAGCAATGTAGTAAGGATCAGGTAGGAATATATTATGAAGCCAAACAGAACACGCAGTCACTCAGTGAAGACAAAAGATAGTGCAAACATACAATGACTTCACAAGGAGTAACAGTAAGTAAAGGGAAGGGAAGGATGAAACCAGTGACTCGTTGAAGACAATGATTTGTTGGACCAGTTCCAGTTGATGTGACAACTATACGTCTGGTTAGGGCGGCTAGGTATTTAAACCTGAGAACACACAGTCCCGGACACCCAGTCCTGAACACACAGCTCAGGACACCCAGTCCTCGCCGTATTCCCCTTGAGCTAAGGTCACACAGACCTCGCCCAATCACTCTGGTAAGTCTTCAAGGTAGACTCCCAAACCTTCACAGACTTTGTTCACCGGCGATCCACAATGTCTCTTGGATGCTCAGAACGCGACGCCTAACCGGCTGGAGGATTCACAGTCCTCAAGTGTAATAAGTCTTCAGATCACACAGACAAGAAGACTTAAGTGATGCCTAATTCTCTTTGGCTCTGGGTGGTTAGGGCTTTATCCTCGCAAGGAATTCTCTCTCAAAGGCTTCGAGGTGGGTTGCTCTCAAACGACAAAAGCCGTACTCTAACTCTGAGCAGCCAACCGTTTATGGTTGTTGGGGTGGGCTATTTATAGCTACTAGGCAACCTGACCTGATTTGTCCGAAATGACCCTAGGTCATTAAGGAACTGACACGTGTTCCAACGGTCAGATTTCAAACTCACACGGCAACTTTACTTGGGCTACAAGCAAAGCTGACTTGTCCGACTCTGGACAAGATTCGCTCTCATAGTCTTCGCTCGAAGACATAGGTTTTGTTTAAGCATCACTTCAGTCATTCTGACTGGTTCTCTTGGACCCCACTGAGAAGAAAAAAGAACTACGAAAGATCTAAGTCTTCGAGCTCCACAGGCTTCGTGCGATGTCTTCTCTTGTCATAGTCTTCAATGTGAATATCTTCATATACCACCTTTGACATCAATGTCTTCATCCATTTTTAGGGGTCATCTCCGGTAGGAAAACCGAATCAATGAGGGACTTCTACCTGTGTTATCCTGCAATTCTCACAAACACATTAGTTCCTCAACTAGATTTGTCGTCAATACTCCAAAACCAACTAGAGGTGGCACTAGATGCACTTACAATCTCCCCCTTTTTGGTGATTGATGACAAACTAGTTGAAGTTTTCAACGGGGAATATAATATGTGAAATTGTAAAGGATAAGGAATTGTCTTCATAAGTTGCAAGGGCTCCCCCTGAAGATGTGCATATAAGTAATTTGCTTTTGGAATGCAAATGCACATGGCAGGTTGTGCTTGTGGAGATCCTCTTCAACTTATGATGACAATACACTATGCATGTGAAGGTATGTGAAGATAATGACATGCATAATGGAAAATGGACGTCTGCAAAATGATCTAAGTGTGGAATTTATCGTCACACATGCGGAATTTATCATCGCATCACAAGGTGGCAAGTAAGCAGCAGACGACCATCGAGTTTAAGTGTTACAACTCAAAGAACCAAATGTATCAAAACGAGAGTTGTAAACACAAAGCAAAATATAAAGCACCCGCCCATATGGACCCGCTTGAAGACTATCAAACTCGTATGCTTCTCCCCCTTTTGTCAGTAAGGACCAAAAAGGTTCGAAGACATAGAGCGTCTACTCGTTCCCATGAAGAGTAGGTGAAGCAGCAGGGTCGTCGGTGGTGTTCGGTGGTGAAGAAGAGATTGGAGCAGTGTCGAAGCGTGCTGAAGGAGGTGGCGGTGAAGTAGCATTGTCGTCATCCTCGATCACTCTGGCATTCACAGTTGCAGCAGAGGAAGAGAACTCAGAGTCTTCAAGAGATGGAGTTCGTCGCAGCACTGCCCTTCGAGGAGGTGTGGAGTCAAACTTGAAGCATTCAGAGAAGCCATCCTCTTGAAGATCATCTTTAGAGCACATCAGCGTCAGCCCCTTCCATGTGCGTCGAGAGGTTTCATGGGCAACAAAAGCATTCTTGGTGGCAAGATTGCGAATGCGGTTGACATCCACCAAGAGGCTTTGCATTTGACGCTTGAGCCAGTCATGACGCCTATCCTGTTTCTGATGAAGAGCCACAAGAAGCTCTCGGTCATTGAGAACACGAGTGCGCTTCTTGGGTCGCTGGGCAATTGTGCTATCAGTGGCTTTAGTAAGGGCAGGATGTGGTGCACGTGTAGTGCCAGCCAAGGGATACACACGAGTGACGGCTTCAACTCCTTCAATGTTCTAAGAAAAACTTTGATGCTCTGCATTCTGAAGACTTAGAGTTTCCTTGGCAGGCTCAGGATAGATGGCTTCAATAGACATATCCACATCAGGCAGAAAGATCCGATGATTGCGAGCAGATGGCTGATATGAGATAGCGGAGTGAAGTTTGATCAGCCGCATTACCCATGGGGCGTAGAACTTCAAGCCAAAAAGATCAGAGCCTGAGGCAGCAAGTTGGCGAATGAAGAAGTCCTGTGCATTGAAGCATTTGCCATGAAGAATATAGAAGACCAAAGTCTTCATTGCACCCTCCAGCTTGGCATGTGGAGAGTGTCCTTTGATGGGCCAGAGAGTTCGCCTTATGATGTGATAAATAGTCCTTGGCAGATACTCAAGGTCTTCAACAAGGAACTCTTTGGGATATTTAGCATCTTGGGGCAATGGCTTCATCATACTGAGCATCTGACTCATATTAGGTTCAGGCTTCTGAAAGATGCTCTCCACAGCTTCACTGTGAAGTTGACAGCCAGATTCGTAGAGATCGCCAGGAGTGGGTAGACCAGTGAGCTCAATGATGTCAAAGGCTTTGGCTTCATGATGAACATTTCCTGTCATCCACTCCAGGATCCAAGTCTTCGGATCTCTGTTATACCCGCGGATGTGAAGTGTGGCATAGAATTGGAGCAGCAACTCTTCATTCCAATGCTCTTGGTCGGTGACGAACGGCAGCAATCCAACCTCTTTGAAGCAATCCAGAGCTTCTTCCAGACAGGGCAGACCAGATATTGCTTCAATGTCAAGACGCTTATGTGGGAAGATGCGACCTTGATTGTATAGAATGCAGGAGTAATAGCTTCGCTGCGGATAGCTCCAGAACCGATCAGATGATATTCTTTCCCTTGAGTAGGGGTTCCTGGAGCTATTGAAGAAAGTGTTGTCTGCTTTGAAGCCATTGATATTGAAGGATCCAGGTGCTGATGCAGGACCTGGGAACCTGGGCAATCTTGGGATTGGCTTCTATACCTGAGGCCTGTGCTCAACATGATAGTCGAATTGAGGACCGGCAGCAGGCGTAGGAACAGAAGCAGTGGGATCAGTGGCTTCACTGACTTCTGGTGCTTTTGTTGGTGAGGGCTCCACATTAGCTTCAGCCATGACAACGTCAGTGGCTTCATTGGTGTTGGTGGTGACAGCCTCAAGATTTTCAACCTCCACTTGACGAGCTGGAGGGTCGGTCACAGTCACGTTCTCCTCGAGAACCGCTTCTTGGTGGGACAGGGGAGTAGCAGCTTGTGGGGCTTCTTCGTCATCGGGTGATGCAGCCGGAATGTCTTCAGCAGTTTTAGCTTTAGACGGAGAGACTGGAGGCCTTGGACCTTTGCGAAGCCTGCGCAACGCGGGCGACGCCTGTGGAGTTGGTGTTGGCTGGGCCTCAAAGTCTTCTTCCTCTTGTGGGCGATTAGCCCATGAAGCATCCTGAGCAATTGGCGTCAGAGGACGACCAATGCTGATGAGTTCACTGTGCGTTAGCACAGGCGATGATACCTGTTGGTGCTCGAGCTGAGGAAGGACTGCATCATCTTCAACATGGTCATGGTGACCAATGTCTTCAGCAGCGATGGGATCAGCTGCTGGAAAGTCTTCAGCTTCATGAGCCTCTGTGAAAGCAGGCTCATGGACAGTCAGTTGACGTTCTTGTGGTTCAGCGTCAGGGTGAACCATGGAAATGGGTTCAACAATCAAGGGCTCTGTGTGAGCAGCCCGTTCCTTCTTAGTCTTCCTCTTCTTCTTGGAGGGGGCAGTAGGAGAGGCTGCGGGATGTTTCCTTTTTCTGGCTTCAGCCTCAGCAGTCCTCGTCTTCTTCAGTTCTGAAGCGGTTGACCTGGCCTTTGGCTTCGGGCCAGTCATGCTAGTTGGGAAGACAATGGGATCCGCTTCCTGCCTTGGTGCGTCGGGTTCAACCGTAGCGGGCTTCTTCTTCTTCTTTGCAGCCATCCTGAGGTCGATGCCAGGACGCCCAAGGGCCTTGCGCTTCTCAGCCTCATTGTAGGCTTGCACACACCTGTCAGCCAGAACCTTCATGCGCTCACGAGAACCCTGAGCTTCTGCACGTTTCTTGAGAAAGGCTTACTTGAGCTCGTGCAGCATAATCTTGAAGTTCTTCACCTCTTGCACGCTGAGCTTGGCCATATGCTTCTTGAACTGAGATTTCTCAAAGTCAATCTTCTACTTCATTTCAACAATGCGCTGGGCGATAGCTAACTCTGAAGCAATGGCGCCATGGAAGGCGACATTGAGGCCAATGGGAAGTTGCAGATCATCGAAGCTGATGTTGGGAGTGTCAAACCATTCATCAATGAAGTTATGGATGATTGCCACGTCAAAGAGAGGCAGATTATTGAAGATTTCTGCTTCTTCTTTGCTCTTGATCAGTTGCTCAAGAGCGTCATCTGCAAGATCTTCATCACTAGACAGATCAATGGCATCATTACGCAGAACAGTAGCAACTGTCAGTTCTTGGCCGGTGTGTGGCAGATGCATCTTGACCTTCTGTGGCTTGGAGATGCGTGACAAATCTTCAGACTGCACACTGTCTTCAGGAGGTGCAGTTGCCAGTGGCTTCGCCCGTGAGATTTTTGGAGCAGAGGCAGGCTTTGAAGCTTTAGGCTGCTTCTTTGGCTTCGGCGCTGCAGGCGCTTCATCTGATTCAGCGTCATCTGCAGGCTCATTCACGGCTGTCCCTTGAACCAAGATATGGGTGATGAGACCTTCAAGGTTGTGGAAAGGACCGACGACATTGGGTTCTGCATCACGTGTGTCGTCAGCCCTTGGAGCGGAAGGACCAGGGTTGAAGTCTAGTCCCAATGTCTTCTTGTTCTGCTTTGCTGAGTTCTGGGCAAACTGGAAGTTGCGCTTGAACAGAATGTCATCACGACACCATAGTAGTGACGATGAGTGTGCATCTGCAGGCTGTGGCCCACGGACCATGCAGGGATAGAAGCCTTGTTCAATGGCTTCACCTCTGGTCCTGGGTTGAAGATTTTTGTAGAGGATGTCTCCCCATGGTCGCTTGATGGCATTCTTTTCAGCATATTCCTTTGTCACAAATCTGTACTCGAACCACTGTTCTGCCCAATAGCGTCGAATCCATTGGATTCGTGTCTTGCGCTGATTGTAATCCTTTTCAGGATCTGTCTTGTACAGCTCTGAGAGGTCATCGGGCAGATCTCTTGATGTTTCTCCACTACGCTTTCTGCCACCCTTCCTTGCGGATTTCTCTGAAGCCATGAACTTTAAACTGAAAGGCTTCAATACGTTCAAAGGCTTCAAAGGCTTTCGCTTGCTGGACAGACAGGAACTGGCTTCGGGAGAATTTATGTGATACTGTAAGAATTCTGCAAATGAATGCAGACTATGAGAACCAAGGGATTCTCCCACGGACATGTACCTATGACGGCATTAAGGTGCGAGGGAAGGGGAAGAGGTCATATGCATTCTCAGAAGATTTTGAAGATAAATCAGTGTAGAAGACATTGACCTCATCGTGCGAAGACATTCACTCATAGATAAGGAGTTGGTTCCAGATTTGTACGAATCCATGGATCAGTACAAGTGAGGAATCTAACTACTTTGTGAAGCATAAGTGAATATACTAGGCATGTTATGAGATGCAGTATGAAAGAGATCCAACTTGTGTGAATAGAAACTGCTTGTGGTAGAAAGTGATAAAGCTATAGGATCAAAGGGGCCGTAAAAAGGAAGTTTTATTTACCACACGAAGAACTGCTAGACGGAGTGGAAGAGGAGGCCGAGCAGTTCGATCTTCCGTGCCCTAACTTGGCGACGGAGGACACCTACGGTGACGGCAGAGAGGACGATGTCCATGGTCGGCGTGAAGACGGCATGGGAGAGGTTGCGGCAGCGAAGCTCTTTGTCGCCGGCGTCGTCGAGGGCTAGCTGTGGCGCTAGGGTTCGTGCGAGAGTGGAAGAAGAGATAATGACTGTGGTGAGGCGTGTATTTATAGGTACAGGGGCGGCACTGCGTTATTACATAGGTGCCCCTGGCAATTCACATCTGAGGGGCACGTGGCCATCATGCAGCATATCAGGGGTTGTTCCACGTCCCACGCACGCCTGGATTGTCAGGTGGTCGTTCCCACTTCTCTGGGTTTCAGGTGAAGGAATGAGCATTGAAAACGGACTTAATGTTTGTCTCTGTATCTTCTGCTGACAAGGACGCAGAGAAGACATTCGACAGTTTCAATAGAATGCATATGATTTGGAGAGATAGAGTTTGAGATAGAAAGCATAGAGAGGTTAGGGTCCGATCACATTCACTTAGTTCAAAAGATTCAACAAGAGGACATAGCTATAAGTGAATGATGTAGAGGACAGAACACTAGTATATATATATATAATCAACATAGTGAAGATAATCATGAAGACATGTTGAGATTGAAGCCAAACCAAATGTGAAGACATAACAAATGTAACGCCATGAGTGAAACACTTCAAACAGAACATTTGGTGGTGGTGGCGTTACCCACCGTATAGGAAGTATTAGACCCAAACACGGCGCACAATTATCGTGGCGCTCCGAAGTCAAATTCCACACTAATGTATTCACACTTAGAATGTATGTCTTTATTGATTGAAGATATACTTTACTTCGTGAATTGCACATCTAAGTCATCAATATGCATAAGTGTTAGGATGTGTGCCTGATCACAGGACATTTGAGGATTCCAAGATATTTAGCTCACACCATAACTTGCAAAATCTCTTCTCATCCAAGGGCTTGGTGAAGATATCTGCCAATTGCTCTTCAGTGTTGACGTGTATGATATTAATATCTTCCTTCACAACATGATCTCTGAGAAAGTGATGACAATTTCAATGTGCTTTGTCTTCGAGTGCTGAACTGGGTTGTTGGCAATCTTGATGGCGCTTTCGTTGTCGCAGTAGAGTGGCACTTGCTTCAGATGAATGCCATAGTCCTTGAGTGTTTGCTTCATCCACAGAAGCTGAGCGCAGCAAGATCCAACAGCAATGTATTCAGATTCAGCAGTGGAGAGAGATACACAGTTCTGCTTCTTTGAAGACCAACATACAAGTGATCGTCCCAGAAAATGACATGTGCCTGATGTAGACTTGCGATCCACCTTGTCACCAGCATAATCATCATCCGAGAATCCAACCAGATCAAACTCTGAGCCCTTTGGATACCATAATCCTAGAGTTGGGGTGTGAGCCAAATATCGAAGAATTCGCTTCACAGCTAAGTGATGCAACTCCTTTGGTGCCGCTTGAAATCGAGCACACATGCAAACACTAAGCATAATATCTGGCCTAGATGCACATAGATAAAGCAAAGAACCAATCATGGAGCGGTATACCTTTTGACCGAACTCTTTACCATTGTCGTCAGGACCCAGATGATGCTTGGCTGGCATTGGCGTCGTGAAGCCTTTGCAGTCTTGCATACCAAACTTCTTTAGGCAATCTTTGAGATACTTCTCTTGAGATATGAAGATGCCATTGCGTTGCTGTCGTATTTGAAGACCGAGGAAGAACTTCAGCTCTCCCATCATGGACATCTGATATTGCTCTTGCATCATGTATCCAAACTCTTCACTGTACTTCTGATTGGTGCAGCCGAAGATAATGTCATCCACATATATTTGGCACACAAACAGTTCACCATCATATGTCTTCATGAAGAGAGTGGGGTCGAGAGAACCAGGTATGAAGCCTTTGCTCTTCAGGAAGTATTTGAGTGTGTCATACCAGGCCCGAGGGGCTTGTTTGAGGCCATACAGTGCCTTGTTGAGCTTGTATACCATGTCAGGATGTTTTGGATCTTCAAAGCCAGGCGGTTGTGCAACATACACTTCTTCTTCAATCTTGCCATTGAGAAAGGCGCTCTTCACATCCATTTGATATAGAAGTATGTTATGATGATTTGCATAGGCCAGCAGTATGCGTATGGCTTCAAGTCTAGCCACAGGAGCAAATGTTTCATCGAAGTCAATGCCTTCCACTTGAGTATATCCTTGAGCAATGAGACGAGCTTTGTTTCTGAAAACTTGACCACGCTCATCTTGCTTGTTGCAGTATATCCATTTGGTGCCTATTATGTTGTGCTTCCGAGGATCAGGACGCTTAACCAGTTCCCATACATTATTCATCTCAAACTGTTGAAGCTCTTCTTGCATAGCTTGAATCCATTCAGGTTCCTTGAAGGCTTCTTCAACTTTCTTGGGTTCTGTTATTGAGACGAATGCGAAGTGCCCACAGAAATTTGCTAGCTGAGTTGCCCTTGAATGAGTGAGCGGACCGGGTGCGTTGATGCTATCAATTATTCTCTCAATCTGCACTTCATTGGCAACACGAGGATGTACAGGGCAAAGATTTTGCTCTTGTTGATCATTGTCGTTGTTAGAGGGATAGCATTGTCTTTAGGTTGATCAGGTGCGGAGATGATAAGTTCCTCTTCAGGTTAAGCTTCAGAGGGTATGATTTCTCCAGTTCCCATTAGCTTGATTGATTCGCTGGATGGAACTTCATCTAGCACATTTGGCAGGTGTTCTCTTTGTGAACCGTTAGTCTCATCAAATCGCACATCCACTATTTCAACCACTTTATAATGAAAGAGATTGAAGACTCTGTAGGAGTGTGAATCCTTTCCATATCCAAGCATAAAACCCTCATGTGCTTTTGGTGCAAATTTTGAAGTGTGATGTGGATCCTTGATCCAGCACCTGGCCCCAAATACTCTGAAGTAACTGACATTTGGCTTCTTGCCAGTAAGGAGCTCATAAGATGTCTTGTTCAGAAGCTTGTGAAGATAAACACGATTGATTGTATGGCATGCAGTATCAATGGCTTCAGGTCAGAATTTTCTTGGAGTCTTGTATTCATCTAGCATCGTTCTGGCCATCTCAATGAGTGTTCTGTTCTTGCGTTCGACGACGCCATTCTGCTGTGGTGTGTACGGAGCTGAGAATTCATGAGTGATGCCCAAAGTGTCAAGATATGTATCAAGGCCAGTGTTCTTGAATTCAGTGCCATTGTCACTTCTGATGTGCTTTATCTTGGTGCCATAGTTGTTCATTGCTCGATTGGCGAAGCGTCTTGGCACCGCGTGCCATGAAGCAGTAGGTAGGAGCAGAGTAGTCCTTGTCATTTGCATCGGTGTCGGTGGTGAAGTCATTGTCTTCAGTGTTGAAGATGGACTTGGCAACGTATGTTGTAGCCAGACTTGCAACGCCAGAATCGGACTCCTCCTTAGACTCCACCTCCGCCTCCTCAGAAGCGGACTCCTCCTCTGAATCCATTTCCTTGCCAACAAACGCACGTGCCTTGCCAGATGAGCTCTTCTTGTGTGATGAAGACTTTGAGGAAGACTTGGAAGAAGACTTTGAGTATTTCTTCTTCTTCTTGTCGTCAGAGTCATATTCCTTGCTCTTCTTCTTCTTTCTGTTCTCATTGTCCCACTGCGGACACTCAGAGATGAAGTGGCCAGTTTTCTTGCACTTGTGGCATGTTTTCTTCTTGTAGTCATGAGAAGAAGCTTCATCATTCCTTGAGCTTGATCGTGAAGACTTTCTGAAGCCTTTCTTCTTGGTGAATTTTTGGAACTTCTTCACAAGCATAGCAAGTTCCTTTCCAATGTCTTCAGGATCATCAGAACTGCTGTCAGATTCTTCTTCAGATGAGGAGACATCTTTTGCCTTCAAGGCACGAGTTCGCCCATAGTTTGGACCGTAGATATCTCTTTTCTCAGAAAGCTGAAACTCATGTGTGTTGAGCCTCTCAAGTATGTTGGACAGATCGAGTGTCTTGAAATCAGGTCGTTCTTGAATCATCAGGGCTAGGGTGTCAAACGAACTGTCAAGTGATCTCAGTAGTGTCTTGACGACTTCATGCTTTGTGATCTCAGTAGCGCCGAGGGCTTGAAGCTCATTTGTGATGTCAGTGAGTCGATCAAACGTGAGCTGGACATTCTCATTGTCATTTCGCTTGAATCGGTTGAAGAGGTTGCGAAGGACACTGATTCTCTGATCTCTCTGGGTTGAGACGCCTTCATTGACCTTGGAGAGCTAGTCCCAGACCAGCTTAGATGTTTCCAAAGCACTCACACGGCCATACTGTCCTTTGGTCAGATGACCACAGATGATATTCTTGGCAGTAGAGTCCAGTTGAACGAACTTCTTGACATCAGCAGCAGTGACACCTTCTCCAGCCTTGGGAACGCCATTCTTGACGACATACCATAGGTCGACGTCAATGGCTTCAAGATGCATGCGCATCTTATTCTTCTAGTAGGGATATTCAGTTCCATCGAAGACGAGGCACGCAGCGGAGACTTTAATTATCCCTGCAGTCGACATAGCTAAAACTCCAGGTGGTTAAACCGAATCACACAGAACAAGGGAGCACCTTGCTCTGATACCAATTGGAAGTGCATTATATCGACTAGAGGGGGGAGATTAGGCGATTTTTATGAAAGTCTTCAAAACGTGGAAGTTTCGAAGACAAACGCTAGAAATAAACCTATTACCATGCAGCGGAAGGTAGACTACACTAGGCAAACCATAGTCAAGTATTCAATGGAGTGAGAACACAATGACTAATAGCAGCAATGTAGTAAGGATCAGGTAGGAAGATATTATGAAGCCAAACAGAATACGCAGTCACTCAGTGAAGACAAAAGATAGTGAAAACATACAATGACTTCACAAGGAGTAACAGTAAGTAAAGGGAAGGGAAGGATGAAACCAGTGACTCGTTGAAGACAATGATTTGTTGGACCAGTTCCAGTTGCTATGACAACTGTACGTCTGGTTAGGGCGGCTAGGTATTTAAACCTGAGGACACACAGTCCCGGACACCCAGTCCTGAACACGCAGCTCAGGACACCCAGTCCTCACCGTATTCCCCTTGAGCTAAGGTCACACAGACCTTGCCCAATCACTCTGGTAAGTCTTCAAGGTATACTCCCAAACCTTCACAGACTTCGTTCACCGGCGATCCACAATGTCTCTTGGATGCTCAGAACGCGACGCCTAACCGGCTGGAGGATTCACAGTCCTCAAGTGTAATAAGTCTTCAGATCACACAGACAAGAAGACTTAAGTGATGCCTAATTCTCTTTGGCTCTGGGTGGTTAGGGCTTTATCCTCGCAAGGAATTCTCTCTCAAAGGCTTCGAGGTGGGTTGCTCTCAAACGACAAAAGCCGTACTCTAACTCTAAGCAGCCAACCGTTTATGGTTGTAGGGTGTGGGCTATTTATAGCTACTAGGCAACCCGACCTGATTTGTCTGAAATGACCCTGGGTCACTAAGGAACTTACACGTGTTCCAACGGTCAGATTTCAAACTCACACGGCAACTTTACTTGGGCTACAAGCAAAGATGACTTGTTCGACCCTGGATAAGATTCGCTCTCATAGTCTTCGCTCGAAGACATAGGTTTTGTTTAAGCATCACTTCAGTCATTCTGACTGGTTCTCTTGGACCCCACTTAACAGTACGGTGGTTCCTATGACTCAATCAGAGAAGAAAAAAAGAACTACGAAAGATCTAAGTCTTTGAGCTCCATAGGCTTCATGCGATGTCTTCTCTTGTCATAGTCTTCAATGTGAATATCTTCATATACCACCTTTGACATCAATGTCTTCATACATTTTTAGGGGTCATCTCCGGTAGGAAAACAGAATCAATGAGGGACTTCTACCTGTGTTATCCTGCAATTCTCACAAACACATTAGTTCCTCAACTAGATTTGTCGTCAATACTCCAAAACCAACTAGGGGTGGCACTAGATGCACTTACAGTCTCCAACGTATCTATAATGTTTTATTCTTCCATGATGTTATGTTATCATTCTTGGATGTTTTACATTCATTTTATAGCAACTTTATATCATTTTTTGGGACTAACCAATTGACATAGTGCCCAGTTCCTGTTGTTTTTTGCATGTTTTACTTCGCAGAATATCCATACCAAATGGAGTCCAAACACAGCGAAACTTTTTGGAGATTTTTTCTGCTCAGAAGACAACTTGGCAGCCAAGGAAGTGCACAAGGGGAGGCCCATGGGGCCCACCACCCACCTGGGCATGTAGAGGCCCCTGGCGCCCTACTGGGTGGTGGGCCCCATGGAGGTTCTTTCCACCGCCTCTCAGCTCTATAAATACCCAAATAATCCAGAAACCCTAGGATAGTCGACAAAACACAATTCCAGCCGCCGCAAGTTCCAAAACCCCGAGATCGCATCTAGAGCCCTTTTCCGGCACCTTGCCGGAGGGGAACACAATCATGGAGGGTTTCATCATCCTCATTGGTGCTCCTCCGATGATGTGTGAGTAGTTTACTACAGACCTATGGGTCCGTAGGAAGTAGCTTGATGGCTTCTTCACTATTTCTGATTCTCAATACAATATTCTCCTTGATGTTCTTGGAGATCTATTTGATGTAATGACTTTTTGCGGTGTGTTTGTTGGGATCAATTGCGAGTTTATGATCAGTTCTATCTATGAATATTATTTGAATCTTCTTTGATCTCTTATATGCATCATTATTATAGCCTCGTATTTCTTCTCTGAAACTTTGGTTTGGTTTATCCAACTAGCTAGATTGATTTTTCTTGCAATGGGAAGAGGTGCTTTGTGATGGGTTCGATCTTGCGTTGTTCTCACCCAGTGACAGAAGGGGTAGCGAGGCACGCATGTATCGTTGCTATTAAGGATAAAAAGATGGGTTCTAATTCCTACATGAATAGATCCTGTCAACATCATGTCATCATTCTTATTGCATTACTCCATTTCTCCATGAATTTAATACACTAGATGCATGCTGGATAGCGGTCGATGGGTGGAGTAATAGTAGTAGATGAAGAATCATTCCGGTCTACTAATCTTGGACGTGATGCCTATATACATGATCATTGACTTGGGTATCATCATAATTATTTGCTCTTCTATCAATTGCCCAACAGTAATTTGTTTACCCACCGTATGTTATTTTCTCGAGAGAAGCCACTAGTGAAATCTATGGGACCAAAGTCTATTTTCTATTATATTGTTTTCAGATCTATTATTCCAAAAACCCAAAAATACCTTTCTGCACTTTTTCTTTATTTATTTTATTTTGTGTTTTCGCTAGATCTATTTTATCCAATCTCATACAATTTAATCTATCTCAATACCAAGGAGGGATTGGCAACCCCTCTTACGCATTGGGTTGCAAGTATTTATTATTTGTGTGCAGCTACTGTTTACATAGTGTTGCTTGGTTCTCCTACTGGATTGATAACCTTGGTTTCATAACTGAGGGAAATACTTACCGTTGTTGTGTTGAATCACCCTCTCCTCTTCGGGGAAATACCAACGCAGATACAAGCAATCAAGAAGAATTCCTGGCGCCGTTACCGGGAGACATCATCAACATCTACCAGGATCCTAATCACAAATCTCATCTCCTTGCAATTTACATTATTTGCCGTTTGCCTCTCATTTTCATCTCCCCCACTTCTAAAACGTTTTTGTGAAAAGCACAAACATATTTTCCTTTTTATTTGCCTTCTTTCTATTTGTGTGTGATCTTGCTTGCCTACCTTGTTACTATGGCTAGTTCTTCACCTACTACGTGTACCCCTGAGAGTGAGGTTCTCGATTTTAAGCAAAGGGGGAGAGAATTTAAAAGATGCTTGCTACAAAAAAATTATGCTCATAATAGATTATTCAAAAGCAATCCACTATTATTCTCCTTCGTAATTTTTATGTGTGCGTTACTACTTGGTATAGATTTGTTCTTGATACTATCACCGGAGGGAATTTCTTGATGTGCCCCCTTCTGGATGCTTTTAATGCTATGGGAAATTTAGTGGGATCACCACCTATCATTATCAATAAAATGGTTTTAACTCTTGAGCATGTTACACAAAGGCTAGATGCTATTGGAAAGAAAATGCTCACCGAAGAACATATTGAAAATTTCGATAAAAGGATGCATAATATTGCTAATAAAATTGGGTCAAAAGTAGGATGCTCTTAAATTATTAAGGGAAAAGGAACCCATATTAAACAAGAGGATAGAAGAGAGCCTCGCTAGAATTGATAAGTTGGAAGCAATTTTTATTAACTTCAGCTCAGATTTTTCTTCCATTAAAACTATTGAAAAAATTCCTACTAGTAAGAATTGCAAGTCTACACATGTTCCTAAGAACAAGCGTGCCACTTCCAGTAGCAACAATGAAGATCTTAAAATGATTAGGGTTCACCCAAATTTCGTAGATTTGATAAAGGAACCAATCTATAAAAATACATAGGGGTTGATGCATGTTCTCATCTTTTGTTTCTCCGGTAGAAATCTCGGGGCACTCTTTGAGGTTCTTTGTGTTGGATTGAGTATTATGAGTCTGAATTTGCTTTGGTGTTATTTTAGTACGAACTCTTGATAGATCAATCAGAAAAAATAACTTGGTGTTATTTTAGTACGAACTCATGATAGATCGATCGGAAAGAATAACTTCGTGTTATTTTAGTACGAACTCTTGGATAGATCGATCGGAAAGAATAACTACAAACAATTTCTTCTTATGTTCTCCACAAGATAGGAACTTTGGAGTGATTCTTCATCGCACTTTGAGGGATGGTTATATGATCCAATTAGATTAGCATTGTTGAGAGATTTCACTAGCGAAAGTACGGACCCTAGGCCTCATTTTCAAGCATTGCAATACCGTTTGTGCTCCGATTTATCAATTGCTACCTTGCTGTTTTTTATTGTTCCTATTACAAAAATCAATATCTACTATCATTGCTATGCTTTTATTACCATCTCTTCGCCGAACTAGTGCACCTATACAAATTACCATTGTATTTGGTGTGTTGGGGACACAAGATACTTTTTATTATTTGGTTGCATGGTTGTTTGAGAGAGACCATCTTCATCCTACGCCTCCCACGGATTGATAAACCTTAGGTCATCCACTTGAGGGGAAATTGCTACTGTCCTACAAAACTCTGCACTTGGAGGCCTAACACAAGTCTACAAGAACAAGTTGTGTAGTAGACATTAAGCTCTTTTCTGGCGCCGTTGCCGGGGGAAGTGAGTGCTTGAAGGTATATCTTTAGATCTTGCAATTGAATCTTTTAGTTTATTGTTTTATCACTAGTTTGTTTTATAAAAAGAACTACAAAAAATGGATTTGAGGTTGCATCATATTATTCATGTTTATAATGTCTTTTGTGAAAATGATGGAAAGGATAATTGTGCTCAATTGGTAGAAGAAGAATTATATAAAATGTTTGACAAAAAATCTTTGAATGATGCGCATGATTGCAATGTTGTTGGTATGAACTCTTTGGATATCCATGATGCTAATGATATGCAAAGCCATAAGCTTGGGGATGCTATATTTGATGAAGATGATATTTTTAGTCCCCCAAGTTTTGATGAGAAATTTTACTATGATGAAAGCATGCCTCCTATTTATGATGATTATATTGATGAAAGTGGATTTGGAGAGGTCATGAATTTATTTAATGATGAATCCACTACATTGGAAGAGGTTTCTAGTGACTATGACAACAAAGTTGATATCTATGATGATTATGGTGATGACATGTATGCTATAAAGAATAATGATAACCATGAAACTTGTCACCATGATTTTAATTTTCAATCACATGATAGTTATTTTGTTGAGTTTGCTCCCACTACTATTCATGAGAATAAATTTGCTTATGTGGAGAGTAACAAGATTTCTATGCTTATGTATCAGGAAAAGAATACTTTATGTGATAATTATATTGTTGAATTCATTCATGATGCTACTGAAAATTAATATGAGAGAGGAACATATGCTTCTAGGCTTCTCGGTAATATCAAGTTTCCTCTCTATGTGTTGAAAGTCTTGCAGTTTTGCTTGTTTTGCCTTCCTATGCTAGTTGATTCTTGTTCCCATAAATTGTTTGCTCACAAAATCCCTATGCATAGGAAGTGGGTTAGACTTAAATGTGGTTACCATGAGATTCATGATGCTCTTGTTATGTTTCAATTCTTATCTTTTATGTGAGCAATATTGAAATCATCATGCCTAGCTAAAAAGCATTAAAGAAAAGAGCTTGTTGGGAGACAACCCAACATTTACCCCTACTATTTTTGTGTGTTCACATGATTAAGCTACTGTATTAATCATGTTTTATAGCTTTTGTTATGATAAAGTGCCAAGCAAAGCCTTTGGGATAGTATGGATGATAATTGACTTGATTCTGTGCAAAAATAGAAACTTTTGCGCCCAACAACAGAATTGATCTGCTCTGCTGGAATGGGATAAATTCTTGATTTTTTATAGATGATTTACATATGAATTTCCCATGTTTTCCTAATTTTTCAGAATGTTTTGAGTAGCAGAAGTATGGTCGTTGTCTAGATCATTACAGACTGTTCTGTTTTTGACAAATTCTGTTTTCAATGCATAGTTTGCTTGTTTCCTAGTTTCTATGGCTTATGTTACTCAATATAAATTGTGGAAATGATAAGGTATAGTAGGAATTATGTGTAAATAATTATGAATCTTGTCTTTGACAGTACCAAAGTGAATGATTTTCTTTATCATACTAATCTATCTCACGAAGTTCCGTTAAGTTTTGTGTGATTGAAGTTTTCAAGTTTTGGGTGAGATATTGATATGAGGAGAATAAGGAGTGATAAGAACCTAAGATTGGGGATGCCCAAGGCACCCCAAGGTAATATTCAAGGAAGATCCAAGCAACTAATCTTGGGGATGCCCTGGAAGGCATCCCCTCTTTCGTCTCCAACATTATCGGTAACCTCACTTGGAGCTATATTTTTATTTGTCACATGATATGTGTTTTTCTTTAAGAATCATTTTATTTTATTTGTATTTGCTTTCTGCTATTTAGAATAATGTTTTGTATGTTTTATTTCAATAAAAAGGTCAAGTATAGCCTTTACCATGCTTATTTTGCAAGTCTACATGTTGCTGTTTAAAAACAGAAAGTTTGATGTCATTGTCTGAATTCTTATGGAAATTTGAGTATGTGATAAAATCTTGAATTTTTTACACAATATGATATGATAAATTTTCTACTGTGTGGTAAGTTTTCAGAATTTTTGGAGTTAAAGAAGTATCGATATTCTTGCACTCTTTACAGACTGTACTATTTTGACAGATTGCGGTTATGTATGCATTGTTTGCATATGTTTGCTTGTTTAATGATTCTATTTAAGAATAGGAGTATTAAATATGTGGAGGAATTTAGTATGAAATGTTGAATAATAATTTTAGTGATTTTCTAAAATAGAGAATGATAAGGTTTTGCATTAATTTATACTAACTTATCTCATGAGTTCTTGTTAAGTTTTGTGTGGATGAAGTTTTTTAGATTTAGTGAAACCGTGATATAAAAGGAATTAAGGAGACACAAAGATCAAGCTTGGGGATGCCCAAGGCATCCCAACATAATATTCAAGAAGTCTCAAGCATCTAAGCTTGGGGATGCCCCGGTAGGCATCCCACTTTTCTTCATCAACAATTATCGGTTAGTATCGGTTGAGCCTAAGTTTTTGCTTCTTCACATAAGTTGTGCTATTCTTGAAATGTCATTTCATTTTGTTTTGCTTTATGTTTTAATAAAATGCTTAGATATGAAGTTTTTTAAATAAGAGAGAGTCCTCACATAGCTACCTATTTACTTAACAACTCATTTGATCTTCACTTATATCTTTTTGGAGTAGTTTGTCATTTGCTCTCATGCTTCACTTAAATTTGTTTGAGCTTGTTAAAAGAAATTGCAACATATGCAATTAGTCTCAAAGTTATAGATATCCAAGAAGGATGTAACTAAAACTTTCATGAAGATCATTGGACAAAATAAACTTGATTCTTTGTAATAGTTTTGCGGTATGATGATAGTGATATGTGAGTCATGTTGGTGAGTAATTATGCTTTAGTAAGAATATTGGTGTTAAGGTCTGTGATTCCCTATGCAAGCGCGAAAGTCAATAATTATGCAATGAAATTACATCCTACTTGTCCTGCATTATTCGGTGTTAGTTATTCTTAATGCTCGTTTATGAGATTTGTTGTTTCTTGGTTGAATGCTTCTCAATATATATGCTAGCCTTCCCTTGCACTAAGTGGGAATACTACTTGTGCATCTAAAATCCTTAAACCCAGTTTTGCCATATGAGTCCACCATACCTACCTATATGCGGTATTCTCTTGCCGTTCTAAGAAAATTTGTATGTGCCATCTCTAATTTTCAAAATAAATTTCCTTTTTGTGTGCTCGTACTGCTCATGAAACGGTAGGGGGTGGCTGATATTTTTCCATGCTAAATGTGTTATTCTCACGATGAGTGTTTATTCACTTGTCATTGCACGAGAGTACGACAAAGGTATTAGGGATGGCCAGTCCCGAAATGAAAAATGAATTTACTTTATGTTGTCAAATAATAAATTCCTTGGAAAGTGTTGGTATGGACGGTACCCATGGATACAATTAGCCGTGGAATGTTAAAGTATGGTGGAAAAAGGAATAAACTTTAATTTCTGTTTGGGAACTACCTATGGTATATCTAGCATGGAAAGTATTGGGAACTACTCGATCATTTTTGTTGACAGGAAAAGCATGCCACCCAAAATGTTTTATCTCTATCTTTTTCTCTTTGACCTCAGACACCTCTACAAATCCTTACTTCCCTCTGCGAAGGGCCTTTCTATTTACTTTATGCAATTTTATTTTTATTTGAGTCTCCATCTTCTCTTATAAAGCACCAACTAGGGGCACTATGATCGTACTTGAGCATTGGATGTAGCTAATATTCGAGTGTGTTTCATGAATGGATCAATGATTGAGCATGATGTCCTAGGGATAACTTTCTTTAGTGTTGATATTTTGAAAGACATGGTTGCTTGTTCATATGCTTGAGTATTGAAATCCTCATGTCAAAACTAGACTATTGCTTTGAACCATATAAAAGTCCAAATGTCCATGCTACAAAAAATAGAATTTGTGATGAACATGTTACGCAGCATTCCACATCAAAAATGTTGTTTTTATCATTTACCTACTCGAGGACGAGCAGGAATTAAGATTGGGGATGTTGATACGCCTCCAACATATCTATAATTTTTTATTGTTCCATGTTGATATATTATCATTCTTGGATGTTTTACAATCATTTTATAGCAACTTTATATCATTTTCTGGACTAACCGATTGACATAGTGCCCAGTGCCAGTTGTTTTTTGCTTGTTTTTTACTTCGCAAAGAATCAATAACAAACGGAGTCCAAACGCAGAGATTTTTTCCAGACCAAAGGACACCCAGTGGGCCAAAGACATACCACAGGGGTGGCCTGAGGGGGGCACAACCCACCTGGGCACGCCTGGGGGCCTAGGCGCGCCCTAGTGGGTTGTGCTCACCTTGGTGGCCTCCCGCACCGCCTCTTCGCCCTATAAATTGCCAAATATTCCAAAAACCCTTGGGGTAACCCTAGATCAGAAGTTCCACCACCGCAAGCCTTTGTAGCCACGAAAAACCAATCTAGACCCCGTTCCGGCACTCCACCGGAGGGGGAAACCATCATCGGTGGCCATCTTCATCATCCCGGCGGCCACCGTGATGAGGAGGGAGTAGTCCATCCCCGGGGCTGAGGGTTTGTACTAGTAGCTATGTGTTTAATCTCTCTCTCTCTCACTCTCTCTCTTTTGTTCTTGAGATGGCACAATCTTGATATATCGCGGGCTTTGTTAATATAGTTGGATCATTTGGTGTTTCTCCCTCTCTATCTTGTTTTGATGAATTGAGTTTTCCCTTTGAGATTTCGTTTTATCAGATTGAATACTTTTATGGATTTGAGAGCACTTGATATATGTCTTGCATATGAATACCCGTGGTGACAATGGGGTATTATATTGATTCACTTGAGATATGTTTTGGCACTCAACTCGCGAATTCCCGAGGTGACATTGGGGTAATCTATGCATAGGGGTTGATGCACGTTCTCGTCTTTTGTTTCTCCGGTAGAAATCTTGGGGCACTCTTTGAGGTTGTTTGTGTTGGATTGAGTATTATGAATTTGAATTTGCTTTGGTGTTATTTTAGTACAAACTCTTGATAGATCGATCGGAAAGAATAACTTGGTGTTATTTTAGTATGAACTCTTGGATAGATCGATCGGCAAGAATAGCTACAAACAACTTCTTCATATGTTCTCTGCTATATAGGAACTTGAAAGGATCGATACGGTCGACTAGAGGGGGGTGAATAGGAGACTACAAATTTTAATCTTTCTTGTAGATTTTAAGGCTTAGCGGATAAAAGAGTTCACTAGATATGCAACTAGGTGAATGCAACCTATATGGCAAGCAAGCTCCAAGAAGAAAAGCTAGGCAACAAACTACTTAGCAAGCCAACTAGCATACAACAACTAAGAAAGGTGCGGGAAAGGATTAACCACAAGTGAGACGAGGACGCAGATTTTAACCCGAAGTTCACTCTTCCTTGGGGAAGAGCTAATCTCCGTTTGGAGCGGTGCCGGAGCCAAAGCTTGCGGAATTCCACCAAAGGCTCACCGTATTCTCCTTCGAGTCACCCCCAACGGATGAGCCTCGAACCACTCGGGGTTGGTCTTGAAGGTGACCACCACACCTTTACAAACTTCTCCGAAGCACACCACAAGCAAGGAAGCTTCCGGAGGAACCTCTAACCGCCTAGGAGCCCAAGCTCCAAGAGTAACAAGTCAATGGGGAAGAAATGTTGCGGGGAACGCGATTTGGTTTGGTCAAGTTGTAGATCGGGTCTTGCTCTCCCAATCCCCAAAGTTTCAACAAGTTTGGGTGGAGGGATTGAGAGTATTGAGCAAAATGGGGTGTAGCAATGGTGGAGCTCAACAAGACATTAGGGTTAGGGGTTGGAGGAGGAAGAAGGGCCTTTTATAGTGTTCATGTGAGGGTGGGGATTTCTGCCCGTTGGACCCCGTGCGCACGGGCTAAGTCAGCCCCGTGCGCATGGGGCATCCAGAGATAATCACACCACCCAGTGCGCACGGGGGTCAAAAGACCCCGTGTGCATGGGGTATCCAGAGAGTTACGCAGTACCCTATGCGCACGGGGGTCAAAAGACCCCGTGCGCACGGGGTACCCAGAGAGTTACCCAGTACCCCGTGCGCACGGGGGTCAAAAGACCCCGTGCGCACGGGGTACCCAGTAACTTATTGTTGCAACTTTCTGAGTACCACAGCACATACACTAGGTTCATATGAGGTGGTTGGAGTGGGAAGGGTAAGAGAGTAAGGCTCGGTAAAGTCATTCCCACACAACATTTATCCACACAGACCCCTCTTAATAGTGCGGTCTTTCCTACGACTCAAAGCAAACCAAAACTAAACCTTCGAAGCGTTGAAAGACCACGCCTTTGTCCTTTTTGAAATGAGGGGGTCGCACATCTCCATCGTGGGCACTTAGAACCAATAACCTGAGATAAACTATAGCAACTGATATTAGTTCAACTAACCACATTGTCATCACACCAAAATATAGCTTAAGTGCCATTAGCACTTTCAATCTCCCCGGTTTTGGTGCATTGATGACAACATGGTTAGAGCATGGCAAAGAGGATAAACAGATAGAAAGCCATGGAATAAATAATGATCATGGTAGCTCCCCCTATATGTGTGCCCGAAAACAAGAATGCATCTAGTACACCCATAGGAGGTTCGACCAAGATCATTATTGAAAAGTCATGAGATACATCAAAATAAACCTATAACGGTGCCTAGATCTCACGACACAGTGTGGTGAGCAAATAATGTGAGACCCTAATAAGCATAAGAGGATAATAGCAAGGTTCAATAATAAATCTAGAGTCTCACAATAACGCTAGAGGCTCACAGGCACACAGACGGAAAGGAAATAAGATTATCTCAAGCCAACTAAAACCAACCAATAGCGAGAAACACGAGGCTTGAGATATCAACACACCCATGAACACACCACCACACACACCACTTCTCCCCCTTTGTCATCAAGACAACAAAAAAGGAGACAAATGGCGACACGAGACCCACTAGACAAGAGGAGCACTCGAGGCATCATCATCATCATCAAAACGCCACCCGGCCATTGGGAAAGACCGAGCAATGGCCTCACTGTCGACGTCCTCAGAACCTGGACCGACCTCCTCACCAGCAGCAGCCCTTGCTGCCTTCTGCTCACGCCAAACAAGCTTATCCTTATTGATTTCCTTGATCTGACGACGCTAAATCGACTGACACATCGAACATGTTGCTCAAGGTCTTGAACAGCGACTTCTTCTCTCCTTTGGCAAAGATGGCCTCAAAGCCAACAGACTTGGCCTTACCACGAGGGATCTGTGCAGTATAGGACATGCCTAGAGTGTAAGTAGCACGATCCTCAGGCCTAGGGTTGCGCCCCTTCTTGACGGGCACATAGGGAGCAGGAGCAGCTGGGGTCCAGTTGGAGTTGCACTTGGGAACGGCAGTCTTGAAGCTAGCAATGTACTTTGCTGGATAGACGATCTCAATCAACGCCTGTATGAACGGAGCATAGATCAAAGACTTGTTCTCTTGTACACACTGACGCAGCTCGTAGTACATGAAATCCAGAACATCCACTTTCTTCTTCTGATGAAGATACACAAAGACATCAAGCATGGAGCTCCGAATGTTATGGGAATCCCCGGCCTTTGGAGTGAGGGTATACCACGGGATATGGTGCATGGTGTCATAGAGGGGCAAGAGGTGTTTGATTGACCCAGTGACAAATGACTTCTCTTGTTTGTAAGCAAAGGCAATCTCATCCTTAGTGCGCTGCCCACTTTCCCGAACAATGTCAAACTCATCAGAAATAGTTTCTTCATCCATGAATGGGTAGGGAATGATCTCGGAGAACTTTTCCATAGGAGCTGAGCACTAATACGTTCCGGACATCCATGTGAGGGTGCGAGCAGAATCATTGGAGAAGTACAGAGTGGCAAAGAACTGCATCACTAGATCTTCATTGTAGGGGTGGTTGAAAGTGACAAACGGAATCAGACCCAGTCGTCCAAGAGCGGAGTACACACCGGGATACAAATGATCATTGTCGCGCAAACTCTCAGTGTTGACTTGCTTGTGAGGAGCAAACTTCTTTGACTTGGTCATAAGAAGCTCATGATAGATTCTTTGCTGAAACCCATTCTTGAAACGGGGATCCATTCCCATACTCGTGGCCTTAACATACGAATGGTTTTGTCTCTCAGCCCAGATCTCTGGATTGGTCCACTTGACAAGAGGCATATTCCGGAGGTCACGCCTGCCCGGAGTGGCTTCCTCCGAACTAGACTCCTCTCCCTCTTCTTCATCTTCCTCATCACGATCAGCTTCTTCATCTTCCTCATCACGATCATCTTCATCTTCTATCTCATCATCTTGTGATTCATATTCTTCCTCAGATTCATCGTAAGCCTCAACAACGGGCCGCTTTGAGGCTGCACGGCAAGCACGGCCCTGACCTATCCCAGGCCCCTGACCCATGCCTTTAGACGGCTGACGATGGGAAATGGTGAAGTCCTTTGATCCTCCTTTTGCACGCTTGCGACGAAGCTCAGACCTCTTGTCAGCGGAGTCTGAAACACACACAAAAACCCAACAACACAAAGCACGAGGCACAAATGAGTATAAGTGCAAGATAATTGGCAAGGAGATAGACAAAAGTCTAGGCAATAGTTCCTGGATAGCCCGTGTGCACGGGGGTTTAGACCCCGTGCACACGGGGGTCCCGTGTGCACGGTACAGGACCGTGGGCATGGGGGCCCCGTGCGCATGGGGGTCAAACCCCCCGTGGACACGAGGGTCTCCCGGCGGCAGCCACTACTAGGAAGAGCTCCGGGAGTGGGTGCATCAGAGGGACCAACGGATCTACCCACTAGACTTCTATCTATGAACTAGTTGAGGCCAAACGAATCTAGGGAGCAAAGAAACCCTAAAGCTAGAACAAAACAAGGGGAACTCAAGGAGATGGAACAAGAGGAGAGGACCAACCAGAGGAGGACCCCATCAGGACCCAGATCCACGGAGGAAGAACTCCGACAAGGCCCGGAGGAGCTCCGCCGAGAGGAGGCAACGGCGGCGGCGCTGGAGGCTTCCTGGGGAGTGGAGGGAGCGAATGGGTGGGAATGAACCCGAGCCCCCCCCCATGCCCCACCTCTTCAGGACCAAAAACCGCAGACCCTGTCGCACGGGCTAAGTGAACCCCGTGCGCACGGGCTAAGTGAGCCCCATGCGCACGGGGGTCCCGTGCGCACGGTACAGAGCCCGTGGGCACGGGGGCCCCGTGGGCACGATACAAGCCCGTGCGCATGGGGTATTCAGGAACTTTGACATGAGTGGATTTTTAGATACAGGGCTGAGTGTATACTCTTACCCCTACTTCACAAGGCACTCGTTCTACGTTTCTGAACACGCCGCGAGGAAAGTCTTATCGCTATGGAAAGGGTATATGGAGCACTTGTACCAAAAAGATGCGAGGAGAACCAACCAAAAAAAGAAAAGAAACACCACACCACACACACGAAACAAACACGGACAAAACCCTCAAGCGAGGGCAGTGGCCGAGGCCACCATGTTTGAGTTTACTTGGTATGGCACCGCGAAGATATGAACCTTGGGCCCAAGACCAATACTCATCTTTGAAGCACAAGTACCACCTAAAGTGGCTTATGTGAAAGATTGTGTTTGTTTTATGCACTTCTAGGATAAGATAGCTCATGAGTTGAGCTATCTCCCCCTAGACATGTGCCTACATCTAAGCAAGATAGTACATGATTATGTGTGTGCGAGCAAGAGTGTCAACCGAAGTTACTAATATCCACGATATTTAGCTCATGCCTTAACTCGCGGAATCTTGCTTCGTCAAGGGGCTTGGTGAAGATGTCTACTAGTTGATTCTCGGTGTTGACATGGAGTAACTCAATGTTTCCCTTGGCCACATGATCTCTAATGAAATGATGACGAATCTCAATATGCTTGGTCTTGCTATGTTGAACCGCATTCTCGGCGATCTTGATGGCACTTTCATTGTCACACCAAAGAGGCACTTTGTCACATTTGACACCGTAATCCATCAAAGTTTGCCTCATCCATAGTAATTGGGCACAACAACTTCCGGCAGCAATATACTCGGCTTCGGCTATGGAGAGAGATATACAATTTTGCTTCTTTGAAGACCAACTTACCAACGATCTCCCTAGGAATTGACATGAGCCAGATGTGGACTTGCGATCAACCTTGTCTCCGGCCCAATCCGAATCCGAGTAGCCCATTAACTCAAATGATGATCCCTTGGGATACCAAAGGCCCAAGTTTGGGGTATGAACCAAATATCGAAGGATCCTTTTCACTACCGAATAGTGGCTCTCCTTAGGAGCGGATTGAAATCTTGCACACATACACACACTCAACATAATATCTAGCCTAGATGCACAAAGGTAAAGCAAGGAACCGATCATAGAGCGATATACCTTTTGATCCACTTCTTTACCATTTGGATCAAGATGAAGTTGACCATTTATGGCCATGGGTGTCTTCATTGGCTTGACTTCTTGCATTTTTAATCTCTTGAGCATGTCTTGGATATAACGAGATTGATTGATGAAGGTTCCGCCTCTCAATTGCTTCACTTGAAACCAAAGAAAGAACTTCAACTCTCCCATCATGCTCATCGCAAATTCCTTAGTCATAAGATTCTCAAACTCAACGTTAATAGCATGGTTAGTTGACCCAAAGATAATATCATCAACATATATTTGGCAGACAAACAACTCTCCTTTTACCCCCTTCGTAAAGAGAGTGGAATCTATTACCCCAATCTGGAACCCCTTCTCGCTTAGGAACGCCGTAAGGTGATCATACCAAGCACGAGGTGCTTGTTTGAGTCCATAGAGTTCCTTATGGAGTTCATAAACATGAGAGGGATGATCGGGGTCTTCAAAACCGGGAGGTTGCTTGACATACACCAACTCCTTAAGAGGACCATTAAGAAATGCACTCTTAACATCCATTTGATATAATTTGAAATCATGATGAGAGGCATAAGCAAGCAAGATGCGAATGGATTCGAGACGGGCAACGGGGGCAAAAGTTTCACCAAAGTCCAAACCTTCAACTTGGGTGAAACCTTGTGCCACTAACCTTGCCTTGTTTCTTATTACTTGTCCATATTCATCTTGTTTGTTCTTGAAAATCCACTTTGTTCCAATGACATTATGAAATTCCTTGGGTCTTTCTACAAGGGTCCACACTTTGTTGCGTGTGAAGTTGTTGAGTTCTTCATGCATGGAATCTATCCAATCCTTAAGGGGTTCAACACAAGAGACAAACGAGTGATGTTCACAAAAGTTTGCCAAACGTCTACGAGTAGTTACCCCCTTTTTGATGCTTCCGTAGATGTTCTCGGTGAGGTGTTGAAGATGTTTTAGCTTGGCGGCCACTTTTTGCTCTTTGCGGTCAAGTTCTTCTTCACTTGGTTTTGTACTTGATGAAGAAGCTTGCCCTTGAGATTGCTTTAGCCTTGGAGACACTCTTCTCTTTGCAACCACCGGTTCTTGCTCAGTAGGAAGTGATGACGATGAAGACACTTGTGGTTGGGGTTGATCTAGATCTTGATCATGACTTTGAGCTTGATCTTGAGCCTCAATGATTGGTTCTTCATTATTCGGAAGAGTTTGCTCTTGATCTTGCTCAGGAATATGAGGGTCTTGATCTTGTTCTTGGATAGGTTCATTACTTCCCAAGGCATCTTGTACAAGTGGTGTTGGTGATGACTTCCCTTGTGGAAAATCCTCAAGAGGGGATCTTACTCCTTCTTCTTCTACTTGGACATGGGGTATTTATTGTGGGAGAATGTGGCCTATCCCCATTGTCCTTATAGCTTGTGAAGGAGCCTCATCACCTACACACTAGGAACAATTTGCTCCATGCGGGAGCCGTTATCTTCGTCAAACTCCACATTTACCGTTTCCTCAATGCATCCTGTGGATTTATTGAGAACTCAGTAAGCATGAGAGTTTGATGCATATCCAACAAATATGCCCTCATAAGTTCTAGACTCAAATTTAGCTAACCGGGATTTTTTGTTTAAAATGAAACACTTACAACTGAATACCTGAAAGTATTTGACGTTGGGCTTTCTCCCAATTAGGAGCTCATAAGGGGTCTTGTTCTTGAGCTTGCGAAGATAAAGCCGGTTTGAAGCATGGCACGCGGTGTTGATGGCTTCTGCCCAAAGCTTGAATGGTGATTTGTACTCATCAAGCATGGTCCTAGCCATCTCAATAAGAGTCCGATTCTTCCTCTCCGCAACACCATTTTGTTGGGGAGTATATGGTGCGACATATTGGTGCTTTATCCCCTCTTCACTCAAGAATTCATCCATTGTATAGTTTTTGAACTCGGTGCCATTGTCACTTCGGATTGCCTTGATCTCACAGTTATGTTGACGTTGAGCTTCTTTGGCAAAGTTGATGAAGGTTACTTGAGTTTCATCTTTAGTCTTGAGAAAGAACACCCAAGTATATCTTGTGAAGTCATCAACAATGACAAGGCAATATCTCCTTCCTCCCAAACTATCATATGTTGGAGGCCCAAATAGATCCAAATGGATAAGCTCGAGAGGCCTCAAGGTGGTGATGATAGTCTTCACTTTATGAGATTTTTCATGAAGCTTTCCGGCAATGCAAGCACTACAAGGACGATCTTTGGCAAAAGACACATTGGTTAGTCCAAGAATGTGCTCCCCCTTTAAGAGAGCTTGTAAATTTCTCATGCCCACGTGGGCTAGCCTACGGTGCCATAGCCACCCCACGTCAGTCTTGGCCATTAGGCATGTTGCAAGATGAGTTTTCTCTTTAGAGAAATCAACCACGTAAAGGTTGTCTTCAACATGCCCAACAAAGACCACTTTGAGATTGCTCCTCTTAAAGACGGTCACATGGAATTCACCAAAATGTGAATCATATCCGGCACGAGCCAATTGAATAGTTGAAAGTAAATTGTAGTGAAGGGATTGGACAAGCATGACATTTGCAAGAGATGAATCATTAGAGATTACCACCTTGCCCAAACCCAATACCTTTCCCTTGCTATTGTCACCGAAGGAGATGTTCGAAGAGGCCTTGAGTGAATCAACGAACTCCACAAGCATCTCCCTTTCTCCGGTCATATGATTGGTGCATCCACTGTCGATCACCCATTGAGTTCCACCGGAGACATAGTCCTACAATAATCAAGCTTTGGTTATAGGTACCCATTTTGCAATGGGTCCTGGTGAGTTAGCAACAAGGGTCTTGGGAACCCAAATAGTCCAAGCATAATCATCATAGTTAGTTCCAACAAATTTTGCAAAGGTATAGCCATCATCTCCTCTCATGAGAACATATGATGGATTGTTCTTGCCGGCAAAATTCTTGGAATAGCCTTGTCCCTAATGACCTTACCATTCCCAACACCCTTCATTTCCTTCTCCTTCTCCTTGTGCCCTTCTTGCACAAACACTACCTTTTGGGGAGGGGAAGGAGTCGGACCGATCTTCTTGTTGTTCTTCTTCTTGTTGTTCTTACCACTCTTAGATGCGGGATTAAACCCAACTCCCTCCTTGGCAACACACTCCTTTTGGTTGCTCAAGAGATCGTTTAGGTTTTTCTCCCCTTGGATGCATGATACAAGCCCTTTCTCAATTTGAGCTTTCAACTTCTTATTTTCCTCTTGAAGGGAGGTGCAATCATGAGCAAAGTTAGCCGTACAAGCATCATCATTTAGATCAATATGAGGTACGGAAGTGAGAGCCTTAATGGTTGTAGCTTTTAATTGAGCATAAGACTCGGTGAGAGCAATGAGGTCACCTTTGACAACCTTGGAGCTAATCACAAGGAACTCATGCTCCTCAACAAGTCTTGTATGATCAATTATAAGTTTTTCAACTCTAACGCTAATAGCATCTTTATTCTCAAGAGCAATTTGCAAAGCATCGTTGGTTTTAACAAAGTCAATTTGATGAGCAGATAAGGCTTCCTCAAGTGATGCTCTCATGACACTCTCTTCATTAAGTTCGTGCTCGAGGAGATCAACTCTCTCTTTTTCCTCTATAAGGAGGTTCTCAATGTTCTCAATAAAGTCATCGTGTTCGGCGAGTGACTTAAGGAGATCGCCAAAACGAGCATGAGCTTCACCATGAAGAGTTTTCATGAAATCCATTAAGGATTCCTCATCATTATCCACACCCTCCTCACACTCATCCTCCACTATCTCACATGAGACATTGGGAGTGTAGTTGTCGGGTCTCTTGGGTTTGGACTTTGTTTTTACCTCTTTGGCCATGAGGCATCGATGAGTGAATGGCTTGTCCTCGTTTGGAGAGTCGAAGAGGCCGGTGGTGGAGGAGGAGGTAGTGGCATGCATGGCGAAGGCGGCCGTGCCCACTTGATCATCATCACCATCATCTTCATCTCCAAACATGTATTCTTCATGAACAAGAGCCTTGTCATCCTTCCTCTTTGCAAACTCGGTGAACTTCTTCTTAAGCACAAGCTTCTCGGACTTGTCTTCACATCTCTCATATGGACAATCATGAACAAAGTGTCTTGGGCTATCACAATTGTAGCATTTCCTTCATCCAAAAGATCTTACTTGAAGATTTCTTCCTTTGTTTGCCATGGTCCCGGAGTACTTCTTGACTAAGAGAGCCAAGTCTTCTGCAAAATCATTTGCCGGGCACGAGGTATCATTATCCTCCTCACATATCTCTTCACTCACTTCTTCCTCCCTTGAGGGTTGGCTCATCACTTTCTTGGCCTTCAAGGCAAGATTGGAGTTCTTGGTTGCTTGAGCTATTGCAAATGTTTTCTTGGACTTGGTTTCCAAAAGAACATGGGTAGAGAAGGTGGAAACAACTTGAGCCGAAGTCAACTTGTGATAGTCCGGATGTTGATGAACCATCATGACCATGGTATGTTCTGTGAGAACCATAGCATCTATGAACTTGTCCTTGATGAATTCATCATTTGCCCAAGTGCACCCAAAGGTTCTCAAGTTGAGCACAAGGGACTTCAACCTTCGGTAAACCTCTTCTACGGACTCACCCTCATTCCTCACAAAGAGATTGACTTCTTGTTTGAGCAAGGCCAACCGAGATCTTTGAATTGCTTCATCTCCTTCAAGAGCCTCCTGAAGGCAATCCCAAATTTCCTTTGCGGTTTTGAGAAGAGCAATGGAATCACTATAGTCTTCAGTCACTGTGTTGCGAAGCATGTTGTGTGCGGTAGCATTGAGTTGATCGTCAACTGCTTCCCTTGGAGTGAGATTCATTGGGTCCTTGGGGTTGAATCCATTGACCACAATCCACCACAATTGAGTTGAAGCACTGCGCATGTGAGACTCCATATCTAGCTTCCACTTAGCAAACACATTAGCTTTCAAAGGGGGCGGAGGCCCAATAGGATTAATGCGGGGATGTTGCTGGTTGAGGAGAGTAAAAGGGTTCCACGGCATTGTACTGGGGAACTTGAGTACGAGCCGGGGAAGCAAGAGGCTCCCTCGAGTCATCCGCATCATGAACCTCATTTGGGTTAAACGAGTTTGATGCGGACGTTGATGGCTTTAGGCGAGCATCAATTTCCTCTTTGACCGAGCCATGAACCTCTTTCAACATAGAGACTTTGAGGTCCGCAAACATTGAAAGAAGATCGGCCGCGGTCAAGGGGACATTCGGGTTAGTAGTAGCGGCAGGAGCAACGATCGGAGCACCAAGTGTCTCAGTCGTGGCGGGGGGTTGGTTTTGACCATCCCCCGCAATGGGTAGGCCACCTCCCTCATTCCCTAGATCGACCATATCCTCTAAGGTTGTAAAACCTTATATTAGAGCACGAGGCTCTAATATCAATTGAAAGGATCGATACGGTCGACTAGAGGGGGGGTGAATAGGAGACTACAAATTTTAATCTTTCTTGTAGATTTTAAGGCTTAGCGGATAAAAGAGTTCACTAGATATGCAACTAGGTGAATGCAACCTATATGATAAGCGAGCTCCAAGAAGAAAATCTAGGCAACAAACTACTTAGCAAGCCAACAAGCATACAACAACTAAGAAAGGTGCGGGAAAGGATTAACCACAAGTGAGACGAGGACGTGGATTTTAACCCGAAGTTCACTCTTCCTTGGGGAAGAGCTAATCTCCGTTTGGAGCGGTGCCGGAGCCAAAGCTTACGGAATGCCACCAAAGGCTCACCATATTCTCCTTCGAATCACCCCCAACGGATGAGCCTCGAACCACTCGGGGTTGGTCTTGAAGGCGACCACCACACCTTTACAAACTTCTCCGGAGCACACCACAAGCAAGGAAGCTTCCGGAGGAACCTCTAACCGCCTAGGAGCCCAAGCTCCAAGAGTAACAAGTCAATGGGGAAGAAATGTTGCGGGGAACGCGATTTGGTTTGGTCAAGTTGTAGATCGGGTCTTGCTCTCCCAATCCCCAAAGTTTCAACAAGTTTGGGTGGAGGGATTGAGAGTATTGAGCAAAATGGGGTGTAGCAATGGTGGAGCTCAACAAGACATTAGGGTTAGGGGTTGGAGGAGGAAGAAGGGCATTTTTATAGTGTTCATGTGAGGGTGGGGATTTCTGCCCGTTGGACCCCGTGCGCATGGGCTAAGTCAGCCCCGTGCGCACGGGGTATCCAAAGACAATCGCACCACCCCGTGCGCACGGGGTATCCAGAGAGTTACACAGTACCCCGTGCGCACGGGGGTCAAAAGACCCCGTGCACACGGGGTACCCAGAGACTTACCCAGTACCCCGTGCGCACGGGGGTCAAAAGATCCCATGCGCACGGGGTACCCAGTAACTTACTGTTGCAACTTTCTGAGTACCACAACACACACACTAGGTTCATATGAGGTGGTTGGAGTGGGAAGGGTAAGAGAGAAGGCTCGGTAAAGTCATTCCCACACAACATTTATCCACACAGACCCCTCTTAATAGTGCGGTCTTCCCTACGACTCGAAGCAAACCAAAACTAAACCTTCGAAGCGTTGAAAGACCACGCCTTTGTCCTTTTTGAAATGGGGGGGTCGCACATCTCCATCGCGGGCACTTAGAACCAATAACCTGAGATAAACTATAGCAACCGATATTAGTTCAACTAACCACATTGTCATCACACCAAAATATAGCTTAAGTGCCGTTAGCACTTTTAGAACTTCAGAGTGATTCTTAATCGCACTTTGAGGGATGGTTATATGATCCAATTAGATTAGCATTGTTGAGAGATTGCACTAGTGAAAGTATGGACCATAGGCCTCATTTTCAAGCATTGCAATATCGTTTGTGCTCTGTTTTATCAATTGGTACCTTGTTGTTTTTTATTGTTCCTCTTACAAAAATCAATATCTATTATCATTACTACGCTTTTATTACTATCTCTTCGCTGAACTAGTGCGCCTATACAAATTACCATTGTATTTGGTGTGTTGGGGACACAAGAGACTTTTTACTATTTGGTTGCAGGATTGTTTGAGAGAGACTATCTTCGTCCTATGCCTCCCATGGATTGATAAACCTTATGTCATCCATTTGAGGGAAAATTGCTATTGTCCTACAAAACTCTGTGCTTGGAGGCCCAACACAAGTCTACAAGAACAAGTTGTGTAGTAGACATCATTCCGCCAGGGGAACTTCCCTCCGGGAGGGGGAAATCATCGTCATCATCATCACCAACAATCCTCTCATCTTTGGGAGGCAAATCTTCATCAACATCTTGAACAACACCATCTCCTCTGAAACCCTGGTTCATCTCTTGTGTTCAATCTTTGTACTAGAACCTCATATTGGTACCTGTGGGTGACTAGTAGTGTTGATTACATCTTGTAGTTGATTACTATATGATTTATTTGGTGGAAGATTATATGATTAGATCCATTATGATATTTAATACCCCTCTGATATTGATCATGATTATCATGTCTGATTAGTTACTTTTGTTCTCGAGGTCACGGGAGAAATCTTGTTGCAAGTAATCATGTGAACTTGATATGTGTTTGATATTTTTATGATATGTATGTTGTGATTCCCTTAGTGGTGTCATGTGAATGTCGACTACATGGCACGTCACCATATTTGGGCCTAAGGGAATGCATTGTGGAGTAGTTATTAGATGATGGGTTGCTAGCGTGACAGAAGCTTAAACCCTAGTTTATGCGCTATTTAGTAAGGGGCCGATTTGGATCCAAAAGTTTAATGCTATGGTTAGATTTTATCTTAATACTTTTCTCGTAGTTGTAGATGCTTGCGAGGGGGTTAATCATAAGTAGGAGGTTTGTTCAAGTAAGAACAAAACCTAAGCATCGGTCCACCCACATATCAAATTATCAAAGTAGAGAACACGAATCAAACCAACATGATGAAAGTGACTAGATGAAATTCACGTGTACCCTCAAGAACGCTTTGCTTATTATAAGAAACCGTTGGCCTGTCCTTTGCCACAAAAGGATTGGGCTACCTTGCTGCACTTTATTTACCATTACCGTTACTTGCTCATTACAAATTATCTTGCTATTGAACTACATGTTACCAACAATTTCAGTGCTTGCGGAAATTACCTTGCTGAAAACCACTTGTCATTTCCTTCTACTCCTCGTTGGGTTCAACAATCTTACTTATCGAAAGGACTATGATTGATCCCCTATACTTGTGGGTCATTAGCCTCCAGGCAAACATTTGCACCCTAGGTAATACATACTTTTGTTTCCAGGCCAGCTTGAGAAGATGCTTTAGCTCCAAAGATAGTACAGAAGACGCATCCCTAGGATTTGCATGAATTTCCTGCAAACAAAGCTTATAAGCCGATTTAGAAGAACGGATGCCATTAGGAGTGAGATCCCAACAAAGAAAATCTAGACAAGCATCATCGATGATATCAGTTTGGAAAATAACTAAGGCCATAGGCTGCTGGAAAAGTAAATGAACTAACTCATTATTCCAAAAAAAATGCCTAGGGAGCCAAAGATCCCTAACAAAAGAAGGATAACTAAAACCGGGATGTTGAATAATAAGATGGTCATGAATGGAGGCCCAAAGAGTGTACCAAGGAGTTCTCTGAATTGAGATATTACCTTGAGTTAATTGGTAAAAGGGATGAGCTTTTAAGTTAGGGATCATTTTTAAAACAGAAGTCCAGAAAGCTGATTTAGGAGAAGAAGGAATGGTTGTCCAAATAGAAGAGTCGTGAAAATATTTGGCCTTAAGAACTAAGTACAACTGAGAAGAAGGGGATTTAGCAATTCTCCAAGCAGGTGCAAGAACAAGACTTTCATTGATTGCCTTCAAATTCCTTATACCCAGGCGGCCTTCTTCTTTAGAATTGCAGATATATTTCCATGCTCTAAGACAAAGACTCCTAGAATCATTCTCCGTAACACATGTCCACAAAAAATTCCTAATGACGGCAGTTTGCTTAGCAAGAAACTTCTTTGTGAACAAAATGTTAGCCATATAACAAACAGGAATAGCGGAGAAAACAGAACGAATCAATTCCTTCCTAGCAGCATGAGAAAGCATATTGCCTTTATAAGCATGCAATTTATTTATAAACTTGTCAAGAACAAAGTTATAAGCAATTGTTCTATTTTTTGCAGGAAGAATAAGCGGATGACCCAGATGAGTGAAATTGCTATCCAAGGTAGAACAAGGAAAAACTTGCTTAATCTCCTGAGTAGTAACTTGACTAACATGAAAACTATAAAGAATGGCAGATTGGCCCCAGTTTGGGATTTGACTTGAGATAGAACAAAAGTGATGGATGAGTTGAGCCATTGAATTAGCTCCCTACATAGTGGATTGACCACAAACCAAGAGATTGTCTGCACATAATAGAGAATGAATAGAAGGGAAATTTGGACCAAGATAAATTCCCCGAAGATTGTTAGCAGCAAGAGCTTCACTGAGAGCAATAGACAATTCATTGATAGCAATATCGAACAAATAATGAGACATGGTACAACCTTGACAAATACCTCTAGAATTTTAAGCGAAGGCCGCCCATTAATAAGCACTGAGAAATCTTTACGTGCAAGAGCAGACACAATGGACTTCCATTCTAGTCGATCAAAAGCTTTAGCTAGATCTATTTTAAGCATAAAAGCATGGTGTTTCCATGATTTAAGAGAGAAAGAGTGAGTAAACTCTCGAGCAATAATAATATCATCACTAATTCTTCTACCCTTAATAAAAGCTTGCTGAGCAGGATGACTATATCTAGAAGAAGAGGATTAATCTTATTAGCTAAATATTTGGCAATTATTTTATAAACAACATTACAAAGGCTAATGGGACGATAATCCATGGGAACTTGAGGAACTAACTTTTTCGGGATGAGAGCAATATTGGTGTCATTAATGTCAGGAGGCAAAACACCTGTTTCATAAAATTTAATCACAAGTTGAGTGATTTCCTCCCCTATCCAATCCCAAGCCGCCAAATAAAATTCAACATTAAATCCATCTGGACCCGGAGAAGCATTTAACTTCATCTCTTTGAGAATCTGCAAGCCTTCATGCTTATCTGGAATAGAATAAGTGGGATCCAAAGAGTTGTTGGGAAAATGAGTAGCGAGTAAAGGCCTTGCAGTGTTATTGTTAGGCGAAGAGAAAATGTATCTAAAATAGTTGACAAAGGTATTAGTGACAGCACTAGGTTTGAGATGAAGCACATCATTTTCATCCTTACTGGAACAAACATTATTCCTTTTCCTTCTTTTGATCACAGCCTGATGGAAAAACTTGGTATTATGGTCGCCAACAGTGGCCCAACCCTTTTTACTTCTCTGCTTGTAAAACTGATTAAGCTTAGAGAGAGTTTGTTCATATCTAAGAGTGAGAGAACTTTCCAAAGTATGGTTTTGCTGCTGTAGAGGTAGCTGCTGAATCTGATTGATACTTGATTCTATTTCCAAAAGTTCTTGCTGCAAGGGCTTTTTCGTTCTACACCACATCTTCAAAGAACCTTCCAAAGAAGAGGACTTTGTTGCAAAAGAGTGAACTGTGCAATTATTCCAGGCATTTTTTGCAAAGCTGCTAAAATCTTTCTTAAGTAACCACAAGTTTTCAAATTTAAACATTGACCGAGGTTTAAAAATTTACCATCAGCAGAAACTAGAATGGGAGCATGGTCATCGAAAATAATAGGTAAATTGAGCACTTTAGTATTTGGATAGTGCACACACCATTCAGAGTTAACAAGGCATCGATCTAGGCGTCCGTAAATAGGCTTAGCTATATGTTGTTTGTTACGCCAAGTGTACGCAGGACACTGAAACCAATGTAAAAAACACCAGAAGTTTTAACAAGGGAACTAAAAGCAGACATACAACAATAATTAACACTACCATTACAACCATCTGTATCTTACAAGATGTCGTTAAGGTCTCCCATACACATCATGGGCTTTCCTAAGTTATCATACACAAAAGCAGAAAGTTGCTCCAGATAGTACTAGTCTGCCTATGGTAGGGGCCACCATATATACAAATCAAACAGAAGTGAACACACGAGGCAAGATGAACTACATTAGCTAGAATATAGTGAAAGGAGGCACTATGAACAGAAACTTTGAGCTCATCATTCCACATAAGCCAGAGCCCTCCACAAGCACATATATAAGGAACAACAAAATTGTTAGCAATGTCAAATCTATTAACAAGATCTACTAATCGAACCTTAGAAGATTTGATTTCAGAAACAAAGGATACTTGGGCTTTAGTAGAACATATCCGATTAAACAGAAATATCATACGATTAAGCCAGGCTCATCCACTTACAGAGAAAAAGAGTCAGCCATGTTCCTGTCTATTTCAGCATCGAATTCCATCTCCTCGCCCAACTGACCCGTCCTGAGATCCACTGTATCCCCTTGTCGAGAGGAGCTAAAGTCATCTTGATTTTCCATTTCGGCTTGAGCTCCGGAGCCACGCATGCCACAATCAACATCCAAATTCATGTGGTGGAGGCGATCAAAACCAGGAGGAGAGAAAGCCCCTTGACGGGAGCTAACAATACTTGCACTAACAGATGATGAAGGCGATCGCAAGGGACACAATCATAGCCTCCTCCTTCCTCTTGGCCAAATGCCATAGCCAATCTGCCCTAACCAGTATTAGTGTCGAAATCCATGAACATATTAGAGTTGGTTTAACGTTTACTAAGGCGCACTATGGAGCATTCGGTATAGTCGGGTCGTCAAAGTCTCCTCCAACAAAATCAAATACTATCTCACTGAAAAGTTAGGTCACCTTGTGCCTATCATTTGTTGTAACGCCCCGACCATAGCCGCCGATTCCTGGCTGTTCTGCCCGACGGGATCTAGACTGATCCCACAGACCAACACTAGTCCTTCCTGCGCACTTTGTGCTTACTCGTGCGCACCCGGGATGAACTTCTCAGTCGATCACCCATCATAGAATCGCTCCAAGCCAAGCACGCTTGACTTTGGAGTTCTTTTTAAATGGACTCCCGGAAAAGAAGAAATTTCTTGTTGATATGAGTAATGTATCATTCCTATTAAGCCAGGCTCATCCAATTGCGAGCTTCCATGCATCCCTCATTCTTCTTACCTAATTCAAAGTTTGCCTCCCTTTATGCCAGTGGCGGAGCTACATGTCGATTGTTTGCGAAGAAACCACACATAACACTTGTTCCTAATGCCCAAGTTTTTTTTATCACATTTCCCAATTTTCTATTGGGCTAGACGAGCCAAGGCCCAGTTGGTCCCAACTAGCTTTTGCCCTCTTTTCACCGTGGTGATTGCATCTAGCAGGGAAAATCCTATCTGCCGCATTTTGCGGCAGAGTGTCGACCGATCGCACACCCCTGTCGATAGAATGGGTTGACCCATCTGAGCGTGCGAGGAGCACTGTTTTTGTGAACCTTTCGGAAGGTTTTTGACGCGTTTACCGTTTTTCTTTTTCTGGTTCTCAGTTTTTGTTTTTGTTTATTTATTCTTTTTTTCTTTTATTTGTATGTTTTCCTTTTTGTTTTTTCTTCCTTTTTTCCCTTTTCAAGTTGAACTTTCTTTCCAATATTTTTTGGAAATTTCAATTTTGTTGAGATTTTCAAAAATGTTCCTATATTTAATTTTTTTCAATTTTTTAAAAAATTGTTCGAGTTTCAAAATTTTACATGGATTTTAAAAAGTCTTTCTTATGAAAATTTGGTCAGAATTTCAAAAAATGTGCAGGAATTCCAAAAATAGTTCCTTTTTAAAATTGTGTTCACAAATTGGAAATTTTTTGAAGTTTCAATTTTTAGGAATTTCAAAAAATATTTGTGGTTTCAAAATTTGGTGAGGACTTAAAAAAATGTCCGTGTTTCATAAAATGTTCAATAATTAAAAAAATGTTGCCATTACTATTTTTTTTCGGAATTTCATGAAATATTCCATTTAAAAAAATCACCAAATCGTAGAATTTCGTGGTTTTATTTTTTTGGAATATCATGAAATGTCTCCATTTGATAATATTTGTTCACAAATTTAAAAAAACGTTTGTGGTTTCAAAGTTTGTTCACAAATTCAAAAAATGGTTTACGTTTTTCAAGAACAATTTATGCTTTTTCAAAAAAATCAAATATTCAGAAAATGTTCCTATGTCCGAAATTTTGTTCAGAGCGCCTGCCCCTTAATTTTTTGCCGCGGTACTACTTGATGGGCAGGCCCAGTCCAATTTGACGCAAAGAAAGAAAAAAAAAACTAGCAGAGCCCTCACCCTATGATGACTGCTGAAAAAAAAAGCCGCTCAAAAAAAAATCTAGCACATGGCCATGCGCCTTCCCTCACGATCGATCCATTTTAGCATTGGCTTCCTAGCTTCCTAGCTTATGAAAGAGATCGATAAAAGGAGGAGCAGCCACTTTCATAGATGGCTTCGTCGGAAGAAATAGTTCACGTCAGTTTGGAATTGGATAGAAGAAGAGTAGGTTGGTAGCTAGCGGGGTTTCCGTAGTCAGCGGTCAGCGTGGGTGTGAAAGAAAGGAAGAAAGAAGAGCAGCACAGGAGAAGCAAAGACTTGACTGACAGTGACATGCCTTAATCTGTAGACGCGTGCGTTTGACAATTCAAAAGTTGAGAGAAATGGTTTGATGATATTTTCCCCATCTCTCTCTGCTCCTTGTCTGCTACAGTACAGTGTTTCAACGAGCAGCCTTGTTCCGGAGAAGAAGAAAAACTAGTCTCTGCATGTCCCTATCGCGCATCAAGACGGCAAGTGCTTCATTGATTGTACATAGATAGAACTGTTACTATACTATACACTGCATGACATATAGTTAAGCGGCAGGACAGCTTGCATAATGCATGTGCTAAACAAACTAAGATGCATGTGGATGAAGGCCAGCAGTCTGCGGATTGCGCGGCTTAGCTAAGTAAGCAAGGCTTTTGTCTGCAGATTAAGTAACTAGCGAAGCTAAGTTAGCTCGGCCGGTGTCTGTTCCAACGGATAGCGGCGGCGTGTAAACAAGTGATACATAATCTAGCTCCGTGTCTGTACGCCTAGTTTCTACGGCCATACGCATGCAAGGTATGACTAACGACCGATCGAGCAGCTTGGTTATTCTTCTGATCCATAGAATACAAGAGAGATAGCCGTTGCCTTTGCAAACACTACTTACAAAGTCAACGATCCATCCAAATCCAGATGTTTTTTTTCGGTAAAGGACTTTTTATTGAATAGATATATATCGAGATGATACAATCATATCGAAAGAAAGTCCGGCCTTTGCATAGCTAGATGCACACAACCAAAAAGTTCAGAATACCATAAAAATAAAATAATTTGATACAATGCCAAGCAATAAATCGTGTCCAGCCTAAGGAGCGGTAGATCCTATCCGTAAATCACACCGCCATCCATGGGGTAGAAAACCTCCCTGGCCGTACGCTCCAGCCGTGTAGACGCCATCATAAAAATGTCCCTGTCTTCCGGCTTCTGCAGGATAGACCAAGTACGGAGCCATCGTGTACAAACATGAATAATCTGCATAGGAAATGAGACACATTTATTGTTAAAAACCACATCATTCCTGGTAAGCCACATTGCCCAGCATAAGGCCGCCGCTCCCACAAGAATATGTGCAGAAAATTGTTTATTTATACCCCGCAACCAGTTGCCGAACATATTTCGTACACTACGTGGTGGGTATAAATTCGAAGCTACTTGGACCATAGCCCAAACTGCCCGAACGAACTTGCACTCAAAAAATAGGTGTTTGATAGACTCGTCATGTTGGGAAAAGATACATGTCTTGGAACCATGCCAGTTTCGTCGTGTCAGATTATCTCTAGTTAGGATGACTCCTTTGTTAAGAAATCAGAGGAAAATCTTCACTCTGAGAGGAATTTTTAGCTTCCACAATTTCCTGTTATCTACTGGAACATTAGAATGAACCATTGCATCATACATGGATTTGACCGAAAATTTGCCATTTGATGCAAGTTCCATCGAAAAGTGTCTGGCTGATCTGACAGTTGAATGTCCAGATATATATGTTTCCTTCTCCCCATTTCACATCTGTAAAACGCAGTGGAACACAGCCAATGCTTCACAGGCAGCACGTGCACCGGCCGGAGAGTCTTCTCTTCCATCTCCATCATCATCAGAAAAAAAAACAAGTAATCGTGCTCCGTGATTCGTGCAGTTAATCATGCATACCTTGTATCCAACGTTTTTTTAACGAGTTGTATCCAACTGGTTGTCAGGCATGTGCGCAAGCAGCAAACAATTGCGCGCGTAATTCTTCTTGTCAGCTAGGGTAGAGTTGCGTATGCACTTGTTTAATTTGGATGGAAGTATCTCTGACCTGAACAAGACGAAGGAGCCGTTGGTTTTGTCAGGCTCGCCGGCTAGTTAGCGGCCGACTCGCATATCAACATCGAAAAAGATCCGAAACAAGGAAGCTTCCATTCTTTTAATTATATTATATCATATGCACCTCTGAAAAAAAGAAACAGCATGATCGATCGATACACTGACCATCCCAGGGATAAGAATTAGGATGGAGAGCACACGAGATACCCTTGAATCGTTGGATCAACTTTAGGGTCCGAATTCATGGCCGGTGCGTGCAGTAAAGCACCCAAAAAGATTTGCTCATGACTCACCATCACGAGGGAACCGCCAATTTCTTGTAGAATATTCTCCCACGAAAATAAAGCTGCTTGCTGCTATTTTTTCCCGCAAAAAAGAAAAGAAAAAGGAAATCTTCTCGCTGGTTAAAACAGTTAACCCCGGGTGGCGTCCGTATCTGGATGCCAGGGTTTGCTGAATCATATTCTATTTCCGCATGGGAAACGATCGCTGAAATCAATATGAATATGCATGATTTGTTTCAGATTGCAGTTCAGACGATTCTTTGGACTTGCATTAACTAGATTAGATTATTCGACCATCCATCGATCAACACAACTCGCGCACTACTCCCCCTTGGCCGGACGGGAGACGAATGAGTGTGTGTGCATGATGTATGCATGTGATTGAATTTGAACCAACGGTGCCCGGTTGAATCATATCGATCAAGTCAAAACCTAGCAACCAACTTGACAGCCGCATGACGGCCGGCCGGCCAGCGAGTTTAAGATAATGCCTCCAACTCGGCATTCATATTTGCAGCCATCTCCTACCTATCTAGTCCAAGTTTTGACCACCACCTCAGCCGTTGACCCGCTTGCATGCTACTACTAGTTGCAACCATACACACAGCGCAATCTAGCTGTTAGCTAGCTACCAGTATTACCCAGACAAAGTTCTATATAAGGGGCTTGAGCCTCCCAGCCTTCTCACCACACCCCATACCTCCTTGATCATCAGCTTTGGGCCTGCTTAATCATTGTAGTGCTCTGAGTTCTTGCCGACCGACCAACCATGGCGGGCGGCGCCGTCGTGAACACGTCCGGCGGCAAGGACTACCCTGGCAGGCTCACCCTCTTCGTCTTCTTCACCTGCGTCGTCGCCGCCACCGGCGGCCTCATCTTCGGATATGACATCGGTATCTCAGGTCTGTACATGGATCACGCATGCACATCCTCTACTCTATTCGACAAGCAAAATTACTGACTGTGTTGATTTCCTACGTACGTACGTACAGGGGGCGTGACGTCCATGAACCCTTTCCTGAAAAAGTTCTTCCCGGAGGTGTACAACAAGAAGCAGATGAAGGGCTCCGCCAACCAGTACTGCAAGTACGACAACCAGCTGCTCCAGACGTTCACCTCCTCCCTCTACCTCGCGGCGCTCGTCTCCTCCTTCTTCGCCGCCACCGTCACACGGGTCGTGGGCCGCAAGTGGTCCATGTTCACCGGAGGGCTCACCTTCCTCATCGGCGCCGCGCTCAACGGGGCGGCGGAGAATATCGCCATGCTCATCGTCGGACGCATCCTTCTCGGTGTCGGCGTTGGCTTCGCCAATCAGGTAATGACTAGTACCTATAATACTCCGCTCCCTTAGCTCCTTCATTTGTACTGTACTCCTATTATCTGTGGCTTATTTCCTCGTTGTAATTAACGTCAAGGCAGCCCATGTGATGTACGCGTATATACTACGTAGTACTCCAAGTTCAATCGCCGACGATACTCTTTTTTAGTTGGATCAATCGTCGGTACATAACCTAACTAGTATAGCCGCACTTGATTATTTCTACAGTAATGATTTTGTTGATAAACTACTCCACAAAGTAGCATATATACACGAATTTAGTAGACAGTGGCCAGGGGTAGGTGGCAAAATGAAATGAGTTTACAGCTACATACTACAAGTACATGTCATCCTCATATCCATCCATGTCGAGCCATGTAATGAGACAAGAAAGAAATATGCTGATTCTTCTGTTACAATTAAGAACGATTCTGTCAATGATCATGCGTGTCCAAGGTATCCATCAAATACATCACCGGACGAGTTTCCAAAAGAGAGCGAGATTCTCTATAGGAAGTTACAACCACCGTGCATGTGCAAAGTCCAAGCCAGTAGGCTATTTTATTTAGGAAATAATAAAATTTAGTTAATTAATTAGTATCTCACCCTTAAGGGAGGGAAAAGAGGGCCCACTTTGATGCTCCCCAAAGTCCAAACTGGGCGTAGGTGATGTTTACTTGCAAGATGTTGACGACCGCTTTGTTGTTTCGCTTCATTAGATTACTTGCTTCCATGGCCAAAGCTGTATATGTACCAGCTGCTAATTTTGACTCTTTTTAGCTACTATCCTAAAAAAAATGTATATAATACACTACTACTGCGTACGTATCCTGATTGATCTCGCGTAGATATTCAATCTTCCATTGAACAGCGATAGGATGGGCTGTTGAAAGTATACTGGTAGTATAGTATTCATTTTAGCAGCTGGTGCTAGTACTGGTTCAATTCATTGGGCCGGCCGGCTAGCTGTTGGTTCATCCGAGGATTCACGTGCATGCAGCAAGCGAGCCTTCTTCACGGGTCTGTCGTAAACAACTGTTGATGCATGTGAAACTGATTAAACCTTCCTTGCATCTACGTACTACTCTTCCAAGAGAAATATGTACAGTACGAAAAAAGAGCATCATGAGCAAAGTAGGAACCACGGAAAGAGATTCGTGGATGTCCTTCTAGTACGATTTGTCACATAATTCATACAGTAGGATATAAAATTGCCAGTTCAGAGAAATGAGATACGCAAGTTGGAATTTTCCACGGGCCATTGCTTTATTTATTTAGTCCTCCAAAGACTTTGACTCCGTTAGATCAACGGCATCGTTTTCAGAGCAATAGTCATGTGAGGAAGAAGCAAGGAAGAACCTACTGAAAGCAATGCAGACAAACAGTGTGAAGATTAGTAAATACAGTTTTATTAAAGCACATCTAATTAAGCGTCATGTTATTAGTTTGTGCTTTCAAATTATGATAAAAGAAAAGAAAGAAAATCTGTGTTTGGTCTAACATTGGAATGGACGTTTTTTTATGCATGCAGTCTGTGCCGGTGTACCTGTCGGAGATGGCGCCTGCGCGTCTCCGGGGCATGCTCAACATCGGGTTCCAGCTGATGATCACCATCGGCATCCTGGCGGCGGCGCTCATCAACTACGGCACCAACAAGATCAAGGCCGGGTACGGGTGGCGCATCAGCCTGGCCCTGGCGGCCGTCCCCGCAGGCATCATCACCCTCGGCTCCCTCTTCCTCCCCGACACCCCCAACTCGCTCATCGAGCGCGGGCACCCGGAGGCGGCGCGGCGCATGCTGAACCGCATCCGCGGCAGCGACGTGGACATCAGCGAGGAGTACGCGGACCTGGTGGTGGCGAGCGAGGAGTCGAAGCTGGTGCAGCACCCGTGGCGCAACATCCTGCAGCGCAAGTACCGGCCGCAGCTGACCATGGCGATCATGATCCCCTTCTTCCAGCAGCTGACGGGCATCAACGTCATCATGTTCTACGCGCCGGTGCTGTTCGAGACGCTGGGGTTCAAGGGCGACGCGTCGCTCATGTCGGCCGTCATCACGGGCCTGGTGAACGTGTTCGCCACGCTGGTGTCCGTCTTCACCGTGGACCGGCTGGGGCGGCGGAAGCTGTTCCTGCAGGGCGGCTCGCAGATGCTGGTGAGCCAGCTGGTGGTGGGCACCCTGATCGCGGTCAAGTTCGGGACGAGCGGCGTGGGGGAGATGCCCAAGGGGTACGCGGCGGCAGTGGTGCTCTTCATCTGCCTCTACGTGGCCGGGTTCGCGTGGTCCTGGGGGCCCCTGGGGTGGCTGGTGCCCAGCGAGATCTTCCCGCTGGAGATCAGGCCCGCCGGGCAGAGCATCAACGTGTCGGTCAACATGCTCTTCACCTTCGTCATCGCGCAGGCGTTCCTCACCATGCTCTGCCACATGAAGTTCGGCCTCTTCTACTTCTTCGCCGGCTGGGTGGTCATCATGACCGTCTTCATCGCGCTCTTCCTGCCGGAGACCAAGAACGTGCCCATCGAGGAGATGGTGCTCGTCTGGAAGGGCCACTGGTTCTGGCGCAGGTACATCGGAGACGCTGACGTCCACGTCGGCGCCAACAACGGCAAGGGCGCCGCCATCGCATAGATTCCTTCCTTCCTTCCCTAGCTCCGTCTCCCTCGTGTACATTAATTGCTTTTCTTCCTCTCTTCCTTGTTTGTCCTCGTACTTAGGTCAAACCGTGTGTTTCTGTATGTGCTTCAAGATTCTTGCATTAATTAAGATAGTACCATCAATCACCATTGTTCTCATACTACATAGTACTCCCTCTGTAAACTAATATAAGAGCGTTTAGATCACTACTTTAGTATTCTAAACGCTCTTATATTAGTTTACAGAGGGAGTACTATGTACTTTCACTTGGAAGAAGAATCAAAGGTTTTATTCCTCATGAGGAAATAATCAGCCGCCTCCGCGACCGTCCGATGCGCCAACGAGTCACCCTGTCATCTCCCTTTGCCTATGAATTTTTTGGCACTGCTCACGCACCCACCGTGCATCACCTCTCGCGCGCCCCTCCCTTGCAGCATACCTCGTACAGTCGTACTATCATTCTATCCACGTACCACAATCTATGGGCTCAGAAGCCCTTCTACGTTCGGCTAGGGCTCACAGCACACAAAGAGCAGAATCAATCACGGAGCGCATGATCAGTTTACTCAGGTTCAGGTCTCTGTGAAGTATAAAACTCTATTCCTACTTTGATGAAATTATATGTGAAAATGCCCAAGTTACAAGAGAGCGCAACCTTGCCGTCAGGAAGCTCGGAAGAGCTAGTGCAAATAGGCTGGGTGTCGACCCTTGTAAAGGTTGTCACATGCCTTTTTTTATAGATGAAAGGGCTACCACAATGGCAAAATGGTAAATACAGAAGGCAGATAGTGGCTACAATGCTATCATATCTAATTCTGACGGTATAGGACAAGAATATTTAATGCTCCATTAGATGTCACGCCGAGGAGGAATGCCGGCAAGGGAGCCTAACTCCACTTGTGCCGCTCGCCCATCTACCTCTTATTCTTTCGTCACGCCCCTTGGACGGGTGTCAATAAAGTTGCTATTCAATGACGGGCCGCCACGTGTCCCGACAAGCTCTACCTAACCACCAGCCGCTCGACACCCGTCGTCAAGCTCCTGCCAGCTGCCACGGTGGAGCAGTGGGAGGAAGCTCGTCGGTCTTGAGGTTGTCCGTCCGGAGCCTGCCGACTCGTAGCTTGCCGGTAATTGAGTCTTCATCTTCAGTACATATTCAATACTTCTCGATGACCTGCCTGGAGGTCTTCTTCATGGTTTTTACCAAGTATTGAGTATTTATAAATGGCCAGCTTATGTTAAGCCCTTGCCGTTGGGAAGGCTGTGACTGTATGTCCATAGTTAGGGTATAAACACCCGTGTTTAATACACCGACACATTCACAACAGCCACCTTGTTGTCGCAGCATCGCCGGCCCCATCGAACCGCATTGATTCTCCACAGGTCGTCTTCCATCCAAATCAGACGACGCCGCGTGCCGGCTTCTGCAACAACGTCTACTTCGACCCATTTTCACCAACGTTGTCGTCAACAACCTCACTTCTACAGCAGCCACGGCACAATACGTGCGTCGTGATTTAGTCATGTCTCTAATTATGGGTGTTGCTGCATGTGCGATGCTGCTATTTTGTTCATCTAGTATGCTAGAGTTATGCATGCTAATTATTGTTCTGGTCATTTATTATTTACTAGAATTAATCATGAATTTGACTAATTTTCCAATAATAAGACACTTAGGAATTTTTCGAGTTAATTATGGCTAGATTCGTCGATGAATTGAGGTTAGATAAGTTTATCATTATGCACTTCAAAAGGTGGCAAGTGAAGTCCACACTCTCACTTACTGCTCTGAAAGTTTCACACATTAGTATTAGCATGCTAGAGGGAATCTCTAGTGAAGATCAGAGAAAATCGAGGGTGCCAACATTATTTTTGTCGGATGTGTTCCGAGTGTTTTTATTGGCCGTCTATGTGTTGTATTCATGCACATACAAGAAGGGAAGACACTGTGCAATGCACTGAATGCTAAATTCGGTGCAACTGATGCAGGAAGTGAACTGTATCTCATGGAGAGCTTCCACGGTTATAAGATGGTGAGTAATCATTTTGTAGTTGAACAAGCTCATGAGATACAATGCATTGTAAAGGAACTCGAACCCCTTTAGTGTGATTCACCCGACAAATTCATGGTTGAGAGCATGATTGCAAAGTTGCCTCCTTGATGAAGGAGTCTCGCCACTACTATGAAACATAAGAGACAGAAGATATCAGTTGAAAATCTGATAGCATCTCTTGACATTGAGGAGAAAACTAGGGCTAAAGACAATACTGAGAAAGGAGACAAGTTTCATCCTAGCGCCAATATGGTGCATAGATACTGACATAACAAGAACAAAGTAAAGGACAAGTGTTGTAGGGTTTCACCTAAGATGGATCTTTTCACACTTGGAGGGGGAAAAGGGATGAACACCAAGAAACACAGAGAGGAATTCACTCCAACAATACCCAATTACACATCCACTAGAGTAGCAACACAAGATCCACAAGTTCACAAATGCAATCAAAGGAAAGATACAATGATAGAGTTCTTCCCACTCTTTAGAGATGAGGTCTTGATGATGGTATTCTTCTCCAAGATGGAGGTCTTGAAATCCACAAGTGGATCCTCTCTTAAGAGGCCTTGATCTCCAATGGAGGTGGTAGAAGGAGCAAAGCTCTCAAATTCTCATCTATGTCTTTGCTAAGCCTAAACATATCCCTAGGTACGAATTATATAGGCTTGGGTAAGTAGGAGGTGAAGTGGATGCGAAGTGGAGGCCCAACAGCCCGCATCAACCGGCCATCCTGTAGGGCCCGTGCGCACGGTACACGCCCGTGCGCATGGGGTGCTACATCGCCAAACTCTTTGTGTAGCCCGTGGGCAGGGTTCTCGTGGGCCCGTGCGCACGGGGTCGCCTGGGACTTCCAGTGCTGCTGCTGTTTGGCTCCTTCCTCCTTCGTGCAGCCTTGGGGTGGTTCTCCTTGCACTTGGTGGTGTTCCTCAGCTGCTTGGAAGGGTCCCTCTTTGTACCTAATGATGCATAGGGTATCTTGGTGAGGTAGCAACCAAATCTCATTCAAGTTCATGTGCAAGTCAAGTAGGAAGGAGTTCACCTCGGTTTCCATTGCGCGTGCTCGAGCTCTTGTCATAGGTCCACGTGGGGCTTGATGTGTTGGTGTAGAATCCATGGGGATGATGGAAGGATGCTTCGCATCATCCCCCCACCCATTTGGAGAGATCCATCCACTGATCGTGATCTTCATCACCATGGTATTTGGCCAAGTCTTTAACATTGAAGATGTCGCTTACGTTGTACTTGTCGCGTGGGATGTCAATCTTGTAAGCGTTGTCGTTGTAGCGTGCTAGCACCTTGAAGGGTCCGCGTGGTACTAGCTTTGACTTGCGCTCATTGGGGAAGCGGTCCTTCCGAAGATGAAGCCATACAAGATCGTCTGGTTGGAACACCATTGGTGTCTTGTTGATGTTGAGCTTGGTGGCGATGCGGTGTACTTGACGCTCGATCGTTGCCCTTGTATCTTCATGCATCTTCTTGAGAAAACTTGCCCTTGCACTTGCATCCATGTTTGCGCGTTCTTGGAGCGGAAGAGGTAGAATGTCCAGTGGTGACAATGGGTTGAAGCCATAGACAACCTCGAAGGGGGACTTGCTAGTAGTAGTGTATCGAGCTCGATTGTAGCGTACCGGCGATGGGTAAGCACAACTGTTCAAGAATTCACCTGATTAATCAGTTAACGGGCCAGTTACGCTACTCATAGCATTGCCGAATCGAATAACACCTATTCATCGCGTTAACTGCCAGGCCGATTAATTGGCCAGTTAGACTGATTATTCAGTTGTCAGGTCAATTAATCCCAGCTGGCCCATTAACAGATGGGCAAACAAAGCCCAAAGTTTTGGCCCGTAACACCTTCCAGCCCCATCCCGCTCCTTAGTAGCTAGGATTAATAATTTTAGCTCCTCTCTATGCTTTTCATATGTGTACGACAACATATTTTTGGTATACTACATAGCTGGGAGCATGAGAGTATGATATAATACATAAAAAATCTGCATATATGTTGGAAAGTTCCTATTCAATCTACCAATTAATGGTCGATTGATTAATCAAGTTAGTAGCCAAATTCATCGATTAATCGCTACTCCTAAAGTGACCGAGCAGCTGCCAGTTAACGATTTCTTGAACATTGGTAAGCACTCCTCCCACTCCTTGATGTTCTTCTTGATCAACACGCGTAGGAGAGTAGATAGCGTCCGGTTGGTGACTTCCATTTGGCCATCGGTTTGGGGATGATAGGCCATGGAGAAAAGAAGCTTGATGCTGAGCTTGGCGCAAATGGTCTTCCAAAAGTAGCTTAAGAACTTGACGTCGCGGTCCGACACAATGATCCTTGGCACTCCATGCAACCTCAAGATTTCCCTACAAAAAATATTCACAATATGTGAAGCATTGTCTATCTTGTTGCATGGGATGAAATGTGCCATTTTTGAGAATCGGTCCACAACAACAAAGAAGAAATCTTTTCCATTGCGAGTTCTAGGCAAACCAAGCACAAAATCCATACTAATATCTTCCCATGGTTGATATGGAATTGGAAGTGGCATATGTAAACCATGAGATTGGGCTTTGGACTTAGCTCTGTTGCATGTAGAGCATTTGTTGGAACATATTTGACCAAAAGTACTTGAAGGAGAGTGTGGCAAAGGTCTTGTCGCGCCTGAAATGTTCCATGAGTCCACCTCCGTGAGCCTCTTGCAAAAGCAACAAACGAAGAGAAGACTCGGGTATACAAAGTTTGTTAGCACACATAAGGTAGCCATCTTTGAGATAAAAGTTCTCCCAACAAGTGTGAGTAAGACATTTGGCATAAGGAAGTGCAAAAGAAGGATCATTCACATAAAGATCTTTAATATGCTCAAAGCCAATAACATTCAACTCCAGTTGAGTAACAAGCATGCATATGCGGGAAAGAGCATCCGCCACAACATTTTATTTGCCCTTAATGTACTTGATCACATAAGGAAAAGACTCAATAAATTCACTTCATTTAGCATGTCATTTATTCAACTTACACTACTAGGAAAACCCTTACCAGTAGCGCTGGTTTTTTGGACATTAGTAGCGCAGGCAGGCGCGCTACTGCTACGGCGCTACAACTATTTGTTAGCAGTAGTGCTTGTTTGAACCAGCGCTAATGCTAGCTGTATCTAGCAGTAGCGCGCCTCTGTCCATCGCTACTGCTAATACTAGTAGAGTGTCCCTTAAAAAAACGCTACTGGTAAGCAGCGCTGCTACTACTCCAATACCCCACGCTACTGCTAGTATTTTCTTTTTTTATGTTGTTGTATTCGTATTTTTTCAGGTTTTATACAGTTACAACATACACATACACTGGAACTATATGAAAAAGGAATGTCTCATCATCATCATCGAAGTGGTACAACATATAGTCTCATCATATCAACATAGTCTCAACACAAATGATGTCGATCTCATCATCATCTCGAAATAGCGATACAAGTTAATGATCACATGTCTCTTACATTGTCACCGTAGACACATGTTTCATCATCTACCTAAACTAAGACATACATGATAAGAGCGATCACGATGATCAAAAGCGGTATGATGTAGTAGTTTTTGCATCGGCGCTGGTTTTGAATCCCCTGTTGTGCTATGAATCTCAAGTAACTAGCTTCGGCTTCCCCTCTGCTATCAAACCCTTTCTGGCTTCCGCCGGAGAAGCCAGAGACTTGGGCCTGACACTATGGCCACTCATCATACACATCCGGAACATGCCCTACATACACGGCATACCACTTCCTCGCCATCGTTGATCTATATACCTGTTAGAGATGCACATATATATACCATGAAGCGAATTCAACAAAATAGTTATGAAATAGAAGCAACATATATAGTAAACATAGTTAACAAATTTCATCGAACCGAAAGTAATTAACTATAGCGCGGCACCATACATCTAATAGTTTCGCCGTACTGAGAGATTCGAAGTTTCGTCGTATAGAAAGTAACAAGTAACTAAACAAACACATTGTTTTTAAGCAGTGCACTCTTCCCATCTGTCCATATCCGGAAGGGTGCACCCAAGCTTAGTGAAAGGCGTCATGTCCTGACGCTGTAGGGCAATGCGGGTTCGGACGTCAGCTCGCGATATTGGGCCGCCGTAGAACATCCCATTCTCTTCGAGGACATCTTTGATGATGATGGACGCAATTTCCTGTTGATCTGGTAGAAATCATTTCGAAGTCGATTATCCAACACGGCTCCAAAGGCTTCGACCCATCTCTGGATATGAGTATCGGATGAAGATTTCATGCAAAGTGATTGCACATCCCTTCTGTACTCCATCATTAGATGGATGACGTAGAATCCATCATTCTCACTTCTTGTCGGTTGCTGGATACAACAGAAGTCAGTCTTGTGGCTGAAACAAAGCCCGACCTTATTTGTTTTTTTGCATTGGATGTAGCCACCCCGCATGCTGAAGCCCAGCATAGCTCTGTCCAGAACATACTTTATGTGTGTGTAATCTTTGTTCTGTATGGTCTTCGACGGGTCCAAATATAGAGCGTGGGAGAAACGCGGGTAAAGAACAATGAGAACAGCACGACACCCCCGCTGCGCAAAATACACGATCAAGTTTAGCCTCCATGCGTGCAAAGTAACTATTGAAATGCACGAAAGGATGTATGTGTTATGCTGCTATCCACGGATGACTTACCTGGGATGATAAGGTAGGAGAATCGTTTCTTTGTCCTTCTTGCTGAGCAAGAATTCTTCGATGTACTGACTCGCATATTGATGGTTGGCGTCGTTGATTGACAAGAAGCCCTCATGCATGTAGTATGGGTCCGCGACCGCAAGATCGGTGACTTGCTCTCTCCTGACGATGTAGTTCATGTGCAGCGCATATAGGCGGACGAAGGTAAAATCGAGTGTCCTCATTTGAAACATCTTGAAGATGTAATCAAACCTCAGGAAGAAGAGGTCCACGGGGCATGTGTGGACATACATCTTGCAACTGCTCGGCACATGAGCCATATAAAGTGGGTATCCTGGATCATCCGAGGCGAGGAGGCTTCTCTCTGTCGAAAGCACATGGTCATGGAGTCTCTGAGATCCCCTTCTATGGTAGCTAGTGCATTCACCCGGTACCATTGGCTCTCCTGCGACATGGATTAATGGCACATGTTTCATCGGTACACGGTCAACCTTGGTCGAAGGCGGCTGGCTACTATAACCAACATTGCCAGCTTTATTGGATTTTCTCGCCGCCGGTCTCTTCCTCTGCTTCTTCTTGGTGGGCTCAGGTGCTGGTGGGTCTGTCAGACCCTCCCTGAGCACCACCCCTAGTGTTGTCGGGCTCAGCTTTGGACGACTCTGGCTAATCAGTTGAGCTTGGGTGGAGCCGGCATCTGGAGGCGTGTCCTGCGAGGATTGCATAAACAAAGAATTCTTGCACTCCCGAGGACGTTCCGGCTCTGGTACATGCATCTCATATTCATATGGTTGACTCATTGTTACTTCGTTGTCAAAGGCAGTATTGAAATACTGGTTAGGGTCATCGTCGGCCTCCTCCATGTCATGATCCCTATCCTCTTCCATGGGGCAGATGGCATCATCTGCCGGCGGAACGGTTGGCCCTCCTTCCTCATGTCTCTCGATCTCAGCAAGCAGCACAGACGATGGTTGTACTTGTGTAGGTGGTGTTGTGGTCATACCTTCCTGAGGTCCCATTGGTGTGCTCCCGGCCACCTCGACACGAAGAAGATTTTTCGGCCATAGGATCGGCCAATTTTTGCATTGCCCAAGCTGCGTGGGGGTCTCGTCATCATCTCCATCGGTTTGTATCAGACGAGGGAGACCCTCGTAGCCCGCTTTCACACTCACCACGGAGACCCTTAAGGCGTTATCAAGCATCTGCTGGCGGTGAAACAATCGATCCTTAGGCTTCACTATAGTACCATTCCCCACATCCACCAACCCGCCCTTCATGTTGTAAAGGAGGGTGCACAGAGTGGAGTCGGCCTACAAAGACATATACGTGCGGCGTCAGAGATCCAAAAAGAACGGCAACTGAAGATTAATTAATTAGTTGAATTGATGAAGGTGCGACGACGCGTATTTACCGTGAGGGCGTCGAGCTCAGCCAATGTCGACGGCCCGACATTCAAGCCAGAGACGGAGCTAGGGCTGCTGTGAGAGCTGGGTGCAGGAGCAGGTGCTGGAGGAGGTGCGGGTGCGGTTTCCATACTAGGTATGGGTATGGGTGCGGTGTTCATTGAGTTGCTCCCGGTGAAGCTGGGCATGGGAAAATCACTTGGTGGCGCGTTTGGATTTTGTTGCACCCATGTGACCACTGTTGGAATCAAGCTTGTAAAGGCAGCCACCATATCATCTCTACAGGCAGTGATTATCCCAGCTTTGGTCTCAGCTTTTGCTTTCTGCATCGCTCGTGCCACCTTCTCGTCGATAGTCACTTGACTGAACTTCTTTCTCTGTCTTTTGGCCTCGGGGTCCTCGTTATAATAGTACTTCCAAGTGGCCCCATCCCCGGCACCAAGCACACACCCATATTGCGGCCGCTGGCCGGGCGGGTGTCCCATCATTATGTTCATGGCCCGGTTGAAAGGAGTGTCCCACTTATACTTCACCGACGACTGAGTCGACGAGTCGCTCTTGGCCGCAAGCTTGTGTTGTTCTCTCTGCAAAATGGACCGTGAATCATTTATGAATGCGACTAGAATGTAGTAGACTTCGTTGATCAGGACCTAATATGTAAGGTGGTAAAAAGGATAATTACCAGTAATCTCATGAATTTCCTAGTCGGCCCGTTGGTGAAAAAAAATCTTTTTCTTGGGGTCCCACGAGAATCAGGCCCTGATGAAGTCGTGCTCTTGCTGGTCGGTGAACTCAGCCAATGGGTCTGGGATCCCCTGACGTTCACGTTCTGCGTCCTCCTTAGCCCACACGGGCCTCTTTCCCGTGTAACCACGACTTCCAAGGCGGTGGTTCCCCATGTTCTTTGCCTGCAGCTGCTTGCCTCTCTCCGACCTGGCCTTGGCAGCTTCTTCATTGCAAGTCTCCTTGAACCTTTCAAAGTCCTCTATCGTAATTTTCGGATTGTCTACAACAATCTCGGCGTAGGTTTCATGGTCTACTTGAATCGCCCTTTTCACCCTAGTTTTCCAAGCGCTCAATGCGTTGCTGAACTTCCCTAGGGCTTTGTTGTTGATTTTTTTTCATGCCCTCATCATCCCATGGGTTGACATCGTCATTCCGACCGGGGAACTGGAATCTTGCGTGCAACCTAGTTAGAAGCAGCTTCTTCAAATGTTCATCCTTCCGTATTTTTGTGGTGTTGATGTTAGCGGTATCCCGTAGGATGCATCCTAGTTGGTTGCTGTAACATGCTGCCACTTCTCACGGCTCTATTGGCTCGAACTCGCCAGGGTGCACCGCCGTCACCACCATTCTTCCGGTGCCGAGCTCATTTGGGCGTCGTGTCCTCTTTTCCTTCTGTCCCTCACTGGCTTGGGAGGTCCCACCTTCCGTGCTGCAGTTAGGAACATCATCAGCGCCAGTCTCAGTGCCGGTGTCGTTGGTGGCATCAGTGTCGGCGCCGGCGCCACCACCGTCGTCATCCGTCATGACAAGGCGGTCCGGACACCCAGCTTCCTGTCTCTCCTGATCCGCCAGAAAGTCGAGGTAGGCGTGTGCTTGACCTAATTGGGACTGAGAACCTCCGACCTCATCGGTGTCGGTCATGTTTCCTAGGGTTCAATGTCGTAGTGGTTTAATTATCGAGCTTTATATAATAAAGTGAGTAATGACAAAAAAAGTGACCTTTGTTTTACCGGAAATGTCGTTTCATTCCCGGAGCGACAAATCTCGAGCACTCGATATGTCCAACTTTCTAGCACAAGTCATGCCAAAATTCACGGAAAATTTCGGCATGACCTTTGCTAGAAAGTGCACATATAGAGCGCCTGAAATTTGCCGGAATGGAAATGAATCAACATTTCTGGCAAAACATAGGGCACTTGTTGCTGCTGACATATACACAATCATGAACATTGCTGCCAACTGATGCAAAAAAGATCAACTATACCAATCTAAAAGCTCATTAACCAATCTAACAGCTCCACTCCCCATTGCATCATTATGAACACTTTAACAACCACATTATGAACACCCCCCTTGCATCATTATGTGCTGACATATGAAGAGGGAGGGAACAGGGGGTGGCGCACCTCGGGGTCGGGGTCGCCGGGGTAGAGTGGGCCGGGGGGGGGGGTTGAGGGCGTCCTTCTCCTCCTCGTCGATCTGTAGAGAGAGAGAGAGTGACCAAATTTCCCAACACTTCCATTAAAAATCCTCATTTTCATAATGGACAGCAACTACATAAGTTAATTTTCAAAAACTGTAATTTTCATTTCCATTTTCATTTAAAAACTAACACTAACAACAAATTAAGCTAACTAACACTAACTAACTATCATTGGGCTAACACTAACACTAACTAACACTAACAACAATTAACTAACTAGCGCTAACAGCAAATTAAGCTAACTAACACTAACTAACACTAAGAGCAAATTAAGCTAACTAGCACTAACCTGTGTAGTGCTCGCTGGCGTTGCTGGGCGTTGCCAGCTGCTTCACGGAGGGAGGCGCTGAAGGGGTCGGGGTCGATGGCCGGCATCGGGGTCGCCGGGGTCGCTAATCTGCAGAGAGCGGGAGGGGTCAGAGAGAGAGCCAGGGCTGAGGGGTCGAAGAGGAAGGAAGAGGGGGCGGGGGGCATACCGGAGCGGGATGGGGTCGAGGCGGGGTGGGGCTGGCATCGGCGGCGGCGTGGGCGGGGCGGGGCGGGGCTGGCATCCACGGTGGCGTCAGAGGGGATCGACGAGCGGCGCGAGTGAGAGAGACAGAAAGAGGGGGCTAGCTGACCGGTGCTATAGCTAAATTAGCTATAGCGCTTGTTAGCAAAACGCACTATAGCTAAGTTAGCTATAGTGCTTGTCCAGAAAAACGCGCTACTACTAGTTTTTTTAATTTTTTCTTTTTCTTAGCTATAGCGCTTCCCGGGATGAAACGCGCTACTGCTAATTTTTTTCTTTTTCTTTTCTTTTCTTTTTATTTTTCTTGCATTTCATTTTCCACAACTTATTAGTTCCTTTTTCTTTTTCATTTCATTTCATTTCATTTTGTAAAACTTCCTTTCTTTTTCTTTTTCTTTCATTTGCACTTTTCTTTTTCTTATCTTTCTTTTGCACTTTCCTTCCTTTAATTTGGTCTGTCGTTAGAGCAATACCACTGTTACCCTCCGGATAATAATTAGTTTGTCAGCTTGGGCGACGACGATGCTTGAGACTGATCTTCTTCCCTCTTTTGTTCGTTGTCGAATAATTGAGCCCATGGTCATGACTTTTCCTTCTCCAGGGATTACGATCTTTCGTAGGTAATGTAGTCTTCATTCTTCTTTTGACATATGTTTCGTTGTCATCAGCATCATCTTCCCTCATCGGATCACCGTACTGGTCATAGTCTTCCTCGTTGGTGACTCCATCCATTCCGGCGATGCTCCTTTTGCTTCTCCTCATGACAACACGGCTGGGATTGATCGGACCAGTTATGAAGAAACATTGTGTCACGTGTTTAGCGTGTACCCATGGCTCATTTTTGGTGATGGCGTTGACGGTATTGCTATCATCGGAGTCGGGTATACACATGGTAGTGAAATGTCGGTTTTCTCTGTGTACATTTTTAGCCCATCTGACACGGAACATCGTCGCACTATGCAACCCAGAGTAGTTAAGCTCCCATATCTCTTCGACCCTTCCGTAATATCTTTCAATTACATTCCCGGTCATGGCTTTGATCGTCACCCCTGAGTTTTGGTCATCACTGTTTATATCTTTCTCCTCCGTGTAGAACGTGTATCCGTTGATATCGTATGCTTGATAAGTCGCGAGGTTGGTTGAGGGGCCATGTGCTAAGGCGTATATGAGTGTTCCGTTCAGACAACCCTCTTTCGGGGGATTAGCCAGAACTCGCTCTTTGAACCAACGCACGAAAGTGGAGTTGTGCTCTCTAATAACTGCAGCATCCGTCCTGTGCACCCCACGGTCATGGTATTTCTTTGCAATGGTCTCTTTGTGCAGTGTCACGAAATCTTCTAGCACATCTAGGTGTTGTAGCACTACTAAGTTTGCCCCATCAATGTAGTTTTGTCGGCCCGAGTGTAACACATTCACATCCCTATGACCGTTGTGTGACCTTCGCCTTCGAGCCTTCCACAGTGCTTGTTGACGGGCAAACCAACAACACGGTCTTTGGTCAGATAACTCTCACAGAAAGAGATGCACTTTTTGGTCAGATATCCCTGGGCTATGCTTCCATCCGGAAGGGACATGTTACGAACGAATCCTTTGATGACCCCATTCATCCTCTCGAATGGCATCATGCTATGCAGGAATGTCGGCCCTAGGTCGATGATGTCGTCCACGATGTGGACACATAGATGCACCATGACATCAAAGAACGCGGGTGGAAAGTACATCTCTAGCTCATTCAGTATGACAACGATCTCTTCCTGTAGCCTATGGAGTTGCTTCACACTGAGCGACTTTCAAGAGATAGCATCAAAAAAGTGGCATAGGTCAGTAAGCGTCTCACGCACATGTGTGTCCATAATCCCTCTAAGTGCAACTCGGAGTAACTGCGTCATCATCACATGACAGTCGTGAGACTTCATCCCACTGAACCTTTTTTTCTTAGTGTCCAGATATCTGCTTATCTTCCCACAGTATCCGGAACTAACTTTGATTCCGGCAAGGCACTTGAACAATTGATCGACCTCCTTCGGATCTAAGGTGAAGCAAGAGGGGGGGCAATATTGTTCTTCCTTCTTGTTTACTTTTTTGCCCCTATCTTCCGTCTCCGTCTCCGTCTCGGTCTCCTCTGACGACCTTTTACCGGGCATTTGGAGATCTTTCCTGATTTTCAAAAATTCCAAGTCTTTTCTTGCCTTCGGCCCATCCTTGGTCCTCTCCGGCATGTTCATCAATGTTCCAAGCAAACTCTCAAGGATATTTTTTGTGATATGCATTTGATCAAGGCTATGAGGCGTGTCGAGTATGGGCCAGTATTCCAAGTCCCAGAAAACAGATCTCGTCTTCCATACCTTCAGCAGGGGCTCCGGCGCCTTTTTCTTCGTCTTTCCCGGCGAGGGGCACTCTTTCCAGTTCTTCAATAACTCATATATTTCTGCACCGCTACGCTTACGTGGAGGACCTCGATGCTCAGCCTTACCATTGAATAGATCTCCACGCTTTCTCCATGGGTCATCCTTCTCGAGCCATCTTCGATGCCCCATGTACACGATTTTCGAAGACCCGCCATCTTTCGATAGCTGCAGAGAAGTTGTATCATCCATGCACCTCGTGCATCCGCAATATCCGTGGCACACCTGGCCGGAGAGATAGCCGTAACCGAGATAGTCCTGCACCGTCGTGATCAGCGCGGCTCTCATGTAGAAATACTCTCCTTTGCTTGCATCCCATGTCTTGGCCGGCGTTGTCCATAAGGTCTGTAACTCCTCTTTCAGTAACCCGAGATACAGATTTATATCATTTCCCGGTTGTCTCGGCCCTTGAATAAGCATAGCCATGTGTATGTATTTTTCCTTCATGCACAACCAGGGGGAGGTTGTACATCCATACAAACACGGGCCATGTGCTATGATTGGTGTTCTGGTTGCCAAATGGATTCATGCCATCACTACTAGCGCCAAGCACGATGTTCCTTGGATCATTTGCGAAAAAATCAAATTCAGCATTTAATGCTCTCCACTGGCTAGCATCTACGAGGTGTCTCAGCTTCGGCTCATCTCCGTCATCTGGCTTCACCCTCTCCGCGTGCCAGCGCATAAGCTTTGCTTCCTTAGGATCTACGAAATACCGCTGTAGACGCGGAGTGATCGGAAAGTACCATACAACTTTCTGTGGAGCTTTCTTTCCGGCCTTTTTATATCGTGAAGCATTGCACTTTGGACAGATGGTTTTTTCAGCATGCTCGTTCCGATATATGATGCAATCATTGATGCATGCGTGATATCTAATATGTGGCAGATCAAGAGGGCACACGATTTTCTTTGCCTCCTCGACACTAGTAGGACACAGGCTTCCCGCGGGAAGAACCTTCTTTAGGTACTTCAGAAGCTCATCCAGGCTTGTATCTGTCCATTTGTTTTTTGCCTTCATCTTTAGAAGTTCTAGTGTGAAACTCAAGTGGGTCACCTCGGGATTATTGCAACCATCATACAAAGGAGTCATCGAGCCTACCTCCAGTTGCGCCAGTTTGGCCTCCTCTCTAGAAGCAGCTCTGTCGCTAGTCGTCTTCTTGCGAAGCAGGTCTCGAACATGCGGGTCCCGCATGGCTGAACTTAGTAGCGACGAAGACGGTGGAGTGTCCGCGTCTTCTCCGCCTTGAACTACCTCTTCGCCATCGACATTTCCGAGGCCGTCTTCCTCTTCGGGCACATAATCGGTCATCTCTTCGTTTGGTGGCCCCATGTAGTTATTTCCTGCCCCGTCAACGTCCTCCTCCTCCTCATCATCATCATCATCATCTTCACTTATCCACCGAGTATTGCCATGCATGAAACCATGCATGAGCAGGTGCGCCTTGAATTTACCACCCTGAAAGGGGTCGAGCCTGACTCTTCCTTTGCATTTTTCGACATGGACATAAAACATCCTTCAGTCTTTTTTCATACATGTCATCCACAGCGGATTGCCAGTATCTTTCCACCTTCCTTCCATTGACCTTCATGATCACCTGCGGGCGGAGCAAATATTATAACCACGTATATATGCATGCATGGATCAAATTCATACAAAAATTCGGCATGACCTTCCCTAAACATAGGACATATTGAGTTTGCCCGAAATTCGCCGAAACGGAATTGAATCGACAATTCGGCAAAACATAGGCAACTCATGTCACCCACATTATTTTCATCAAATACACAATGTAGGCAACCCAAATTATGCCACACACAATTCAGTATATTCTCATATCGCCCATATATATATAGTCTCGATCCTATCCACACAAACACTTTTTTTGCTCACCTATGTGTCGAGAGGGATATCGAGCACCTTTCTTCTTAATTACCTAGTAGCTCTATAGATATATAGCTCTAACTAGCTAGCTAGCTAGGGAGAGAGTGGGAGGAGAGGGAGAGGAGAAGAGGGAAGGCATTAATGGAAGGGGGTGGTGGAGGGAAAAGAAGAGGGGGAGGGAGGGCATTAATGGAGGGGTGGTGGTGGAGGGCAAAGAAGAGGGGGGGGTGGAGGGCAAAGAAGAGGGGGAGGGAGGGGGCTCTAATGGAGGGGTGTGGTGGAGGGGCAAAGAAGAGGGGGTGATGGAAGGACAAAGAAGAGGGGAAGGGAGGGCTCTAATGGAGGGGTGGTGGAGGAGCAAAGAAGAGGGGGTGATGGAAGGGCAAAGAAGAGGGGAAGGGAGGGCTCTAATGGAGGGGTGGTGGAGGGGGAGCATTGGAACAAGCAAGGTGCAAGGAAAGGGGGAGAAAGGAAGGGGGGAGGAAGAAGAAAACGGAGGAAGGAGGGGAAAGGTGGTAGGTGGGTGGCGGGCATAACAGTAGCGCGGGTCTCCTATGCGCGCTACTGCTATGGCAACTTGCAAAATATCTACGGCTCGTGGTGCACTACCTATAGCATGGGATAAAAAACATGCTACTAGTAAAATTTTATAGATAGAAAAATAGCAGTAGCGCGTTTATACCAACAGGCGCTATAGATCCAGAACTAACAGTAGAGTTGGTTGGGAGACAAGCGCTGCTAATATTTATTGATCAGATATTGTGGTGTGTTACACTTAGCAGTAGCGTGGGTTTATATAACAAGCGCTGTTGCTAACGTATACCAGCAGTGCTCTTTCTATCCAGCGCTACTACTAACTACTAGTAGCGTTGGGCCATAAACACACGCTACTGGTAAACTTCTATGTATAAGCCTTTTCCTAGTAGTGTTAGTTTGACCTTTTAGGTACTTAAGTGTCTTATGATCGGTATGTATAACAAATTCACGTGGGCGAAGATAATGCTCCCAAACATGCAATACTCGCACTAAAGCATATAATTATTTGTCATATATAGGATATTTAAGTTGAGCACTGGAAAGTTTTTCGCTAAAATATGTAACGGCTCTCTTTTCTTGCATCAAAACTCCACCAATCCCATTACCGCTAGCATCACAATGAACCTCAAAAGTTTTGGTGAAATCGGGTAAAGCAAGAATTAGGGCATGTGTAAGCAAAGATTTGAGCTCATAAAATGCGGTAGATTGAGTTGGTCCCCAAACAAAGGGTGCATTTTTCTTACTCAAAGCATGCAACAGTGTGGCAATAGTGCTAAAATCTTTCACAAAGCGACGATAAAAACCCGCTAGACCAAGGAAACTACGTACTTGTTGTAAGTTAGTGGGTTGGGGCCAAGTTTTAATTGCTTCGATTTTGGACTCATCAATATGCACACCCTTGGAAGACGCAACAAAGCCTAAGAAAACAATCTTGTGAACACCAAAAGTGCATTTGTCCATATTTGCATAGAGACGCTCGTTTCTAAGAGTTTGCAACACGACCCTAAGATGATTTACATGCTCTTTAAGGGATTTGCTAAACACAAGAATGTCATCAAAGTAGACCACAACAAACACACCAATGTAAAGGCGAAGCACATAATGCATAAGATGCATGAAAGTATCGGGTGCTTCCGATAAACCCATAGGCATAACTAACCAGTCATACAAACCAAACTTTGTTTTGAAAGCGGTTTTTCATTCGTCACCCTCTTGTATGCGGATTTGATAGTAACCACTTTTAAGATCAGTTTTTAAGAAAATAGTGGCACCGCTAAGCTCATCTAACATATCATCGAGGCGTGGAATGAGGTACCTATATCTAACGGTGATAGCATTGATAGGTTGATACGTCTCCAATGTATCTGTAATTTTTGATTGCTCCATGCTATGTTATCTACTGTTTTGGGCAATATTGGGCATTATTATCCACTTTTGTATTATTTTTGGGACTAACCTATTAACTGAAGGCCCAGCCCAGAATTGCTGTTTTTTTTGCCTATTTCAGTGTTTCGAAGAAAAGGAATATCAAACGGAGTCGAAATCAACTGGAGAAGTTATTTTTGTAAGGAAAGCTACCAGATGGACTTGGAACCCACGTCAGGAGAGAAGGGAGGTGCTCACGAGGGTGGGGGGCGCGCCCCCCTAGGGCGCGCCCCCTGCCTCGTGGGGCCCCCGAAGCTCCACCGACATACTTCCTGCACCCATATATCCTCAAGTACCCTAAAACTTCTAGAAGAGAAAATAGATCGGGAGTTCCGCCACCAGAAGCCTCCATAGCCACCGAAACCCAATCTATACCCGTTCCGGTACCCTGCCGGAGGGGGAATCCTTCTCCGGTGGCTATCTTCATCATCCCGGTGCTCTTCATGACGAGGAGGGAGTAGTTCTCCCTCGGGGCTGAGGGTATGTACCAGTAGCTATGTGTTTGATCTCTCTCTCTCTCTCTCTCTCTCTCTCTCTCTCTCTCTTGTTCTTGAGATGATACGATCTTGATGTATCGCGAGCTTTGCTATTATATTTGGATCCTATGATGTTTCTCCCCCCTCTACTCTCTTGTAATGGATTGAGTTTCCCCTTTGAAGTTATATTATCGGATTGAGTCTTTAAAGATTTGAGAACACTTGATGTATGTCTTGCCGTGGATATCTATGGTGACAATGGGATATCACGTGATTCACTTAATGTATGTTTTGGTGACCAACTTGCGGGTTCCGCCCATGAACCTATTGTAATGCCCTCGATGCGGCTATATCTCCCATGTGTCGAAGCACGACTTAGAGGCATAACCGCATTGAAAGCAATGTCGCAAGTGAGGTAATCTTCACACAACCCATGTAATACATAAGGGAAAAAATACATAGTTGGCTTAGAATCGCCACTTCACACAATTACATGAATAAAGCATTACATCATACAGATACAATTAAGGTCCGACTACGGAACCAAAATAAAAGAAGACTACCCCAAATGCTACACAGATCCCTGATCGACCCCAACTGGGCTCCTCTACTGATCAACTGGAAACGGAACAACATAACGAACACGATCTTCATAGAGCTCCTCCTTGAGCTTGGTTGCGTCACTTGCTTGGTAACATCGGCACCTGCAAACTGGTTTTGGAAGTATCTGTGAGTCACGGGGACTCAGCAATCTCACACCCTCACGATCAAGACTATTTAAGCTTATAGGAAGGGTAACATGTATGAGGTGGAGCTGCGGCAAGCGACTAGCATATATGGTGGCTAACCTATTCGCAAAAGAGAGTGAGAAGAGAATGCAAAAGCATGGTCGAACAACTATGATCAAGAAGTGATCCTAGAACAACCTACGTCAAGCATAACTCCAACACCATGTTCACTTCCCGGACTCCGCTGGAAAGAGACCATCACGGTTACACACGCGGTTGATGTATTTTAATTAAGATCAACTTCAGGTTTTCTACAACCGGACATTAACAAATTCCCATCTGCCCATAACCGCGGGCACGGCTTTCGAAAGTTCAAAACCCTGCAGGGGTGTCCCAACTTATCCCATCACAAGCTCTCACGGTCAACGAAGGATATACCTTCTCCCGAGACATTCCGATCAGACTCGGTATCCCGGTTCTACAAGACAACTTTGACAAGTTAAAACAAATCCAGCAACACCGCCCGAATGTGCCGACAAATCCCGATAGGAGCTGCACATATCTCGTTCTCAAGGCACACTCAGATGAGACTAGCTACGAGTAAAACCAAACCTCAAGTTGCCCCGAGGTGGCCCCGCAGGCAGCTCGGTTCGGACCAACACTCAGAGGAGCACTGGCCCGGGGGGGGTTAAAATAATGATGACCCTTGAGTCTGCAGAACCCAAGGGAAAGAAAAGGCTAGGTGGCAAATGGTAAAACCAATGTTGGGCATTGCTGGAAGAGTTTTATTCAAGGCGAACTGTCAAGGGGTTCCCATTATAGCCCAACCGCGTAAGGAATGCAAAATCCGGGAACATAACACCGATATGACGGAAACTAGGGCGGCAAGAGTGGAACAAAACACCAGGCATAAGGCCGAGCCTTCCACCCTTTACCAAGTATATAGATGCATTAATTAAATAAGAGATATTGTGATATCCCAACAAGTAAACATGTTCCAACAAGGAACAACATCTCCATGTTCCAACAAGGAACAAACTTCAATCTTCACCTGCAACTAACAACGCTATAAGAGGGGCTGAGCAAAGCGGTAACATAGCCAAACAACGGTTTGCTAGGACAAGGTGGGTTAGAGGCTTGGTTCAATAATATGGGAGGCATGATAAGCAAGTGGTAGGTATCGCAGCATAGGCATAGCAAAAGAGCGAGCAACTAGCAAGCAAAGATAGAAGTGATTTCGAGGGTATGGTCATCTTGCCTGAAATCCTGCAAGGAAGAAGAACGAGTCCATGAAGAAGACAAACGGACGTAGTTGAACGAATCCTCACAAACGCGACATTATCGGAACCAACCCGAAGAAGAAACACCGGAAAAGAGCAAACAACATAGTAAACAACCACGACATAAGCATGGCATGATGCACAACCAAGTATGATGATGAAGGAAATATGCCCTAGAGGCAATAATAAAGTTATTATTTATTTCCTTATAATCATGATAAATGTTTATTATTCATGCTAGAATTGTATTTACCGGAAACATAATACATGTGTGAATACATAGACAAACATAGTGTCACTAGTATGCCTCTACTTGACTAGCTCGTTAATCAAAGATGGTTATGTTTCCTAACCATGAACAAAGAGTTGTTATTTGATTAACGAGGTCACATTATTAGTAGAATGATCTGATTGACATGACCCATTCCATTAGCTTAGCACCCGATCGTTTAGTATGTTGCTATTGCTTTCTTCATGACTTATACATGTTCCTATGACTATGAGATTATGCAACTCCCGTTTACCGGAGGAACACTTTGGGTACTACCAAACGTCACAACGTAACTGGGTGATTATAAAGGAGTACTACAGGTGTCTCCAATGGTCGATGTTGGGTTGGCGTATTTCGAGATTAGGATTTGTCACTCCGATTGTCGGAGAGGTATCTCTGGGCCCTCTCAGTAATACACATCACATAAGCCTTGCAAGCATTACAACTAGTATGTTAGTTGTGAGATGATGTATTACGGAACGAGTAAAGAGACTTGCCGGTAACGAGATTGAACTAGGTATTGGATACCGACGATCGAATCTCGGGCAAGTAACATACCGATGACAAAGGGAACAACGTATGTTGTTATGCGGTCTGACCGATAAAGATCTTCGTAGAATATGTAGGAGCCAATATGGGCATCCAGGTCCCGCTATTGGTTATTGACCAGAGACATGTCTCGGTCATGTCTACATTGTTCTCGAACCCGTAGGGTCCGCACGCTTAAGGTTACGATGACAGTTATATTATGAGTTTATGCATTTTGATGTACCGAAGGTTGTTCGGAGTCCCGGATGTGATCACGGACATGACGAGGAGTCTCGAAATGGTCGAGACATAAAGATTGATATATTGGAAGCCTATGTTTGGACATCGGAAGTGTTCCGGGTGAAATCGAGATTTTACCGGGTTACCGGGAGGTTACCGGAACCCCCCGGGAACCACATGGGCCTTCATGGGCCTTAGTGGAAAGGAGAAAGGGGCAGCCCAAGGGGGCTGCGCGCCTCCCCCCTTCCCCTAGTCCTATTAGGACTAGGAGAGGTGGCCGGCCACCCCTCTCCCTCTTTCCCCCTTGGGAATCCTAGTTGGAATATGATTGGAGGGGAGTCCTACTCCCGGTAGGAGTAGGACTCCTCCTGCGCCTCCTCCTCCTGGCCGGCGCACCCTCCCCCTTGGCTCCTTTATATACTGAGGCAGGGGCACCTCTAAACACACAAGTTGACACAAGTTGATCCACGTGATCGATTCCTTAGCCGTGTGCGGTGCCCCCTGCCACCATATTCCTCGATAATACTGTAGCGGAGTTTAGGCGAAGCCCTGCTGCTGTAGTTCATCAAGATCGTCACCACGCCGTCGTGCTGACGGAACTCTTCCCCGACACTTTGCTGGATCGGAGTCCGGGGATCGTCATCGAGCTGAACGTGTGCTCGAACTCGGAGGTGCCGTAGTTTTGGTGCTTGATCGGTTGGATCGTGAAGACGTACGACTACTTCCTCTACGTCGTGTCATCGCTTCCGCAGTCGGTCCGCGTAGGGTACGTAGACAATACTCTTCCCCTTGTTGCTATGCATCACATGATCCTGTGTGCGCGTAGGAAAAATTTTGAAATTACTACGAAACCCAACAGTGGCATCCGAGCCTAGGTTAATGATGTTGATGTTATATGCACGAGTAGAACACAAGTGAGTTGTGGACGATACAAGTCATACTGCCTACCAGCATGTCATATTTTGGTTCGGCGGTATTGTTGGACGAGACGACCCGGACCAACCTTACGCGTACGCTTACGCGAGACCGGTTCCCTCGACGTGCTTTGCACAGAGATGGCTTGCGGGCGACTGCCTCTCCAACTTTAGTTGAACCAAGTATGGCTACGCCCGGTCCTTGCGAAGGTTAAAACAGAGTCTATTTGACAAACTATCGTTGTGGTTTTGATGCGTAGGTGAGATTGGTTCTTACTTAAGCCCGTAGCAGCCACGTAAAACATGCAACAACAAAGTAGAGGACGTCTAACTTGTTTTTGCAGGGCATGTTGTGATGTGATATGGTCAAAGCATGATGCTGAATTTTATTGTATGAGATGATCATGTTTTGTAACCGAGTTATCGGCAACTGGCAGGAGCCATATGGTTGTCGCTTTATTGTATGCAATGCAATCGCGATGTAATGCTTTACTTTATTACTAAACAGTAGTGATAGTCGTGGAAGCATAAGATTGGCGAGACGACAACGATGCTACGATGGAGATCAAGGTGTCGCGCCGGTGACGATGGTGATCATGACGGTGCTTCGGAGATGGAGATCACAAGCACGAGATGATGATGGCCATATCATATCACTTATATTGATTGCATGTGATGTTTATCTTTTTATGCATCTTATCTTGCTTTGATTGACGGTAGCATTATAAGATGATCTCTCACTAAATTATCAAGAAGTGTTCTCCCTGAGTATGCACCGTTGCCAAAGTTCGTCGTGCCCAGACACCACGTGATGATCGGGTGTGATAAGCTCTACGTCCATCTACAACGGGTGCAAGCCAGTTTTGCACACGCATAATACTCAGGTTAAACTTGACGAGCCTAGCATATGCAGATATGGCCTCGGAACACGGAGACCGAAAGGTCGAGCGTGAATCATATAGTAGATATGATCAACATAACGATGTTCACCATTGAAAACTACTCCATCTCACGTGATGATCGGTTATGGTTTAGTTGATTTGGATCACGTGATCACTTAGAGGATTAGAGAGATGTCTATCTAAGTGGGAGTTCTTTTGTAATATGATTAATTGAACTTAAAATTTATCATGAACTTAGTCCCTGATAGTATCTTGCTTGTTTATGTTGATTGTAGATAGATGGCTCGTGCTGTTGTTCCGTTAAATTTTAATGCGTTCCTTGAGAAAGCAAAGTTGAAAGATGATGGTAGCAATTACACGGACTGGGTCCGTAACTTGAGGATTATCCTCATTGCTGCACAGAAGAATTACGTCCTGGAAGCACCGCTGGGTGCCAGGCCTGCTGCTGGAGCAACGCCAGATGTTATGAACGTCTGGCAGAGCAAAGCTGATGACTACTCGATAGTTCAGTGTGCCATGCTTTACGGCTTAGAATCGGGACTTCAACGACGTTTTGAACGTCATGGAGCATATGAGATGTTCCAGGAGTTGAAGTTAATATTTCAAGCAAATGCCCGGATTGAGAGATATGAAGTCTCCAATAAGTTCTATAGCTGCAAGATGGAGGAGAACAGTTCTGTCAGTGAGCATATACTCAAAATGTCTGGGTATAATAATCACTTGATTCAATTGGGAGTTAATCTTCCGGATGATTGCGTCATTGACAGAATTCTCCAATCACTGCCACCAAGCTACAAGAGCTTCGTGATGAACTATAATATGCAAGGGATGAACAAGACTATTCCCGAGCTCTTCGCAATGCTGAAAGCTGCGGAGGTAGAAATCAAGAAGGAGCATCAAGTGTTGATGGTTAACAAGACCACTAGTTTCAAGAAAAAGGGCAAAGGGAAGAAAAAGGGGAACTTCAAAAAGAACGGCAAGCAAGTTGCTGCTCAAGAGAAGAAACCCAAGTCTAGACCTAAGCCTGAAACTGAGTGCTTCTACTGCAAGCAGACTGGTCACTGGAAGCGGAACTGCCCCAAGTATTTGGCGGATAAGAAGGATGGCAAGGTGAACAAAGGTATATGTGATATACATGTTATTGATGTGTACCTTACTAGAGCTCGCAGTAGCACCTGGGTATTTGATACTGGTTCTGTTGCTAATATTTGCAACTCGAAACAGGGACTACAGAATAAGCGGGCACTAGCAAAGGACGAGGTGACGATGCGCGTGGGAAACGGTTCCAAAGTCGATGTGATCGCAGTCGGCACGCTACCTCTACATCTACCTTCGGGATTAATATTAGACCTAAATAATTGTTATTTGGTGCCAGCGTTGAGCATGAACATTATATCTGGATCTTGTTTAATGCGAGACGGTTATTCATTTAAATCAGAGAATAATGGTTGTTCTATTTATATGAGTAATATCTTTTATGGTCATGCACCCTTGAAGAGTGGTCTATTCTTACTAAATCTCGATAGTAGTAATACACATATTCATAATGTTGAAGCCAAAAGATGCAGAGTTGATAATGAAAGTGCAACTTATTTGTGGCACTGTCGTTTAGGTCATATCGGTATAAAGCGCATGAAGAAACTCCATACCGATGGACTTTTGGAACCACTTGATTATGAATCACTTGGTACTTGCGAACCGTGCCTCTTGGGCAAGATGACTAAAACACCGTTCTCCGGTACTATGGAGAGAGCAACAGATTTGTTGGAAATCATACATACCGATGTATGTGGCCGATGAATATTGAGGCTCGTGGCGGATATCGTTATTTTCTCACCTTCACAGATGATTTAAGCAGATATGGGTATATTTACTTAATGAAACATAAGTCTGAAACATTTGAAAAGTTCAAAGAATTTCAGAGTGAAGTTGAAAATCATCGTAACAAGAAAATTAAGTTTCTACGATCTGATCGTGGAGGAGAATATTTGAGTTACGAGTTTGGTGTACATTTGAAAAATTGTGGAATAGTTTCGCAACTCACGCCACCCGGAACACCACAGCGTAATGGTGTGTCCGAACGTCGTAATCGTACTTTACTAGATATGGTGCGATCTATGATGTCTCTTACTGATTTACCGCTATCATTTTGGGGATATGCTTTAGAGACGGCCGCATTCACGTTAAATAGGGCACCATCAAAATCCGTTGAGACGACGCCTTATGAACTGTGGTTTGGCAAGAAACCAAAGTTGTCGTTTCTTAAAGTTTGGGGCTGCGATGCTTATGTGAAAAAACTTCAACCTGATAAGCTCGAACCCAAATCGGAGAAATGTGTCTTCATAGGATACCCAAAGGAAACTGTTGGGTACACCTTCTATCACAGATCCGAAGGCAAAACATTCGTTGCTAAGAATGGATCATTTCTAGAGAAGGAGTTTCTCTCGAAAGAAGTGAGTGGGAGGAAAGTAGAACTTGACGAGGTAACTGTACCTGCTCCCTTACTGGAGAGTAGCTCATCACAGAAAACTGTTTCAGTGACACCTACACCGGTTAGTGAGGAAGCCAATGATAATGATCATGAAACTTCAGATCAAGATACTACTGAACCACGTAGATCAACCAGAGTAAGATCCGCGCCAGAGTGGTACGGAAATCCTGTTCTGGAAGTCATGCTACTAGATCATGATGAACCTACGAACTATGAAGAAGCGATGGTGAGCCCAGATTCCGCAAAGTGGCTTGAAGCCATGAAATCTGAGATGGGATCCATGTATGAGAACAAAGTATGGACTTTGGTTGACTTGCCCGATGATCGGCAAGCAATTGAGAATAAATGGATCTTTAAGAAGAAGACTGACGCTGATGGTAATGTTACTGTCTACAAAGCTCGACTTGTCGCAAAAGGTTTTCGACAAGTTCAAGGAATTGACTACGATGAGACCTTCTCACCCGTAGCGATGCTTAAGTCCGTCCGAATCATGTTAGCAATTGCCGCATTTTATGATTATGAAATTTGGCAAATGGATGTCAAAACTGCATTCCTGAATGGATTCCTGGAAGAAGAGTTGTATATGATGCAACCAGAAGGTTTTGTCGATCCAAAGGGAGCTAACAAAGTGTGCAAGCTCCAGCGATCCATTTATGGACTGGTGCAAGCCTCTCGGAGTTGGAATAAACGTTTTGATAGTGTGATCAAAGCATTTGGTTTTATACAGACTTTCGGAGAAGCCTGTATTTACAAGAAAGTGAGTGGGAGCTCTGTAGCATTTCTGATATTATATGTGGATGACATATTACTGATTGGAAATGATATAGAATTTCTGGATAGCATAAAGGGATACTTGAATAAAAGTTTTTCAATGAAAGACCTCGGTGAAGCTGCTTACATATTAGGCATTAAGATCTATAGAGATAGATCAAGACGCTTAATTGGACTTTCACAAAGCACATACCTTGACAAAATTTTGAAGAAGTTCAAAATGGATCAAGCAAAGAAAGGGTTCTTGCCTGTGTTACAAGGTGTGAAATTGAGTAAGACTCAATGCCCGACCACTGCAGAAGATAGAGAGAATATGAAAGATGTTCCCTATGCATCAGCCATAGGCTCTATCATGTATGCAATGCTGTGTACCAGACCTGATGTGTGCCTTGCTATAAGTTTAGCAGGGAGGTACCAAAGTAATCCAGGAATGGATCACTGGACAGCGGTCAAGAACATCCTGAAATACCTGAAAAGGACTAAGGATATGTTTCTCGTATATGGAAGTGACAAAGAGCTCATCGTAAAAGGTTACGTTGATGCAAGCTTTGACACTGATCCGGACGATTCTAAATCGCAAACCGGATACGTGTTTACATTAAACGGTGGAGCTGTCAGTTGGTGCAGTTCTAAACAAAGCGTCGTAGCGGGATCTACATGTGAAGCGGAATACATAGCTGCTTCGGAAGCAGCAAATGAAGGAGTCTGGATGAAGGAGTTCATATCCGATCTAGGTGTCATACCTAGTGCATCGGGTCCAATGAAAATCTTTTGTGACAATACTGGTGCAATTGCCTTGGCAAAGGAATCCAGATTTCACAAAAGGACCAAACACATCAAGAGACGCTTCAACTCCATCCGGGATCTAGTCCAGGTGGGAGACATAGAGATTTGCAAGATACATACGGATCTGAATGTTGCAGACCCGTTGACTAAGCCTCTTCCACGAGCAAAACATGATCAGCACCAAGGCTCCATGGGTGTTAGAATCATTACAGTGTAATCTAGATTATTGACTCTAGTGCAAGTGGGAGACTGAAGGAAATATGCCCTAGAGGCAATAATAAAGTTATTATTTATTTCCTTATAATCATGATAAATGTTTATTATTCATGCTAGAATTGTATTTACCGGAAACATAATACATGTGTGAATACATAGACAAACATAGTGTCACTAGTATGCCTCTACTTGACTAGCTCGTTAATCAAAGATGGTTATGTTTCCTAACCATGAACAAAGAGTTGTTATTTGATTAACGAGGTCACATCATTAGTAGAATGATCTGATTGACATGACCCATTCCATTAGCTTAGCACCCGATCGTTTAGTATGTTGCTATTGCTTTCTTCATGACTTATACATGTTCCTATGACTATGAGATTATGCAACTCCCGTTTACCGGAGGAACACTTTGGGTACTACCAAACGTCACAACGTAACTGGGTGATTATAAAGGAGTACTACAGGTGTCTCCAATGGTCGATGTTGGGTTGGCGTATTTCGAGATTAGGATTTGTCACTCCGATTGTCGGAGAGGTATCTCTGGGCCCTCTCGGTAATACACATCACATAAGCCTTGCAAGCATTACAACTAATATGTTAGTTGTGAGATGATGTATTACGGAACGAGTAAAGAGACTTGCCGGTAACGAGATTGAACTAGGTATTGGATACCGACGATCGAATCTCGGGCAAGTAACATACCGATGACAAAGGGAACAACGTATGTTGTTATGCGGTCTGACCGATAAAGATCTTCGTAGAATATGTAGGAGCCAATATGGGCATCCAGGTCCCGCTATTGGTTATTGACCAGAGACATGTCTCGGTCATGTCTACATTGTTCTCGAACCCGTAGGGTCCGCACGCTTAAGGTTACGATGACAGTTATATTATGAGTTTATGCATTTTGATGTACCGAAGGTTGTTCGGAGTCCCGGATGTGATCACGGACATGACGAGGAGTCTCGAAATGGTCGAGACATAAAGATTGATATATTGGAAGCCTATGTTTGGACATCGGAAGTGTTCCGGGTGAAATCAGGATTTTACCGGGTTACCGGGAGGTTACCGGAACCCCCCGGGAACCACATGGGCCTTCATGGGCCTTAGTGGAAAGGAGAAAGGGGCAGCCCAAGGGGGCTGCGCGCCTCCCCCCTTCCCCTAGTCCTATTAGGACTAGGAGAGGTGGCCGGCCACCCCTCTCCCTCTTTCCCCCTTGGGAATCCTAGTTGGAATAGGATTGGAGGGGAGTCCTACTCCCGGTAGGAGTAGGACTCCTCCTGCGCCTCCTCCTCCTGGCCGGCGCACCCTCCCCCCTTGGCTCCTTTATATACTGAGGCAGGGGCACCTCTAAACACACAAGTTGACACAAGTTGATCCACGTGATCGATTCCTTAGCCGTGTGCGGTGCCCCCCGCCACCATATTCCTCGATAATACTGTAGCGGAGTTTAGGCGAAGCCCTGCTGCTGTAGTTCATCAAGATCGTCACCACGCCGTCGTGCTGACGGAACTCTTCCCCGACACTTTGCTGGATCGGAGTCCGGGGATCGTCATCGAGCTGAACGTGTGCTCGAACTCGGAGGTGTCGTAGTTTCGGTGTTTGATCGGTTGGATCGTGAAGACGTACGACTACTTCCTCTACGTCGTGTCATCGCTTCCGCAGTCGGTCTGCGTAGGGTACGTAGACAATACTCTTCCCCTCGTTGCTATGCATCACATGATCCTGTGTGCGCGTAGGAAATTTTTTGAAATTACTACGAAACCCAACAGATGCATGTCCGGTTTAATGAAGCATGGCATGGCAAAATGCACAAGCAATCCTACAAATTAAGTGGAGCTCAATATGCAACTCTGTTGCATATTGACGAAACACCACATTCAAGTTATTTAGTTCGATCTCGTTTATGTACCCAACAATATTAAATGTTGATTAACATGGCAAGAGGGTGAAGCAAAGCAAAACTACGAACGACAATTCCGGTAAATCCCCATGTGCATATATTAGGTTTGGTCCTGTTCTGCCCTAAACACAATTTTAGGGTTGTTAAACATGCAAAGTGAGTACACCATGTTAAACTAGGCATTTTTCTACCCCATTTACATATAAAGTTTATTAGGTTTGGAGCTACGGTTATTTAGTTATGAATTAAAGCATTTTAACATGACATAGAGCAAAAAATAATCAAACAACATTTTAAATATGTTAAACCTGGATGAAAATGGCATAATATGAAACTAGATGAAATTCTAGTCATGTTTCATATATAACTTATTTTAATCCGATGCATGGTTAATTAGATATTAAATGCATGAACTCTAGGGACTTTTTTGCAAAACAACCGTCTCAGGAATAATAGCTAAATTCGTTCCATGGGAAAAAAACAAGATTCTGGCCGCATCTAAGATCTGGCCCAATAGGAGGATAGTAACAGGGGCGCTGGGGTGTGCCTCACCCATGGGCCAGGCCCAGCTTGCGGAGAGGGAGAGGCCAAGGCAGGCCTCCTTGCCAGCAGCAGGCCGGCTGGGAGATGGGCTTCGCGCGTGGCTGGAGGTCGACCCGCTCGGGCAGGTTGACAACGCGGTCAACCTACGCGTGGTTGACTGGCCTCGCTCGACGCAGCGGCAGCGGTCAGAGGAGGTGTCGAGCGGGACTTGCAGCGGCGGGGCAGGGAAACGGCGGCCAGGAACAGACGGGGACAAGCGGGATACAGCCGCGGGGGCGCCGGATCTGACCGGAGGCGAGACGGAGGCGACCCACGACGAAGCTTGGGGCGGCATCCATGGCGCTGTGGTTCAGAGAAGCAAAGAGCAGTTTCAGAGATACGGGAAAAGAGATAGGATGCGGAGACAGAGAAGGAAAAGGGACGGCCGGAGGTGCTGTCCTGGGTGCGACGAAGTCCGGCGAGGACGAGGGCTGGAGTACGGCGCCAGGGGTACGCTGCTTGGAGCTGCTCCGGTGACCTGCGGCTCGCGGACACGGCTGAAGCGGGCGCTCCGCTCGGGAAGAAACGCTGCTCGATCCACACGAGAGGAGGGCGAGCGGGGAGGCCGGGCATGGTCGGGGTGGCCGGCGTGCTGGAGAGAAGCTCCGGCGAGTTGGTCGGGGACACGGGGTGACGGCGGCGCAGAACGATGAAGGCGGCGGAGGCAAGGCGTGGAGCTCCTCGGCTCCGCGGAGGTGCTCTAGCACGAGCAGATTGAGCGTTCCCCGCTCGGGGATGCAGCTGCTGGCTCCTGTGGGCGTGGACGACGACGGCTGTGGGCGGCCGGATGCGTCCAGGAGCTAGAGGACGAGGCAGGAGGAGCTTGGGGAAGGAGATCGAGGAAGGGGATGTTGGTTGGCCTAATGGGGAAAGCGAGGAAGGAGGAGGCGGCTTTGGTTGGCTGGTGGGTCGGGGTGGATCCCGATGGGGATGGTGAGAAAGTGGCGGCGGGCGGTGAGGGATGGATGGGACAGGTGCCCTAGGTTTTAGGATTTTGACCATATTTAGACTAGGGAGGTATGGGGATTACTAGGTGTAAGGACCTCGTTTGCAGGGACCACAGGTTATGCTGATTCGCCCAAATAGTCCGGGTCGGCAAACTTTCGCTGCGCACCCCTGAGAGAAGTTTGCTCGGTATAGTGAGGTTAATCTGAGCAGGAGAGATAGAGAGCCGGATGTTCGGGGGCCACGTACTGCCGATACTATGTTGGGGGCATAGCGATGATTGACAAAGGGTCTGTTGGGGAACGTAGTAATTTCAAAAAATTCCTACGCACACGCAAGATCATGGTGATGCATAGCAACGAGAGGGGAGAGTGTGATCTACGTACCCTTGTAGATCGACAACGGAAGCGTTTGGTTGATGTAGTCGTACGTCTCCATGGCCCGACCGATCAAGCACCGAAACTACGACACCTCCGAGTTCTAGCACACATTCAGCTCGATGACGATCCTCGGACTCTGATCCAGCAAAGTGTCGGGGAAGAGTTCCGTCAGCACGACGGCGTGGTGACGATCTTGATGCACTACCGTCGCAGGGCTTCGCCTAAGCACCGCTACAATATTATCGAGGACTATGGTGGAGGGGGCACCGCACACGGCTAAGAATATGATCACACGGATCAACTTGTGTGTCTAGGGGTGCCCCCTGCCCCCGTATATAAAGGAGCAAGGGGAGGAGGCCGGCCGGCCCCTATAGGCGCGCCAGGAGGAGTCCTCCTCCTAGTAGGAGTAGGACTCCTACTAGGAGGGGGAAAGAAGTGGGGAGGGAGAGAGAAATGGGGGGCACGGCCCCCCTCTCCTAGTCCAATTCGGACCAGGGGGGAGGAGGCGTGCAGCCCACCTCTGGCTGCCCATCTCTCTCTCCACTAAGGCCCATATGGCCCATTACTTCTCCCGGGGGGGGGGTTCCGGTAACCCTCCGGCTCTCCGGTTTTCTCCGAAATCACCCGGAACACTTCCGGTGTCCGAATATAGCCGTCCAATATATCAATCTTTATGTCTCGACCATTTCGAGACTCCTCGTCATGTCCGTGATCACATCCGGGACTCCGAACTAACTTCGGTACATCAAAACTCATAAACTCACAATATAACTATCATCGAAACCTTAAGCGTGCGGACCCTACGGGTTCGAGAACAATGTAGACATGACCGAGACACGTCTCCGGTCAATAACCAATAGCGGAACCTGGATGCTCATATTGGCTCCTACATATTCTACGAAGATCTTTATCGGTCAGACCGCATAACAACATACGTTGTTCCCTTTGTCATCGGTATGTTACTTGCCCGAGATTCGATCGTCGGTATCTCAATACCTAGTTCAATCTCGTTACCGGCAAGTCTCTTTACTCGTTCCGTAATACATCATCTCGCAACTAACTCATTAGTTGCAATGCTTGCAAGGCTTATGTGATGTGTATTACCGAGAGGGCCCAGAGATACCTCTCCGACAATCGGAGTGACAAATCCTAATCTCGAAATACGCCAACCCAACATGTACCTTTGGAGACACCTGTAGAGCACCTTTATAATCACCCATTTACGTTGTGACGTTTGGTAGCACACAAAGTGTTCCTCCGGCAAACGGGAGTTGCATAATCTCATAGTCATAGGAACATGTATAAGTCATGAAGAAAGCAATAGCAACATACTAAACGATCGGGTGCTAAGCTAATGGAATGGGTCATGTCAATCAGATCATTCACCTAATGATGTGATCCCGTTAATCAAATAACAACTCTTTGTTCATGGTTAGGAAACATAACCATCTTTGATTAACGAGCTAGTCAAGTAGAGGCATACTAGTGACACTCTGTTTGTCTATGTATTCACACATGTATTATGTTTCCGGTTAATACAATTCTAGCATGAATAATAAACATTTATCATGATATAAGGAAATAAATAATAACTTTATTATTGCCTCTAGGGCATATTTCCTTCAGTCTCCCACTTGCACTAGAGTCAATAATCTAGATTACACAGTAATGATTCTAACACCCATGGAGCCTTGGTGCTGATCATGTTTTGCTCGTGGAAGAGGCTTAGTCAACGGGTCTGCAACATTCAGATCCGTATGTATCTTGCAAATCTCTATGTCTCCCACCTGGACTAGATCCCGGATGGAATTGAAGCGTCTCTTGATGTGCTTGGTTCTCTTGTGAAATCTGGATTCCTTTGCCAAGGCAATTGCACCAGTATTGTCACAAAAGATTTTCATTGGACCCGATGCACTAGGTATGACACCTAGATCGGATATGAACTCCTTCATCCAGACTCCTTCATTTGCTGCTTCCGAAGCAGCTATGTACTCCGCTTCACATGTAGATCCCGCTACAACGCTTTGTTTAGAACTGCACCAACTGACAGCTCCACCGTTTAATGTAAACACGTATCCGGTTTGCGATTTAGAATCGTCCGGATCAGTGTCAAAGCTTGCATCAACGTAACCTTTTACGATGAGCTCTTTGTCACCTCCATATATGAGAAACATATCCTTAGTCCTTTTCAGGTATTTCAGGATGTTCTTGACCGCTGTCCAGTGATCCACTCCTGGATTACTTTGGTACCTCCCTGCTAGACTTATAGCAAGGCACACATCAGGTCTGGTACACAGCATTGCATACATGATAGAGCCTATGGCTGAAGCATAGGGAACATCTTTCATATTCTCTCTATCTTCTGCAGTGGTCGGGCATTGAGTCTTACTCAACTTCACACCTTGTAACACAGGCAAGAACCCTTTCTTTGCTTGATCCATTTTGAACTTCTTCAAAACTTTGTCAAGGTATGTGGTTTGTGAAAGTCCAATTAAGCGTCTTGATCTATCTCTATAGATCTTAATGCCTAATATGTAAGCAGCTTCACCGAGGTCTTTCATTGAAAAACTCTTATTCAAGTATCCCTTTATGCTATCCAGAAATTCTATATCATTTCCAATTAGTAATATGTCATCCACATATAATATCAGAAATGCTACAGAGCTCCCACTCACTTTCTTGTAAATACAGGCTTCTCCAAAAGTCTGTATAAAACCAAATGCTTTGATCACACTATCAAAGCGTTTATTCCAACTCCGAGAGGCTTGCACCAGTCCATAAATGGATCGCTGGAGCTTGCACACTTTGTTAGCTCCCTTTGGATCGACAAAACCTTCTGGTTGCATCATATACAACTCTTCTTCCAGAAATCCATTCAGGAATGCAGTTTTGACATCCATCTGCCAAATTTCATAATCATAAAATGCGGCAATTGCTAACATGATTCGGACAGACTTAAGCATCGCTACGGGTGAGAAGATCTCATCGTAGTCAATCCCTTGAACTTGCCGAAAACCTTTTGCGACAAGTCGAGCTTTGTAGACAGTAATATTACCATCAGCGTCAGTCTTCTTCTTGAAGATCCATTTATTCTCAATTGCTTGCCGATCATCGGGCAAGTCAACCAAAGTCCATACTTTGTTCTCATACATGGATCCCATCTCAGATTTCATGGCTTCAAGCCATTTTGCGGAATCTGGGCTCACCATCGCTTCTTCATAGTTCGTAGGTTCATCATGATCTAGTAGCATGACTTCCAGAACAGGATTACCGTACCACTCTGGCGCGGATCTCACTCTGGTTGATCTACGAGGTTTAGTAGTATCTTGTTCTGAAGTTTCATGATCATCATCATTAGCTTCCTCACTAACTGGTGTGGGTGTCACTGAAACAGTTTTCTGTGATGCACTACTTTCCAATAAGGGAGCAGGTACAGTTACCTCGTCAAGTTCTACTTTCCTCCCACTCACTTCTTTCGAGAGAAACTCCTTCTCCAGAAAGGTTTCCGAACTTAGCAACAAAAGTCTTGCCTTCGGATCTGTGATAGAAGGTGTATCCAATAGTCTCCTTTGGATATCCTATGAAGACACATTTCTCCGATTTGGGTTCGAGCTTATCAGGTTGAAGCTTTTTCACATAAGCATCGCAGCCCCAAACTTTCAGAAACGACAACTTTGGTTTCTTGCCAAACCACAGTTCATAAGGCGTCGTCTCAACGGATTTTGATGGTGCCCTATTTAACGTGAATGCGGCCGTCTCTAGAGCGTATCCCCAAAACGATAGCGGTAAATCAGTAAGAGACATCATAGATCGCACCATATGTAGTAAAGTACGATTACGACGTTCGGACACACCATTGCACTGTGGTGTTCCGGGTGGCGTGAGTTGCGAAACTATTCCGCATTGTTTCAAATGTACACCAAACTCGTAACTCAAATATTCTCCTACACGATCAGATCGTAGAAACTTTATTTTCTTGTTACGATGATTTTCAACTTCACTCTGAAATTCTTTGAACTTTTCAAACGTTTCAGACTTATGTTTCATTAAGTAGATATACCCATATCTGCTTAAGTCATCTGTGAAGGTGAGAAAATAACGATATCCGCCACGAGCCTCAATATTCATCGGGCCACATACATCTGTATGTATGATTTCCAACAAATCTGTTGCTCTCTCCATAGTACCGGAGAACGGTGTTTTAGTCATCTTGCCCATGAGGCACGGTTCGCAAGTACCAAGTGATTCATAATCAAGTGGTTCCAAAAGTCCATCAGTATGGAGTTTCTTCATGCGCTTTACACCGATATGACCTAAACGGCAGTGCCACAAATAAGTTGCACTATCATTATCAACTCTGCATCTTTTGGCTTCAACACTATGAATATGTGTGTCACTACTATCGAGATTCAATAAAAATAGACCACTCTTTAAGGGTGCATGACCATAAAAGATATTACTCATATAAATAGAACAACCATTATTCTCAGATTTAAATGAATAACCGTCTCGCATCAAACAAGATCCAGATATAATGTTCATGCTTAACGCTGGCACCAAATAACAATTATTTAGGTCTAATATTAATCCCGAAGGTAGATGTAGAGGTAGCGTGCCGACTGCGATCACATCGACTTTGGAACCGTTTCCCACGCGCATCGTCACCTCGTCCTTAGCCAATCTTCGCTTAATCCGTAGTCCCTGTTTCGAGTTGCAAATATTAGCAACAGAACCAGTATCAAATACCCAGGTGCTACTGCGAGCATTAGTAAGGTACACATCAATAACATGTATATCACATATACCTTTGTTCACCTTGCCATCCTTCTTATCCGCCAAATACTTGGGGCAGTTCCGCTTCCAGTGACCAGTCTGCTTGCAGTAGAAGCACTCAGTTTCAGGCTTAGGTCCAGGTTTGGGTTTCTTCTCTTGAGTAGCAACTTGCTTGCTGTTCTTTTTGAAGTTCCCCTTCTTCTTCCCTTTGCCCTTTTTCTTGAAACTAGTGGTCTTGTTGACCATCAACACTTGATGCTCCTTCTTGATTTCTACCTCCGCAGCTTTCAGCATTGCGAAGAGCTCGGGAATAGTCTTATTCATCCCTTGCATATTATAGTTCATCACGAAGCTCTTGTAGCTTGGTGGCAGTGATTGGAGAATTCTGTCAATGACGCAATCATCTGGAAGATTAACTCCCAATTGAATCAAGTGATTATTATACCCAGACATTTTGAGTATATGCTCACTGACAGAACTGTTCTCCTCCATCTTGCAGCTATAGAACTTATTGGAGACTTCATATCTCTCAATCCGGGCATTTGCTTGAAATATTAACTTCAACTCCTGGAACATCTCATATGCTCCATGACGTTCAAAACGTCGTTGAAGTCCCGATTCTAAGCCGTAAAGCATGGCACACTGAACTATCGAGTAGTCATCAGCTTTGCTCTGCCAGACGTTCATAACATCTGGTGTTGCTCCAGCAGCAGGCCTGGCACCCAGCGGTGCTTCCAGGACGTAATTCTTCTGTGCAGCAATGAGGATAATCCTCAAGTTACGGACCCAGTCCGTGTAATTGCTACCATCATCTTTCAACTTCGCTTTCTCAAGGAACGCATTAAAATTCAACGGAACAATAGCACGAGCCATCTATCTACAATCAAGCATAAACAAGCAAGATACTATCAGGTACTAAGTTTCATGATAAATTTAGGTTCAATTAATTTACTTAAAGAACTCCCACTTAGATAGACATCCCTCTAATCCTCTAAGTGATTACGTGATCCAAATCAACTAAACCATGTCCGATCATCACATGAGATGGAGTAGTTTCATTGGTGAACATCATTATGTTGATCATATCTACTATATGATTCACGCTCGACCTTTCGGTCTCCATGTTGCGAGGCCATATCTGTATATGCTTGGCTCGTCAAGTAAAACCTGAGTATTCCGCATGTGCAACTGTTTTGCACCCGTTGTATTTGAACGTAGAGCCTATCACACCCGATCATCACGTGGTGTCTCAGCACGAAGAACTTTCGCAACGGTGCATACTCAGGGAGAACACTTCTTGATAATTAGTGAGAGATCATCTTATAATGCTACCGTCAATCAAAGCAAGATAAGATGCATAAAAGATAAACATCACATGCAATCAATATAAGTGATATGATATGGCCATCATCATCTTGTGCTTGTGATCTCCATCTTCGAAGCACCGTCATGATCACCATCGTCACCGGCGCGACACCTTGATCTCCATCATAGCATCGTTGTCGTCTCGCCAGTCTTATGCTTCCACGACTATCGCTACCTCTTAGTGATAAAGTAAAGCATTACAACGCGATTGCATTGCATACAATAAAGCGACAACCATATGGCTCCTGCCAGTTGCCGATAACTCGGTTACAAAACATGATCATCTCATACAATAAAATTCAGCATCATGTCTTGACCATATCACATCACAACATGCCCTGCAAAACAAGTTAGACGTCCTCTACTTTGTTGTTGCAAGTTTTACGTGGCTGCTACGGGCTTAAGCAAGAACCAATCTTACCTACGCATCAAAACCACAACGATAGTTTGTCAAGTTGGTGCTGTTTTAACCTTCGCAAGGACCGGGCATAGCCACACTCGATTCAACTAAAGTTGGAGAAACTGTCACCCGCAAGCCACCTATGTGCAAAGCACGTCGGGAGAACCGGTCTCGCGTAAGCGTACGCGTAATGTTGGTCCGGGCCGCTTCATCCAACAATACCGCCGAACCAAAGTATGACATGCCGGTAAGCAGTATGACTTATATCGCCCACAACTCACTTGTGTTCTACTCGTGCATATAACATCAACATCTAAAACCTAGGCTCGGATGCCACTGTTGGGGAATGTAGTAATTTCAAAAAAATTCCTACGCACACGCAAGATCATGGTGATGCATAGCGACGAGAGGGGAGAGTGTGATCTACGTACCCTTGTAGATCGACAACGGAAGCGTTTGGTTGATGTAGTTGTACGTCTCCACGGCCCGACCGATCAAGCACCGAAACTACGACACCTCCTAGTTCTAGCACACGTTCAGCTCGATGACGATCCTCGGACTCTGATCCAGCAAAGTGTCGGGGAAGAGTTCCGTCAGCATGACGGCGTGGTGACGATCTTGATGCACTACCATCGCAGGGCTTCGCCTAAGCACCGCTACAATATTATCGAGGACTATGGTGGAGGGGGGCACCGCACACGGCTAAGAATATGATCACATGGATCAACTTGTGTGTCTAGGGGTGCCCCCTGCCCCCGTATATAAAGGAGCAAGGGGAGGAGGCCGGCCAGCCCATATAGGCGCGCCAGGAGGAGTCCTCCTCCTAGTAGGAGTAGGACTCCTACTAGGAGGGGGAAAGAAGTGGGGAGGGAGAGGGAAAGGGGGGGCGCCGCCCCCCTCTCCTAGTCCAATTCGGACCAGGGGGGAGGAGGCGCGCAGCCCACCTCTGGCTGCCCCTCTCTCTCTCTCCACTAAGGCCCATATGGCCCATTACTTCTCCCGGGGGGGTTCCGGTAACCCTCCGGCTCTCCGGTTTTCTCCGAAATCACCCGGAACACTTCCTGTGTCCGAATATAGCCGTCCAATATATCAATATTTATGTATCGACCATTTCGAGACTCCTTGTCATGTCCGTGATCACATCCGGGACTCCGAACTAACTTCGGTACATCAAAACTCATAAACTCATAATATAACTATCATCAAAACCTTAAGCGTGCGGACCCTACGGGTTCGAGAACAATGTAGACATGACCGAGACACGTCTCCGGTCAATAACCAATAGCGGAACCTGGATGCTCATATTGGCTCCTAAATATTCTACGAAGATCTTTATCGGTCAGACCGCATAACAACATACGTTGTTCCCTTTGTCATCGGTATGTTACTTGCCCGAGATTCGATCGTTGGTATCTCGTTACCGGCAAGTCTCTTTACTCGTTCCGTAATACATCATCTCGAAACTAACTTATTAGTTACAATGCTTGCATGGCTTATGTGATGTGTATTACCGAGAGGGCCCAGAGGTACCTCTCCGACAATCAGAGTGACAAATCCTAATCTCGAAATACGCTAACCCAACATGTACCTTTGGAGACACCTGTAGAGCACCTTTATAATCACCCATTTACGTTGTGACGTTTGGTAGCACACAAAGTGTTCCTCTGGCAAACAGGAGTTGGATAATCTCATAGTCATAGGAACATGTATAAGTCATGAAGAAAGCAATAGCAACATACTAAACGATCGGGTGCTAAGCTAATGGAATGGGTCATGTTAATCAGATCATTCACCTAATGATGTGATCCCGTTTATCAAATGACAACTCATGTCTATGGTTAGGAAACATAACCATCTTTGACCAACGAGCTAGTCAAGTAGAGGCATACTAGTGACGCTCTGTTTGTCTATGTATTCACACATGTATTATGTTTCCGGTTAATACAATTCTAGCATGAATAATAAACATTTATCATGATATAAGGAAATAAATAATAACTTTATTATTGCCTCTAGGGCATATTTCATTCAGGTCTATCTACACTATAATAAGACCACACGTCAACTCTCATCCCATTCCGAGAACATTTTCTGGCCACTTATAAAATACTATTTCGGACATGCCGCGGGCGCGTGCAAGTGTGGTTGGGCTCAGAACGGACAACGGAGAGAACTCGAAGAACCCGGACGAATGCAAGTTTTAAAACATGATGATGCAATGCACATGATGACATGATAAGATGCAACATGCAAGCAAATGACAAGGCAACAACATCGAATAACTGGAAGGAACCTGGCGCATCGGTCTCGGGGCGTTACAACACTCCACCACTACGAGAGGATCTCATCCCGAGATCTAGAATGGCACCGGAGGGAAAAGGAAGAGGAAGAGCAGCGTAAAACTAAGTTTCTCCTTTGACAAACGAGTGAAACCAAAGAACCTTGAAAAGGTTAAGCCATCTCGAGAAAAGAATACAACGGAGATGAACGAAGTTGAAAACACTCCGTTTGGAAAGAGGAACAAGGAAGACCAAATTCGGACAACACTCTGGTTGAAACGGAAGTCAAAAACTTGATAAAATGAAAAGAACTTGAGCAAAAGGACACAAGACTCCGGTTAAGACGGTAAGCACGAAACGAACATTATCTTCACACTTTGAGATGATGATTGAAAAGAGCATCATCACAATGCCTCCGGAACAAAAGAATAGAAGATGGATAATTGAAATAGGAGAATGGAGAAGAAAAAACCAACTTCTGCCACAAGAGAGCTTGGAAAGGCATCTTTAGGAGAAGGGTCGAACGGAGTTGTTGGAACACCAACAATGAAAAGAATAGGCTTGATATGGTCTTATAGAAGGCATCCCAACGTTATGAGGTGACAACTTGCCACTCACAAAAAAGATTGGATTGATAACAACGAGGAGACGAGAAACTTATTTCACCGGGAGGATAAATGAAGAACTTGGGTCATTTATAAGCACCGTAAATAGCAACAATTCTTAGGGAAAGCTTTAGGTGAAATATAAACCAAGATAGCTCCAACGAAGAGGTTGATGAATTTAAAATACCTCATTCTTAACAACCTGTGAATCAAGAAACATGAACTCAACTTATCAAGAATGACATAATACCATCTCAAGAAGATAAGAGAGAACAAATGCACTCCAGATTGCAAGAAGAAGAAAGCTTGAGCTTCTTAGAAGAGAATCTTGATGAAAAACTTGGAGAAGGAATTAAATCCTTGATGAACCATCATGTAGAGCCTCCATGAAGAACTCCGGTAACAAAAGGAAGATCAAACAAAAAGAAAGAGAAGTTGAAAGCACAAGGTGAAGCCTTGCAATGATTTAGATGGACCTCCGTGGAGATGTAATTGCGAAAGCTTGGAACTCTTGGGAAAGAAAAGATAAAGCATCTCTAACCAAGAATGTGATATGATGCACCTCCGGAATAAGGAATTAATCGCTTGGATGAAACAAGAATAAGAATTTTGTTATGTGTATCCTTCACCAATTTAATTGATGACGAGCAAATGGATTTGGCACACAACTTATTCTCGTAGCAAGGATAGCGCAAACTTGAGAAGGTCTTCAACGAACCACCGGTAGGATTCGAAACAACGCATGAATTGGTATGATAAAGAAGGAAGAGAAACTCTTGAACGAACCACCGTAAGAATTGAAAATGAACGAAGAGAAGATAAAGAAACTCCGGGAAGAATTATAAAATGAACGAAGATTCTTGAGAGGATTTAGATACATGAGAACAAGGAGATCACGAGCCGAATAGAGATCACTTGAACCAAGCACCGGTAAGATTGGAGAATGATAACTGAAAGCTGGGAATGAATAAACCTGAATTGATGGACTCCGGATAATCAACCTGAAAAGACTCCTGAATTGCACCGGATGGGTGAAAAGAATTCCCACAATCGAAAATAATTATGAGAGGATGGCAACAAGGTAGAATCACGAATCTTGAAGAGAATGGAGCAAGATTAAAGTGAAACTCTTCTTTGGTCCTCAAATCTGAGAATGACGATGAGAAACACCACCAAATTGTTGAGATACTCCGGGATGAAAATGGAAAGGTTGAACCAACGATGGAAAAATTATGAAAGATCTAGGAGAATGCATTTGACTGATGATAATTCATTCTTACGTCAAACTTCGAAATAAATTTTTAGAATAGCTCCGGTAAAATAAGAAGAGTCAGGTAAGATCCTGGGAAAAGACCTGTGGGTTAGGGCCCACTCAAAAGAAACACCGTTGAACGATTTGAAGGAGAGATTGCACCGGTTGAATTAAATGACTTGAATGAGATGACAACCTCGAAAGATCTTGAACGAATGCAGAGTGGAAACACAAATCTTCGAGATATCTTGAGCACTCCGGAACAAATGCATAGCGAACAGTGAATGATTATGAGGTGCACCGGTATGATAAGACTTCTAAAACAAGGAAAAGATATGATCAACACCAAAAGTTTGAATTGAATCCACCGGAGAAGAAAAGAATTAAGGGTGATGACCTTGAGGCTCCGTTAAAATCTTCATGAGAATCACCGGATAAGAACATTGACGGGAAAAAGGAATGAAGAGGTCTCGCATCAATAAGGTGGATACTTGATTAAGAAATCTGAGTCCTTGAAGAAAAATAAAGGGAGGGAGGGTGGGAAAAACAAAGACAATTTGGAATGGATGAAACGAACACCGTTGAGAAAGCTGAGATTGAATCTTGCGGATATTGAAAATGAACGGATCCGCTTGAAGAGAAACACACCGGTTAAAAAAGGATTGACATGACAAACTCGATGATAAAGAAGGATTGATATTCACATAGGAACATGAGAACACCACTTGGAAAAGGTATGGAATCAACATTTGACTTCGAAGCAACTCGAATACCACAACTCAAAACAAAAACAAAGGATTGGCTTGCAGAATAAGTCGGAACAAACATATGATAGAGATTTTGTCCGAAGTTTTCGTGGTGGGGCCTACACGGGCTCGATCGTACAGCACCATCATGTACAAGGCAGTGCACATGACATACGAAGCGTCCCCGAGTCGGCATAGCCAAGGACTCTTTAAGACACAACGAGACGACTGTAAAACCAACCGTGGATAGGCGGACCACTAGACGTCGAACCCCAATTTCATATCATACATCTGTCGGAAAGATATCCTAAGAGCTACTTGAATTCCCACTTATAAACTCCCGAAATTTTCCGGTTATGCAATCAGGTGTTGGGGATACAGGGGAAGCATAATATCTCACCCAAACTAACAAATCCTACATCCAGTTGTATCCATCCTTCAACACATAACCAAGAAACCTTTGGCAATCATCTACCTCAACCTTCGAAAAGCATCCGTTATATGAGTTATGGCAATACTCCCGAACTCCCGCCCTAGTACTGGGTGGCGTCGAGGTTATCTCACCAACAACTGCATAAAAGAGATTTTCGATGTCGGCGAAACTAAACTCAGGTATTCCAGAACTGCAACGATAAAATTGTGACGACAACACCTCGGAGCTCAACTCCCCGGGACACTGCCACAACCCCTAAATGACAGGAGGCATCAAGAACAATGTTCTCGTCACAAAACCATCGGAACGATTCCAAGATACCCGCGTGATCCTAAAATTTCTTTTTAGTGAAATTTGAGAAGAGAAGAGTCAAAACTCTATGTCAGGATGCCTTACCAGAGCGATGAAGGGACTGAGGAGTAAAAAGAATTCCTAAGCTCTCCGATATATAATTCCTAAATGACTCGAAATATTTTTCTAGACTCAACTCGTCCGCTAATTCGATCAAGCAATGGGGCTCCTAAGGTCGGGGAAGGCTCTGATACCAACTTGTAACGCCCTCGATGCGGCTATATCTCCCATGTGTCGAAGCACGACTTAGAGGCATAACCGCATTGAAAGCAATGTCGCAAGTGAGGTAATCTTCACACAACCCATGTAATACATAAGGGAAAAAAGATACATAGTTGGCTTACAATCGCCACTTCACACAATTACATGAATAAAGCATTACATCATACAGATACAATCAAGGTCCGACTACGGAACCAAAATAAAAGAAGACTACCCCAAATGCTACACAGATCCCCGATCGACCCCAACTGGGCTCCTCTACTGATCAACTGGAAACGGAACAACATAACGAACACGATCTTCATAGATGTCGTGGTTTTGTCACGACAGATGTCCTAAAGAAAGGACTTAGTCATGGAGCCATCGCAACGGGTTAGCTTGAAGGGGTTAAAGCGGACACAGGGACGCAAGAGAGTTTATACTAGTTCGGCCCCTTCAATGAAGGTAAAAGCCCACGTCTAGTTGTGATGGAATTGATGGGGTTTCGATGACTAGGGAGCAAACAAGCTTCGCCTAAGTCTCGAGTTGTTGTCTGTTGTCCTTGAACCGCCGCCGGGTCGTCCCCTTATATACACGGGTGACGCCCGTCGGTTCACAGAGTCCCAATACCGGCTCATAGATGTGTCCGGTTTGGTCTCTACTTATTCCTAACTTACAATACAAGTTAAATCCCAACGCCGGTTTACGGCTACAGTCCTTGAACCGACTATGGGCCTTTAGCCCTCATCTGCCCTCATGGGCTTTAACATACTCAACTACTGATGAAGTTAACCCGGCCTGTCCTGGCCGGTTTACGCCCAGTAATAATATCCCCTAACATTAGGCCCCAGATTGATTTGAACATGTTCACGTTAATCCTTAGCAAAAAACTTCATCTTCAACATCTTCTTGTAATTCGGTGAATCGTCATGACATCATCTTTTCTGATCGTTTGTGAACCGGTGTGACGTCACCTGTTATAAAGGACCTTAATAGGTCTGCGACAATTAAGGCGACATCTTCATTTCCAAACCCACGGTCCCTTGATTTTCGTGCCTGACTCATGTCCCTTGCCTTATAAATAGGACCGAAGGGTCATTTCTTTTTCCCCTCCGTGCCCTTGTGCTTCGTCTTCCTCGCGTCGCCCAGCTTCGGAGCTCCGCCGCCACCGTCAACCTCTGCATCAACCTTGGCCGCTGCATCAACCTGGGCGCACCAGAGCACCGCGGCAACCTTCCGCGTCTTTCTCATCTCCAGTAAGTCTTCTGTTCTTTTCAACACAGATCTACTCTAGGGTTTCATGTTCTTCTAGTGTTCATCGCCTGTTTCGTGTTCATACGATAACTCCTAGATGCATCTGTGAATCCTTACTCTGTGTAGCGGTAGTTTTTAGCATCCGCCTTCAGTTTCATGCCTCAAGACCATAGATCTATATGTATCTCTGCCCATTGATTCAGTACTGTTCTTTTTTGAACCTATAATATTTTCCTTATTTTCTGAACTTGCTTCAGATCTGTCGCTGTAGAGAAGTCTTATGAAATCTGTTTCTGTAAACTTACTCATCTGCTTCAATGTCTAGATCAGGCGGTTTAACTTTGTAGAAAAAATTGCCAAACCGGTATATACCATTAGTCCCCTTGTTGAACCGCCAGATGTTGTTGCTCCATAAAACTCCGATTTAGATAGATCTGTCTCCGGTTTAACATTGCACATACCAATGTACCTTAATCAATGCATTTTTGAACCGGGATAATCTACCTTGTAGATTTCATCATGGCGAAGCAAGTATATGAGTGCAACTGGGTTCCTTCTCGCGTCACAGAGGCTCAACTGGACGATTTAGTCCTGATCGGCGCCTTAGGCAGCAAAGATACCATCCATTGGAGGGCTCCTGGCAAAGAATGCCCTCCCACACCTCAAGAAGGAGAGGTCGTCGTTTTCGTAGATCACTTAGCTCGGGCTTTAAGCCGCCCGATTCTAAATTTTACCGGGACGTTTTAGCCGATTTTCAACTCCATCCACAAGACACTAGCCCCAACTCTGTTACAAACATGTGTCACTTCCAAGCGCTCTGTGAGGCGTTCTTTCAAGAGGAGCCCACAGTGGAATTGTTTAGAGACTGTTTCCATCTAAACCGCCGTACTGAGTTTACTGACGGCGCCAATACGGAGTTGGGTGGCGTGGCGATTCAGAAAAGGAAAGAGGTCACATACCCTCACGCCAAACTGCACAGCCACCCCAAAGAGTGGAATCAAACATGGTTCTATTGCAAAGACACCTCCCCTGCTGGTGAAAATCCCTTGCCTGGCTTTCGTCCGGAGCGGCTCAGCAATACACACCCCTTTCCGCAAAGGTTGACTGCCCAGGAGAGAAGCAAATATGCTCCTCAACTGTCGAAGCTCAGAGCCTTTATGGCCCACGGTTTAACAGGGGTTGATCTAGCTCGCTGTTGGATATCATGGAGCATACTGCCCCTTAGTCAGCGCTCCGGTTTGATGTGCGAGTATACTGGCAGTGTTGATGACCCACTGTGACATGCCAACATCCAGCTCACCGATGAAGAAATCACAGAGGCTGTGAATAAGATGCTGAATGAACCGGAACACATCTGTGCTAAAACCGGCCTGCTTCCCTTCTGTGCCACCAACAAACTGCCAGCTATAAGAGTTTGATTTTTCTTTTTGCTGAATCTGTTATTGATATATCTAGTCATTGTTTAATATCAGTGTCTGTGTAACCAGGGCAATGATCCGTTTTGGAGCAAGAAACTGCCGCAGGAGAAACCAGAAAAACCAGACAAACCGGAAAGAGCAACCCGGCAAAAGACTAAAGCTGTGAAGAAGACTGCCCACAGGAAAAGAACCACTGCATCCTCTAATCCGGCCCCTGATGATGATGTGGATAATCCGGACCTTGAGGTAGGGCTTGACTCACTTGGCTTATTTTTCATGCGTCTTATTGATGATGATATTTGTCAGGATGATGCCGAAGCCAGCCATGCTGATGCTGCAGAGGTAATTATTCTCTCTTCCGATTCAGAACCTTTGCCTTCACTAAAAATCCGTCAGGCAAACCGGAAAGTTAAATTTTCTCATCCTCTTGCTTATTTGGATCCCAAATTTCTTATGAAGACCCAACAGCACGAAGCTCGTCGCACAACCCGGCACAGCGGCCAGGTAGTTACCTCCGCCGGTTTACCGAACAGTCCGGTTCGGAAACGCCGTTCAGAGGTCTCTAATTTGCTTGTCAGTGCTTGTCCTAAAGCGGGCTGCTTTCGTCAACCTCTTAATCCATCTGACTCCGATTACCAGGTTACTTCCCACTCATCCTCTGGCGAGTCATCGGCTACTCAGCTGCCACCGCTCAAAACGGTGCTTGGGTAAGCTATACTTATCATAATATTTGCAGTACATCACCTTGGAACATATGCTGTATTTGATTTTGTTATTCCTTTCAGGGCCAAGCCTAGGCCAAGCAAGAAGGCTCGCTTGGACAAAGCGGCCGAAGAGGATGCCATCCTTGAACCGGGCAAAACACCAGATCTTGAAGCGGCTATTCCTGAGGATATACCCAATGATCCACCGCAGCAAGACGACGATCTTATTGCTGAAGAGAGACCTATTGATACCTCAAGTCCTGTCAATCAGCCCACAAGCTCCATCCGGATTGAGAAATCCACCGGTCCAACAAAGCCTACTGACAAGCCAACAGCCCCAGTGCAAACCAACGATGCCAAGGATGATGAGGTTGTCATTACTGGCATTGGCCATACAGAGCCAAGCAATCCTGTCGCTTTGTCCAAACATACTGCCAAGGAAGAATTTGCTGCCTTTGGCAAAGGCAAGTGGAATGCTGATCTGGCGACTTACGCTGCTCTGAACGCCCAAGATATCCATTCCGGCTACCTGAACCGGCTGTATACCAGTCGTGACTATGAAGCCGGTCTGGTTAACATGATGAAAGATAAATATGAGGTAACTTCCATATGCTCTTTCCTGCTTGTATATTTCAATTCTTGTTGACGCTCCTAGCCCCCGAGGGCCGGTTTGTAATCTTCTTTCAAACCGGGACTTACTAATATAAATCTTAATGCTTTGAAATTCGCTGATGTAGTCCCCAAGGGCCGGTTCAACTTAGCGTAGTTAAACCGGGACTTTAAGTAATTGAGATCGCCGCATCAGAATATATACGAGCAAATAGCCATTAGCCCCCAAGTGCCAAGTTGAATACTTGTATTGATCTTGGGACTTTGTAAGCAATTGAAAGATGAAGATCGAATATGCATTAGCCCCCAAGTGCCAAGTGCATAACTTGTTATGTGGTTGGTACTTCAATCCTTGTACCGTTTTGCTGAATCATATAACTGTCTGCATGCAGGCTGAGCTGAAGACGAAAGAAAGCCAAGTCGCCGATCTCCAAGAAAATCTGAAATCCCAACAAGCTGAAACCTCCAAAGCAAAAGAGGAATTAACCAGCGCTTTAAGCGCCATGGAACAGCTTAAGGAGAGCTTCAAGAAGAAGCGGGCGGATTGGTCCACTGAAAAATCCGCTTTAATCAAACGAGCAGAAGATGCCGAGGCTGCACTAAAACCGGTGGAGGATGAACTGACCAGCATAAAGCGGCACGTGCATGCCATGACCACTGCTATCTTTGGTAAGCCAGTTTGACTTCTGAATTGATTCTGCCGTCTTACAGAGCTGCCGGTTTGTTAACCCTTTATGATATTTCAGGGACACGCATTGGTCACTTGGGGTCAGATGTGCGGAAGAAATTGAAAGCCGCCTATACGTTGATCGAACAACTGTACACTGGTGCACAGCGTATCATCTGTACTGCCTCCCACAACAAACCGGCACCCACTTTGATTCAGGACACTCTGACGAAACTGTCGGTGCTTCCTGCCCGGGTTGAAGAGCTGAAGAAATCTGCTGCTCGAACCGGCGCGATCAATGCCTTAATCCGGGCAAAAGCTTGGGTGCCGGATTTTGATCCTATTGAAGCGGCTCAGGGCTATCCCAGCTTGAAGGAAGACGGGTCAGAGTTTAGTGAAGCGGATCTGCGAGCAATAAACCGGGAGGTGCGTCCGCTAGCTTGTCAATTGGCTGAAGAAGCCGACTTCTCTCATTATCAAGCCCAATATGACAATCAAAACAAGCAAATAGCTGCACCAATTCATGAAGCGGAAAATCTTATCCCTCCAATCCGTAAGCATACTTACACTCCCGATATTGACCCGTCGTTGCTGATCCATGATGAAGCTGTCTTTCAAGCATTAATGGGAATCGAATGGACAACTGTTGATTTCCAGCCGCTGGGTAGAGAAACTGAAGCTGAAGCGGCGCGGGATGACCCACAACCATCAGGCCAGGCTGGTGACCAAGCTTGAACCGGAAGCCGGTTTAAAACTGCTTCTCCCTTGAGAAAAAACAATGATCTTATTGTGGGCACCGTGTTGCCTTGTAATAGGCTAGCTGATACTCTTGATGTTGATATGCCTTCGTGCATAATTACTGCAACTTGCTCTTCCTTTGGGTGATGAACTTTCCAAAGTACTTTCTGCAATAAAAAATCTTAAAGTGCCACTGCGGTTGTACCATCAGGCGGAATATGATGTCTGCATATATGAAATCAAAACATCCGAAATTTAAGTATATGACCAAATTTTTGAGATACATAATACCTGCCATCGTTGGGCGTGAAGTTAGCTTGGCCAATCTTGAAGCAGAGGTTTATAAACCCACACTGTTGGAGGAGATAACAGCTCCTGTATATATATGATGCCGGTTTACCGTGTAAACCATGCCGGGTTATAATAAACATCGTGTTACTCCGTAATAGGAAAAAAAATCAAACCGAGCAAATAGTCTCCAGATTAAAAATGGACCGTGTTCTGTCAATAGACAGTGTGAACCGGTTTAAAATTGTGTCGGTTTAAAAAACACAACAAAAAGGAAGAAATATCTTTCAAAGAAAAGTGTGAAGCAAAGGCAATGACAAAACAGTTTGCAAAAAGAGGCTTATTTGAGCTGATCAGATGGCGTTGCCATGGTCGAACACGACCAAGCTCTCGATAGGTGTAGCTATGGTTCAAGTCAGCCAGGTCCCCAAATGAAACCGTGGCATTTACGCCGAGCAAGTGGCATGACAATGGTTCGGGTTCGACCAAGCCCCCAAGTGATTCTGTGGCCTTAGGCCGATCAAGAGGCATGACTGGTTCAGACGTGACCAAGTCCCCAAGTGATCTGGTGGCTCTCACCTATCAAGAGGTATTGCATTGGTTCAGACACGACCAAGCCCCCAAGTGATATAACATGATGCTTTTGAAAAGCTAACTCAAGGGGTAAACCGGAGGCCGTTTTAGAACAACTCCGTGTAACCACACATGATGTAAAAGAACAGATACCCCGCTTTAGCTGAGGTTCCGGTTTATTATATTTAATCATAATATATACATCATCGTAATATGTACGTAAGTAGAGCCAATGGCTCATGTATAGTAAGGCCAAAGATGAGCTATGTTCCATGGCCTGTTGGTCTCCTCCTCTGATGTACGTGAGTCTTTATGCTCTCGAATATCGATCAGATAGTATGACCCGTTGTGCAGATTCTTGCTGACCACGAAAGGCCCCTCCCAAGGTGGGGATAGCTTATGCATATCAGTCTGATCTTGGATGAGCCGAAGCACCAAATCTCCTTCCTGAAAGGTTCTGGTTCTGACTCGGCGACTGTGATAACGACGAAGATCCTGTTGGTAAATCGCCGAGCGGGCAGCTGCTATGTCACGTTCTTCATCCAACAGGTCCAAAGCGTCTTGCCGTGCTGTCTCATTGTCCGCTTCAACATAAGCCGCCACACGGGGTGAATCATGACGGATATCACTGGGGAGAACCGCCTCCGCTCCGTAAACCATGAAGAACGGTGTGTATCCTGTTGATCTGTTGGGTGTAGTATTGATGCTCCATAACACAGATGGTAACTCTTCTACCCAACAACCCGGTGTTCTCTGCAAAGGAACCATAAGCCGGGGCTTGATGCCTCTCAAGATCTCTTGATTAGCCCTTTCTGCTTGACCATTGGACTGTGGGTGTGCCACCGATGAAACATCGAGCCGGATGTGCTCCCGTTCGCAGAACTCCTTCATGGCACCTTTGGACAAATTGGTACCATTATCTGTGATGATACTGTGTGGAAAGCCAAACCGGAAAATCACTTTTTTGATGAACTGAACCGCCGTGGCCGCATCACACTTGCTAACAGGTTCTGCCTCCACCCACTTTGTAAACTTGTCAACCGCCACCAGGAGGTGGGTCTTCTTATCTTTGGACCTTTTGAAAGGCCCAACCATATCCAGCCCCAAGTCGCAAATGGCCAAGTAATTGGAATCATTCTCAATTCTTGAGCCGGCACATGAGCACGTCTTGAAAACTTTTGGCAACCATCACATCGTCTGACCAGATCCTCCGCATCAGCATGAGCAGTTAACCAATAGAAGCCATGGCGAAACGCTTTAGCCACCAGAGATTTTGAACCGGCGTGGTGACCACAATCTCCTTCGTGGATCTCACGCAAAATTTCACGGCCTTCTTCAGGAGACACACAGCGTTGAAACGCCCCTGACACACTGCAATGATGCAACTCGCAGTTGATAATAGTCATGGACTTGGATCGCCGGATTATCTGTCGGGCCAGAGTCTCATCCTCTGGTAACTCGCCCCGGTTCTTGTACGCCAGGTAAGGAAGCGTCCAATCCGGAATAACATGAAGAGCTGCCACCAATTGAGCCTCCGGATCAGGAATAGCCAAATCCGCTTCACCAGGGATCTTGACCGACGGGTTGTGCAGCACATCCAGAAAAACATTGGGCGGGACCGGTTTGCGCTGAGAGCCCAGCCGGCTTAAAGCGTCCGCCGCTTCATTCTTCCGCCGGTCCACGTGGTCCACCTGATAGCCTTTAAAGTGACCTGCAACAATATCCACCTCACGACGATATGCTGCCATGAGTGGGTCCTTGGAGTCCCAAGTGCCAGATACTTGCTGAGCCACAAGGTCCGAGTCACCGAAGCACTTAACTCGACTTAGATTCATCTCCTTAGCCATCCGGAGACCATGGAGCAAGGCTTCATACTCAGCTGCATTGTTAGTACAAGGGAACATTAAGCGGAGAACGTAACAAAACTTATCACCTCGTGGGGAAGTTAATACGACTCCAGCCCCCGAGCCTTCCAATTGCCTGGATCCGTCAAAATGGATGGTCCAATATGTGTGATCCGGCTTTTCTTCAGGTGCTTGCATTTCCGTCCAATCATTGATGAAATCAACAAGTGCTTGAGACTTAACCGCCGTCCGAGGCACATACTTCAAACCGTGCGGCCCAAGCTCTATAGCCCACTTGGCAATCCGGCCAGTCGCTTCCCGGTTCTGGATGATATCCCCCAAAGGAGCAGAACTGACCACCGTAATTGGGTGCCCTTGGAAGTATTGTTTAAGCTTCCGGCTTGCCATAAAAACTCCATACACCAGCTTCTGCCAATGCGGATACCTTTGCTTGGACTCAATGAGTACCTCGCTGATATAATAGACCGGACGTTGAACCGGATGCTCCTTACCTGCCTCCTTTCGCTCCACCACAATAGCCACGCTGACCGCACGAGCATTAGCAGCAACATATAGCAGTAACGGCTCCTTGTCAATGGGAGCGGCGAGCACAGGCGGATTGGCCAATTGCCGCTTTAAGTCCTCAAATGCTTCATCAGCAGCGGAACTCCAGACAAACTGATCCGTCTTCTTCAACATCTGATACAAAGGGATTGCCCTCTCACCAAGACGACTGATAAACCGGCTTAACGCGGCAATTTGGCCTGCCAGGCGTTGAACATCATTGATACACTTCGGTTTAGCCAGGGAGGTGATGGCTGTGATCTTCTCCGGATTAGCCTCAATTCCCCTGTTGGACACCAGAAAACCCAATAACTTGCCCGCCGGTACACCAAAGACACACTTGTCCGGATTAAGCATCATCTTGTACGTCCTCAGGTTATCAAAGGTTTCCTTCAAATCGTCAACCAGAGTCTCCTTCTCCCTGGACTTAACCACGATATCATCCATGTAAGCATGTACATTACGGCCAATCTGCTTGTGAAGACAATTTTGTACACACCGTTGATAAGTTGCCTGGGCACTCTTGAGCCCAAAGGGCATAGACACATAGCAGAAGGCTCCAAAGGGAGTTATGAATGTCGTCTTCTCCTGGTCCTTAACTGCCATTTTGATCTGATGATAGCCAGAATATGCATCCAAAAAACTTAAACGCTCACAACCCGCCGTAGCATCAATAATTTGATCAATACGGGGGAGGGCAAAAGGATCTGCTGGACAAGCCTTATTAAGATCTGTGTAATCCACACACATGCGCCAGGTGCCGTTTTTCTTAAGGACTAGCACCGGATTGGCAAGCCACTCAGGGTGAAAAACTTCAACAATAAAACCAGCTGCTAAGAGCCTGGCTACCTCTTCTCCAATCGCCTTGCGTCTTTCTTCGTTAAACCGGCGGAGGAACTGTTTCACCGGTTTGTATTTAGGATCCACATTAAGGGTGTGCTCAGCGAGTTGCCTCGGTACACCTGGCATGTCAGAGGGCTTCCATGCAAAAATGTCCCGATTCTCACGGATGAACTCGATGAGCGCGCTTTCCTATTTCGGATCCAAGTTGGCACTGATGCTGAACTGCTTGGACGAATCGCCAGGTACGAAGTCAACAAGCTTAGTTTCTGCTGCCGATTTGAACTTCAGGGCCGGATCATGCTCCGTAGTTGGCTTCTTTAATGGAGTCATGTCCGCCGGATCAACATTGTCCTTATAATACTTCAGCTCCTCGGTGGCACAAACCGACTCTGCATAGGCCGCATCTCCTTCCTCGCACTCCAAAGCGATTTTACGGCTTCCGTGAACCGTTATTGTCCCCTTGTGACCCGGCATCTTGAGCTGCAAATACACATAACAGGGCCGTGCCATAAACTTGGCGTAGGCCGGTCGCCCAAACAGGGTGTGATATGGACTTTGGATTTTCACCACTTCAAACGTCAATGTCTCCGACCTGGAATCATGATCATCTCCAAAGGCCACTTCCAGAGCTATCTTACCAACAGGATATGCTGACTTGCCAGGTACTACACCGTGGAACACCGTATTAGACGGTTTGAGATTTTTATCTGTTAGTCCCATACGACGGAAGGTCTCATAGTACAAGATATTAATGCTGATCCCTCCATCCATGAGCACTTTGGTGAACTTGTAACCTCCCACCTGAGGCGCCACCACCAGAGCCAACTGACCCGGATTATCAACCTGGGGAGGGTGATCCTCTCTGCTCCATATGATTGGCTGTTCAGACCAGCGTAGATAACGGGGCACGGCCGGTTCAACAGAGTTGACTGCCCGCCTCTGAACCTTCCGGTCTCGCTTGTCCAAGCTAGTGGTGAAGACATGGTACTGCCCACTATTCAACTGCTTTGGGTTGCTCTGGTAACCTGACTGTTGCTGCTGCTGGTTGTAACCACCCTGGTTGTTCTGATTATTTTGATTATTATGTCCGCCCGGATTACCATTAAATCCTGAACCGGAATTTCCTCCACCGTAACCCGGCCCGGATCCTGAGCCACCGCCGGAGCCGTGATCATACCGGAAAGCATTAGAATTCTTGAACTCCTGCATAATGAAGCAATCCTTCCAAAGGTGGTTTGCTGGCGCCTCCTTCGTCCCATGTCTTGGACAGGGCTGGCTCAGTAGATAGTTTAGGCGGTCCGGGTTAGGGTTGGGTGCCCCACTGCGATTTTTCGGTTTACCCTTGCGTCGCTGGCCATTGTCCTGCGCGTTGGTATTAGCCACAAAGTCCATGTTACCATCCGCTTTACGCTTGCCTCCACCACCATTGCCTGCCCAGTGATGCTGCTGACCTTTGGAGTTGTTGTTCCTCTTTCCCTTCCCTGCCTTGTCATCATCAGATTCGGGATCCTTGGTACTATTAGAATAAGCATACTTTACCAAAGCAGCCATGAGGGTCCCCATGTCAGTGCAATGACGCTTCATCCGTCCCAACTTCAGCTTTAGGGGCCCAAACCGGCAGTTGCCTTCTAGGGTTAATACTGCGGTGTCAGTGTTGATGCGGTCTGATGAATGCAACACTTGAGAAACCCGGTGCACCCAATGAGTCGTCGATTCTCCTTCCTCCTGGACGCAGGCAGCTAAGTCCACTATCGACATAGGCTGTTTACATGTATCCTTGAAATTGCTGATAAACCGGGCTCGTAATTGGGCCCATGAACTGATAGAATTAGCCGGCAAGCTTTTTAACCAAGTACGGGCCGTTCCTTCAAGCATCATGGTGAAGTATTTCGCACACGCCGCGTCATCCACATCAAGCATCTCCATGGCCATATCATAGCTCTCCACCCATGTCTCTGGAGGTTGATCCGCCGTGTAATTTGGTACTTTGCGCGGGCCTTTGAAATCCTTGGGCAGGCGCACATTGCGTAAAGCGGGGACAAGGCAAGGCACCCCCAAAGAACTAGAAGTAACACCAGGTTCGATCGAGATAGTTGGACGAACCGGCGTGAGCTGCCGAGCCTGATGCTGTGCGGCTAACTCGGCCTCCCTGCGCGCTCGGGCCCGGTCCACCACTTCCTGAGCGTTATCAGCACCACCCGCCGGGTTGTTGCCACGGGGTGCTCCACGTCATTCATTACTCGACACTGCCGGTACATCCATATGCCTGCTATAGCTCCGGCTTGGACGGGGGGTCGAGTGGATCCGGTCGTGGCTGTACGAGTATGCTTCCTGTTGGACCAAAGCTGTCCTCAGAAGCTCCTTGACCCGTCGCGTCTCTACTGCCTGCGGCGAGTCACCTTCAATTGGAATGGCCTCCAGCCGTGCAGCAGCGGCAACGAGATTGTCCATCGGGTTGGAGTAGTGACCCGGAGGTGTCGAAATAGCCTGAGGTACAACGGTATTTTGACGAGGCAGATCCATCCGACGGGGCTAAACCGGCGTGCTGGTCGCAGGGGCTTCTGCCCGGTTTACCTCCAGCGGATTACTGGTTCCTGCTCCTGGGGTGTTGAAAAGGTCTCTGGCCTCGAAAACCAAAGGCAAACGGGATCGGTACTTCCTCTTCATGACTTCATGCGACGCGTTCTGGTCCAACATGAGCTTGTAGGCTTGTGCGTCTAAAGCGGCCCGCTCTGTGGTCATCCTGGCATCCTCAGCCGCCAGGTCCGCCTTGGCCTGGGTGATCTGTTCCTTCACCTTTGCAATCTCCACGTTGTGGACTTCTTGATCCGCCGGATTAGCTTCTGCCATAAGCACAGCCAATGCATCAAATAGATCTGATAGAACTTGAGCCGGCGGGCGCGCAGAGCTCCCTGCCCCAGCAGCTGTCACCGCTGCTGAACTGGAGGTTATTGGCGCAGCGGTCAAAGAATGAAGTGCTGCTTGTGTGCCAGCCATGAATATTCCAACTTGGTTGGGTAGATCAGAGGGGTCCGGAATACTGTCGCCATTGGAACAGCCCCCAATCCAGCCGTCTTGTAGCTGATATAGAGATTCGGTTTCTCCGGTTGATGACTCATCGCCGGAGTAAATGACGGTCTCGCCGCCAGATCCCGATCCATCCTCATGACCTCCTCCATGGATGACTCCCACGAAGGCACGCCTCATGGCCGGTTTAACCCAGGCAGATCACGCACGCTGAGCCATTTCGACGAGGTTAGTGCAGATATTCGGCTCAGGATCCGGTTCTCCGATCTTGCCAATGAAAACGTGTATGCCACCAAAGGGGACCCGGTACCCATACTCAACTGAGCCGGCCTCGGGGCCCCAGCCTGCATCGTCGATGTAAAGCTTGCCGCGACGACTCTTAGTCATCCGGCCTACGGCGTAGCCCTCGAGTCCTTCAAAGCGGCCCTCCAAGAACTTGAAACCATCATGCGATAGCCCCACGGTGGGCGCCAACTGTTGTGGTTTTGTCACGGCAGATGTCCTAGAGAAAGGACTTAGTCGTGGAACCATCGCAACGGGTTAGCTTGAAGGGGTTAAAGCGGACACAGGGACGCAAGAGAGTTTATACTAGTTCGGCCCCTTCAATGAAGGTAAAAGCCTATGTCTAGTTGTGATGGAATTGATGGGGTTTCGATGACTAGGGAGCAAACAAGCTTCGCCTAAGTCTCGATGTTGTCTGTTGTCCTTGAACCGCCACCGGGTCGTCCCCTTATATACACGGGTGACGCCCGTCGGTTCACAGAGTCCCAATACCGACTCATAGATGTGTCCGGTTTGGTCTCTACTTATTCCTAACTTACAATACAAGTTAAATCCCAACGCCGGTTTACGGCTACAGGCCTTGAACCGACTATGGGCCTTTAGCCCTCATCTGCCCTCATGGGCTTTAACATACTCAACTACTGATGAAGTTAACCCGGCTTGTCTTGGCCGGTTTACGCCCAGTAATAATATCCCCAACAATAGAGCTCCTCCTTGAGCTTGGTTGCATCACCTGCTCGGTAACATCGGCACCTGCAAACTGGTTTTGGAAGTATCTGTGAGTCACGGGGACTCAGCAATCTCACACCCTCGCGATCAAGACTATTTAAGCTTATAGGAAGGGTAACATGTATGAGGTGGAGCTGCAGCAAGAGACTAGCATATATTGTGGCTAACCTACTCGCAAAAGAGAGCGGGAAGAGAATGCAAAAGCACGGTCGAACAACTATGATCAAGAAGTGATCCTAGAACAACCTACGTCAAGCATAACTCCAACACCGTGTTCACTTCCCGGACTCCGCCGGAAAGAGACCATCACGGTTACACACGCGGTTGATGTATTTTAATTAAGATCAACTTCAGGTTTTCTACAACCGGACATTAACAAATTCCCATCTGCCCATAACCGCGGACACGGCTTTCGAAAGTTCAAAACCCTGCAGGGATGTCCCAACTTAGCCCATCACAAGCTCTCATGGTCAACGAAGGATATACCTTCTCCCGAGACATTCCGATCAGACTCGGTATCCCGGTTGTAGAAGACAACTTCGACAAGTTAAAACAAATCTAGCAACACCGCCCGAATGTGCCGACAAATCCCGATAGGAGCTGCACATATCTCGTTCTCAGGGCACACTCAGATGAGACTAGCTACGAGTAAAACCAAACCTCAAGTTGCCCCGAGGTGGCCCCGCAGGCAGCTCGTTTCGGACCAACACTCAGAGGAGCACTGGCCCGGGGGTGGGTTAAAATAATGATGACCCTTGAGTCTGCAGAACCCAAGGGAAAGAAAAGGCTAGGTGGCGAATGGTAAAACCAATGTTGGGCATTGCTGAAAGAGTTTTATTCATGGCGAACTGTCTAGGGGTTCCCATTATAGCCCAACCGCGTAAGGAACGCAAAATCCGGGAACATAACACCGATATGACGGAAACTAGGGCGGCAAGAGTGGAACAAAACACCAGGCATAAGGCCGAGCCTTCCATCCTTTACCAAGTATATAGATGCATTAATTAAATAAGAGATATTGTGATATCCCAACAAGTAAACATGTTCCAACAAGGAACAACATCTCCATGTTCCAACAAGGAACAAACTTCAATCTTCACCTGCAACTAACAATGCTATAAGAGGGGCTGAGCAAAGCGGTAACATCGCCAAACAACGGTTTGCTAGGACAAGGTGGGTTAGAGGCTTGGTTCAATAATATGGGAGGCATGATAAGCAAGTGGTAGGTATCGCAGCATAGGCATAGCAAAAGAGCGAGCAACTAGCAAGCAAAGATAGAAGTGATTTCGAGGGTATGGTCATCTTGCCTGAAATCCCGCAAGGAAGAAGAACGAGTCCATGAAGAAGGCAAACAGACATAGTTCGAACGAATCCTCACAACTCGACATTATCGAAACCGAAGCAACCGAAGAAGCAACCCGGAAAAGAAGCAAGCAACATAGTAAACAACCATCGACATAAAGCATCACATGATGCACAACCAAGTATGATGCATGTCCGGTTTAATGAGGCATGGCATGGCAAAATGCACAAACAATACTACAAATTAAGTGGAGCATATGCAACTTGATGCATATTGATGAAACACCACGTGACTTATTTAGTTTGCTCTCCCGTTTATGTACCCAACAATATTAAATGTTGATTAACATGGCAAGAGGGTGCAGCAAAGCAAAACTACCTATCTAGGCAAGTTTAAATGAGGTCGGAAACAACGAAGCAACAAGTCCAGGTAAATCCCATGTGCACATATTAGGTTTGGTCCTGTTCTGCCCTAAACACAATTTTAGGGTTGTTAAACATGCAAAGCGAGTACACCATGTTAAACTAGGCATTTTTCTACCCCATTTACATATAAAGTTTATTAGGTTTGGAGCTACGGTTATTTAGTTATGAATTAAAGCATTTTAACATGACATAGAGCAAAAATTAATCAAACAACATTTTAAACATGTTAAACCTAGATGAGAATGGCATAATATGAAACTAGATGAAATTCTAGTCATGTTTCATATATAACTTATTTTAATCCGATGCACGGTTAATTAGATATTAAATGCATGAACTCTAGGGACTTTTCTGCAAAACAACCGTCTCAGGAATAATTGCTAAATTCGTTCCACGGGAAAAAAACAAGATTCAGGCCGCATCTAAGATGTGGCCCAACAGGAGGATAGTAATAGGGGCGCTGGGGTGTGCCTCACCCATGGGCCAGGCCCAACTTGTGGAGAGGGAGAGGCCAAGGCAGGCCTCCTTGCCAGCAGCAGGCCGGCTGGGAGCTGGGCTTCGCGCGCGGCTGGAGGTCGACCCGCTCGGGTAGGTTGACGACGCGGTCAACTAGCCTCGCTCGACGCAGCGGCAGCGGTCAGAGGAGGTGTCGAGCGGGACTTGCAGCGGCGGGGCAGGGAAACGGCGGCCAGGAACAGACGGGGACAAGCGGGATACGGCCACGGGGGCGCCGGATCTGACCGGAGGTGAGACGGAGGCAACCCGTGACGAAGCTTGGGGCGGCATCCATGGTGCTGTGGTTCAGAGAAGCAAAGAGCAGTTTCAGAGATACGGGAAAAGAGATAGGATGCGGAGACGGAGAAGGAAAAGGGACGGCCGGAGGTGCTGTCCTGGGTGCGACGGAGTCCGGCGAGGACGAGGGCTGGAGTAGGGCGCCAGGGGTACACTGCTTGGAGCTGCTCCGGTGACCTGCGGCTCGCGGACACGGTTGAACCGGGTGCTCCGCTCGGGAAGAAACGCTGCTCGATCCACACGAGAGGAGGGCGAGCGGGGAGGCCGGGCATGGTCGGGGTGGCCGGTGTGCTGGAGAGAAGCTCCGGCGAGTCGGTCGGGGACACGGGGTGACGGTGGCGCAGAACGATGAAGGCGGAGGAGGCAAGGCGTGGAGCTCCTAGGCTTCGCAGAGGTGCTCTAGCACGAGCAGATTGAGTGTTCCTCGCTCGGGGATGCAGCTGCTGGCTCCTATGGGCGTGGACGACAACGGCTGTGGGCGGCCGGATGCGTCCAGGAGCTAGAGGACGAGGCAGGAGGAGCTTGGGGAAGGAGATCGAGGAAGGGGACGTTGGTTGGCCTGATGGGGAAAGCGAGGAAGGAGGAGGCGGCTTCGGTTGGCTGGTGGATCGGGGTGGATCCCGATGGGGATGGTGAGAAAAGTGGCGGCGGTGGGTGAGGGGATGGATGGGACAAGTGCCCTAGGTTTTAGGGTTTTGACCATATTTAGACTAGGGAGGATATATATATAAGGAAATAGGGGGAGTTTAGGGGCTAATCCGTCCCTCCGATCGTAATCGGACGGTCGGGAAAAATAGGCTAGGGAGCCCAATTAACAAAACGGAGATGTTTTGTAGATGTTTGGGGATGTTTCGGACCCAACAGTGGCAAGAGTCCGGGTCGGGTTCGGGACAACTTTCGGACGCGCATGAGGGGGGGCTGTGGGCTGACGAGAGAGGTAAGGTTGGACCTGGCGGTAGGTAGTGAGCTGTGTAGACGGTCTCGAGCTGAGAGAAGAGAATAGAGGGAGGCCCGGCGACTGTTTCCGGAGACCGAAAACGTCCGACGAAAAGACCGGCTATACTGCCGCTATACTTATCCGTTGGGGCATCAAACAATATCCGAATGCGATGAAACTTGACAGGCGGTCTATCTACACTATAATAAGACCACATGTCAACTCTCATCCCATTCCGAGAACATTTTCCGGCCACTTACAAAATACTATTTCGGACATGCCACGGGCGCGTGCAAGTGTGGTTGGGCTTAGAACGGACAACGGAGAGAACTCGAAGAACCCGGACGAATGCAAGTTTTAAAACATGATGATGCAATGCACATGATGACATGATAAGATGCAACACGCAAGCAAATGACAAGGAAACAACAATGAATAACTGGAAGACACCTGGCGCATCGGTCTCGGGGCGTTACACCTATGCATAGGGGTTGGCACACGTTTTCGTTGTGATTATTTGGTAGAAACTTTGGGGCACTCTTTGAGGTTCTATGTGTTGGTTGAATAGATGAATCTGAGATTGTTTGATGCATATCGTATAATCATGCTCACGGATACTTGAGGTGACATTGGAGTATCTAGGTGACATTAGGGTTTTGGTTGATTTGTGTCTTAAGGTGTTATTCTAGTACGAACTCTAGGGCTGTTTGTGACACTTATAGGAATAGCCCAACGGATTGATTGGAAAGAATAACTTTGAGGTGGTTTCGTACCCTACCATAATCTCTTCGTTCGTTCTCCGCTATTAGTGACTTTGGAGTGACTCTTTATTGCATGTTGAGGGATAGTTATGTGATCCAATTATGTTAGTATTGTTGAGGGAACTTGCACTAGCGAAAGTATGAACCCTAGGCCTTGTTTCAACGCAGTGCAATACCGTTTACGCTCTCTTTTATCATTAGTTACCTTGCTGTTTTTATAATTTCAGATTACAAATACCTTTATCTACTATCTGTATACCACTTGTATCATCATCTCTTCGCTGAACTAGTGCACCTATACAATTTACCATTGTATTGGGTGTGTTGGGGACACAAGAGACTCTTTGTTATTTGGTTGCAGGGTTGCTTCAGAGAGACCATCTTCATCCTACACCTCCTACGGATTGATAAACCTTAGGTCACCCACTTGAGGGAAATTTGCTACTGTCCTACAAACCTCTGCACTTGGAGGCCCAACAACGTCTACAAGAAGAAGGTTGTGTAGTAGACATCAAGATCTTTTCTGGCACCGTTGCCGGGGAGGTTAGCACTTGAAGGTATATCTTTAGATCTTGCAATCGAGTCTTTTAGTTTCTTGTTTTATCACTAGTTTAGTCTATAAAAGAAAACTACAAAAAATTGGAATTGAGTTTGTCTCATACGCTTCACCTTTTTAATATCTTTCGTGAGTATGATGGAAAGGATAATTGTGCTCAAGTGCTAGAAGAAGAAATCTATAAAATGTTTGGCACTAAATATTTGAATGATGAGCATGATTGCAATGTTGTTAGTATGAATTCCTTGAATATCTATGATGCTAATGATATGCAGAGCCACAAGCTTGGGGAAGCTATGTTTGATGAAGATGATATTTTTTGTCCCCCAAGTTTTGATGAGCAATTTTATTATGATGAAAGCATGCCTCCTATTTATGATAATTATATTGATGAAAGTGGATTTGGAGAGGTCATGACTTTATTTTGTGATGAATCCACTATTCCGGAAGAGGTTCCAATTGATTATAAGAACAAAGTTGCTATCTATGATGATTATTGTGATGACTTGTATGCTATAAAGAATAATGATATCCATGAAACATGTCATCATGATTTTAGTTTTCAATTGGATTATGCCTCACATGATAGTTATTATGTTGAGTTTCCTCCCACTACTATTCATGAGAAGAAATTTGCTTATGTGGAGAGTAATAAAAATTCTATGCTTGTAGATCATGAAAATAATGCTTTTGGTGCTGGTTATATTGTTGGATTCATTCATGATGCTACTGAAAATTATTATGAGTGAGGAATATATGCTTGTAGGAATTGCAATAATATCAAGTTTCCTCTCTATGTGCTTAAAGTTTTGAAGTTATGCTTGTTTTGCCCTCCTATGCTAGTTGATTATTGTTCCCATAAGTTGTTTGCTCACGAAATCCCTATGCATAGGAAGTGGGTTACACTTAAATGTTCTAGTCATATTCTTCATGATGCTCTCTTTATGTTACAATTCTTATCTTTTATGTGAGCATCGTTGAAATCATCATGCCTAGCTAGGGGCGTTAAACGATAGCGCTTGTTGGGAGGCAACCCGACCTTATTTTTATTCCTTGCTCTTTGTTCCTGTTTAGTAATAAATAATTCATCTAGCCTCTGTTTAGATGTGGTTTTATGTTTTAATTAGTGTTTGTGCCAAGTAGAACCTTTGGGAAGACTTGGGGAAAGTCTTTTTGATCTTGCTGTGAAAAAACAGAAACTTTAGCGCTCACGAGAACTGCTGCCATTTTTATTTGGAAAGTTCTATTTAGTTAATTATTTTTGTAGATGATTAATAGATAAATTCCCCAGGTCCAGCAATTTATTTGAGAATTTTATGAGTTCCAGAAGTATACATTCGATCCAGATTACTATAGATTGTTCTGTTTTTTACAGATTCTGTTTTTCGTGTGTTGTTTGCTTATTTTGATGAATCTATGGCTAGTAAAATAGTTTATAAACCATAGAGAAATTGGAATACAGTATTTTTAACACCAATATAAATAAAGAATGAGTTCATTACAGTACCTTGAAGTGGTGATTTATTTTCTTATACTAACGGAGCTTAAGAGTTTTCTGTTAAGTTTTGTGTTGTGAAGTTTTCAAGTTTTGGGTAAGGATTCGATGGACTATGGAATAAAGAGTGGAAAGAGCCTAAGCTTGGGGGTGGCCAAGTCACCCCAAGGTAATATTCAAGGATATCCAAGAGACAAAGCTTGGGGATGCCCCGGAAGGCATCCCCTCTTTCGTCTTCGTTCATCGGTAACTTTACTTGGAGCTATATTTTTATTCACCACATGATATGTGTTTTTCTTGGAGCGTCAATTTATTTTGTTAGGATTTTCTTTCTGTTATTTAGAACAATGTTTTGCATCTTTTATTTCAATAAAAGTGGCATAGGTAGCCTTTACTATGCCTACGTTACAAGTATACATGTTGCTGTCTGAAAACAGAAAGTTTACCGCTGTTGCAATAATTCCCTAGAAAATTCAGAATGTGATAAAATGTTGAAAACTTTTGCATATTAAGCTCTGATAAATTTACTACAATGGGGATTTTATTTCATAATTTTTGGAGCTAGGGAAGTATGGATGTTGCTGCATTCTTTACAGACTGTCATGTTTAGGCAGATTGCTGTTATGTTTGCATTGTTTGCATATGTTTGCTTCTTTAATGATTCAATTTGAGGATAGGACTATTAAATATGCAGAGGCATTTAGTATGCAATGTTGAATAATAATTTTAGTGATTTTCTACAGTATAGTATGATAAGGTTTTTGCAATGGTTTATACTAACTTATCTCACGAGTCCTTGTTGAGTTTTGTGTGGATGAAGCTTTTGATATCTAGGGAGACCGTGATATGAGAGGAATTAAGGAGACACAAAAGCTCAAGCTTGGGGATGCCCAAGGCATCCCAAGATAACATTTCAAGAAGTCTCAAGCATCTAAGCTTGGGGATGCCCCGGCTGGCATCCCACCTTTCTTCTTCAACAACTATCGGTTAGTTTCGGTTGATCCTAAGTTTTTGCTTATTCACATGATGTTTGCCATTATTAGAATGTCATTTTTATTTTGATTTTCTTGATTTTTGAACAAAATACCAAGATCTGAAATTATTAAATGTTAGAGAGTCTTCACATAGTTGCATAATTATTCGACTACTCATTGATCTTCACTTATATCTTTCGGAGTAGTTTGTCATTTGCTCTAGTGCTTCATTTATATCTTTTAAAGCATGGTGGTAGTTTTATTTTGAAGAAACAGATGAACACTCATGCTTCACTTAGATTATTTTGAGAGTTTTAAATAGCACGGTAATTTGCTTAAATAATCCTAATATGCTAGGCATCCAAGAATAATAAAAACTTTCATATAGAGTATTGAATACTAAGAGAAGTTTGATGCTTGATGATTGTTTTGAGATATGGAGGTAATAATATCAAAGTCGTGCTAGTTGAGTAGTTGTAAATTTGAGAAGTGCTTGTGTTGAAGTTTGCAAGTCCCGTAGCATGCACGTATGGTAAACGTTGTGTAACAAATTTGAAACATGAGGTGTTATTTGATTGTCCTCCTTATGAGTGGCGGTCGGGGACGAGCGATGGTATTTTCCTACCAATCTATCCCCCTAGGAGCATGCGCGTAGTGCCGAGGTTTTTGATTACTTGTAGATTTTTGCAATAAGTATGTGAGTTCTTTATGACTAATGTTGAGTCCATGGATTATACGCACTCTCACCCTTCCATCCTTGCTAGCCTCTTCGGTACCGTGCATTGCCCTTTCTCACATAGAGAGTTGGCGCAAACTTCGCCGGTGAATCCAAACCCCATGATATGATACGCTCTTTCACACATAAACCTCCTTATATGTTCCTCAAAACAGCCAACATACCTACCTATTATGGCATTTCCATAGTCATTCCAAGATATATTGCCATGCAACTTTCCACCATTCCGTTTATTATGACACGCATTATCATTGTCATATTGCTTAGCATGATCATGTAGTTGACATAATATTTGTGGCAAATCCACCGTTCATAATTCCTTCATACATGTCACTCTTGGTCCATTGCATATCCTGGTACACCGCCGGAGGCATTCATATAGAGTCATCTTTGTTCTAGTATCGAGTTGTAATCATTGAGTTGTAAATAAATAGAAGTGTGATGATCATCATTATTAGAGCATTGTCCCAAGTGAGGAATAAATAAATAAATAAATAAATAAAGAGAAAGGCCATAAAAAAGAGAAGGCCCAAAAAAGAGAAAGGCCATAAAAAAAGAGAAGGCCCAAAAAAATGAGAGAAAAAGAGAGAAGGGACAATGCTACTATCCTTTACCACACTTGTGCTTCAAAGTAGCACCATGATCTTCATGATAGAGAGTCTCTTGTTATCACTTTCATATACTAGTGGGAATTTTTCATTATAGAACTTGGCTTGTATATTCCAACAATGGGCCTCCTCAAGTGCCCTAGGTCTTTGTGAGCAAGCAAGTTGGATGCACACCCACTAGTTTCTTTTGTTGAGCTTTCATACATTTATAGCTCTAGTGCATCCGTTGCATGGCAATCCCTACTCCTTGCATTAACATCAATCAATGGGCATCTCCATAGCCCATTGATTAGCCTCGTTGATGTGAGACTTTCTCCTTTTTGTCTTCTCCACATAACCCCCCTCATTATATTCTATTCCACCCATAGTGTTATGTCCATGACTCGCGCTCATGTATTGCGTGAAAGTTTATGAGTTTGAGATTACTAAAGTATGAAACAATTGCTTGGCTTGTCATCGGGGTTGTGCATGATGAGAGCATTCTTGTGTGACGAAAATGGAGCATGACTAAACTATATGACTTTGTAGGGATGAAATTTCTTTGGCCATGTTATTTTGAGAAGACATAATTGCTTAGCTAGTATGCTTGAAGTATTATTATTTCTATGTCAATATGAACTTTTGTCTTGAATCTTTCGGATCTGAATATTCATGCCACAATTAAGAAGAATTACATTTAAATTATGCCAAGTAGCACTCCGCATCAAAAATTCTGTTTTTATCATTTACCTACTCGAGGACGAGCAGGAATTAAGCTTGGGGATGATTGATACGTCTCCAACGTATCTATAATTTTTGATTGCTCCATGCTATGTTATCTACTGTTTTGGGCAATATTGGGCTTTATTATCCACTTTTCTATTATTTTGGGACTAACCTATTAACCGGAGGCCCAGCCCAGAATTGCTGTTTTTGCCTTTTTCAGTGTTTCGAAGAAAAGGAATATCAAATGGAGTCGAAACGGAACGAAATCAACTGGAGAAGTTATTTTTGGAAGGAAAGCTACCGGATGGACTTGGACCCCACGTCAGGAGAGAAGGGAGGTGCCCATGAGGGTGGGGGGTGCCCCCTGCCTCGTGCGGCCCTTGAAGCTCCATGGACGTACTTCCTGCACCCATATATACTCACGTACCCTCTTCCAGAAGAGAAAATAGATCGGGAGTTCCGCCGCCAGAAGCCTCCGTAGCCACTGAAAACCAATCTAGACCCGTTCTGGCACCCTGCAGGAGGGGGAATCCTTCTCCGGTGGCCATCTTCATCATCCCGGTGCTCTCCATGACGAGGAGGGAGTAGTTCTCCCTCGGGGCTGAGGGTATGTACCAGTAGCTATGTGTTTGATCTCTCTCTCTCTCTCTCTCTCTCTCTCTCTCTTTCTCGTGTTCTTGAGATGATACGATCTTGATGTATCGCGAGCTTTGCTATTATATTTGGATCCTATGATGTTTCTCCCCCCCTCTACTCTCTTGTAATGGATTGAGTTTCCCCTTTGAAATTATATTACCGGATTGAGTCTTTAAAGATTTGAGAACACTTGATGTATGTCTTGCCATGGATATCTATGGTGACAATGGGATATCACGTGATTCACTTGATGTATGTTTTGGTGATCAACTTAAGGGTTCCGCCCATGAACCTATGCATAGGGGTTGGCACACGTTTTCATCGTGATTCTCCGGTAGAAACTTTGGGCACTCTTTGAGGTTCTATGTGTTTGTTGAATAGATGAATATGAGATTGTGTGATGCATATCGTATAATCATGCCCACGGATACTTGAGGTGACATTGGAGTATCTAGGTGACATTAGGGTTTTGGTTGATTTGTGTCTTGAGGTGTTATTCTAGTACGAACTCTAGAGCTGTTTGTGACACTTATAGGAATAGCCCAATGGATTGATTGGAAAGAATAACTTTGAGGTGGTTTCGTACCCTACCATAATCTCTTCGTTCGTTCTCCGCTATTAGCAACTTTGGAGTGAGTCTTTGTTGCATGTTGAGGGATAGTTATGTGATCCAATTATGTTAGTATTGTTGAGGGAACTTGCACTAGCGAAAGTATGAACCCTAGGCCTTGTTTCAACGCATTGCAATACCGTTTACGCTCTCTTTTATCATTAGTTATCTTGCTGTTTTTATAATTTCAGATTACAAATACCTTTATCTACTATCTGTATACCACTTGTATCATCATCTCTTCGCCGAACTAGTGCACCTATACAATTTACCGTTGTATTGGGTGTGTTGGCGACACAAGAGACTCTTTGTTATTTGGTTGCAGGGTTGCTTGAGAGAGACCATCTTCATCCTACGCCTCCTACGGATTGATAAACCTTAGGTCATCCACTTGAGCGAAATTTGTTACTATCCTACAAACTTCTGCACTTGGAGGCCCAACAACGTCTACAAGAAGAAGGTTGTGTAGTAGACATCATAGGTCTACAATCAGAACACATGTGAAAGCTACTGTCTCTTTTTGGCACAAGAATGACCGGTACGACACAAGGACTCAAACTTTCATGCACATGTCCATGGTCTATGAGATGTTGGACTTGCCTTTGTATTTCTTTGGTTTCCTCGGGGTTGACATGGTATGGTGCCTTGTTAGGAAGGGGTGCACCGGGGATGAGGACGATCCGGTGTTCGATGCCACATAGAGGAGGAAGACCGGGAGGTAGCTCATCGGGGAAGACATCCTCGAATTCCTGCAACAAATTAGACAAAACTATAGGAAGAGGATCAGGAGTGTTAGTCTTTGCCACCTCATATTTTCATACTAGGACATAGTGGATGACACTCGATGGGTTCTCACACACTTCTCTCATCTCTCTTTTTGTGGCTAGGAGGATTAAGTTTTTCTCTCGTGGCGAAGAGTCGCTCAGTTTTGGCTTGTGGCGCTCACTTTCTTTTTGGTGGTTCACTCTCTCACTAGTCTCTCCATGATGTGTGGATGCTTGCTTGTCGGCGATCACTTGGCTTGGAGACATAGGTCGTAGCACGTACTTTGTCCCCTTCATCTTGAAGCTGGTCTTCCCAAGAGAAGATGGCACACGGACATATGTGTTGGGGAAAGTAGCATGAAATTTCAAAAAAATTCCTACGATCATGCAAGATCTATCTAGGAGATGCATAGCAACGATAGAGGGAGAGTGTGTCCACGTACCTTCGTAGACCGAAAGCGGAAGAGTTAGCTAACGCGGTTGATATAGTCAAACGTCTTTGCGATCCAACCGATCAAGCACCGAACGTATGACACCTCCGAGTTCAGCACATGTTCAGCTCGATGACGTCCCTCGAACTCTTGATCCAACAAAGTGTCGAGGGAGAGTTTCTTCAGCATGACGGCATGGTGATGGTGATGGTGATGTGATCCGCGCAGGGCTTCGCCTAAGCACTACGACAATATAACTAGAGGAGTGAACTGTGGAGGGGGGCACCGCACACGGCTAAGAGAACAATTGACCTGCTTTGGGGTGCCCCCGTATATAAAGGAGGAGAGGGAGGAGGCCGGCCCTAGGGGCTCCCCATGGGGGGGGGGGAACCGACTTGGACTCCTAGTCCCAGTCGCCCCCCTTCTTTCGGAGTGGGATAGGGGGAGGGAGAGGGAGAGGGAGAGGGAGAAGGAAAGGGGCGTGATAACCCACAAGTATAGGGGATCAATTGTAGCCTCTTTCGATAAGTAAGAGTGTCGAACCCAACGAGGAGCTAAAGGTAGAACAAATATTCCCTCAAGTTCTATCAACCACCGATACAACTCTACGCACGCTTAACGTTCGCTTTACCTAGAACAAGTATGAAACTAGAAGTACTTTGTAGGTGTTGTTGGATAGGTTGCAAGATAATAAAGAGCGCGTAAATAAAAAGTAGGGGCTGTTTAGATAAAGACACAACTAAGTTAGTTTTAGTAGAGAGCTTGTTGTCACACAAGAAAGTTATTTGTTCCTAGGCAATCGATAAATAGACCGGTAATCATTATTGCAATTTTATTTGAGGGAGAGGCATAAGCTAACATACTTTCTCTTCTTGGATCATATGCACTTATGATTGTAACTCTAGCAAGCATCCACAACTACTAAAGATCATTAAGGTAAAACCCAACCATAGCATTAAAGTATCAAGTCCTCTTTATCCCATACACAAACAACCTACTTACTCGGGTCTGTGCTTCTGTAACTCACGCCACCCACCATAAGCAAATCATGAACATATTGTAAACCCTATAGCAGGGATCCCTCACGCTTGCACGACACAGAGAGCACCATAGGACAACACCAATAATAAAACATGCAACTCAAACCAATCACGATCATCAATTAACCCATAGGATAAAACGGATCTACTCAAACATCATAGGATAGCCATACATCATTGGGAAATAATATATAGCGTTGAGCACCATGTTTAAGTAGAGATTACAGCGGGTAAAATAGGGGTTACACCACTGCATAGAGGGGGGAAGAGTTGGTGATGACAGCGGTGAAGTTGTTGGTGCAGATTGCGGTGATGATGATGGCCCCGGCGGCGTTCCGGCGCCACCGGAAGAGAGGGGGAGAGAGCCCCCTCCTTCTTATTCTTCCTTAACCTTATCCCTAGATGGGAGAAGGGTTTCCCCTCTGGTCCATGGTCTCCATGGCATGGGAGGGGCAAGAGCCCCTCCCAGATTGGATCCGTCTCTCTGTCTCTCTCTGTTTCTGCGTTCCAGATTCTGCCTTTTCACCGTTTCTTAAATTCCCGGAGATCCGTAACTCCAATTGAGACAAAATTTTAACACAATCTCTATCCGGATATTAGCTTTCTTGCGGAGAAAGAAGGGCACCAACCGCCTTACGGGGTGGCCACGAGGGCCCAGGGCGCGCCCCCTGCCTCGTGGCCCCCTCGAACATCCTGTCGCATTGATTCTTCTTCCTAAAAATCACATATATTCCAAAAAAAATCTCCGGCAGTTTTTATCCCGTTTGGACTCTGTTTGGTATGGATTTTCTGCGAAACAAAAAATATGCAACAAATAGGAACTGGCACTGGTCACTGGATCAATGTCTTAGTCCCAAAAATAGTATAAAAAGTTGCCAAAAATATATAAAAGTTGTAGAATATTGGCATGTAACAATCAAAAAATATAGATATGACGGAGGTGCATCAGCATCCCCAAGCTTAATTCCTGCTCGTCCTCGAGTAGGTAAATGATAAAAAGGTTAATTTTTGATGTGGAATGCTACCTAGCATAATCTTGATCATGTAATCTAATCACGGCATGAATATTAAGACATGAATGATTCAAAGCAATAGTCTATCATTTGACATTAAGACAATAATACTTCAAGCATACTAATAAAGCAATCATGTCTTTTCAAAATAACATGGCCGAAGAAAGTTATCCCTACAAAATCATATGGTCTGGCTATCCTCCATCTTCACCACACAAAATATTCAAATCATGCACAACCCCGATGACAAGCCAAGCAATTGTTTCATACTTTTGATGTTCTCAAACCTTTTCAACTTTCATGCAATACACGAGCGTGAGCCATGGATATAGCACTATAGGTGGAATAGAATATGATGGTGGAGGTTGTGTGGAGAAGACAAAAAGGAAGAAAGTCTCACATCGGCGTGGCTAATCAATGGGCTATGGAGATGCCCATCAATTGATGTCAATGAGAGGAGTAGGGATTGCCATGCAACGGATGCACTAAGAGCTATAAGTGTATGAAAGCTCAAACTGAAAACTAAGTGGGTGTGCATCCAACTTGCTTGCTCATGAAGACCTCGGGCATTTGAGGAAGCCCATCATCGGAATATACAAGCCAAGTTCTATAATGAAAATTCCCACTAGTATATGAAAGTGATAACTCAAGAGACTCTCTATATGAAGAACATGGTGCTACTCTGAAGCACAAGTGTGGTAAAAGGACAGTAACATTACCCCTTCTCTCTTTTTATCTCATTTTTTGGTGGGCTTCTTTGGCCTTTTTTAATTTGGGCTTATTTGGCCTCTTTTATTTTGATAACCTCACATGGGACAATGTTCTAATAATGATGATCATCACACTTTTATTTACTTACAACTCGATACTAGAACAAAATATGACTCTATATGAATGCCTCCGGCGGTGTACTGGGATGTGCAATGATCTAGCGTAGCAATGACATCAAAAAACGGACAAGCCATGAAAACATCATGCTAGCTATCTTACGATCAGGCAAAGAAATATGACAATAAATGCTCAAGTCATGTATATGATGATGATGGAAGTTGCATGGCAATATATCTCGGAATGGCTATGGAGAAATGCCATGATAGGTAGGTATGGTGGCTCTTTTGAGGAAGATATAAGGAGGTTTATGTGTGATAGAGCGTATCGTATCACGAGGTTTGGATGCACCGGCGAAGTTTGCACCAACTCTCGAGGTGAGAAAGAGCAATGCAAGGTTGAAAGGATCGATATGGTTGACTAGAGGGGGGGGGGGGTGAATAGGCAACTACCAATTTTTAGCTTTTCTTTACCAAATTAAACTTTGCATCAAAGTAGGTTGTCTAGATGTGCAACTAGGTGAGAAACCTATATGATGCAATAACAACAAGCATACAAGCAAGCAAGGGAAGAAACACTAAAGAGCTTGCACAAGTAAAGGTAAGAGATAACCAAGAGTGGATCCGGTGAAGACGAGGACGTGTTACCGAAGTTCCTTCCTTTTGAGGGGAAGTACGTCTCCGTTGGAGCGGTGTGGAGGCACAATGCTCCCCAAGAAGCCACTAGGGCCACCGTATTCTCCTCACGCCCTCACACAATGCGAGATGTCGTGATTCCACTATTGGTGCCCTTGAAGGCGGCGACCGAACCTTTACAAACAAGGTTGGGGCAATCTCCACAACTTCATCGGAGGCTCCCAACAAGACCAAGAAGCTTCACCACAATGGAATATGGCTCCGAGGTGACCTCAACCGTCTAGGGTGCTCAAACACCCAAGAGTAACAAGATCCGCTAGGGATGAGTGGGGGAATCGAAAATCCCTTGGTGGAAGTGTAGATCGGGGCCTTCTCAACCACTCCCGAGCCAATCAACAAGTTTGATTGGCTAGAGAGATGGATCGGGCGAAAATGGAGCTTGGAGTATTTAATGGAGCTTGAGCAATAAATGGAGCTTGGGGGAGGAAGAGGTATGTGAGAACGAGGAAGGGGACTCCCTTTTATAGTGGGGGCAACAATCCCGTTGCCCCCCACCAACCAGCCCCGCACAGGGCGGTACTACCGCTGAGAGGAGGAGGTACTACCGCCAGGACAACGGTACTGCCGCGCCAGCCAGCGGTACTGCCGCGCTGAGGAGACTAGTAGGGAACGGACCCAAATGCGGTACTACCGCGGTGGTAGGGCGGTACTACCGCTCCTGGAACGGTACTACTACTCCTGGAATGGTACTACCGCCACTACAACCGTGACTAGTGCCGCAAAACCTGACACGAGAAAAAGACCTCTCGAATCGAGGCGGTAGGAGCCAGACTGCCCAGCGGTACTACGGCAGTGGGGTCAAGGGCGGTAGTACCGCTGTTGAGCAGTACTGCCGCTTGTGACCCTTTGGCCATAGTACCGCAGGCAGTGCGGTACTACCGCTGGGGCGCGCGCGCGAGAGAGAAGGAATCTCTCAAAGATGCTGAGGACAAGGCGGAGGTGCCAGGCCCCCAGCGGTACTACTGCTGTGGAGCCACGGGCGGTACTACCGCTGCAGAGCGGTACTGCCGCTCGGCGCCTCAACGGTACTACCGCTGGGTGCGCGATACTACCGCTTTGACCCAGACAGGACAAGGAAGAGAGGAGAGATCTCTTCAATGGAAAGGAAATGCTCGGAGGGTGAGAAGCTGATGTGGACGTGATGATTCCACCCATGAAAAACCCCAGCGGACCCCCTCTTGATAGTACGGTGCCCTCTATGCAACTAGTCCACTGAGAAAGAAACGAAAGAGCTACACCGTCTTGAAATACACTCCGAGGGGAAGAAGGCGTCTCGTGCCAGGGGAGAATCTGTGAATTATTCAAAGCACAAGATTAGTCCGCAAACATGTTGTCATCAATCACCAAAACTACCTTGAGAGAGATATGCCGTAACAATCTCCCACTTTTTGGTGGATTGATGACAACTAGGGATTTGCGCAAGGAAAAGAAATAAAACAAAGAAAGCTAAGAACTACAAAATATAGACGGGCTCCCCCAGAATGTGTGCACCAAGAGATGGCACGACACACACATTCGGATCAACACTCCCCCTATATTTTATAGTCCAACAATACTAAGCACAAGATATATGATAGAAGAGAATAAACAGGACAAGCATGCATCTCACAACTACAGTACTCTGACATGACATAAGTAATAAGGTAGCGAAAGGGAGCATATGTCTCACACCATATGTCTAGAACTTAGGTCTCACACCAAAGCAAACCAAAGAAGGACACCGAGAGAACACACAAGAAACCACAAGACGACTCAAAGCACGACACAAGAAGCAAATCCCTACAATCTATCCCCCTTTGGCAGTGAGACACCAAAAAGGGCATAGAGTGACACTACGACTCCAGGTGATGGGAGGAGGAAGATCTCGAACATCACATCTCTGCATCTTCATCATGGGTCGAAAACTGCTCGGCCTCGGAGTCGGTCCAGTGGCAATTCTGATTAATCCAGTCCTCCTCTTCAGTGATCTGACCCTCGGACCCACTGGCAACTGGTTGTAACGCCCTCGATGCGGCTATATCTCCCATGTGTCAAAGCACGACTTAGAGGCATAACCGCATTGAAAGCAATGTCGCAAGTGAGGTAATCTTCACACAACCCATGTAATACATAAGGGAAAAAGATACATAGTTGGATTACAATCGCCACTTCACACAATTACATGAATAAAGCATTACAACATCCAAATACAATCAAGGTCCGACTACGGAACCAAAATAAAAGAAGAAACCCAAAAGCGACAAGGTCCCCGATCGACCCCAACTAGACTCCACTACTGATCAACTAGAACGAAACAACACAAAGGACAAGATCTTCATCGAGCTCCTCCTGAGCTTGGTTGCGTCATCTGCACGGTAACATCGGCACCTGCAAACTAGTTTTGGAAGTATCTGTGAGTCACGGGGCCTCAGCAATCTCACACCCTCGCGATCAAGACTATTTAAGCTTATGGGTAAGGTAAAAGGTATGAGGTGGAGCTGCAGCAAGCGACTAGCATATATGGTGGCTAACATATGCAAATGAGAGCGAGAACAGAAGACAAAGCACGGTCGATAAAAGTATGATCAAGAAGTGATCTTAGAACACCCTTCGTCAAGCATAACTCCAACACCGTGTTCACTTCCCGGACTCCGCCGGAAAGAGACCATCACGGTTACACACGCGGTTGATGCATTTTAATTAAGGTCAACTTCAGGTTTTCTACAACCGGACGTTAACAAATTCCCATCTGCCCATAACCGCGGGCACGGCTTTCGAAAGTTCAAATCCCTGTAGGGGTGTCCCAACTTAGCCCATGACAAGCTCTCACGGTCAATGAAGGATATACCTTCTCCCAAGACATTCCGATCAGACTCGGTATCCCGGTTCTACAAGACAACTTCGACAAGTTAAAACAAATCCAGCAACACCGCCTGAATGTGCCGACAAATCCCGATAGGAGCTGCACATATCTCGTTCTCAGGGCACACTCAGATGAGCGCTCCATACAACTAAAACCAAACCTCGAGTTTCCCCGAGGGGGCGCTGCACAGGACTCTAGTTTGGACCAACACTCAGAGGAGCACTGGCCCGGGGGGGGGGGGGGTAAAATAATGATGACCCTCAGGAGCACGACTCCCAAGGGAAATGAAAAGGCTAGGTGGCAAATGGTAAAACCAATGTTGGGCATTGCTGGAGGAGTTTTAATCAAGGCGAACTGTCAAGGGGTTCCCAAAATAGCCCAACCGCGTAAGGAACGCAAAATCTGGGAACATAACACCGATATGACGGAAACTAGGGCGGCAAGAGTGGAACAAAACACCAGGCATAAGGCCGAGCCTTCCAACCCTTACCAAGTACATAGATGCATTAATTAAATAAGAGATATTGTGATATCCCAACAAGTAAACAATGTTCCAACAAGGAACGAACTCCATGTTCCAACAAGGAACAAACTTCAATCTTCACCTGCAACTAACAACTCTATAAGAGGGGTTGAGCAAAGCGGTAACAAGCCAAACAACGGTTTGCTAGGACAAGGTGGGTTAGAGGCTTGGTCCAACAATATAGGAGGCATGATAAGCAAGTGGTAGGTATCGCAGCATAGGCATAGCAAAAGAGCGAGCATCTGGCAAGCAAAGATAGAAGTGATTTCGAGGGTATGGTCATCTTGCCTGAGATCCCGCAATGAAGAAGAATGAGTCCATGAAGAAGAACAAACAGACGTAGATGAACGGATCCTCACAAACGCGACATTATCGAAACTAACCCGAAGAAGCAACACCGGAAAGAAAGCAAACAACATGGTAAACAACCACCACATAAGCATGGCATGATGCACAATCAAGTATGATGCATGTCCGGTTTAATGAAGCATGGCATGGCAAAGTGCACAAGCAAATTCTACAAATTAAGTGGAGCTCAATATGCAACGAGTTGCATATTGACGGACACCACAAAAATTATTTAGTTCGCTCTTGTTTATGTACCCAACAATATTGAATGTTGGTTAGCATGGCATGGGTGAAGCATCAAATAAACTATCTAACTAAGCAATTTAAATGGGGCCAGATATAACAAACAACAAATCCGGTAAATCCCCATATGCATTAGTAATTTTAAAAGCAAACAACAATTTAAACATTTTAATTGTCGTTATTATGATGCGAATGGCATGGACAAGTTTATGCAATTTTTATTAAAATTTGACAAGAGCATTATGAAGCATTTGTCACCGTGGTGGAAAGGAAAGGGGTGCCACGGCAACATAACGAAAACGGTGCCACGACAGCGTTCCGGTTCTAGTAACTCGAGTGAGATACCGATGCAAAGGAGAAATGTGCGGATGCGTGCAAAAGATGGTGGGGCACTCCCGGATTCCGGGTGTCCCATGAGACGACGGTAACAAGGCAAAAGAGGGGCAACGTGCATCGACAATTCGAACACGGTTCGAACATGAGCATCTCAAACATTGCAAGCATTCGATCACGGATGTCGTCTCGATGGTTATACCTTCGAAGCGTGTGTAAACGAGACGGTTCTCGTTCGGTGCCAAGTAGAGGAAGTGGACGTTCTCGGGACGTTCGTAGTGGAAGTAGGGGTACATGAGAACGGTAGAGATACTCGTGATCTTGGCGGCGGTAGTCGTTCATGTTCTTAGTTGCACAATTTTCCGTAGATGTTCGGGATCACGACGAGGGACTTGACGTCCATGGAGGCTTCGAGGGTTGACGGTAGTTGTTCTCGTATCATCGCGGAAGTAGTCGTACTCGGTGATAGTGGTACTTGGCATTTCGTTCGGTACTCGTTCGAGCATCCAAGGTCTTCGGCATTACGGTAGTCGAACTTGACGAAAAACGGGTCTCCTCGGGGACTTGATGCATCCGAATTCTCTGGGTTTGTAGTAGTACTTGACGGGGGTGGTGCTTGTCGATCCGGGTCTTGGCGACGGTAGTTGTACACGGGTCGTAGACGTTCTCGGGTCATGGGTAGAGGTACTTGGCGCATCGTCGTGTGTAGTCGAACACGGAGTCGAGCAGAGGCCTTGACGATTCAACGGGTATGAAGCAACGAAAAACGCACAGGCCTCCCGTGTACTTGGCGCAATCCGAGACGATCTCGATGATCCAGCGAGGCAACGGTACAAGGCAGTCTTCGTCTTGGCAGGGCAGCGGTCCAAGCGAGCAACAGCTCTCGAAACCCTGCGAGGAGCCGGCAACAGGTGACGGGATCCTCTGGATCCGGACGGGAACAGGACACCGGCAAGCGGGGTTCAGCGAGGAACTCGATCGGCGGCGATGACGAGTCCTGGCGTGAGCGAGGGGCATGGGGACGGCGCTGGCCCCTCTCCTCCAGCGAAGCAAGACGACGATGAGCGGGGTTCAGCGATGCCGGGGAGTCCTGCTGGCTTGGTGTCACGACGAACGAACAAGGACGACCAGGGGCGCGAGGCACTTGAGGGTGCGGGGGCGCGATGGAGCTCGGTGGGCGTGCTCCTCTGCGCGCGGACAAGGACGAAGGTGGGCAGCCGTGGGGGACCTCCTGTCCAAGGCGCAGGGGTGGAAACTCCGGCCTGGGCAGTCGGGGACGAGGCCGAGGCCGAGAAGGAGCGGCCGGCGGAGTTCCTGCACGGGACATGCGAGGCAGCAAGGAGGAGGCGTTCGGTGTCGGGCGGTGTGAGGAAGAGAGCGTGAGGAGGGAGAGATGGGGATCGGGCGCAGCCCTGTGCGTGTGTGCGTGTGGCGCTGCGGGAGGGGAACGAACGGGGAGATCGAGCGTGGGGCTCTCCTGGCGGCGCTAGGAGGAAACGAAGGGGGGAGAGAGGATCGGGGCTCTCTAGGTTAGGGTTAGTTAGACAGAGGCCGGCTGGGCCTTGGGCCACTGGTGGGACGGGGCTGCTGTAGGCCCAAATGGCCAGGCTGGCTAGGCTTCTCTCTTCCCTCTTAATTCTTCTCTTTACAAAAACAGAGAACAATAAGAGAAAGGAAAAGAGAAAAGAGAATGTTAGAGGAAGAATTTGAGCATGGGAATAAATTTCCCGGACTCGCATAAATGCGCATGTTCCAAGAAAAATGGAGTGGGCATTTTTGAAAGTTTAAATTCAAACTCATTTGATTTAAATTCAAATGGTTCGAATAGGAAGTGAGGGTTAGGAAGGTCCAAAAAATGATCGGATTTTTGGTGGAGCTCCGGAAAATGACGAAAGAATTTATGGGCAAAGTTAAAGGCCGAGAGACGTGATGACTAAAGCATTGGGATTTTGCAAGTGTGTTATGGTGAATTTCAAATTAAAGAAATATTTAATATAACTCCCTACTATCGGGAGGATATGTTTTAAAGAGTAATCACCATAGTGAATATCCCTCGATTTAAATGGACCGAAGATTCATGCAATTTATTTAGTTGAGATGCAAAAGATTTCTGAGATGATGGCATGATGACATGATGCAAAAATAAAATAAAAGGGCAAACACAAATGAAACACACGGCGAAACCCGGAACATAAGGAAGTCTTCTCGAGCATCGGTCTCGGGGCGTCACAACACTCCACCACTACGAGAGGATCTCGTCCCGAGATCTGGAATGGCACTGGAGGGACAACGAAAGAGAAAGAGGAGAGGTAAAACTAAGTTGCTTCTTTGACAAACAAGTGAGACCAAAGAACCTTGCAAAGGTTAAGCCATCTCGAGAAAAAAAATACAACAGAGATGACGAAGCTGAAAACACTCCGTTAGAAAAGAGGAACAAGGGAGAACAACTTCGGGCAGCACTCCGATTGTAAAGAAAAGGAATTGAATAAGAACTTGGGCAAAGGGGCACAATACTCCGGTTAAAAGGATAATGATGAAAAGAACACGATCCTGACAAAACAAGAAGATGGGTTGCAGAGAGCAACATCACAATGCCTCCGGAACGCAGGGAAACAAGATCTTGAGAGAGCACGGTTACAACAAATGCTAGAACGGAGTTGTTGGAAAACCAACAACGAAAAGAATAAGCTTGATATGGTCTTATGGAATACATCTCAAATCATGAGGTGACAACCTACCAATCACGGGAAAAAGAATTGGATTGATATGAATAAGGAGACGTGAAAATATTTCACCGGGAGGTTAAAAGAAGAACTTGGGTCACTTATGAGCACCATAGATAGCAACAATCCTTAGGGAAAGCTTTAGGTGAAATATAACCCAAGATACTTCAATGACGAGATTGATGGATTTAAAATACCTCATTCTTAATAATATGTGAATCATGAAACATGAACTCAAATTATCAAGAATGACATAATACCACCTCCGATAATATGGTAGAAAGAATTGTACTCCAGATAGCAAGAAGAAGAAAACTTGAGCTTCTTAGCAAAGACTGTCGATGAACACTTCGAGAAGGAATTAAATCCTTGATGAATCCATCAAGTAGAACCTTCATGAAGAACTCCGGTAATAAAAGAATAAAAAGAAAGAGAAATTGAAAACACAAGGTGAACCCTTGCAATGATTTAGATGGATATCCTTGATAATTAGAGCTTGGAACTTCGGGAAAGAAAAGACAAGGTATCTTGAACTGAGAATATGATATGATGAACCACTCAGGAAAAAGGAATTAATCACTTGGATGGAACAAGAATAAGAATTATGTTATGCGTATCCTTCAACAATTTAATTTCTGACAAGCAACCGATTTGGCATACTACTTATCCTCGTAGAAAGATTAAGAGAGATATAGTGCAAACTTGAGAAGGTCTTCAACTAACCACCGGTAGAATTTTAAAAGCACGAATGCATAGATATGATACACGAAGGAAGAAAACTCTTGAACGAACCACCGTAAGAATTGAGAAAGAACGAATAAAACATAAAGAAACACCGGGAAGAATTAGCAAATACACGAAGATGCTTGAGAGGATTTAGATACATGAGAACGAAGAGATCACGAGACGATTAAAGATCACTTGAACGAAGCACCGGTAAAATTTGGAGAATGATAGCTGAAAGCTGAGAATGCATAAATCTTAGATGATGGGCTCCGGATGAACAAACTGAAAAGGCTCCTGAATTGCTCCAGATGGATAAAAAGAATTCTCACAATCAAACAATTATGAGAGGATGGCCTCGAATTAGAACCACGAATCTCTGAGAGAACGGATAAGATATGGAGGTAAAACTCTTCTTCGGTCTTCAAATGACGACGAGAAACACCAGCAAGAATTATTGAGGCACACCAGAAGAATCAAAATGAAGAGGTTGAGCCAACGATGAAAAGAATTTGGAAGATCTTGGGGAAAGACATTTGACTGATGATAAATCATTCTTACGTCAAACTTCAAAAAGAAATTTGGGAGTAACTCCGGAAAAGAATTAGACGAGTCAGGTAAGATCCTAGAAAAAGACCTGTGGGTTAGGGCCCACTCAAAAGAAACACCGTAGAACGATTTAAAAGAGAGAATGCACCGGTTGAATTTAACGGCTTGAATGAGATAACGACCTCGAAATAAGTTGAACGGATCTTGAATGGCAAAACGAGCCTTCTGAGATTTCTTCAGCACTCCGGAACAATTGAAAAGCAAGCGGGGAATGATTATGAGGTGCACGGGCAAGAGAAGGTATTGAAACGAGGAAAAATATATGATGAACAAAGCTTGAATTAAATCCACCGGAGAAAGAAAAAGAATGAAAAGTGACGAACTAGTAGAACATCTTCATGGAAACCACTGGGTAAGAACATTGACAGAAAAAGGAATGGAGAGACTTCACAATAATAAAAGGATACTTGATTAAGAAATTCAAGTCCTCGAAGAAAAAGAGTGGGAGGGTGGGAAAACAAAGACAACTTGGTATGGATGAAACGGACACCGTTGAGAAGACTTGAGTTGATCTTGCGGATGTTGAAATGATCGGATCCACTTGAAGAGAAAACACGCCGGTTGAAAAGGTTTGACATGACAATCTCGATTATCAAGAAGGATTAGTATTCGCATCGGCGTATGAGAACACCATTTGGGGAAGGTATGGAATCAAACACTTGACATCAAAGCAACTCGAATACCACAACTCAAAACAAAACAAAGGATTGGCTTGCAAAATAAGCCGGAACAAACATATGATAGAGATTTCGTCCGAAGTTTTCGTGGTGGGGCCTACACGGGCTCGATCATACAGCACCATCATGTACAAGGCAGTGCACATGACATATGAAGCGTCCCCGAGTCGGCATAGCCAAGGACTCTTTAAGACACAACGAGACCACTATAAAACCAACCGTGAATAGGCGGACCACTAGACGTCGAACCCCAATTTCATATCATACATCTGTGGAAAGATATCCTAAGAGCTACTTGAATTCCCACTTATAAACTCCAGAAATTTTCCGGTTATGCAATCAGGTGTTGGGGATACAGGGGAAGCATAATATCTCACCCAAAACTAGCAAATCCTACATCCAGCTGTATCCAATCCTTCAACACATAACCCAGAAACCTTCGGAAATCATCTACCTCAACCTTCGAAAAGCATCCGTTATACGAGTTATGGCAATACTCCCAAACTCCCGCCCCAGTATTGGGTGGCGTCGAGGTTATCTCACCAACAACTGCATAAAAGAGATTTTTGATGTCGGCGAAACTAATCTCAGGTATTCTAGAACTGCAATGATAAAATTGTGACGACAACACTTCGGAGCTCAACTCCCCGGGACACTGCCACAACCCCTAATTGACAGGAGGCACCAAGAACCATGTTCTCGTCACAAAGCCATCGGAACAATTCCAAGATACCCGCATGATCCTAAATTTTTTTAGTGAAATTTGAGAAGAGAAGAGTCAAAACTCTACGTCAGGATGCCTTACCAGAGCGATGAAGGGACTGGGGAGTAAAAAGAATTCCTAAACTCTCCGATATATAATTCCTAAATGACTCAAAACATTTTTCTAGACTCAACAACGACTGCTAAAAACAATCAAGCAATGGGGGCTTCTAAGGTCGGGGAAGGCTCTGATACCAACTTGTAACGCCCTCGATGTGGCTATATCTCCCACGTGTCAAAGCACGACTTAGAGGCATAACCGCATTGAAAGCAATGTCGCAAGTGAGGTAATCTTCACACAACCCATGTAATACATAAGGGAAAAAGATACATAGTTGGCTTACAATCGCCACTTTACACAATTACATGAATAAAGCATTACAACATCCAAATACAATCAGGGTCCGACTACGGAACCAAAATAAAAGAAGAACCCCAAAAGCGACAAGGTCCCTGATCGACCCCAACTGGACTCCACTACTGATCAACTAGAACGAAACAACACAAAGGACAAGATCTTCATCAAGCTCCTCCTGGAGCTTGGTTGGGTAATCTGCACGGTACATCGGCACCTGCAAACTGGTTTTGGAAGTATATGTGAGTCACGGGGACTCAGCAATCTCACACCCTCGCGATCAAGACTATTTAAGCTTATGGGTAAGGTAAAAGGTATGAGGTGGAGCTGCAGCAAGCGACTAGCATATATGGTGGCTAACATACGCAAATGAGAGCGAGAAGAGAAGACAAAGCATGGTCGATAAAAGTATGATCAAGAAGTGATCCTAGAACAACCTACGTCAAGCATAACTCCAACACCGTGTTCACTTCCCGGACTCCGCCGGAAAGAGACCATCACGGTTACACACGCGGTTGATGCATTTTAATTAAGGTCAACTTCAGGTTTTCTACAACCGGACATTAACAAATTCCCATCTGCCCATAACCGCGGGCACGGCTTTCGAAAGTTCAAATCCCTGCAGGGGTGTCCCAACTTAGCCCATGACAAGCTCTCACGGTCAACGAAGGATATACCTTCTCCCGAGACATTCCGATCAGACTCGGTATCCCGGTTGTAGAAGACAACTTCGACAAGTTAAAACAAATCTAGCAACACCGCCCGAATGTGCCGACAAATCCCGATAGGAGCTGCACATATCTTGTTCTCAGGGCACACTCAGATGAGCGCTCCATACAACTAAAACCAAACCTCGAGTTTCCCCGAGGGGGCGCTGCACATGACTCTAGTTTGGACCAACACTCAGAGGAGCACTGGCCCGGGGGGGGGGGGTAAAATAATGATGACCCTCAGGAGCGCGACTCCCAAGGGAAAAGAAAAGGCTAGGTGGCAAATGGTAAAACCAATGTTGGGCATTGCTGGAGGAGTTTTAATCAAGGCGAACTGTCAAGGGGTTCCCATAATAGCCCAACCGCGTAAGGAACGCAAAATCCGGGAACATAACACTAATATGACTGAAACTAGGGCGGCAAGAGTGGAACAAAACACCAGGCATAAGGCCGAGCCTTCCAGCCTTTACCAAGTACATAGATGCATTAATTAAATAAGAGATATTGTGATATCCCAACAAGTAAACAATGTTCCAACAAGGAACGATCTCCATGTTCCAACAAGGAACAAACTTCAATCTTCACCTGCAACTAACAACTCTATAAGAGGGGCCGAGCAAAGCGGTAACATAGCCAAACAACGGTTTGCTAGGACAAGGTGGGTTAGAGGCTTGGTCCAACAATATAGGAGGCATGATAAGCAAGTGGTAGGTATCGCAGCATAGGCATAGCAAAAGAGCGAGCATCTGGCAAGCAAAGATAGAAGTGATTTCGAGGGTATGGTCATCTTGCCTGAGATCCCGCAAGGAAGAAGAACGAGTCCATGAAGAAGAACAAACGGACGTAGACGAACGGATCCTCACAAACGCGACGTTATCGAAACTAACCCGAAGAAGCAACACCGGAAAGAAAGCAAACAACATGGTAAACAACCACCACATAAGCATGGCATGATGCACAATCAAGTATGATGCATGTCCGATTTAATGAAGCATGGCATGGCAAAGTGCACAAGCAAATTCTACAAATTAAGTGGAGCTCAATATGCAACGAGTTGCATATTGACGGACACCACAACAGTTATTTAGTTCGCTCTTGTTTATGTACCCAACAATATTAAATGTTGGTTAGCATGGCATGGGTGAAGCATCAAAGAAACTATCTAACTAAGCAATTTAAATGGGGCCAGATATAACAAACAACAAATCCGGTAAATGCCCATATGCATTAGTAATTTTAAAAAGCAAACAACAATTTAAACATTTTAATTGTTGTTATTATGATGCGAATGACATGGACAAGTTTATGCAATTTTTATTAAAATTTGACAAGAGCATTATGAAGCATTTTTCACCATGGTGGAAAGGAAAGGGGTGCCACGGCAACGATAACGAAAACGGTGCCACGGCAGCGTTTCGGTTCCGGTAACTTGAGTGAGATACCGATGCAAACGAGAAATGTGTGGATGTGTGCAAAAGATGGTGGGGTGCTCCCGGATTCCGGGTGTCCCATGAGACGATGGTAACAAGGCAAAAGAGGGGCAACGTGCATCGACAATTCGAACACGGTTCGAACATGAGCATCTCAAACATCGCAAGCATTCGATCACGGATGTCGTCTCGATGGTTATACCTTCGAAGCGTGTGTAAACGAGACGGTTCTCGTTTGGTGCCAAGTAGAGGAAGTAGACGTTCTCGGGACGTTCGTAGTGGAAGTAGGGGTACATGACGACGGTAGAGGTACTCGTGATCTTGGCGGCGGTAGCCGTTCATGTTCTTAGTTGCACAATTTTCCGTAGATGTTCGGGATCACGACGAGGGACTTGACGTCCACGGAGGCTTCGAGGGTCGACGGTAGTTGTTCTCGTATCATCGCGGAAGTAGTCGTACTCGGCGATAGTGGTACTTGGCATTTCGTTCGGTACTCGTTCGAGCATCCAAGGTCTTCGGCGCTACGGTAGTCGAAATTGACGAAAAATGGGTCTCCTCGGGGACTTGATGCATCTGAATTCTCCGGGTTTGTAGTAGTACTTGACGGGGGTGGTGCTTGTCGATCCGGGTCTTTGCGACGGTAGTTGTACACGGGTCGTAGACGTTCTCGGGTCATTGGTAGAGGTACTTGGCGCATCGTCGTGTGTAGTCGAACACGGAGTCGAGCAGAGGCCTTGATGATTCAACGGGTATGAAGCAACGAAAAACGCACAGGCCTCCCGTGTACTTGGCGCAATCCGAGACGATCTCGACGATCCAGCAAGGCAACGGTACAGGGCAGTCTTCGTCTTGGCAGGGCAGCGGTCCAAGCGAGCAGCAGCTCTCGAAACCCTGCGAGGAGCCGGCAACAGGCGACGGGATCGTCTGGATCCGGACGGGAACGGGACATCGGCGAGCGGGGTTCAGCGAGGAACTCGATCGGCGGCGATGACGAGTCCTGGCGCGAGCAAGGGGCATGGGGACGGCGCTGGCCCCTCTCCTCCAGCGAAGCAAGGCAACGATGAGCGGGGTTCAGTGATGCCGGGGAGTCCTGCTGGCTTGGTGTCGCGACGAACGAACAAGGACGACCAGGGGCGCGAGGCACTTGAGGGTGCGGGGGCGCGATGGAGCTCGGTGGGCGTGCTCCTCTGCACGCGGACAAGGACGAAGACGGGTGGCCGTGGGGGACCTCCTGTCCAAGGCGCAGGGGTGGAAACTCCGGCCTGGGCAGTCGGGGACGAGGCCGAGGCCGGGAAGGAGCGGCCGGCGGAGTTCCTGCACGGGACATGTGAGGCAGCAAGGAGGAGGCGTTCGGTGTCGGGCGGCACGAGGAAGAGAGCGTGAGGAGGGAGAGATGGGGATCGGGCGCAGCCCTGTGCGTGTGTGCATGTGGCGCTGCGGGAGGGGAACGAACGGGGAGATCGAGTGTGGGGCTCTCCTGGCGGCGCTAGGAGGAAACGAAGGGGGGAGAGAGGATCGGGGCTCGCTAGGTTAGGGTTAGTTAGACCGATGCCGGCTGGGCCTTGGGCCACTGGTGGGACGGGGCTGCTGCAGGCCCAAATGGCCAGGCTGGCTAGGCTTCACTCTTCCCTCTTAATTCTTCTCTTTACAAAAACAGATAACAATAAGAGAAAGGAAAAGAGAAAAGAGAATGTTAGAGGAAGAATTTGAGCACGGGAATAAATTTCCCGGACTCGCATAAATGCACATGTTCCAGGAAAAATGGAGTGGGCATTTTTGAAAGTTTAGATTCAAACTCATTTGATTTAAATTCAATTGGTTCGAATAGGAAGTGATGGTTAGGAAGGTCCAAAAAATGATCGGATTTTTGGTGGAGCTCCGGAAAATGACGAAAGAATTTATGGGCAAAGTTAAAGGCCAAGAGACGTGATGATTAAAGCATTGGGATTTTGCAAGTGTGTTATGGTGAATTTCAAATTAAAGAAATATTTAATATAGCTCCCTACTATTAGGAGGATATGTTTTAAAGAGTAATCACCATAGTGAATATCCCTCGATTTAAATGGACCGAAGATCCATGCAATTTATTTAGTTGAGATGCAAAAGATTTATGAGATGATGGCATGATGACATGATGCAAAACAAAAATAAAAGGGCAAGCACAAATGAAGCACACGGCGAAACCCGAAATATAAGGAAGTCTTCTCGAGCATCGGTCTCGGGGCGTCACACTGGTGCTCCCATCTGATGCATGAGCTCCTTGTGGCGCGTCCTGGCATGCTTCTCCGCCACATGAGTCATGTACTAACCATGAGACTCCATGCAGAAAAGCTTCTTCATCTTGCGCTTAAGCTTCTGTGCCCACGACAGTTCTGCACTAGAGGGGCCAAAGTTCTCCTCATGATCATCAGTAGCAGCCTCACCCTCGGTCCCCATGGCAGCAGCAGCAGCAGACGGACCCCCTATGGCAGCAGTAGCAGATGGACCCCCTGTGCTGTCCAGTTGTCCTTCTTCCTCAGACGCTTGATCTCATGAGAAACCAAGTCTCCAGTCTCTAGCAGCACTCTGGGATAAGTCTGTGCCCAGACCCTCTCAATGAGCCTCATGACGAATGGACCATAGATAGGACACTTGCGCTCAGACACGACAGATAGAAGTTCAGACCACATGACATGAGAGATATCCAGGCTCTCTCCAGTGCTTGCTTCCTTCTCATGCTAACAGAAAAGGAGCATGTCCACGAGGTAAGAGTGGACCATATCCAGGTTCCCGATCCAAGGGAAGAGAGTCTCACGGAATATGCGATGAAGAATATCTAGATACAGAGACAACTCATAGGTCTTCTTCTCAGTTACTGGGTGAACCTTCACAGTGCAGTAGGGCCAAAGGGCTTGCTTGTGGGTGGATGTAGCACTGCAGTGAGGACGGAAACCGACAGGAGTCTCACGCCCATTATCCAGCACATCAAGTAACCCCATGAACGCCTGCCACTTGACGGAAAGCAGTTTGCCATTGGTCATCCATGTCAGAGTCCTGTTGACATCCGTCCCAAGATGGACGGTGGCATAGAATTGAGCCACCAAATCCGCATCGAAATCCTTGTTGAATTGCATGATCCTGAAAATGTTCAACTGAGTGCACATCTGAAGGGCTTCGCCAAAGTACTCTGGGTCCTTCTCCATAGCATCAGTATCAATGGAGCGAACATCAACAAAAAGATTCTTCTTGGCCTTGATCACATCAAAGTAGATGGCAAACTGAAAACGGTTCCAGAACGGGCGGTTGACCAAAGTGGGTTCTTGGTCCACCGCATAGGGGTTGCGGCGACGCTTCTCCCAAAACTCCTTGTTGGTCATCTCTGTCACGGTCTTCCCTTTGGGCTTGTGGGCGGCTCGCTTTGAGTGCTGAGGAGGTGGAGGAACACTTGCAGATGCACTTGCTGGAGGCAGTTGGGTGCCCGAGGAACCACCGACTGGCTCTGAGGTGCGGTAGAGTTTTGATGTGGCACGCCCGGGGTTGATACAACGACCTTGCTGCTCGGAAGAGTCATCACCTGGAGCCAAACACAAGAACATGCAAAACAACCAGAAAGAACGAGCATAAGCCAACAAACTCAACAAAAAGATCAAGGTAAGGCAGGAAAATGATGGAAATTGGCATGCAGCGGTAGTACCGTGACCTGCCCGCGGTAGTACCGCCCCAAAGGGAGCGGTAGTACCGCTCTAGGTCAAGCGGTAGTGCCGCTCCAAAGAGAGCGGTAGTACCGCTTGAGGCGGAGAAACAACAGTTTCTTTGCACAAGGCGGTGAAACAGTGGGTTCCTGCTACCATGGTCAGATCCGGCACTACCGGCCTACCAAATTCAAAAATAATCCTACCGAACTCTAATCGAGATAGTCTAGTTGCCTTCTCCAACCAACTCAAGCCTAGATTTAGCCAAAAAAACTAGAGATGCAACCACCATTGCCCCTAAGAAACAAGATCTGAAAAAGAGACAAAACAAAAGAAGGAACGGGGGCAATACCGGCATCCATGGCAAGAGGACGAGGTGGGGATCGACTCCACCAAAGGAAATGGAGAGGGACGCCCCGGAGACGGAGATCCACCGGAGCCCTCCCGCGGTGAGTGGAGGCTGGAGAGAGGAAGAGAAAAGAGGGGCGAAGTGAATGGGTATGGGGGAGAAGAAACCCCCCTGCCTCGACTTAACCCCCTATTCTCGTCCCCAGCGGTAGTACCGTGCTGGGGGGCGGTAGTACCGCTTACGAGCGGTAGTACCACGCACCACCAGCGGTAGTACCGCCCAGCACGCCACAAAAACTAAACAAACACGGCTTTAGCTCGACAAAACGACAAAGACGGCAAGAGAAAAAAACACCAGCAAACGACCAAGACACACCTCTTCAAAAGAGGGCGGTGGCCGAGGCCACCTATGTTTGAGTCAAAAGGTATGGCACCGCGAAGATTTTAACCTTGGGCCCATGACCAAAACTCGTCTTTGAAGCACAAGTGCCATCAACAATGGCTAAAGTGAAAGACTTGATCAATTTATGCATAAAGGGGGGAGGGAGAGTTCATTGAGAGAACAACACTCCCCCTATGTCCATGCCTACACCTAAACTAGACAAGAAATTGAGCGAGGAAGGGTGTGCATGGGTTCAAGCCACATTGCTCGAATTAATGATATTTAGCTCATGCCTTAACTCGCGAAATCTTGCTTCATCCAAGGGCTTCGTGAAAATATCTGCAAGGTTGTCATGAGTGTTGACATAGTTGAGCTCGATCTCTCCTCGCCTAATGTGATCCCGGATGAAGTGATACCGAATCTCAATATGCTTCGTCTTGAAGTGTTGCACTGGGTTGAGAGAAATCTTGATGGCACTTTCATTGTCACACCAAAGAGGCACTTTGTCACAAGTGACACCGTAATCCTTTAAAGTTTGCCTCATCCATAGAAGTTGTGCACAACAACTACCGGCGGCAACATACTCCGCCTTAGTGGACGAGAGAGACACACAACTTTACTTTTTGGAAGACCAACTTACCAAAGAGCAACCAAGGAATTGGCACCCTCCGGAAGTGGACTTCCTATCCACTTTGTCTCCCGCCCAATCGGAATCCTAGTACCCTACAAGCTTGAAGTTTGATCCTCTTGGGTACCATAAGCCAAAGTTTGGGGTATGAGCCAAATATCAAAAGATTTGTTTGACCGCCACATAGTGACTTTCCTTAGGTGCGGCTTGAAACCGTGCACAAATTCCCACACTCAACATGATGTCCGCTCTAGATGCACAAAGGTAAAGCAAGGATCCAATCATGGAACGATATACCTTTTGATCCACCACTTTACCATTGGGATCTAAGTCAAGTTGGCACTTGGTGGGCATTGGAGTGGAGGCCGACTTGACGTCACTTAGCTTGAATCTCTTGAGCATGTCTTGAGTGTATTTGGATTGATTGATGAAGGTTCCTTCTCTTCTTTGCTTCACTTCGAACCCTAGAAAGAATTTCAACTCTCCCATGGAGGACATCTCGAACTTTGAGGTCATGAGAGCGGCAAATTCCTCATTGAAAGCTTTGTTAGGAGAACCAAAGATAATATCATCAACATATAATTGGCACACAAACAACTCCCCTTTGACCTTCTTAGTAAAAAGAGTGGGGTCGATTAGCCCAACTTCAAAACCACGGTCTTGTAACAACTCGGTAAGGTGGTCATACCACGCACGTGGGGCTTGTTTAAGGCCATAGAGTGCCTTATCGAGTTGATACACATGATCGGGAAAGTAGGGATCCTCAAACCCGGGGGGTTGCTTGATGTAAACCAATTCATTAATGGGACCATTAAGAAAAGCACTCTTCACATCCATTTGTTGTAACTTAAAGTTATGATGAGAAGCATATGCAATCAACATGCGAATGGATTCAAGACGAGCAACGAGAGCAAAGGTTTCACCGTAGTCGATACCCTCGACTTGGGAGTAGCCTTGTGCTACCAAACGAGCCTTGTTGCGAATGATAATCCCATGGGCATCTTGCTTGTTCTTGAATATCCACTTGGTTCCAATGACATTGTGGTTCCCCGTTGGCCTTGGCATCAATCTCCACACTTTGTTGCGCTCGAAGTTGTTGAGTTCTTCGTGCATGGCATTGAGCCAATCTGGATCTTCTAGCGCCTCATAGACCTTGTGGGGTTCCACACAAGAGACAAACGCGTGATGCTCACAATAATTTGCTAATTGTCTACGAGTGCTTACCCCCTTTTCTTAAGCTTCCAAGCACATTCATCATGAGATGATCCTTGGTGGAGAGCTTGGAAGCAACCTTGGCGGCACGACGCTCTAATTCCTCCTCGGTGGTGAGTTGAGGAGAGGTTACTTGATCATCTTGAGCGCCGTCATGAACTTGTTCTTGATCTTGAACTTGCTCGGGGGAGATAACTTGACCTTGGGCATCACTTGGTGTGTCAACACCGTCTTGAGTATGATCTTACCCTTGGTCTTGTTCATGAGGTTGAGGGCCTTCACTTTGTTCTTCGGAAGCATGTGGGCCTTGGGTTGGTGATGGCTCCACTTGAGTGGAGCATTGTCCTTCTCCTTCGGCCACAAGGGGTTCCTCAATGGGTAGTATGAAACCAACACCCATTCTTCTTATGACTTGAGGAGGAATTTCATCACCTACATCACAAGTGCCACTTTGCTCCACTTGGGAGCCGTTATTCTCATCAAACTCCATGTTACACGTCTCCTCAATAAGTCCCGTGGATTTATTGAGGACACGGTAAACATGAGAGTTTGTAGCATAACCAACAAATATGCCCTCATAAGCTCTAGCCTCAAATTTAGACAACCGAACACCTTTCTTGAGAATGAAACACTTACACCCGAATACCCGGAAGTACTTGAGGTTGGGCTTGTTACCGGTGAGTATCTCATATGGAGTATTGTTCAAGCCCTTGCGGAGGTAGAGCCGATTGGATGCATGACACGCGGTGTTGATGGCTTCGGCCCAAAAGTTGTACGGAGACTTGAACTCCGCCATCATGGTCCTTGCCACATCCATCAACGTCTGGTTCTTCCTCTCCGCAACACCGTTTTGTTGAGGGGTGTATGGTGCGGAATATTGATGCTTGATTCCCTCATCACTAAGAAATTCATCCAAGGTGTAGTTCTTGAACACGGTGCCATTGTCACTTCTTATTGTCAAGATCTTTGCATTGTGTTGACGTTGTGCTTCATTTGAAAAGTCAATGGGTCTCGCTCTTCCTCTTGAAGAAATACACCCACGTGTACCTTGAGTAGTCATCCACAATCACCAAGCAATACTTCCTACCTCCAAGACTATCAAAGGATGAGGGCCCAAAAAGATCCATGTGAAGGAGCTCCAAGGGCTTCTTTGAATAAATGATAGTCGTGGGAGGGTGAGCCTTCTCATGTAGCTTTCCTTTGATACAGGCACTGCAAGCACGATGTTTAACAAAACTAACATTCGTTAGTCCACGGACATGGTCCCCCTTGAGGAGACTTTGCAAAGATCTCATATTGACATGGGCTAAACGGCGATGCCAAAGCCATCCCACATCAACTTTAGCCATTAGACATGTTGCGGTCTTAGTGGGTCGCTCCGAAAAGTTAATCACATATAGACCGTTCTCGACATGCCCAACAAAAGCTACTTTAAGAGTCCTGCTCCACAAGAGGGCCACGATATCGATATCAAAGAAAGTGGCAAAGCCCATGATTGCAAGTTGACGAACGGAAAGTAAATTGTATGCAAGGGAATCAACAAGCATGACCTTCTCGATCGTGAGATCATGAGAGATGACCACCTTGCCAAGTCCCAATACCTTAGAGGATGAGGCGTCACCCCACTCGACATTGGTGGGCATAGATTGGACCTTGTGCACGTCCACCACCAAGTCCTTGCTTTCGGTCATATGATTTGTAGCTCCGCTATCGAGCAACCATGATCCACCATCGGAAGCAAACACCTACAAGAGATCAATGCTTGGTTTTAGGTACCCATTTTGTAATGGGTCCTTTGATGTTAGTAACAAGGGTCTTAGGAACCCAAATAGACCATTCAATGTACTCATGAAGAGAACTAACAAATTTGGCATAAACATGCCCATCACTAGCATGGCATAACACATAAGAAGGATTAAAATCGCCGGCTTTGTTGGGAGAGGTGACATTGCCCTTCTTGACATTGTTCTTCTTCTTCTTCTTGGGGGCACTCTCTCCCTCCCTCACAAAGGTTTGCATGAGGGGAGGAGGTCGTTTGGTCTTGTCATTCTTCTTCTTGTTCTTGGAGTCGGGCATGTACCCAACCCCTTCCTTGGCCACACCTCCCTTTTGGTTGATCAAGAGATCGTTGAGGTTCTTCTTGCCTTGTATGCAAGTCGCAAGACCTCTCTCAAGTTGCTCCTTCAACTTAGCATTTTCCTCAACAAGACGTATATGCTCACAACACGGGTTAGTAGCATTTGCATTATCAATTAAAACCATATGAGGAAAAGTTGCTTTCTCCTTAGTTAGCTTCACTTGGAGTTGATCATGAGACTCCTTGAGACTAGCGTGAATACCCTTCAAGGCCTTGTGGGCCTTGTCAAGTATATCAAACTCCTCTTTGAGTCTAGCAAGATCAACCTTGAGTTTGGCCTTCTCAGAATTTAGCACACGAGAAACAATGAGGGCATGATCATAATCTTTCTTTAACTTAGCAACGTTGTGTGACTCCTCAAGAGCCAAACGAAGACCACGCTCTTCCTCAAGAGCATTGGAAAGATCCGAAATCTTATCGACATAGTCACGACTATGCCCTTTCATCTTGGAGTTGGTGTCTTCATGAGCCTCGATCATGTCATTGGCCTCACCAAGTTGTTCCAAGAGGGCAACAAAGTGCTTCTTGGATTTTCCCTTGAGTTTGCCCATAAAGGCCTCAAACTCATTAGCCTCCACATTAGCTCCCTCAAGTTCATTAATGCTATCCGTTGGGGAAGGATGATTAATGATGGTAGTTTTGATGTTGGAGGTTACCTTGTTGGTGGCTTTAGCCATGAGGCACTTGGCGGTGATGCTCTCGTTGGGTGAGTCGAAGAGAGACACCCGTGACGTTGTTGCAATGGCAACGGAGGCCATGGCAACCAACTCATCATCTTCATCATCGTCATCATCCTCATTGTAGTCTTCTTGCACAACCAAAGCCTTGGGAGGAGTCTTCTTGGTGAAGTTGTTCTTGTTGGGGAACGACTTGGCCTTGTCCTTTCGGATGAGTTTGCCACCATTGTCTTCCCTCTTCTCATACGGGCATTCCGCAACGAAATGACTCACGTTGCCGCAATTGTAGCAAGTCCTTACACGTTGCTTGCCCCTTGTGCCACTCGAGTTGTTTTTGGTAAAGTTGGGCCTCGAGTTTTTCTTGCTCCAAAATTGCCTTTAAGCAAGTGCCATGTGTTCATGATATGCATACTTCGTATCTTTGGGGTTGCTCTCCTCTTCTTCCTCTTCTTCTTCTTCCATGGTGAGCTTGGCCTTCAATGCAAGGTTAGGCTTCTCTGCCCGTTGAGAACGGAGCACCGCATTGTCGGCGGTCTTGTCCAAAATGTTCATGGCCACAAACTCGTCCAACACTTCGCTTGAGGTCAAAGTGTGGAAGTCCGGTCTTTGACGAATGATGGAGGACATGGCCTTGTGGTAGGGCATCATTGCCTTGAGGAATTTGCACTTGATCCAATTGTCATCCGTGTTCTTGCTCCCGTGATCTCGTAGTGAGACCGCGAGTTTGGTTACTCTCCGATAAAGCTCACGAGGTTCTTCATCTTCCTTCATTGCAAACTCATCGGCCTCATCTTGTACCACTTCATAGTTGGAGCGTTGAATGCTTGCACTTCCCCGGTAGAGAGACACGACACAATGCCATGCATCTTTGGCCAAGGCGAAGGGACGAAGATGAGGTAGGTCTTCGGGTGGAATTGCATCTTGAATGATGAAGAGAGCATTCTCATTGAATTGATTGTCCGCGGCTTCTCGAGGAGTGAAGTTGCTTGGATCATGTGGATAGAAACCTTCTTCAATGATTCTCCAAAGGTTAGTGTTCACATGATTTAAATGACGTTTAAAGCGGTAAACCCAAGAATCAAAATCCTCATTTTTCATAATCTTAGGGGGAGGACCGGCATGATTCAAATGAGTGGAAGGAACCGGTCCACCATAAACAAGTGGTGGTTCCACATGGGCAAAGATGCCGGTGCCATTCTTGCCACTAGAAGAAGGAGCCTTTTCACTACTAGCTTCCCCCTTGTCGGGGATAGCATCCGTCACCTTGTTGGCGGGATCACCCACTTTCAACGGTGCAGTGGATAGTTTAAGCCCCTCAAGAAATTTAGTAAACATGCTTTCAACTTTGGTCGTCATGGAGGTTTTCAATGTCTCCAAGGCCACATTGAACTCCTCACGAGAGACCGAAGTTCCCCCATCTCCCGTAGGCAAGATCGGATTCACACCGGAGTGTTCCTCCACACCGTCTACGGTATCAACCATACTCTTTGGACGGTAAAGTCCTTAATAAAGAGACGAGGCTCTGATACCAATTGAAAGGATCGATATGGTTGACTAGAGGGGGGGTGAATAGGCAACTACCAATTTTCAGCTTTTCTTTACCAAATTAAACTTTGCATCAAAGTAGGTTGTCTAGATGTGCAACTAGGTGAGCAACCTATATGATGCAATAACAAAAAGAATACAAGCAAGCAAGGGAAGAAACACTAAAGAGCTTGCACAAGTAAAGGTAAGAGATAACCAGGAGTGGATTCGGTGAAGACAAGGACGTGTTACCGAAGTTCCTTCCTTTTGAGGGGAAGTACGTCTCCGTTGGAGCGGTGTGGAGGCACAATGCTCCCCAAGAATCTACTAGGGCCACCGTATTCTCCTCACGCCCTCACACAATGCGAGATGCCGTGATTCCACTATTGGTGCCCTTGAAGGCGGTGACCGAACCTTTACAAACAAGGTTGGGGCAATCTCCACAACTTAATCGGAGGCTCCCAACAAGACCACGAAGCTTCACCACAATGGAATATGGCTCTGAGGTGACCTCAACCGTCTAGGGTGCTCAAACACCCAAGAGTAACAAGATCCGCTAGGGATGAGTGGGGGAATCGAAAATCCCTTGGTGGAAGTGTAGATCAGGGCCTTCTCAACCACTCCCGAGCCAATCAACAAGTTTGATTGGATAGAGAGATGGATCGGGCGAAAATGGAGCTTGGAGTATTTAATGGAGCTTGAGCAATAAATGGATCTTGGGGGAGGAAGAGGTAGGTGAGAAGGAGGAAGGGGACTCCCTTTTATAGTGGGGGCAACAATCCTGTTGCCCCCACCAACCAGCCCCGCACAGGGCGGTACTACCGCTGAGAGGGGGCGGTACTACCGCCAGGACAACGGTACTGCCGCGCCAGCCAGCGGTACTGCCGCGCTGAGGAGACTAGTAGGGAACGGACCCAAATGCGGTACTTCCGCGGTGGTGGGGAGGTACTACCGCTCCTGGAACGGTACTACCGCCACTACAACCGTGACTAGTGCCACAAAACCCGACACGAGAAAAAGACCTGTCGAATCGAGGCGGTAGGAGCCAGACTGCCTAGCGGTACTACGGCAGTGGGGTCAAGGGCGGTAATACCGCTGTTGAGCGGTACTGCCGCTTGTGACCCTTCGAACGTTGTACCGCAGGCAGTGCGGTACTACCGCTGGGGTGCGAGAGAGAGAGAGAGAGAGAAGGAATCTCTCAAAGATGCCGAGGACAAGGCGGAGGTGCCAGGCCCCCAGCGGTACTACTGCTGTGGAGCCACGGGCGGTACTACCACTGCGGAGTGGTACTACCGCTCGGCGCCTCAGCGGTACTACCGCTGGGTGCGCGGTACTACTGCTTTGACCCATACAGGACAAGGAAGAGAGGAGAGATCTCTTCAATGGAAAGGAAATGCTCGGAGGGTGAGAAGCTGATGTGTACGTGATGATTCCACCCATGCAAAACCCCAGCGGACCCCCTCTTGATACTACGGTGCCCTCTACGCAACTAGTCCACCGAGAAAGAAACGAAAGAGCTACACCGTCTTGAAATACACTCCGAGGGGAAGAAGGCGTCTCGTGCCAGGGGAGAATCTATGAATTATTCAAAGCACAAGATTAGTCCGCAAACATGTTGTCATCAATCACCAAAAGTACCTTGAGAGAGATATGCTGTGACAACGGTGCCGAAGAGGCTAGCAATGATGAAAGGGTGAGAGTGCGTATAACCCATGGACTCAACATTAGTCATAAAGAACTCACATACTTATTGCAAAAGTCTATTAGCTATCGAAACAAAGTACTATGCGCATGCTCCTAGGGGGATAGATTGGTAGGAAAAGACCATCGATCGTCCCCGACCGCCACTCATAAGGAAGGCAATCAATAAATAAATCATGCTCCGACTTCATCACATAACGGTTCACCATACGTGCATGCTACGGGAATCACAAACTTCAACACAAGTATTTATACAATCCACAACTACCCACTAGCATGACTCTAATATCACCATCTTTATATCGCAAAACTATTGCAAGGAATCAAACATATCATATTCAGTGATCTACAAGTTTTATGTAGGATATTATGACTAACCATGTGAATGACCAGTTCCTGTCATCTCTCTAAATAGATATAAGTGAAGCAAGAGATTTTAATTATTTCTACAAAAGATATGCCCATGCTCTAACAAAAATAAGTAAAGCAAAAGAGCATTCTACAAATGGCGGTTTTCTATGTGAAGAGAAACAGGCAATCCAAACTTCAAATGATATAAGTGAAGCACATGAAGCATTCTATAAAGCCATACTCAAAAGATATAAGTGAAGTGCAATGAGCATTCTATAAATCAACCAAGGACTATCTCATACCAGCATGGTGCATCAAAGAAAAGTGAAAACTAAATGCAAAAGACGCTCCAAGATTTACGCATATCATGTAACGAATAAAAATATAGCTCCAAGTAAAATTACCGATGATTGTTAGAAGAAAGAGGGGATGCCTTCCGGGGCATCCCCAAGCTTGGTTGCTTGGGAGTCCTTGAATACTTCCTTGGGGTGCCTCGGGCATCCCAAATATTAGGCTCTTGCCACTCCTTATTCCTTCATCCATCATGATCTCTCCCAAAACTTGAAAACTTCAATCACACAAAAACTTTAACAAAAAGTTCGGTAAGATTCGTTAGTATAATAAAGCAAATCACTACTCTAAATACTGTTGCAAACCAATTCATATTTTGTTTTTGAATTGTAGCTACTGTAATACAACTTTTTAATGGCTTAATCCACTGATAGAAATCGATAGTTTCATCAAAACAGGCAAACTATGCATCAAAAACAGAATCTGTCTTAAACAGGACAGTCTGTAGTAATCTGAACATTCACCATACTTATGATGCTTCAAAAATTCTGAAAAAATTAGGAGACATAAACAATTTGTATAAAAAGACAGTGCAAAAAATTTAAGAACCGTTTGACATTCTAGTAAAAAATGTAAAATCGCGCACTACAACTAAAGTTTCTGTTCTGCACCGCACAAACCAACAAGCAATGTAAACATCCTAAGGCAAATCTTGGCACATTATTTTTATAATACAATGGAATTGTACAAGGGCATAATTATTTTGTTGAAAAGTTTCTGTAGTCAAGGGTTCCCAAAGTTTTCGTGACCATGAACAAAGTTCAAGGAGCTCCCCCACTTCAACAATGCTTGTCTCTCTCACTTTCACTTTCCTTTTTGAAAAGTTTTTGGTTCCCCTCTTTATTTTTTTGTTTTTAAACTATATAAAAGAACTCAACAGAAATAAATGACTCTCTAAAACTTTCGGGTTGTCTCCCTGGCAGCGCTTTCTTTAAATCCATTAAGCTAGGCATAAGGTGCTTAAGTAATGAATCCACCCGGATCCCAAGGTATATCAAAGCCAATTTTAATTAACAATGATTTTTTATTTAGTAGTGAGCACAAAGCAACATATATCATGTAATGAAGAAGTCTAACTCTCTTCCTATGCATCGGCGTAAAAGAACAATTCATGCACACATAGTAAAGGCCAATGCATAGTATAAACAGTTTCTTGCAATTTTATCGTGTTGGAAACATAGAGAGGTGGATATGTAGTTCCTCTCTCATAATAATTGCAAGTAGGAGCAGCAAGCACATGCATATTATATCTATCAAAATCATCGTGTGTAGTAGTGAAACGCAACCCATCAATATAATCCTTAGTAAGGGCAAACTTCTCCGATATAGTGTAGTTGGGAGAATTCAAATAGATAATAGGACTATCATGCGTGGGTGCAATAGCAACAATTTCATGTTTAACATAAGGAACTATAGCAAGTTGATCTCCATAAGCATAATTCATATTGGCATCTTGGCCACAAGCATAGCAAGCGTCATCAAAAAGGGATATTTCAAAAGAATCAACGGGATCATAACAATCATCATAGCAATCATCCTTCGGTAAGTTTGAAGGGACATTAAATAATGTATGAGTTGGAGAGTTACTCTCATTAGAAGGTGGGCACGGGTAGCTAATCCGCTCTTCCTCCTTTGGTTCTTCGCTCTCCTCATCATCTTTTTCATCCAGTGAGCTCACAATGTCATTAATTTCTTCTTCCATAGACTCCTGCAAAATATTAGTCTCTTCTTGACAGCGGAGATTCTCTCAATAAAATCATCAATATCAAAATTGAATTCATAATTATCATAGCAATATTTAAGGATAGCTAAATTTTCAGGTCTATAAACTGAATCATCAAAATCTTCAAACTCTTTAAACAAAGATTCAACTTCACATGCACCCTTAAAAGCAACAAATTCTTCTATTCGTTCCAATTCATAGTAATCATATATACCTCTAGCATAAGAAGCCAAGGTTTCATTATCATTAAATTTGCATGAAAAGGGAAGGTGTGGAGCCTTCATCCTAGAGCAACAAGTATAATCATATCTCAAGTATAGTTGCCTAGAATACCAATACAACATATAAATTTGATCCCATAATAGTTTCCCTTTTCGAGTCAAGTGATAATCCCTAAAGTATTCACGTTGATCCAACGTGTCTCCCATTACAAAATTGAATGGGGTTTTCTCAGGATTATCAAAGTAGTACATAATATCTTTCACATAATGAGCATCGAGGGTTTTAGGAGGTTCCCCATCTCCATGAGTAGCAAGTAAACCTATTTTTTTGGTATTTTGTGTTCCATATCCATAACTAAATATAGAGAACAACTTAGAACAACAAATAAAAATTACTTAGTGATAAAGCAAACAATCACACACGAGAATATTCACCCCACGCTATGACTCCCCGGCAACGGTGCCATAAAAAGGTCTTGATAACCCACAAGTATAGGGGATCAATTGTATCCTCTTTCGATAAGTAAGAGTGTCGAACCCAACGAGGAGCTAAAGGTAGAACAAATATTCCCTCAAGTTCTATCAACCACCGATACAACTCTACGCACGCTTAACATTCGCTTTCCTAGAACAAGTATGAAACTAGAAGTACTTTGTAGGTGTTGTTGGATAGGTTTGCAAGATAATAAAGAGCGCGTAAATAAAAAGTAGGGGCTGTTTAGATAAAGACACAACTAAGTTAGTTTTAGTAGAGAGCTTTTTGTCACACAATAAAGTTATTTGTCCCTAAGAAATCAATAATTAGACCGGTAATCATTATTGCAATTTTATTTGAGGGAGAGGCATACGCTAACGTACTTTCTCTTCTTGGATCATATGCACTTATGATTGGAACTCTAGCAAGCATCCGCAACTACTAAAGATCATTAAGGTAAAACCCAACCATAGCATTAAAGTATAAAGTCCTCTTTATCCCATACGCAAACAACCTACTTACTCGGGTCTGTGCTTCTGTAACTCACGCCACCCACCATAAGCAAATCATGAACATATTGCAAACCCTACAACGGGGATCCCTCATGCTTGCGCGACACGGAGAGCACCATAGGACAACACCAATAATAAAACATGCAACTCAAACCAATCACGGTCATCAATTAACCCACAGGACAAAACGGATCTACTCAAACATCATAGGATAGCCATACATCATTGGGAAATAATATATAGTGTTGAGCACCATGTTTAAGTAGAGGTTACAGCGGGTAAAAGAGGGGTTACATCGCTGCATACAGGGGGGGAGAGTTGGTGATGACGGCGGTGAAGTTGTTGGTGTAGATTGCGGTGATGATGATGGCCCCGGCGGCGTTCCGGCGCCACCGGAAGAGAGGGGGAGAGAGCCCCCCTCCTTCTTCTTCTTCCTTGGTCTTCTCCCTAGATGGGAGAAGGGTTTCCCCTCTGGTCCATGGTCTCCATGGCATGGGAGGGGTGAGAGCCCCTTTGAGATTGGATCTGTCTCTCTCTGTCTCTGCGTTCCAGATTCTGCCCTTTCACCGCTTATTAAATTCCCGAAGATCCATAACTTCGATTGGGCCGAAATTTTGACACAATCTCTATCGGATATTAGCTTTCTTGCGGTGAAAGAAGGGCACCAACCGCCTTACGGGGTGGCCACGAGGGCCCAGGGCGCGCCTGACCCCCCTGGGGCGCCCCCTACCTCGTGGCCCCCTCGGGCATCGTCTCACGTTGATTCTTCTTGCCAGAAATCACATATATTCCAAAAAAATCTCCGTCAGTTTTTATCCCATTTGGACTCCGTTTGGTATGGATTTTGTGCGGAACAAAAAATATGCAACAAACAGGAACTGGCACTGGGCACTGGATCAATATGTTAGTCCCAAAAATAGTATAAAAAGTTGCCAAAAGTATATAAAAGTTGTAGAATATTGGCATGGAACAATCAAAAATTATAGATACGATGGAGACGTATCAGGGTGTCGCTGTCAGAACTGGCAGATCTCGGGTAGGGGGTCCCAAACTGTGTATCTGAGGATCAATGGTAACAGGGGGAAACAAGGACACGATGTTTACCCAGGTTTGGGCCCTCTTAATGGAGGTAATACCCTACTTCCTGCTAGTTTGATCTTGATGAATATGAGGATTACAAGAGTTGATCTACCACAAGATCGATGTGGCTAAACCCTCGAAGCCTAGACTATGGTAATTGTCATTCTGCCTCTACGGACCAAATCCTCCGGTTTATATATGCACCGGAGGGGCCTAGGGTTGTACGTAATCATCTTGCAGAGGAAGGAAACCATACACCCGAACTTTAAACTTGCCATTCTACACATATAGGAGTCTATAAGGGCATATTTATTCCTAAGTGGTTTTGGTGGTTGATGACAACGCATTTGCGGACTAATCGTGTGCATTGAGAATTTTAGATATCTCATGATTTAGGCACAAGAAGATTCGTTGCCCCTCGGAGTCTAGTGAAGAAGGAGGTTTCCCTACGTTCCTTGTCAGTGGATTTGAGTCGTAGGAAAGCCGTACTATTAAGAGGGGGTCCACTTTGGAAAGGTTTGGGTGGAATCATCACGTACACGTCTGTTCCTTTTGCACCACCTTTCCTTTGCACCTTTGGAGCAACCACCGTTTATCCGTGTCTCTGCAAAATGAAGGACTCCTAGTAATTGTTGTGCTGTAGCATGCGGTAGTACTACTCATTCGAGCAGTAGTACCGCAGAGGCCATTGGTAGTACCGACCAGGGCCGTGGTAGTACCGCAAGCCCTTGCGGTAGTACCGCTCCCCGGGCGCAGTAGTATCGTCGCCTCGGGCCGGGCACATCAGCATGAGCGGAAGTAGGGGCAGATGTAATTTTTTACATCCGCGCCCTAAGCGGTAGTACCGCTCCCTGTATGTGGTAGTACCGTGTCAGAGTTTTGCACAGATCGATACTCAGCGGAAGTAGCCACGGATGTATTTTTATTCGTCCATGCCTTCCCAGCCCAGACAACCCCTGCCTTGCGGTAGTACCGCAAGGGCGAGCGGTAGTACTGCTCTGGCGATTCTACCGCTCTTTGCTTCAACGCAACGGGGATGGTCTAGCTCCTGCCACGCAAGCGGTAGTACCATAGAGCCCCGCGGTAGTACCGTAGGCCCTTGCGGTACTACCACATGTCTGGTGCGGTAGTACCGCATGTCGCACGTTGAGTAAGTGGGTAACAGTTGGATTTGTCCTATCACTATATAAGGGGAGTCTTCTTCTCCAAGTTGACTACCTCTTCCATCCCCAAGCTCCATTGTTGCTCTTAGCTCCATTTTCGCTCGATCTCTCTCCCTAGCCAATCAAACTTGTTGATTCTATAGGGATTGGTTGAGAAGGCCTCGGTCTACACTTGCACCAAGAGAAATTTGATTCCCCCACTATTCCCTTGCGAATCTTGTTACTCTTGGGTCTTTGAGCACCCTAGATGGTTGAGGTCACCGCGGAGCCATAGTCCATTGTGGTAAAGCTTCATGGTGTCGTTGGGAGCCTCCAAAAGTTGTGGAGATTTCCCCAACCTTGTTTTTAAAGGTTCGGTCGCTGCCTCCAAGGGTACCAATAGTGGAATCACGACATCTCGCATTGTGTGAGGGCGTGAGGAGAATATGGTGGCCCTAGTGGCTTCTTGGGGAGCATTGTGCCTCCACACCGCTCCAACGGAGACGTACTTCCCCTCAAAGGGAAGGAACTTTGATAACACATCCTTGTCTCCATCGACTCCACTTTTGGTTATCTCTCACCTTTACTTGTGCAAGCTTCTTTTGTGTTCTATCCCTAGCTTGCTTGTGTGCTTATTGTTGTTGCATCATATAGGTTGCTCACCTAGTTTCATATCTAGACAACCTACTTTGATGCAAAGTTTAATTTGGTAAACAAAAGCTAAAAATTGTTAGTTGCCTATTCACCCCCCTCTAGTCGACTATCGATCCTTTCAATTGGTATCAGAGCCTCGTATATTTATTAAGGACTTTTCCATCCGAAGAGTATGGTTGACACCGTAGACGGTGAGGAGGAGCACACCGGTGTAATTCCGTCCTCGTCTACGACCGCTGGGGGAACCTTGGTCTCATGTGAGGAGTTCAATGTGGCCTTGGACACATTGAAAACCTCCATGATGGCCGAGGTCAAAGGCATGCTTAAGAACTTTCTTGATGGTCTTAAATTATCCACCACACCATTGGAAGTGGTCGATCCCACTAACAAGGTGACGGATGCTAACTCCGACAAGGGGGAGCTACTAGTGATAAAGTTCATTTGTCTAGTGGTAAAAGTGGAAACGGCATCTTTGCCCATGTTGAACCACCTCTTACTTACGAAGGACCGGTTCCATCCACTCATTTGAATCATGTTGGCCCTCCTACTAAGCTTGTGAAAAATGAGGATTTTGCCTCTTGGGTCTATCGCTTTAAACGTCTTTTAAATCATAGTTCTACTAACCTTTGGAGAATTATTGAGCAAGGTTTCTATCCACATGACCCAAGCAACTTCACGCCTAGAGAAGCAGTGGATCATCAATTAAATGAGTCGCTGTTTGCATTCTCCAAGAGGCCATCCCTCCCAAAGATATTGCACATCTCCGCCCGTTCACTGTGGCCAAGGAAGCATGGAAACACGTTGTTTCACTTTACAAGGGAAGTGAAAGCATTCAATGCTCCAACTATGAAGTGGTGCAAGATGAAGCCGACGAGTTTGCAATGAATGAAGATGAAGAACCTCGCGAGCTTTACCGTAGATTAACCACTCTCGCGGTCTCACTCCGAGATCATGGGAGCAAGGATACAGATGACAATTGGATCAAGCGCAAGTTTCTCAAGGCCATGATGCCTTACCATAAGGCCATGTCCTCCATCATCCGTCAAAGGCCGGGCTTCCACACCTTGTCCTCAAGTGAAGTGGTTGATGGGTTTGTGTCAATGCGGATCTTGGACAAGACTGCCGACAATGTGGTGTTGCATTCTCAATGCACCAAGAAGCCAAACCTTGCATTGAAGGCCAAGGCTAGTGTGGAATAAGAGGGAGAAGAGGAAGAAGAGGAGAGTAACCCTGAAGATACAAAATATGCTTATCATGAGCACATGGCTCTCGCTTCAAGGCAATTTTGGAGCAAGAAGAACTCAAGGCCAAACTTCAACAAGAACAACTCAAGTGGCACCAAGGGCAAGCAATGACATGCTATAATTGTGGCAATGTGAGCCACTTTGTTGCGGAGTGCCCATATGAGAAGAGGGAAGACAATGGTGGAAATCTTATTTGAAAAGACAATGCCAAGTCCTTCCCCAACAAGAACAACTTCACCAAGAAAACTCCTCCCAAGGGGTCGTGGCACAAGAAGAGTACAATGATGATGATGATGATGAATATGGTGAGACGGTTGCCATGGCCTCCGTTGCCATTTCAACAACTCCTCGGGTGTCCCTCTTCGACTCACCCAACGAGAACATCACCGCCAAGTGCCTCATGGCCAAAGCCACCAACAAGGTAACCCCCAACATCAAAACCTCCATCACCACTAATCCCTCTTTGACGGATTGCATTGATGAAAGTGAGGGGTCCAATGAGGAAGAAAATGAATTTGAGTCTTTTATGAGTAAGCTTAAAGGTAAATGCAAGGAGCACTTTGTTGCTCTCTTGGAACAACTTGGTGAAGCCAATGACATGATCGAGGCTCACGAAGACACCATCTCTAAGATGGAGGGACATAGTCATGACTATGCTGATGAGATATCAGATCTCTCTAATGCTCTTCTCTTGAAGAAGAGCATGGTCATCGTTTGGCTCTTGAGGAGTCACACGACGATGATCATGCTAAATTAAAGAAAGATCTTGCTCTTGTTGTATCTCATGTGCTCAATTCCGAGAAGGCCAAACTTGGGGTTGATCTTGCTAGACTCAACGAGGAGGTTGATATACTCGACAAGGCTCACAAAGCCTTGAAGGGTGATCGTGCTATCCTCAAATAGTCTCATGATCAACTCCAAGTGAAGCTAACTAAGGAAAAGTCCACTTTTCCTCATATGGTCTTAATTTATAATGCAAATGCTACTAACCCATGTTGTGGGCATGTGCATCTTGTGGAGGCGAATGCTAAGTTGAAGGATCAACTTGAGAAAGGCCTTGTGTCTTGCATACAAGGTGAGAAGAACCTCAATGACCTTTTAAGCAATCAAAAGGAAGTTGTGGCCAAGGAGGGAATTAGGTTCGCACCCAAGTCAAAGAACAAGAAGAAGAACGACCTCCTCCTCTCAAGCAAACTTTTGTGAAGGAGGGAGAGGGTGCTTCCAAGGAGAATAAGAACAATGTGAAGGGTGGTGGTGTCAAGAAGGGCAATGCCACCCCTTCCAACAAAGCCGACGACTTTAACCCTTCTTATGTGTTGTACCGTCCTAGTGATTTGCATGTTTATGCTAAATTTGTTGATTCTCCTTATGAGTACATTGAATGGTCTATTTGGGTTCCTCAGACCCTTGTTACTAAGATCAAAGGACCCATTACAAAATGGGTACCAAAAACCAAGCATTGATCTCTTGTAGGTGTTTGCTTCTGGTGGGGGATCATGGTTGCTCGATAGTGGAGCCACTAATCATATAACCAGAAGCAAGGACTTGGTGGTGGACGTGCACAAGATTACATCTATGCCCACCAATGTCGAGTGGGGTGATGCCTCATCTTCTAAGGTATTGGGACTTGGAAAGGTTGTCATTTCTGATGATCTCACGATCAAGAAAGTCATGCTTGTTGAGTCCCTTGCATACAATTTACTTTCCGTTCGTCAATTTGCACTCATGGGCTTTGCCACTTTCTTTGATATTGATACCATGGCGCTCTTGTGGAGCAAGACTCTTAAAGTAGCCTTTGTTGGTCATGTCGAGAATGGTCTCTATGTGATTAACTTTTCGGAGCGACCCACTAAGACCGCGACATGCCTAATGGCTAAAGTTGACGTGGGATGGCTTTGGCATCGCCGTTTAGCCCATGTCAATATGAGATCTTTGCAAAGTCTTCTCAAGGGGGACCATGTCCGTGGACTAACAAATGTTAGTTTTGCAAAAGATCGTGCTTGTAGTGCTTGTATTGAAGCAAAGCTACATGAGAAGGCTCCCCCTCCCACGACTATCATCTACTCAAATAGGCCCTTGGAGCTCCTTCACTTGGATCTCTTTGGACCTCCATCCTTTGATAGTCTTGGGGGTAGAAAGTATTGCTTGGTGATTGTGGATGATTATTCAAGATACACTTGGGTTTACTTCTTCAAGAGGAAGAGTGAGACCCAACAAACTATCATTGACTTTGCAAATGAAGCTCAACACCAACATAATGCAAAGATCTTGATGATAAGAAGTGACAACGGCACTGAGTTCAAGAACTACACCTTGGATGAGTTTCTTAGTGATGAGGGGATCAAGCATCAATATTCCGCACCTTACACCCCTAAAAAAACGGTGTAGCGGAGAGGAAGAACCGGATGTTGATGGGTGCGGCAAGGACCATGATGGCGGAGTTCAACTCTCCATACAACTTTTGGGCCGAAGCCATCAACACCGCATGTCATGCATCCAATTGGCTCTATCTCCACAAAGTCTTGAACAAAACTCCATATGAGACACTCACCGGTAATGTCGGTGTCAAAACCGGCGGATCTCGGGTAGGGGGTCCCGAACTGTGCGTCTAAGGCAGATGGTAACGGGAGGCAGGGGACACGATGTTTTACCCAGGTTTGGGCCCTCTTGATGGAGGTAAAACCCTACGTCATGCTTGATTTATTCTTGATGATACGAGTATTACAAGAGTTGATCTACCACAAGATCGGAGAGGCTAAACCCTAGAAGCTAGCCTATGGTATGATTGTATGTTGTCCTACGGACTAAAACCCTCCGGTTTATATAGACACCGGAGGGGCTAGGATTACACAAGGTCGGTTACAAAGGAGGAGATATCCATATCCGTACTTCCTAGCTTGCCTTCCACGCCAAGTAGAGTCCTATCCGGACACAGGACGAAGTCTTCAATCTTGTATCTTCATAGTCCAACAGTCCGGCCAAAGGATATAGTCCGGCTGTCCGGAGACCCCCTAATCCAGGACTCCCTCAGTAGCCCCTGAACCAGGCTTCAATGACGATGAGTCCGGCGCGCAGTGTTGTCTTCGGCATTGCAAGGCGGGTTCCTCCTCCGGATACACCACAGAAGAGTTTGAATAAAAGGATAGTGTCCGATCCTGCAAAATAAGCTCCACATACCACCGTAGAGAGAATAATATTTCCACAAATCTAATCTGCTAACACGTTTTTGCAACATGACATCATGCCATGGCTCGGTGATTATTCGAACTGTTTTTCTTTAACTAGCCCCGCACATAACGCGAGGGAGTTTCTTGACACATCTTGTCAAAGCAGAGATCGTGTCCACCTTATTACAGGATTCTCATCAATACGGGCGTGGGTAACCCAACCTCACCTAGGACTCCTAGATTTTAGGCAAGTCCCAAACGGCCACAAGGAGGACGCTTGATATTCACCCTCTTTATAAAGGGACAAGGCTTTTACCTTTTTCCTCCCGTGCTCAATCAAATCATTCCCCCGCCTCGAGTTCTAACACCCAAAGCCCAGGTCAGGTGCTTCGGTCCTTCAATCATGTCCGGATCCAGCCTCCAGGGCCGGTGGATGCCCTCCTCCATCATGGAAGAGGATATCAAGAAGTTGAGGGAGGCAAGATACCTGACCGCCGAAGTTTCGCATTGGCTGCCTGCCCGAGGGCAGGTCGTCCCTACTCCTGAACCCAATGAAGACGTTGTGTTCATCTCCCACTTCCTCCGAGGACTAGGCCTCACTCTGGATCCCTTCATTAGGGGTTTGATGTTCTATTACGGGCTTGATTTCCACGATCTAGCCCTGGATTCCTTTCTCCACATCTCGGCATTTATTGTCGTATGTGAGGCCTTCCTCCGCATTACCCCTCACTTCGGCCTGTGGCTAAAGACCTTTGATGTGAAGCCGAAGACGGTCGAGGGGCAGCATGCAGCATGCGGAGGTGCATTAATAAGCAAGATCGCTGGAGCTCCATGGCCAAGGGGTTCCTTTCCAGAGGTGTCCGGATTATTGCAACAAGAGTGGTTCTACGTCACCGCTCCTAGAAGTGCCAAGTGGGTAGCTTCCTCCGCCTTTCGCTCGGGCCCTCCACCACAACTGATGTCATGGATCAGCAGGGGGCTGAGCTGGGGTCCAGCCAAGGATGTGCCCATACTGCAGAGCCGCATCTGAGATCTCTTCGAGGGAGATTTTAGTTTGGTTATGGTAGTGCAAGTCATGTTGGTTCGTCGAGTCCAGCCTTGCAAACGCCGGCCCCTCCGTATGTGGGAATTCAACCCGGAAGGACCGCGCACTGTCCAGAACTTCCTCAGCCTGACACACGAGGAGTTGTACAAATTGTTCTTCAGACCCCAAGAAGAGTGTCCGGACACTACCGAGGATGTGGGCCTAAGCAGCAACCGCACCGCGGCCCAAGTAAGTAATCCCACGGCCGAACACACCATATTTTTATTTATTATGACATCATTTTAAAGAATCGCTCTTTGACCAGGACTGGATAGCAAAGGCGAATATGATCCGGTGTTTGGCCCCCCTTCCTAAAGGCTTGGGCAATCCGATGCTGGAAAAGATGCTCGAGCCAGCACCCTGCCCGGTGCCCTCAAAGGAAGATGAACGAGGGAATAAAGAGGGCGAAAGCAGGCCTCCACCGCTACCTATTCCAACCGAGGGAATGAGCGCCTCCGTGAGGGAGGATAACTAAGGGGAAGAATCTGACGTTCCCTCGCCCCGGGGGAGGAAGAGGACTACCTCTGAAGATCCGGAAACCAAAGTTTCCAAACAGGAGAAGAAAACTTCACTGGAGGGTCCTGCCTTGGAGGGTTCTCTTGCCGCACAAATTCCGCACGGGGATCAGCCCTCTAACGAGCTGTAAGTAATCAAAAAGGACTTAGTAGTGAAGATATACTACCTTACCTTTGAGGAAAATGACCGAAGCATTTATCTTGCAGTTCGGATCTCAGCCCTTCTCAGCAGAGCTCGTCTTAAGGGGATCTTCTTCCGGAGATGATGGAGAGCAAAACGCCTCCCCTGGATTCCCCAGCTCAAGAAGCGGGCGACCTTGAAGTGTCGTCGCGGAGGGTCACTCCGGATCCGGTGAGGCCAGAAGATAATCCTATGGTCGCCCGAAGTCCCCAGTATCCGGCACCGTCTGGTATGCGGTCAGACGCACTAAGGGATCTGCTAGAGCGAGCCACTATCTCAGAAGAGCACCATACATTGATGGGTACGGTGATTGAAAGGATTTCATCCACCGAAAGCGGGTTGCATGAAGCCTTTATGAGTCTACTGACGGGCTTTGAGGTACGTGAAATGATATACATTTGTGGTAGTACTGCACATTTTTAGGTGTGCCCTGTGTAGATAGTAGCCCCTGAGACTCTGGTTGTCGTCGAGAACGGCAGTGAACAGAGGATCATAGTCCCAGGTAATAACCAGACCGCCTTTATGTGCAGGTGCGTGAAGCTCTGGTGGCTCCCCGGACTGATGGGGTTGCCGAACTAAAGCGGCGACTGGATGCGGCGGATGCCGACATCGAGCTTGTTAACAAGCGGCTTGATGAGGCACATGGTAGGTGATGTTTATAGTGAATGTCACATAGTAAGAGCAGCGTGATGCCAGTATCTTTGATATGTTGTGACTGCAGATGGAGCTTCCACCGTGGAGGCCCTACGGGCGGAGCTTGCCCGAGCCAAGGAGCAAGCAAGGAGTAGTAATGCGGCCGCTTTGAAGGCCGCCGAAGAGTTGAGAGCCGAGAAGGCCGTGCATAGCGAGAGCAAAGAGAAAATTGCCAAAATGGCTGTGAAGTTAAAAGACACTGCCGACCACTGCTAGTTTCTTGAAGAAGAAAACTAGGGGAAGGCTACAAACCTCGAAAAGGCCATAATGGCGACCAAAGACACCCGCTCTGCAATGAGAGCAAAGAAGGAGGAACTCCGTGAAGCTGGGGACATTGTGGCTGGGAAGCCCTTTATGCTGCGGAGGAAGTTCGGCGATCCCCGGTATGCCCCTCTAGATCGGCTGTGGAGTTCGGCCGACGCATATCTGGACTTGGCGGCGAGCGTCGTCGATGCGGCCAAATACTTCCGAGATCAAACAGACCGTGAAGTGGACAAGCTGTTCTGGTCGCAATTTAACGTTCCAGAGCGTCCGCTTCCATTGTCTGATTAGCTTGCCGAATGGGCCAAACTCAATAGATTGTCCGGACTCGCCATGAGGTCTGTCGTGTATCCTCTGTGGCCGGAAAGGACAAAGCCGAACAACTATTTTAGCTTGGTGCAGCAGTTCCTTGGTGCGGTGCCACGCATTAATGCGATGAAGAGGTCGGCGTGCATAGAAGGCTTGCGGATGACCCTTGCTCGTGTCAAAACATACTGGGCGGAGATGGATGCCACCATTGTCGCGGCGCAGGGTTCGGCCATAGGCCGAGTGGCTGTCGAGCACTATTTTGAAGAAGTTCTTGAGGGCGCTCGTTCGATAGAGGCCCATTGCTCGAAGAATGTTATGTTTGAGTGACATGTATTCCCATTTTAAAGACAACGTTTTATTGAATTTATCAAGGCTGTATTTATACTTTTGCCCAAAAGTATTGTGATGCCTCCTGTGCAGCTGTTTATGTATACATGTATATAACCTGAAAGATTGCAGTCGTCGGCTTCAGCCCACACGCATATAATGCGGGGGTGTTCGCAGAAGATGCGTATTCTCACTTAATCCAACATCTTGGTCCTATTAAGGAGGTGATAGCGCAACGAACTAGGCAACCGGACTATAATGCTTTAACACTTTCACTTAGCCAGAGGAGTTTGACAGTGGGGCTACTATATAGCCCGTGGTGGCTCCGCACTCATCCGGATTCGTGGTGCGTACATGCCTGGCCGGGAAACGACCCTTCATTAATGCGGAGGAATCCCGAAGATTCCAATAGGTCATCGAGTGGTTGACCAGTCTCACGCTATATCATGACAGTCAGTTTTCGGCTTTCTCTAATGAGGTGCTTGTCCGGATGAACCAGGGCACAATCGCAGTAGTTCTCCTGGTGCCGCCTTAGCCGATAGAGCGGAACGTAAGGCAGCAAAACACAGGAGCCGGGCAAACCCAACATTTGACCAAAGACATGATTCGGAGCTGATGCATATAATGCCGAACTCGCGACGCCGAACACTCCCTAAGGTATTCGGTCTTTATGGTGTAAACCGGGTCTAGACAGTACCGTTTGTAATAAGCCCCTGGTGTCCAGGTACGTGCATCATTATGGCGTGGCCACATGCCAATACGTCAGCATCCTTCTCGATTGTACTGAGAATCCGAGGGATGTAAATCAACAAGAGACAGTAAAAAAGGTTTATGCAGGGTCTTAATCTACAAAGAATCCTTGGAACGGGTCCCTGCTGCACGTCTGCGCCTGTGTCTCCGTTGTGCCGTATCCTGGGCAGGTGTAGCACGATGCTCATCTGTAAAAGAGAGGAACTTAATTGAAAAGTTGCTGAGCAAAAGTTAAGTTATACTAAATAAACAACATATAGTTCAAAATGAGTAAAGGTGAGCCTTATTGCCACTTGTGCGCACGTGTTGAGCCCCTTGTATTGTAATAGGGGTATAGCCATCAAACCTGTATCAATTATATATAGCTGTACCGGACTCGTCCAACCGTGAGTCTTAACAACCTGTCAGATACTTTAGTTGGTCAGGCCGTTTACTGTGCGGCTGCCAAGGCAGCCGCACTGTATTCAGCGCGCAAGGAGCGCTCAATATTTCCATTTACTTTGATGATGCCGTGTGGACCGGGCATCTTAAGCGTGAGGGAAGCGTAATGCGGTATTGCGTTAAAGCGAGCGAAAGATTCGCGTCCGAGCAGTGCTTGATAGCCACTTTGGAACGGAGCGATGTGGAAGGTTAAATTTTCGCTGCGGAAGTTATCGGGGAAGCCGAATATAACCTCTAGTAGCAGGGAGCCCCTGCAATGGGCCTCTGGGCCTGGCGTTACTCCTTTAAAGGTAGCATTGTTGCGGCAAATTTTTGTTGAGTCTATCCCCATTTTGCGGTCTGTGTCCTGATATATCAGATTTAAACTGCTGCCGCCATCCATCATGACTCGTGTGAAGTGGTATCCGTCAATTATTGGATCTAATACCAAGGCAGCCCATCCTGCACGCCGGATACTTGCCGAGTAATCCCGATGGTCGAAGGTGATCGGTTGGGACGACCAGTGGCGGAGCTCTGTGGTGATAGGCCCTCGGGCATGTCTTTCTAGGGGTGCCGCTTTGTTTTTCCCCTTTAACACGTGTAACACGTTGACTGTTTTGACTTCTGGTGGGAATTTCTTCTGTTCCCCTATGCTTTGCTTGTGAGGCTCATCCTCGTCTTCGCTTGGTGTATCCTGCCCCTTGTGCTCGGCGTTGAGCTTGCCGGACTATTTGAAGACCCAACATTCTCTATGGGTATGATTTGCAGGTTTATCAGGGGTGCTATGGATCTGACATATTTGGTCCGGAATTTTGTTTAGGCTGGACATTTCGTCTTTGTTGCCTTTGGAGGGCGGCTTCTGCTGACCTGGTCGAGAGCTTCTAAATCCGGCATTTACCGTCGTGCTCTTCGGGTTGTCTTCTTTATTCCGGCGCTTGTTCTTGCTGCGTCGTGATTTCTCATTTCCATCCCTGACTTCGGATGTACTTGGGTCGCTGGTGCTGCATCGGGCTAACCAGCTATCCTGGCCCACGCAAAAACGGGTCATGAGGCTTGTTAATGCTGCCATTGTTCTCGGCTTTTCTTGACCGAGGTGTCTGGCAAGCCATTCGTCTCGAACGCTATGCTTGAAAGCTGCTAAGGCTTCGGCGTCTAGACAGTCGACTATTTGGTTCTTTTAAGTGAGGAACCTGTTCCAAAGTTGTCGGGCTGACTCACCGGGTTGTTGAGTTATATGACTTAAATCGTCTGCATCCGGTGGTCGGACATATGTCCCTTGAAAATTTGCCTGAAAGGCGTCTTCGAGCTCTTCCCAGCTTCTGATGGAGTTTTCGGGGAGGCTTTTAAGCTAGTGCCGAGCTGGCCCTTTGAGCTTGAGGGGTAAGTACTTGATGGCGTGGAGATCATCTCCTCGAGCCATATGGATATGGAGGATGTAGTCCTCAATCCAGACCCCAGGGTCTGTTGTTCCGTTGTACGCCTCTATGTTTACGGGTTTGAATCCCTCTAGAAATTCATGGTCCAGCACCTCGTCGGTGAAACATAGGGGGTGTGCGGCACCCCTGTGTTTGGGTGTACCGTGGTGTTCGGATGTTTGTTGTGTTGCATTGTATGTTGGAGTGCGCTTGCGTGGTCCATAGATGGATCTGGTTGCACCGTCCTTTTGATGCGAGCCCTTGCGTGGGTCGCGTATTGGCTTAAGTGTGGCGTCATTTGCCACTCTATATTGGCCACGAGGTCATCTATCCGACCGGTTGGCCGTTTTATTTTTTAGTTGCGGAGGATCTAAGGCCTCCTCATCGAATTCAGGTAGCAACTTTCGCTTCGGGTAGCTCTTGGTGTGGTGATTACTGCCGTACTTCGCTGCTATGTTGAGTACTTCACTCCATCTGATTTTGAGTGTGTCTTGTGCAGCCCTGAGCCTTTGCTTCTGCTTTTTCAGACTCCTCGCAGTGGCAACCAGCCTTTGATGGGCATTCTATTGCTCCGGGAGCCTGTCCGGTGTGATGTCGTTCAGACTATTATCTTCGATGGAGTCGGGTTGTTCGGTTTGATTCTCCGTGTTGCCCTGGTCGGGCGATGGTTCACCCTGCTCTATCGCTGGGCCTATATGGCCGCTGTTTCTGCCGAGGTGGGGTTTGGAGCGGCGCTTGCGCCGCCGTTTTGACTGCTTCTCGAGGGGACAATCCTTCGTTGCGTCCTTCTGTTCCTCATCGTCATTTTCTTTGGGTGTGTCCACCATGTATACATCATATGATGAAGTGGGCGCCCAGTGCCCTGTGGGCGGTGGTTCCTATTCGTCTCCTGCATCGTCGTCCATACCATCGATGTCTTCGGAGTCAAAGTCCAGCATGTCGGTTAGGTCATCAACAGTGGCTATTAAGTGGGTGGTGGGTGGGCGGCGAATTTCTTCGTCATCCGTATCCCAATCCTGCCGAAGGTAGTTCGGCCAGGATTCTCCTAACAGGAAGAGAGACCTTAATGAGTTCAGTATGTCGCCGAAGGGCGAGTGCTGAAAAACATCCGCGAAGGTAAACTCCATGATCGGCGCCCAGCCGGATTCGACAGGCATGGGCGCAGGCGGTTCGGAGTCCGTGGCCGGAGAAGGATCCGGTAGTTCGGCAACATGGCTCTCGTGAAAGGTAAGGTTGTTCCTTGGCTCGATCGCCGCTGAGAGTACGGCCTCCATGGCGGGGTCTATCCACTCATCCATGGATGGTGCAATTGGCTCCAAATTGAGGGTCGGAGCAGTCGCCGGTGCAATATCCTGAATACTGTCCGACGGCAGAGCTAAATCATGCTCGTCGAGACCGTACAACGCACTTGGCAGGGGTTCGAATCCGTCGAAGATCAAGTCTCTGCGGATATCGGCCGTGTAGTTTAAGCTTCCAAACCTGACATGGTGGCAGGGGCGTAACTTTCGATCTGGTCCAGATGGCCAAGCGAGTTGGCCCGCAGTGCAAAGCCGCCGAACACAAAGATCTGTCCGGCGAGAAAAGTCTCAGCCTGGACTGCATCGCTATCGATGATCGTAGGAGCCATCAAGCCTAACAGCGACGACACAGAGGAACTCTCAATGAAAGCACCAATGTCGGTGTCAAAACTGGCGGATCTCGGGTAGGGTTTTACCTCCATCAAGAGGGCCCAAACCTGGGTAAAACATCGTGTCCCCTGCCTCCTGTTACCATCCGCCTTAGACGCACAGTTCGGGACCCCCTACCCGAGATCCGCCAGTTTTGACACCGACAGGTAACAAGTCCAACCTCAAGTACTTTCGGGTGTTCGGGTGTAAGTGTTTCATTCTCAAGAATGGTGTTCGTTTGTCTAAATTTGAGGCTAGAGCTCATGAGGGCATATTTGTTGGTTATGCTACAAACTCTCATGCTTACCGTGTCCTCAATAAGTCCACGGGACTTATTGAGGAGGCATGAAACGTGGAGTTTGATGAGAATAATGGCTCCCAAGTGGAGCAAAGTGGTACTTTTGATGTAGGTGGTGAAATTCCTCCCCAAGCCATAAGAAGAATGGGTGTTGGTTTTATCCTACCCATTGAGGAACCCCTTGTGGCCGAAGGAGAAGGACAATGTTCCACTCAAGTGGAACCATCACCAACCCAAGACCCACACGCTTCCGAAGAACAAAGTGAAGGCCCTCAACCTCATGAACAAGATTAAGGGCAAGATCAACCTCAAGATGGTGTTGAACCACCAAGTGATGCCCGAGGTCAAGTTCTCAACTCCGAGCAAGTTCAAGAACAAGAGCAAGCTCAAGGTCAAGAACAAGCTCAAGACGACGCTCAAGATGATCAAGTTACTGCTCCTCAACTCACTCCCGAGGAGGAATTGGAGCGTCGTGCCACCAAGATTGCATCCAAGCTCACTACAAAGGGTCATCTCATGAAGAATGTGCTTGGAGGATTAAGAAAGGGGGTAAGCACTCATAGACAATTAGAAAACTATTGTGAACATCACGCGTTTTTTTCTTGTGTTGAACCCCAAAAGGTCTATGAGGCGCTCGAGGATACGGATTGGCTTAATGCCATGCATGAAGAACTCAACAACTTTGAGCACAACAAGGTGTGGAGATTGGTGCCAAGGCCAACGGGGAATCATAATGTCATTGGAACCAAGTGGATATTCAAGAACAAGAAAGATACTCATGGGATTATCATTCTCAACAAGGCTTGGTTGGTAGCACAAGGCTACTCCCAAGTCGAGGGTATCGACTACGGTGAAACCTTTGATCCCATTGCTCGCCTTGAATCCATTGATTTTTTGATTGCTTATGCTTCTCATCATAACTTTAAGTTGCAACAAATGCATGTCAAGAGTGCTTTTCTTAATGGCCCTATTAATGAGTTGGTATATGTCAAACAACCCCCGGAGTTCGAGGATCCCTATTTCCCCGATCATGTGTACCAACTCGATACGACGCTATATGGCCTTAAACAAGCCCCACGTGCGTGGTATGAGCACCTTACCGAGTTGTTGCCAGATCGTGGGTTTGAAATTGGGAAAATCGACCCCACTCTTTTTACCAAGAAGGTCAAAGGGGAGTTGTTTGTATGCCAACTATTTGTTGATAATATTATCTTTGGTTCCCCTGACAAACCTTTCTCCTCTAGAAAAGTTTTGGTTAGTGTTTGTTCCTTGTTGCCTTTTCCTTCTTGTTGAGCCGTGTTTGTGTGTGAGTTGCCTCGTTTGTGTGTGTGTTTGCATGTCCGGTCGCTGGAAGGCTGTTGTGCAAAGGCCATGTTTCTCTGTTCTGTCGAAACGTGCATTTTCTTGGGTTTACGTACTACCGTGGCAAGCCACGGTACTACCGCCGGAGATAAGTACGGTACTACCACTACCAGCATGGCAGTAATTTTTTACTACCGTTGAAAGAGCGGTACTACCGCCCTACATGCGGTACTTCCGCCCGAGCGGTACTACCGTGATGACCCGCGGTACTACCACGCCGTTGTGAGCGGGTGGGGGTCAAGAGCGGGCAGGGGAGTTCCAACTCCCCCATACCCATTATACTCAGTTTCCCCCACTTCGTCTCTCTCTCTCTCCCTCTCTCTCCTGCCCAAGAACGGCACCGGAGGACCTAGCCGGATCTCCATCTCCATCTGCTCTCTTTGTATTCCGACCGGTGGGATCGATCCCCACCTTGCCATCTTGCCATGGAACAAGGTTTCTCCCCAAATCCCTCTCTCTTTGCTTCGTAGTTTTGCTTCTAGGTTTTGGGGAGATGCATGTTGTTCTTGAGAATTTTGGCCAAATCTTTGCTGGAGAAGGATGTAAGAGAGTAGTAGTGAAGTAGAGATGCTATTTGGTATGTTGCCACACATTATTTTCGATCAACCATAGTACCGTTCCAAAGTTGCAGAAGTGCCTAGATGCGTTTTGTGCCGGATTTGATTCCGAGCGGTACTACCGCACCTCCTGTATGGTACTACCGCTCTGGCCGCATCCGCCTCGTGCGGTACTACTGCTCCTCTGGAGCGGTACTACCGCTCGGGGCGCGGAAGTAAAATTTTACTTCCGCTCTAGGCGTGGTACTACTGTGCCATGCTAGCATTGTACTACCGCGGCTAGAGCAGCAGTAAAATTTTACTTCCGCTTAGTGGTGACGTACTACCGTTGACTTCAAAACTACTATGTGGCGACTACCCAATCTTATTTCTACGTGTTTTGTTTGTTTTGGTTGTGGTCTTTACATTGATACTTCTCGTTTCTCTCGTGTGTTCTTGTGTTGTGTGTCATAGGTGGTGGCTCCAATGTCCGTCGTTCGAATCCCAGCTGTGACACGGGCTCGAAGTGCCTGCGCAACCAAGAGGAGGCTCCAGAGGGCTCCAGTGCCCCCAACGCAGAACCAAGTCCACCACCACCAAGACCAAGGAGCCATTAATGGGCATGGATGAGATACCTCTAGCCGAGTTTATCACTCGCAGGAGGATTAGCCCCTATGTGAAGCCCCGTGAGAATTTCAGAGGGAATGATTTGTTTTGGACCAAGCAATAGAATCTTATCTTCTTGGATGTGATCAAGGGCAAGCAGAACATCTATGTGGATGTGCACTGGATTGACATGGTTCATATGAGGAAGGACAGCAACAGGGGCTACTTTGGAGAGGCTCTGGACCTGATAGAGCAGTTTGGCATTGAGGATTTGCTCATGGTCCACATGGACTTTGACCCTGAGATTGTGGCTCAGTTCTTTGCATCACTTCACTTCCATATAGTTGAGGAGCGCTCCATGACATGGATGACCAATGGGCAGAGGATGACTGCTAAGTGGAAGGAGTTTATGACAATGCTCCACGTTCGTGATGAGGGGCTCAATGCGCCCACTGGTGTTCGCCCACATGCCAACCTTGAGTCGGCCAACAAGGACAAGCTTCATCCATACCTTGTTGAGAAGAAGCTTGCCAATGACAAGAAGACATGGGTGATGAATCCATTCCTTGACATCATGCACCAGATCTTCCATAACACACTCTTCCCGCGCAATGGTGACAAGGATAAGGTGCATGATTATCTCGTGGACATGATGCTCATCTGTGAGAATGCGCGTCTCCAACAGACGGAACCACTTGATGTCTCACATATCATCTGGTGTGAGCTGCAGTTTGCCGTGCTCAACCGTAAGGTACCCATCTATGGACCTTACCTGCATCTCTTGATCTCAAGGACTTGGGAGCAGCTCTATCCCAATGAAAGAGTTTGTTTCCCCCAACTGGATTAGTCATGAGCCCATCAAGCTACGCATCAAGAGCAAGTGGGCTAACACCAGTACCCGGGCTGAGGCTGAGGCTGCTAGGATGGAGGTGGATGAGGATGAGCTCAAGGAGGAGGAGGAGGCAGATGAGGACAGTTCTGATGGATACTCTCCTCCATCGTCTGAGCCTACTTGGGCTAAGAAGCTGAAGAACAAGATGAAGGCTCTGTTCTGCATGCAGGCCAAGGGATAGTACAAGTCCAATGTTGCTCAGAAGGAGAGTCGCCGACACGACAAGAGGATCTTAAGAACGTTTGGCGAGCATGTGTCGAGCGGGTCCGAGAGGGTCATCACTCCTGAGGCTGCCTGGATGGCGAAGGAGGGCTACCAGTGGACTGAGTCAGAGGAGGAGACCATTCCCTCTGCCGAGACCGACGAGGAGCATGATGAGTGATCACTGCAGCTGAGCTACCACCTGTGTCGTAGGTGCCCTCTCTGCCTTTTGGTGTCTCGATGCCAAAGGGGGAGAGAGTATAGGATTTGCGAGTCTTGTGTCATGTCTTGTTTCTCTTTGTCGCTTTGCTTTCGTTCTGTTGAACCTCGATTGCTTTGGTTTGGTTTGTGCTCGTGAGACCTGGTTCCCTATCATATGGTGTAAGACATATGCACTCTAGCTTATTTTATTGTCTTTCATGCTTAGTAGCCTGTGAGCCTATGCTATCTTGTGCCCTTTACTTTATGCTCATATTCATTACCTTGCCTCCTTGCTTAGTGTTAGTTTTATTGTTGCAAGATATGCCTCGTCTATAAAATATAGGGGGAGTGTTGGTCCTAGTATGTGTGCCATGTAGTCCAAAGCATTTCTCTAGAGAGCACAGATCTAGGGGGAGCCCGTCTATATTTTATAGATGTTTGGTTTGCCTATGTTTCATTTTATATCCCTACATGCAAATCCCGTATTGTCATCAATACACCAAAAGGGGGAGATTGTAAGGGCATATTTATCCCTAAGTGGTTTTGGTGATTGATGACAATGCATTTGCGGACTAATCGTGTGCATTGCGCATTTCAGATATCTCATGATTTAGGCACAAGACAATGCGTTGCCCCTCGGAGTCTAGTGAAGACGGAGGTTTCCCTATGTTTCTTTTAGGTGGATTTGAGTCGTAGGAAAGCCGTACTATTAAGAGGGGGTCCACTTTGGAAAGGTTTGGGTGGAACCATCACGTACACGTCTGTTCCTTTTGCACCACCTTTCCTTTGCACCTTTGGAGCAACCACCGTTTATCCGTGTCTCTGCAAAATGAAGGACTCCTAGTAATTGTTGTGCTGTGGCATGCGGTAGTACTACTCATTCGAGCAGTAGTACCGCAGAGGCCATTGGTAGTACCGACCAGGGCCATGGTAGTACCGCAAGCCCTTGCGGTAGTACCGCTCCCCGGGCGCAGTAGTATCGTGGCCTCGGGCCGGGCACATCAGCATGAGCGGAAGTAGGGGCAGATGTAATTTTTTACATCCGCGCCCTAAGCGGTAGTACCGCTCCCTGTATGTGGTAGTACCGTGTCAGAGTTTTGCACAGATCGATACTCAGCGGAAGTAGCCACGGATGTATTTTTATTCGTCCATGCCTTCCCAGCCCAGACAACCCCTGCCTTGCGGTAGTACTGCAAGGGCGAGCGGTAGTACCGCTCTGGCGATTCTACTGCTCTTTGCTTCAGCGCAACGGGGATGGTCTAGCTCCTGCCACGCAAGCGGTAGTACCGTAGAGCCCCGCGGTAGTACCGTAGGCCCTTGCGGTACTACCACATGTCTGGAGCAACCACCGTTTATCCGTCTCTATGCAAAATGAAGGACTCCTAGTGATTGTTGTGTTGTGGCATGCGGTAGTACTGCTCATTCGAGCAGTAGTACCACAGAGGCCCACGGTAGTACCGGCCGGGGGTGCGGTAGTACCGCAGGCCGTTGCGGTAGTACCGCTCCCCGGGCGCGGTAGTACCCTTGCCTCGGGCCAGGCACAGCAGCACAAGCAGAAGTAGGGCGGATGTAATTTTTTACATCTGCACCCTACGCGGTAGTACCGCTCCCCATATGCGGTAGTACTGTGTTGGAGTTTTTCATAGATCCATACTCAGCGAAAGTAGCCACGGATGTATTTTTATTCGACCGTGCCTTCCCAGCCTAGACAAACCCTGCCTTGCGGTAGTATCGCTCCGGTGGTTCTACCGCTCTTTGCTTCAACGCAACGGGGCTGGTCTAGCTCCTGCCGCGCAAGCGGTAGTACCGTAGGCCCTTGCGGTAGTACCGCATGTCTGGTGCGGTAGTACCGCATGTCGCATACTAATAAGTGGGTAATGGTTGGATTTGTCCTATCACTATATGAGGGGAGTCTTCTTCTCTGAGTTGACTACCTCTTCCATCCCCAAGCTCCATTTTGCCCGATCTCTCTCCCTAGCAAATCCAACTTGTTGATTCTCTAGGGATTGGTTGAGAAGGCCTTGATCTACACTTCCACCAAGAGAAATTTGATTCCCCCCATTAATCCCTTGAGGATCTTGTTACTCTTGGGTGTTTGAGCACCCTAGACGGTTGAGGTCACCGGGGAGCCATAGTCCATTGTGGTGAAGCTTCGTGGTGTCGTTGGGAGCCTCCAATTAAGTTGTGGAGATTGCCCCAACCTTCTTTGTAAAGGTTCGGTCGCCGCCTCCAAGGGCGCCAATAGTGGAATCACGGCATATCGCATTGTGTGAGGGCGTGAGGAGAATACGGTGGCCCGTGGCTTCTTGGGGAGCATTTTTCCTCCACACCGCTCCAATGAAGACATACTTCCCCTCAAAGGGAAGGAACTTCGGTAACACATGCTCGTCTCCATCGACTCCACTTTATCGACTCCATTTTTGGTTATCTCTCACCTTTATTTGTGCAAGCTTATTTTGTGTTCTATCCCTAGCTTGCTTGTGTGCTTGTTGTTGTTGCATCATATAGGCTGCTCACCTAGTTGCTTATCTAGATAACCTACTTTGATGCAAAGTTTAATTTGGTAAAGAAAAGCTAAAAATTGTTAGTTGCCTATTCACCCCCCTCTAGTCAACTATATCGATCCTTTCAGAGTCCTATCTGGATACGGGAGATAATCTTCTATAGAAATCTTCACGGCCCACCAGTCCTGCCCATAACGAGTAATCCGGCCACCCGAGGACCCCTTAATCCAGGACTAGCTTAGTAGCCCCTGAACCAGTCTTCGATGATGACGAGTTCAGCGCGCGTACTGTCTTCGGCATCGCAAGGCGGGTTCCTCCTTCCGAACATATAAAGTTTATTTCCTACATAAAGGAACTATGTCCAGCTCTGCATGATTAGTACAACCCTTAGCCACGAAGGCAATGTGTCAAAACAAACAATGTGTCTTTACTGACAACTTTCCAGTGAAACATCATGCTTGATCCTTTAATATTTCAAACTGTTTTCTTGACTCTGGTTTCGCGTTTCGAGGCATAGCCTCTATTGGCACGTCTTGTCGAAACAAAGATCGTGCCCGCTTATCATGGGATCCTCATTAATATGATTTGGGTAACCCAACCGCACCTTACACACGATTACGGTGGGAACAGGCGAGTTTTACAGCTCGAGTGGAGGACGCTTGGTATTTACTTTCTATAAAAGGACATAGATCCCTCTTTTTACCACATGCTCTCCTCAAGCCCTTGCTTCCCAATTTCTTAGCTCCACCGCCCACAGCTCCAGTGCCTGCAACTCCCATCTTCTCTAGCAATGGCTAGATCTGGTTTCAAGGGCAAGTGGGAGGCCTCCACTGTCATGGAGAAGAATGTGAAGAGTCTCCGGAGCGCGGGCTACCTCGCCGACGACAATAGCGCACCTGATTCCCGACGAGGATCAGGTGATCCCCATCCCTGAGCCGGGTGAGAGGGTGGTATTCATCCCTCACTTTATTCGGGGGCTAGGGTTGCCGCTTCACCCCTTTCTTCGGGTTCTCTAATTCTTCTACGGGCTAGATTTCACGATCTGGCCCTGAACTCTATCCTCCACATATTGGCTTTCATAGTCGTGTGTGAAGCTTTCATCCGCGTCCCCCCATACTTTGGCTTATGGCTGAAAACCTTCAATATGAAGCCGAAGGTGGTCGACAGGGAGCACGTGAACTGCGGGGGAGCTATGCACTAGTAGAAAAAGGACCTAATTTGAGACACATTAGTCCCGGTTCGATTTTGGCCCAGTACTAATGGCACCATTAGTGCCGGTTCGAACGGCTATGCATTAATGCTGGTTAGTGTTGAACCTTTAGTACCGGTTCGTGCCACGAACCGGTGCTAAAGGGGTGGTGGCAGGCTGGCGTCAGGCCGGGGCCCCATGATCACCTTTAGTACCGGTTCGTGGCACAAACCGGTACTAAAGGGCTAACCTTTGGTACCGGTTCGTGCCATGAACCGAGACTAAAGGGGTCTGACCTATAGTCCCGATTGGAGACACAAACCGGGACTATAGGGCAATTTTCAAACTCTACCCCCCTGTGTATCGCCATTTCAGTTTTGAAAAAATCAAAAGAAAATGATAAAAACTTCAGAAAATAAAATCCTTCGAGAGGTAGTTATATTACTACACCTACTAGTTATGAAAATTTGAAAACTTAAATTTGGACATGTTTTGCAAAAAGTGTAGGGAAAATGTAAAACGTCTATAACTTTTGCATACGATGTCGGAAAAAAACATATAATATATCAAAAAATCAAGCATGAAAATCCGCATCCGATTTTGACTGCCTACGGCCTGTTTGCAATTTTTTAGAAGCCTCAAATTCCAAAAGGAAAAAAAGATATGCTCAAATTTCAGTTTTTTTAATTTTGGTCAAACTATGGTCAAACTACTTGTTCAAGAAGTATTAGTGTTACTACATAATTATTCAAGAATATTAGTGTTACTAAATAATTATTTCAATTTTTTGAATTTTTGTCAAATCTGGTCAAACTGTGGTCAAACTATGGTCAAACTTATTCAAGAAATATTAGTGTTACTAAATAATTACTGTTTTTAGAATAATAGTTTCAAACTCAAATGGTGAAACGAGTGACCTAATGCTCAAGCTAAACTGCTGAGGGTTAATAGGATTGACAGCTTACATTTGTCAGGAAAACAACAAGTGCAGACTTGGAAAGTAGGGGGAATAGAACTCCGGAGTTAAGCGTGCTCAAGCTGGGGGTGTGAGAGGATGGGTGACCGACCGGGAAGTTAGATGATTTGGAATGAGTGATCCACACTTGAGCAGTTAAGAGGGCTGATTAGAGACTAAATCATCAAATAATTCAATTCAGAAAATTGAAAATCGAAAAAAATCAAAAAAAATTCCAAAATTTTCAAAAACATTTCAAAAAAACCTTTAGTACCAGTTGGTAACACCAACCGGTACTAAAGGTCCCCCATGCCACGGTGCGAGCTCACGCCACGTGGTGGGCCTTTAGTGGCGGTTCGTGCCGAACCGGTACTAAAGGGGGGGGGGCTTTAGTGCCCACACTTTAGTGCCGGCTACAGAACCGGCACTAAAGGCCCTTACGAACCGGTTTTAAAGCTCCGTTTTCTACTAGTGATGTTGAGCAAGCTCCCAAATGCAACCTGGCCCAAAGGGGCCTTTGTGGAGACCAACAAGATATGGCAGCAGGAGTGGTTCTACATCACTGAACCCCGCGATGCCAAGTGGGCGGCCACACCCGAATTCAGATCCGGACCCCCAGAGAGGCTCACCTCATGGACCACCAAGGGCCTTGATTGGGGGTCTTAGACGGAGGTGAAGACGCTCCAAAACCGCATCTCTAGCATGTTGTCGAAGGGCACCCACCTCACCAACGTGATTCAGGTGATGCTCTTCCGCCGCACCCTTCCCTGCTAACTACAGACCTCCCACTTATGGGAGTTTAATCCGAAGGAGCCATGGACCTTGAAGCGCTTCTCCGACACTACACACAAAGACATATGGAAGCAGCTTTTCAAGGCCCAGAAGGAATGGCCAGAGGAGACAGAAGACAAGGGCTTCAACAGCATGACTTCGGCCTCAGAGGTAAGCATAATTTTGCCGAATACGTATCCTGTCCATATTTCAATTATGACAGGAATTAGAAATTTTATGTTCGATTCAGGCCTGGACGAAGAAAGCAGAGCGGATCAACTGTCCGACTCCATTACCCGAAAACCCAGCCACGCCCCAACTGATGGCAATGCTGGTTCCAGCGCCGTACAAGGCCCAAAGAAGAAGGCCAAGAAGAAGGGCAAGGAGGTCAAGAGCGGCCCCCGCCCTAAGGGTCCTTCGGATACTGTGTCTGGAGAGACCGACGCCCACTCCTCCCGTGACGAAGAGGAAGAGGAGGAAGAGGAAGAGGAAAGTGATTCCCCCTCAAGGGAAAGGGGAGGAAGAGGGCGGCCCCCGAAGACGAGGGAAAGGGGGCGCCTAGGAGGAAACTGAACCTCCCAGACAGCTCGGACTGGGAGTGCAGAACTGATTTCCGAAAGCAACCCAGGAGCAATCCCCTGGCCGACTCGTAAGTGTTTGGGCTTTTGTTGTTATCTTTGGTCAGTTTGTTATCGTTGCATAAGCAATTCAATTTGTTGTTTTGCAGTCCTCCCCTCACACTCCCCAGCACACCATTGTCGTCAGGGAGCTCTCTGTCAACTGACATGGCAGAGAGTGACACGCCGCCACAGGCTCAATCGCACATCATACCCAGGAACACCGAGGTAAATTCCCAGCAGGTGTCTCCTACGTGAGGAGGTGGGAGTGGGGCGGACGAGGGGGTGCCTGAGGTCGACACCTCGGCCATAGTCTGCTAATGGGAAACAGTCCTTATGACAACCGACAGCGGAGAGCCCAAGCAATGCGAGCTCCCACCGAACACCGTTCCGGAGGCTAGCATGGCTCCAGAATCAGGAAGGCAGCCCCCTATGATAGGGGGACGAGCATCAGCTCCAACGACATCCTCCATTAACCCGGAGGCGTCGAACACGCTGGAGGAAGCACTGCAAGGTGCTTCCATTGTGGAGGAACACTGCACCCTGATGGGTGCGGTTGTGGGAAAGATTCAGTCTGCCAAAAGCGGACTGAATGAAGCCTTCGATAGCCTACGGACAGGCTTTGAGGTATGCGATGTAATACTCTAAAAGGGCTTTACGTTTTATTTGTATAGGATAACAAACCTGTATACGGATAGTAGTCCCTGATGCTTTGGTTGATTATAAAGAGAATCAGACAGAGCATCCATGTAGTACCAGCTAATAGAACATATTGTGCCATTTGTTCGAACAGGCTTCGCTGGTAGCGGCATCCACCCAGGCCGCAGAGGTTTTCAAGTTCAATTGGAAGCTTCAAATAGCAGACATAGAGCTTGACCGCGTTAACAAGCGGTTTGATGAAACGCAAGGTATGCCGACTTTCAAAGAATTATTGTGTCAAAAGGCGATGTGTTTGATTGTAAGAGTATGAACTCATTGTGCGGTGTGATTATGTCATAGTTGGCGCAGCTGAGGTCGAGACCCTCAAAGGCGCTCTTGCACATGCCAAGAAGGAGGCCGAGATGAACAAAGCGGCTACCGAGCTGGAGGCCGAACAGGTCTCCCATCGACAACATGAGTTGCGAGTGGCCGAAGTCGAACAAGAGCAGTGAGACGCCATCCGCAAATGCGAGGACTGGGAGCAGAAGACTTCGGACCAAGCATCCGAGCTCAATACGGCTCTTAATGCCGCCAAGGAGGCATGGAGCGAGTCCCGGAGTGCTTGCGAGGAGATCAAGCAGGCATGGCAGATAGCGGCTGCTATGTCTTCATCGTATCTATAATTTTTGATTGTTTCATGCTAATATTATACAACTTTTATATAGTTTTGGCAACTTTTTATATGATTTATTGGACTAACCTATTGATACAGTGCCCAATTCCAATTCCGGTTTTTGCATATTTTTTATCACATAATATCCATATCAAACAAAGTCCAAATGCAATAAAATTGTACGAAGAATTATTTTGGAATATATGTGATTTTTGGGAGTTGGAATCACCGCAAACGGAGGCCCACACAGGGCACAAGACACCAGCGCGCCACCCTAAGCCAGGCGCATGGTGGTGGGTTGTGCTCACCTCGTACGCCGGTTGGAGATCTACTTCGGGTGCAAGGAAGCTTATATCCGGAAAAATAGTGTTAAAATCTCAGTGCAATCGGAGTTACGGATCTCCCAGAATATAAGAAACAGTTTTCGGCCAGATCTGGGGAACGCAAAACAGAAGAGCAGAGAGGGAGATCCAATCTTGGAGCGGCTCCCACCCCTCCGCCGCCATAGGAGACCATGAACCAGTGGGGGAATTCTCCTACCCATCTAGGGGGAGGCCAATGAAGAATAAGAAGTAGGGGGGCCCTCTCCCCCTCGCTCCCAGTGGCGCCGGAGTGCTGCTGGGACAACGATCGAGACGACGGTCTACATCAAAAATCTTGCTACCGTCAACACCAACTTTCTCCCCCTCTATGCAGCGGTCTAACACCTCTTCTCCCTGCTGTAATCTCTACTTAAACATGGTGCTCAACTCCATATATTATTTCCCAATGATCTATGATTATCCTATGATGTTTGAGTAGATCCGTTTTGTCATGTGGGTTAATCCTGATCTTGGTTGGTATGATTGTATATTTTATTTATGATGTTGTCCTATGGTGCCCTCCGTTCTCGCGCAAACGTGAGGGGCCCCTGCTGTAGGGTGTTGCAATATGTTCATGGTTCGCTTATGGTGGGTTGCGAGAGTGACAGAAGTTTAAACCCGAGTAGGTGGGCTATGGCGTATGTGATAAAGAGGACTTTATACTTAATGCTATGGTTGGGTTTCATGACCTTAATGATCTTTAGTAGTTGTGGATGCTTTCTAGAGTTACAATCATAAGTGCATATGATCCAAGTAGAGAAAGTATGTTAGCTCATGCCTCTCCCTCATATAGAAATGCAAGAATGACTACCGGTACTTGTTAGCGATTGCCTAGGGACAAATAACTTTCTTGTTGACAAAAACCCTTTTACTAAACACCTAACTTTTATTATCTTGCAAAGTACTTCTAGTTTTATTCTTACAAAGTAGTTCTAGCATCACACCTACAAACTAATTTCAAACTTTTCGGTAAAGCAGACGTCAAGTGTGCGTAGAGTTGTATCGGTGGTCGATACAACTTGAGGGAATATTTGTTTTACCTTTAGCTCCTCGTTGGGTTCGACACTCTTATTTATCTAAGAAGGCTACAAATGACCCCCTATACTTGTGGGTTATCAAGACCTTTTTTTGGCTCCGTTGCTGGGGAGTTATAGCGTGGGGTGAATATTCTCGTGTGTGCTTGTTTGCTTTATCACCAAGTAGTTTTTATTTCCTTTTATAAGTTGTTCTCTATCTTTAGTTATGGATATGGAACACGAAACACCAAAAAAATTAGTTCTACTTGCTACTCATGGAGATGGGGAACCTCCTAAAACCCTCAATGCTCGTTATGTGGAAGATATTATGCACTGCTTTGATAATCCTGAGAAAACCCCATTCAACTATATAATGGGAGTAACGTTGGATCAACGTGAATACTTTAGGGATTATGGCTTGACTCATAAAGGGAAATTGTTATGTGATCAAATTCATATATTGAAGTGGTATGCTTGGAATCTATGCTCTAGATATGATTATACTTGTTTCTCTAGGATGAACGCTCCACATCTTCCCTTTTCATGCAAATTTAATGATAATCAAACCTTAGCCTCTTGTGTTAATGGTATATATGATTACTATGATGTGGAATGAATAGAAGAATTTGTTGCTTTTAAGGGTGCTTATCAAATTGAATCTTTGTTTAAAAAGTTTGAAGATTTTTATGATTAAGTTTATAGACCTGAAAATCTTGCTATCCTTAAATATTGCTATGATAATTATAAACACAATTACGATATTGATGTATTTATTGAGAAACCCCCTTGTCCAAGAAGAGACTAATATTTTGCAGGAGTCTATGGAAGAAGAAATTCATGAAACTGCGAGCTCATTGGATGAAAAAGATGATGAGGATAGCAAACAATAAACGGAGGAAGAGCGGATTAGCTACCCGTGCCCACCTTCTAATGAGAGTAACTCTTCAACTCATACATTATTTAATGCCCCTTCGTTATTACCAAAGGATGAATGCTATGATAATTGTTATGATCCCGTTGATTCATTTGAAATATCCCTTTTTGATGAACTTGATGCTTGTTATGCTTGTAGCCAAGATGCCAATATGAATTATTCTTATGGAGATGAACTTGCTATAGTTCCTTATGTTAATAATGACATTGTTGCTATTGCACCCACACATGATAGTCCTATTATCTTTTTGAATTCTCCCAACTACACTATATCGGAGAAGTTTGCTCTTGTTAAGGATTATATTGATGGGTTGCCTTTTACCGCTGCACATGATGATTTTGATGAATATAATATGCATGTGCTTGCTGCTCCTACTTGCAATTATTATGAGATAGGAACTACATCTCCGCCTCTCTATGTTTCCAACACGAAAGAATTGCAAGAAACTTCTTATGCTATGTATTGGCCTTTACTTGATGTGCATGAATTATTCTTATCTGACATGCCGATGCATAGGAAGAGAGTTAGACTACGTCATTGCTTTATATATGTTTCTTTGTGATCACTAATAAATGTTAAATCATTGTTGATTCAAATTGGCCTTGATATACCTTGGGATCCGGGTGGATTCATTACTTGAGCACTTTATGCCTGGCTTAATGGCTTTAAAGAAAAGCGCTGCCAGGGAGACAACCCGGAAGTTTTAGAGAGTCATTTATTTCTGTTGAGTGCCTTTATAAAGTCAAAAGACAAAAAAATAGAGGGGAACCCAAAACTTTTCAAAAAGGAAAATGAAAGTGAGAGAGACAAGCATTGTTGAAGTGGGGGAGCTCCTTGAACTTTGTTCATGCTCACGGAAACTTTGTGAATCTTAATTACATAAACTCTTCAAAAAAAATAATTATCCCCTTGTACAATTCCATTGTATTATAAAAATAATGTGCCATGGTTTGCCTTTAGGATGATTAAATAGCTTGTTGGTTTGTGTGGTGCAAAACAGAAACTTTGGCTGTAGTGCTTGATTTTACATTTTTTTAGTGGAACGTCAAATGGTTCTGATACTTTTTTCAATGTATTTCTATACAAAATGTTTATTTTTTTCCTAATTGTTCAGAATTTTTGAGTTATAGAAGTATGGTGGATGTTCAAATCTTTACAGACTGTCCTGTTTTCACAGATTGCTGTTATAGCTTCATTATTTGCGTATGTTTGAATTCTTGTTGAAGCCTCCTTGACTTGGGGCCATAGAATTGTGATAGCATACAGTGGGTAATGTTTTTTTATAATTATACAATAATGCTACAGGAGTACATGATGGGATTTCATTGCCATATTCACTAACCCCTCCACTAAAAGTTCGGTTAAGTTTTGTGTGGATGAAGTGTTCGAAGATCAAGGAGGTCTCGATGTGAGGAGAAGGAGGAGAGGCAAGATCTCAAGCTTGGGGATGCCCAAGGCACCCCAAGTAAATATTCAAGGAGACTCAAGTGTCTAAGCTTGGGGATGCCCCAGAAGGCATCCCATCTTTCTTCAACAAGTATCGGTATGTTTTCGGTTTCGTTTCGTTCGCGTGATATGTGCAAATATTGGAGTGTATTTTGTGTTTAGTTTTTCACTTTTCTTTTATGCACCATGCTGGTATGATATATTCCATGGTTGATTTATAGAATGCTCATTGCACTTCACTTATATCTTTTGAGTATGGCTTTATAGAATGCTTCATGTTCTTCACTTATATCATTTGAAGTTTGGATTGCCTGTTTCTCTTCACATAGAAAACCATTATTTCAAGAATGCTCTTTTGCTTCACTTATATTTATTAGAGCATGGTCTTTTGTAGAAAGAATTAAACTCTCCTGCTTCACTTATATCTATTTAGAGTGTCAACAGGAATTGGTCATTTTCATGGTTAGTCATAAAATCCTACATAAAACTTATGGATCACTGAATATGATATGTTTGATTCCTTGCAATAGTATTGCGATATAGAGATGGAATATGTGGGAGGTACTAGTAAATGGTTGTGTTTAGTAAGAATATTGGTGTTAAGGTTTGTGATTCCCGAAGCATGCATGTATAGTCTCTCGTTATGCTATGACGGTGGAGCATGATTTATTATTGATTGTCTTATGACTAGCGGTCGGGGACGAGCGATGGTCTTTTCCTACCAATCTATCCCCCTAGGGGCATGCGTAGTAGTACTTTTCTTTGAGGGATAATAAACTTTTGCAATAAGTATATGAGTTCTTTATGACTGATGTAAGTCCATGGATTATACACACTCTTACCTTTCCGCAATTTGCTAGCATCTACGGTACCGTGCATTGCCCTTTTTCACATCGAGGCGTGGTGCAAACTTCGCAGGTGCATCCAAACCCCGTGATATGATACGCTCTATCACACATATGCCTTATTATATCTTCCTCAAATCAACCACCATACCTACCTATTGTGGCTTTTCCATGGCCATTCTGAGATATATTGCCATGCAACTTCCACCGCTTCCGTTTGATGACTTGAGCATTCATTGTCATATTGCTTTGCAAGATCATATAGCTGACATAGTAGTTGTGGCTCAGCCACCGTTCATCATTTTTCATACATGTTACGCTAGATCATTGCACTCCTGGTACATGCCAGAGGCATTCATATAAGTCATACTTTGTCATAGGTATTGAGTTGTAATTTTTATTTATTTTGAGTTACAAGTAAATAGAAGTGTGATGATCATCATTATTCATTTTTAGAGCACTGCCCCAATGATGAAAGGATGAGGGAGACTATGAGCGTGTTCGGATCTCCTCTAGCTTCTCAAAACTTATCATAACCAGCTTCTCCTCCTCGCTTCTAACTCCATGCAGCGATCGCAGTAACGTTCAGCTCCATCGGCAGCTTCTCGTAGCGTTGTAGCCCAGCTGGCAGGCAAGTGGCCTATCGGGCGCCCCTTTGGGAAGGCTGGAGGCAGCCCAACTCAGTGAACAGGAAGCCCAACTCAACGAACGAGGGTGAGAGGAGAGGAAAACGATTCAATCGAGCGATTCTTTTCTGTACGTGGAGGAGCTCAACTGAAACATTTTCTTAGGCGGTGGCATATTGGTTGTAATACGGGCGAACTCCAGATTCTTGTTACAGTGGAGCTGGGCCGAAGCTGCTCCAGATTTTTGCACTACCAGCGACCACAACTTTTTGAAGCCAGCTTCTTGGTGCTATTTCGTTCGGCTGGACTCCGCTCTAGGAATTTGTGAAGCGTGGAGAGGGAGGAGATCAGAACACGCCGTATGATTCCCCCACAAGTTGGGATGAGACTTCGGACAATGAGAGAAAAAGAAAAAGAAAAAAACAAAAAGAAACGAAAAAGAAAGGAAAAAAAGAGAAAGAAAATAAATAAATAAACAAGGAGAGAAGGGGCATTGTTAGTATCCTTTACCACACTTGTGCTTCAAAGTAGCACCATGTTTTTCATATGGAGAGTCTCCTATGTTGTCACTTTCATATACTAGTGGGAATTTTTCATTATAGGATTAGATGCACACCCACTTAATTTTCATATTAAGCTTTCATACACTTATAGCTCTTAGTGCATTCGTTGCAGGGCAATCCCTACTCCTCACACTGATATCAATTGATGGGCATCTCCATAGCCCGTTGGTTAGCCGTGTCGATGTGAGACTTTCTTACTTTTTTGTCTTCTTTATATTTACCCCTATCATCATACTCTATTCCAACCGTAGTGCTATATCCATGGCTTGCGCTCATGTATTGCGTGAGAGTTGAAAAAGCTGAAGCGCGTTAAAGAGTATGAACCAATTACTCGGCTTGTCATCGGGGTTGTGCATGATAAATACTTTGTGTTAAGAAGATAGAGCATGATAATACTATATGATTTTGTAGGGATAGCTTTCTTCAGCGTTGATATTTTGAAAGACATGATTGTTTATTGGGATGCCTGAGTATTGATGTCTTTATGTCAAATTATAGACTATTGCTTTGAATCACTTATGTCTCAATATTCATGCCATGACTAGACATATGATCAAGTTTATGTTAGGTTGCATTCCACATGAAAAATTATCCTTTTTATCATTTACCTACTCGAGGACGAGCAGGAATTAAGCTTGGGGGTGCTAACACGTCTTCGTCGTCTCTATAATTTTTGATTGTTTCATGCCAATATTATACAACTTTTACATACTTTTGGCAACTTTTTATATGATTTATTGGACTAACCTATTGATCCAGTGCCCAGTGCCAGTTCCTATTTTTTGCATGTTTTTATATCGCAGAATATCCATATCAAATGAGGTCCAAATGCAATAAAATTTTACGGAAAAATTATTTGGAACGTATGTGATTTTTGGAAGTTGGAATCACCGCAAACGGAGGCCCACTCAGGGCACAAGACACCAGCGCAACACCCATGAGCCAGGCGCGTGGTGGTGGGTTGTGCTCACCTCGTGCGTCAGTTGGAGCTCTACTTCGGGTGCAAGGAAGCTTATATCCAGAAGAAAATCGTGTTAAAATCTCAGCGCAATCGGGGTTACGGATCTCCCAAAATATAAGAAATAGTTTTGGGCCAGATCTGGGGAACGCGAAACATAAGAGAACAGAGAGGGAGATCCAATCTAGAAGGGGCTCCCCCCCCCCCCCCCCCCCCCGCCGCCATAGGAGACCATGGACCAGAGGGGGAATTCTCCACCCCATATAGGGGGAGGCAAAGGAAGAAGAGGATGAAGCAGGGGGGGCTCTCTCCCCCTCGCTCCAAGTGGCGCCGGAGTGCCGCCGGGGCAACGATCGAGACAGCGATGTACATCAACAATCTTGCTACCGTCAACAAGAACTTTCTCCCCCTCTATGCAGTGCTGTAACACCTCTTCTCCCCGCTGTAATATCTACTTAAACATGGTGCTCAACTCCATATATTATTTCCCAATGATCTATGGTTATCCTATGATGTTTGAGTAGATCTGTTTTGTCCTATGGGTTAATCGTGATCTTGGTTGGTATGATTGTATATTTTATTTAGGGTGCTATCCTATGGTGCCCTCCGTTGTAGCACAAACATGAGGGGCCCCCGATGTAGGGTGTTGCAATATGTTCATGGTTCACTTATGGTGGGTTGCGAGAGTGACAGAAGCTTAAACCCGAGTAGGTGGGCTATGGCGTATGGGATAAAGAGGACCTGATACTTAATGCTATGGTTGGGTTTCCCGACCTTAATGATGTTTAGTAGTTGCAGATGCTTGCTAGAGTTCCAATCATAAGTGCATATGATCAAAGTAGAGAAAGTATGTTAGCTCATGCCTCTCCCTCATATAGAATTGCAAGAATGATTACCGGTAGTTGGTATCGATTTCCTAGGGAAAAATAACTTTCTTGTTGAAAAAAACCCTTTTACTAAACACCTAACTTTTATTATCTTGCAAAGTACTTCTAGTTTTATTCTTGCAAAGTAGTTCTAGCATCACACCTACAAACTAATTTCATACTTGTTTTCGGTAAAGCAGACGTCAAGTGTGCGTAGAGTTTTATCGATGGTCGATAGAACTTGAGGGAATATTTGTTCTGCCTTTAGCTCCTCGTTGGGTTCGACACTCTTGTTTATCAAAGAAGCCTGCAAACAGTCCCCTATACTTGTGGGTTATTAGCGGCTGGTAAGGCCTTTCTTCTGCAGAGTATCTTTGGAGGTTTGAAATATGTGTCGATGATGCGATTGTGGAGTTCTCCAGGCGCGTTTGCGGATCTCCCGAAGAGTATTGCCGATGGCGCCGAATTCTTCAGAGCCTAGGAGGGGAATAGCACGAAGAAGCTATTCTGGCCGCAATTCCTTGCAACAGAACATCCAGTACCTCTGAACAACCAGTTGAAGCAGTTGGTTGAGCTGCACAACATGGCGGGTGCAGCCATGAAGGACTTGATAGTCTGGCTATGGCCCGTCGAGTCAATCCGAGTAGCTACTTTGTATTGGTGAAGCGACTTGTTGATGCAAGGCCGCGGGTCGACGCTGTGAAGCATTCAGCCTGTATAGAGGGTGCATGAATGGCCTTTGCCCGCGTCAAGATGCACTGGGCGAAGATGAAGGACGTGGAAGTGGCAACCACCGGCCCGCCCGAGGGCAGGGATCATTGGAGGCCGGAGAGGTACTTCGATGACGTCCTAGAAGGAGCCCGTATTATAGAGGTCCAGTGCTCGAAGGACGTGGCCTTTGAGTAATTGTTTTCGGATTGTAAAGACTATGCTTGTGAACCGATATGTATATATTTTTGCGCCTTATATTTCAAGCGACTTTTCCTCCTGTGCAGCTGTTTATTTTATATCTAAAAGTTTCCAGTCGTCGGCTTCAGCCCCCAGGTAGATGCTACAGGGGTGTTCGACATGACGCGTGACTACACTTTACTCAACATCTTGGTCCGTAAAGGAGGTGTCCGCGAAGTGAACCAGGCAATCAGACTATGCGGCTTATTTCTTTCACTTAGCCATAGGAGTTTGACTGTTGGGCTAAGTACTAGCCCCTTGTGCGTGTGCAGCTCTCCAAATTACAGCGCCTGCTCTACGCGGCTGGGTGAAGACCAGCCCCTCATGTAACACGGAGTAGATCGCTAACGATCTATAGTATAGTACTAAGTTGCCGAATCGCCGACCAACTCTCGCTTATCATGACAGTCAGTTTTCGGCTTTATCTACTGAGGTACTTAACCGGATGAACTAGAAATACAATCGCAGTAGTTCTCCCTTTACCACCTTAGCTGAACAATAAGGGACGTAAGGTGGTAAGCACGGGAGACGGGCAACCCAACTATAGACCCAAGACATGATTCAGAGCCGATGCATATAACGCAATATCCGGGATGCCGAACAGTTCCCTATAGGCATTCGGACTTTGAAGTGTGCCAGGCTAGATACAGCCCCTGGTATTAAATCCATATTTGAGGCACATGTGGCAATCTGAGGTAGGGAGGGAACGCAGATGGTAATAAAATACACTTCAAACAAATTGGAACCAAACTTCTTCTTTTATATCCTGTTTAATACGGCAAGCCGCATGGTTACAGATATTGCCAATAACATCTTGGGCATTTTACATGCCAAAGAAAAGGGAAGAAAAGTTATAAAGGGAAAGGTTTACACAGAGCCTAAAATTAACAATTTAAAAATCTCGATAGAGGCCCTGCTGCACGTCTGCACCGTTTCTCCTTTATAACACATCCTTGAAGGGGAAAGGTTTGATGGCCGCCTGTGAAAAAGGAAGGAGAACTCTGAAAAATAATGCCATGCACAACCATATATAAGGTGGGTTCTTTTAATGAACCCTCAAATGAAGATTTGTTTTAGAGTCCCAATAGGGTCAAGCCGAACTATGGACTGTTTTCATGTAGTGTGCCCCCGGCGCTGCCCAAGGTATTTTAAGGGCGTAGTTGTGTACATGAGGTATGTATGCCACTACCTTATAAGGCAGTCGCAGAGGCGTAATTGCTAATCAAGCTTAGGTTCTTCTGAGCTGCCGCATTGTAATGCCGGCCGGACACGTTTGGCAGTGTCTCTAGTCTTGACGACTGATGAATTATTCGGCTTCAATAGGCCGCCTTGAACTTCGGTTGCCAGGGCCGCATTATCTTCCTCTGTACGAAGGGAGTGCTCCATGTTTCCGTTGACCATGATGACACTGTGTGGTCCATGCATTTTAAGCCTTAGGTAAGCATAGTGCGGGACTGCATTAAAGCGGGTGAAGGCCATTCTTCCAAGTAGTGCATGATAGCCACTTCGGAAAGGAGCGATGTCGAAGATTAACTCCTCGCTTTGAAAATTTTCCGGAGAGCCGAATACCACTTCCAGTGTTAATGATCCCGTGCAGCGAGCCTCTACGCTGGGTATCACTCCTTTAAAGGTAGTGCTACTAGGCTTGATTCTTGACGGGTCTATCCCCATCTTGCGGATAGTGTCTTGATATATCAAGTTTAGACTACTACCGCCGTCCATAAGACCTCGAGTAAGATGATATCCATCGATTATAGGGTCGAGTACTAGGGCCGCCGAACCTCTGTGACAGATACTGTTTGGGTGATCCCTATGATTGAAGGTGATCGGACAAGCCGACCATGGGTTGAATTTGGGGGCGACGGGCTCTACGGCATAAACGTCCCTTAGTGCGCGCTTGCGCTCCCTTTTGGGGATATGAGTGGTGTAAATCATATTCACCGTTTTCACCTCTAGGGGAAATTGCTTTTGTCCCCCAGTATTCGGTGGCGAGGCTATTTGTTGTCCTTGCTTTGGGGTCCTTTCCCCTTGTGTTCGGCATTTAACTTGTCGGCCTGCTTGAAGACCCAACAATTTCTGTTGGTGTGGTTTGCAGGTTTGTCAGGGCTGCCATGAATCTGGCAAGGTCTCTCCAATATCTTGTCCAGGCTGGATGGACCATCCCTATTGCCTTTGAACGGCTTCTTACGTTGACCGGACCTAGAGCCGCTGAATCCGGCATTTACTGTCGTGTCATTTGTTTCTTCGTCATTGTTCCGATGCTTATTCTTATTGCATCGTGGCTTGCCATTGCCATCCCTAACTTCGGAAGTGCCAGTGTCGTTGGTACTGTCACTTCTACGAGCCAACCAACTGTCTTCGCCCATGCAAAAGCGGGTCATAAGTGTAGTAAGGGCTGCCATTGTCTTCGGCTTCTCCTGGCCGAGGTGTCTTGTGAGCCATTTGTCTCGAACACAATGTTTGAATGCCGCTAAGGCTTCGGCGTCTGAACAGTCGATGATTTGGTTCTTTTTAGTTAGGAACCGATTCCAAAGCTTGTGGGTTGATTTCCCAGGTTGCTGGATTATGTGACTTAAATCATCAGCATCCGTGGCCGGACATGAGTCCCCTGAAAGTTAGCCTAGAAAGCATCCTCTAAATCTTCCTAGATTCCAATGGAGTTCTCTAGGAGGCTGTTCAACCAGTGTCGAGCTGGCCCTTTTAGCTTTAAAAGGTAAATATTTGATGGCATGGAGGTCATCTCCGCGAGCCATGTGGATGTGAAGAATAAAGTCTTTGATCCATACGGCAGGATCCGTCGTTCCATCATATGCCTTGATGTTTACGGGTTTAAACCCTTCTGAAAATTGGTGATCCATCACCACATTGGTAAAGCACATAGGGTGCACAGCACCCCTATATTGCGCGATGTTGTGGCATAGTTCGAACGGCATATGTGTTCGGTGTTGACCCCAAACTTGGTTGTATCCGGCGTGCTTGGTTTGATAGCCACAATCCCATGTGGGAACACATTCTCTTGATCCATAAATTGATCTGGCATGTCCGGCTTTTTTATTCAGGTCCTGACGCAGGTCGTACTTATGGCCCTGAGCCGTGTATCCTTTCCTTTACGGTGGGGAGGTGCGGGCTGGTATACGGCATTGCTAGCCGCTTTCTCCCGTCCACGGGGTGGTCGGTCCGGTTGATCGGCCTGATCATGCCTCGACGGAATTGGCGCAAGGGCCAAACAACAGATTGGGATAGCTCTTTGTTTGGCGCTCAAGGCCATATCTCTCTTCAACATCTAGCACTTCATTCCATCTGTCGTTGAGGGTATCCTGCTCGGCTTTAAGCCGCTGCTGCTTTTTCAGGCTCCTTGTTGTGGCAATAAGCTGTCGTTGAAAGTATTCTTGTTTGAGGGGTTCCTCTGGGACGATGAATTCGTCATCCCCCAGGCTGTCATCCTCTTCGGAGACAAGTAGATAGTTACTATCTTCGGAATCATTCTGATCGGTGAGATGTTTGGGACTGCATTGGCCATCCTCCTGCTCGTCCTGCTCCAACGCTGGCTTTGCGGGGTCTTCAGCATCCTCCGGAGCCTCATTGTCTCCAGTGCCGATATTACTTTCCCTTCCTCGATGTGATCGTGAGCAGTGCCGCTGACGCCCGCGCTTAGGAGGTTCATCGACGGGCTTATCCTTCTCCGGGTCTTTGTCGCCATCATTGTCCTTCTCCTGGGGTGTGTCCACCATGTATAAGTCATAGGTGGAAGTGGCCGCCCATCGCCCAGTGACGGGCAGGCTGTCACCTAGATCAGCTTCGACGTCGTGGTCCATACCATCGTAGTCTTTGGAAGCATAGTCTAGTACGTCGGTTAAGTCTTCGACCGTGGCTACCAAGTGAGTGGTGAGTGGGAAGCAAAATTCCCTGATCTCAGCCCCCAGTTTTAATTGGGCATAGTTCAGCGGTGAATCCTTCGTAATGGCGAGGGATTGCAGTAAGTCCAATGCCTCATTTAAGAACAAGATTTGTATAAGAGTTTGGGGGTTTGCGGAGCCAGGCTCGGCGATGACCACTTGATCGAGCCCGGAGAGTGCGGATCTCGTGATTTCGGAGCTCGTAATCGGAAACGAGTCCGGCTTCCCAGGGGCGGGGAGAGGCCCGTTTGATTCTGGGATTGTGAGCGGCACGATCACCGTTGAGACACTGGCTAAAAGTCCCATGGAGGGGGAGAGTCTGGCGGGGTTTATCCTCCCGTCTTCAGACGAATTGAGCTGCTCTGGATCTAGGGCCAGAGCGGACATGGATGCTCACCCCTGGACGGGATCCGGTGATAGATCTGGGATGTCTTCATCATGTAGGCAGGGAGCGACAGGCGAGGGTGCGAATCCTTCGAAGATCAAATATCCTCGGACATCGGCGATGTTAGACTTCCAAACCTAATCTGATGACCAGGGGCGTAGCTATCAACCTGCTCAAGGTGGCCATTCGAATTGGCACATAGCACGAAGCCGCCAAACACGAAAAGCTGACCAGGGAAGAAGATCTCCCCGGGGGTGGTGCCGTCGCTGATGATGAAGCGGGCGATCAATCCTTCCATCGGCGACACAGTGGAACTCTCAATGAAAGCACCAATGTCGGTGTCAAAACCGGCTGATCTCGGGTAGGGGAGTCCCGAATTGTGCATCTGAGGATCGATGGTAACATGGGGAAACAAGGACACAATTTTACCCAGGTTCGGGCCCTCTTAATGGAGATAATACCCTACTTCCTGCTAGATTGATCTTGATGAATATGAGGATTACAAGAGTTGATCTACCACGAGATCGATGTGGCTAAACCCTAGAAGCCTAGCCTATGGTAATTGTCATTCTACCTCTACGGACCAAACCCTCCGGTTTATATATGCATCGTAGGGGCCTAGGGTTGTACATAATCATCTTGCAGAGGAAGGAAGCATTACACCCGAACTTTAAACTTGCCATTCTACACATATTGGAGTCCTATCCGGATACGGGAGATAATCTTCTGAAGAAATCTTCACGGCCCACCAGTCCAGCTCATAACGAGTAATCCGGCCACCCGAGGACCCCTTAATCCAGGACTCTCTCAAGGGGCCGCGCCCCCTCCCCTTGTCCAATTCAAACTCCAATGGGGTGGGGGGGGGGTGCACACCACCCCTTGTGGGCTGCCCTCTCTCTCCCCTATGGCCCATATTGGCCCATTACTTTCCCCGGGGGGTTCCGGTAACCTCTTAGTACTCTGATAAATACCCGAAACACTCTAGAACCATTCCGGTGTCCGAATACTATCGTCCAATATATCATTATTTACCTCTCAACCATTTCGAGACTCCTCGTCATGTCCTGATCTCATCCAGGATTCCAAACAATCTTCAGTCACCAAAACACAACTCATAATACAAATTGTCATTGAACGTTAAGCATGCGGACCCTACGGGTTCGAGAACTATGTAGACATGACCGAGACACATCTCCGATCAATAACCGACAGTGGAACCTGGATGCTCATATTGGTTCCTACATATTCTACAAAGATCTTTATCAGTCAAACCGCAATGACAACATACGTTATTCCCTTTGTCATCGGTATGTTACTTGCCCCAGATTCGATCGTCGGTATCTTCATACCTAGTTCAATCTCGTTACTGGCAAGTCTCTTTACTCATTCCGTAATACATCATCCCGCAACTAACTCATTAGTCACATTGCTTGCAAGGCTTATCATGATGTGTATTACCGAGAGGGCCCCGAGATACCTATCCGATACTCGGAGTGACAAATCCTAATCTTGATCTATGCCAACCCAATGAACACCTTCGGAGACACCTGTAGAGCATCTTTATAATCGCCCAGTTACGTTGTGATGTTTGATACCACACAACACTAGTATGCGTCGGTGCTATACAAACGGTTTTTAACCCCTTTCCGCGACACCATTTGGTACTGTCGCCTAGTGAGTGATGGTGATAGGGGGTCTTTCCCACATGACCCAGAAACCGTCGGGGATATACCTTCCTGGTACACACGCTCAGCAAAATGAGGTCGTGTGCGACCGACGAGCGCTCAAATATGGAAATACGCAAACAGTTTTCAAGATAAAGTCATGTGTGATTGTTCATTGATCCAACACGGTTTATTCCTAGAAACGGTGTGCGTTGCCTGAGGTCATCGCCCATGGTATTTTTTTCAATAAACGTTTGCAATAGCAAAACCCAATTAGCAGGCTAATTCACAATTAGCTGGCTAATTGCCCTATTATTAATAATCCATTTATTAATCTAATTGACATTCATATTAAGCACATAATATATTTCATTTCCATATTAAGGAAGCAGAATTTCATAATTGAAATAGATCAGAGTACAACATGATATAGCTTTAGCACTCAGCTACCCCATTACACAACTGCACAAGCACTAAGTTTCACATGCAACATGTAGACCCTTTCAAAATTAGCATCATAGACGGTATATAGACAGATGCATCTCATCTAGAAAACTGCTGAAGCGGAAGGCGAATATTGATCCTTCATTCATGTTGAAGGTCTTTGCAACTTTAGGCCAGTGCCTGTGGATGATTGACCGTCCGTCCTTCGTCCTCTTCAGGAACACTTCAATATTGAACCGTGGGTGTTGTATGAAAACCTTCCTCGCCTCCTGACCATAGAGGTGGTTTGAGAGGTAATCATCAGTGAACTACTTTGGAAAGGCTTGAAAACAAGGATGTGCATAAATATCTTCTCTATATTGGAAATTGGGCAAAGGAACAAAAAAAGGCAAGGTATAATAGTTAGTACCATCTTGTAATGAGTTGATGTCTTGTTCATTGTGCAGACAAAGATCTTGTTGTTTTTTGTTGCTGATTTCTTTATCCTAACATTCTTTCTGAGTTTCTTGATTTGATTGATATTCATGGACAACTCATTTCCCCATATGCAAAAAGGGTCGAACAGTGGGTCAAAACCTTTGAGAGCAGGACCTACATGTCCAAGACCAAATTGTTAAAAACCTAAATATTAGAATGGTTCCCGCAATTGCACAATAATGTGCTATTAGACAACATACCATGCACGTGCTAACCTCGATTGTAAACCTCAGTGCTTCCCATTATTTCCCTGCAACACATATAAGGTAGTTAGTCATCAGGTTAAGTAAGGGTTCACATGCTATCAGTAAAATATGTTGATGAAAAATAAGCACATTGTAGATTCATCATTCAAGCCACGTGGAAAACCCATTTATCCAAACCAAGCATGATTAAGAACTAGAAAATATAGCACTTGTATATGTTTCTCATGTATTAAGTGCAGCCAAATTCGATTTATTCCTCACATGCAGAACAATACAAAATTCTACCCACGACAATTGGACATCGCATTGCAGAATTGAACCAAGCAGTTAACTAAACATCACAACAAATGAACCAAACATTAACTGAGCACCACATTGCACAATATAAAATACTCCTAATAGAAGATCAAACAGTTAACCAAACCAAGCATGCTTAACAACTTGGAAATATAGCAATTGTATTTGTTTCTCATGTATTTACTACAGCCAAATTCAATTTATTCCTCACATGGTATACAATAATAGAATGCACCCACAACTATTGAACATCGCATTGCAGAATTGAACCAAACAGTTAACTAAACACCACAACACAAATGAACCAAACATTAACTGAGCACCACATTGCACAATGTATAACCAAACTAAGCATGCTTAACAACTTGGAAATATAGCAATTGTATTCGTTTCTCATGTATTTTGTAAAGATAAATTCGATTTATTTCTCACATGGAAGACAATACAAAATTGCAGCCTGAAGAATTGAACATCACATTTGCAGAATTGAATCAAATAGTTAACTGAAGATGACAACTAATTAACAAAACAGTTAATAAGTGAGCACGACACTTCATGATATATAGAACATATACACTAGAGCAACAGATTGCATGGTAAAGTTAGATAGCACAATTCACTAGAATTTGTTAAGGAAAGGCAGGAGCATCACACGCAACGGGTAAACCGAGCATGCTTAACCGGCGTAGCTAGCAAATGGCAAGGTGCTCCTCCAAGATCTGGGGGTAGGCACGAATGGCAACCATCGTGACCTCATTCGCGCGTGCGACCACGATTTGCTTCTCCGCTGCCAAATGCTTCTTGAGATTTTGGCTATAATGCGTGCACCATGGTTTAGAGTGGCGCTTATTTGGTGGAGGGGTCGGTGATTTTGTTGGAAGGTGTCACGCTCACGCCGGCGGTCGGGGCATGTGGGATGTGGAAGGAGGAGGAGGATGGGGGTCGGGTGTGGATTACCTGCCTGGATAGACGAGGCCGAGCAGCGTGAAGGAGGGTTGCCGACGAGGAGGCGGCGCTGCAAGCATGGAGTGAAGGTTTCAATTTGGAAAGGAAGGCGGAAATAGGGTAAATGTGACTTTTGGTAAGGGGGAGGGGACAAGGAGGTAGATATTTCCGCGGAAGCCGAAAATTTGGAATCGCTTCAGCGGAAAAATTGGCGCGAAAGTGTCATCAGACATGGTCCCTTATTCAGAACCATGTACGATATGTGAACATCACAAATGATTCAGATAGCTTAACCCGTGTGTGATGAGTTTGAACGTCAAAAATTTTGGTTCAAATTTCCATGGTCACAGTGGTCATCCACGCCCTTGCATAATTTGGGTACACAAAGGAGACTACAACACACCCACACTTCTTAATCGAGCAAGTTTGCCAATTAAACAGAGCTAGCTGACCTAAACATTACTCTAAAAAATTAACGATCGGCGCTCTTAATTAAACAAAGCAAAGAGTACTACTACGGCTGGTGCTCGTCGATCTCCGCCGCCGCCTCCAAGTCCAGCTCGTGCCAGATGGTCTCCTAGGGAAGGGGCTCCATGGCATCCATCACACCATGCTCGGCAAGCATCTCGCCATCCGCGTCCGCCATCTCTTTGGAAAAGGCCGCCACGAGCTGGGCATCGGCGGCCGCGATCTGAGCTTGGACGGGCTTCGTCGTTGCAAGGTATGCGACGGAGGAACGGACGGCTGCTCGAACGCTCTCGACGATTGCCAGCTCTTCGGCTGTGGGTTGCCGACCATTGTCGGAGAAGCTTTGTTCGATTTGTGCGGTGACCGCCAAGAGCTTGGCGTGGGCAGCCTCGACATGGTCGTGGGTGGCCTCCATCAGGGCTAAGGTTGCCGCTGCGGAACGGACATCTATTGTGCCGCTCTCTCCAGTTGCTATCCCTGAGGCAGATGTTGCTGCCCCCACCTGAGAAGCAACAGCGGCCGTTTGGGCTGCCTTGGCCGCTCGGTCGCAGATTGTAGTCGCGCTTGTCGGTGTCAAAACCGGCGGATCTCGGGTAGGGTGTCCCGAACTGTGCGTCTAAGGCGGATGGTAACAGGAGACAGGGAACATGATGTTTTACCCAGGTTCGGGCCCTCTTAATGGAGGTAAAACCCTATGTCCTGTGTGATTAATATTGATGATATGGGTAGTACAAGAGTAGATCTACCACGAGATCAGAGAGGCTAAACCCTAGAAGCTAGCCTATGGTATGATTGTATGTTATTGTTATGTCCTACGGACTAAAACCCTCTGGTTTATATAGACACCGGAGAGGGTTAGGGTTACACAAGGTCGGTTACAAAGGAGGAGATATCCACATCTGTACTTCCTAGCTTGCCTTCCACGCCAAGGAGAGTCCCATCCGGACGCAAGACGAAGTCTTCAATCTTGTATCTTCATAGTCTAACAGTCCGGCCAAAGGATATAGTCCGGCTGTCTGGAGACCCCCTAATCCAGGACTCCCTCAGTAGCCCCTGAACCAGGCTTCAATGACGATGATTCCGGCGCGCAGTATTGTCTTCGGCATTGCAAGGCGGGTTCCTCCTCCGAATACACCACAGAAGAATTTGAATACAGAGAGAATAATATTTCCACAAATCCAATTTGCTGACTTGTTTTGGCAACACGACATTATTCGAACCGTTTCCTTTGACTAGCCCCGCACATAACGCGAGGCAGTTTTTTGACACGTCTTGTGAAAGCAGAGATCGTGTCCCCTTATCATGGGATTCTCATCAATACGGGTGTGGGTAACCCAACCGCGCCATCGATTACGGTGCTTGGGGGATAAGCGAGTTTTACCAGGCTAGTGGGGACGCTTAGTTTCGTCCGCCCATATAAAGGGATAAGGATTCACCTTTTCATCAACGCCTTCTTCCTCCTTTGCTCATCCATTTTTGCACACTCGAGCTCCAGCGCCCAAGTCCGCACTTCCCACCTTAGCCTTCTCCAACCATGTCCGCAGCGGGAGGCAGGTGGATGGTCTCCTCCATCACGGAGGGAAACATCAAGAAGCTGAGGAGAGCCGGATACCTGCCCGATGACATCACGCACCGGCTCCCAGATGAGGGGCAGCTCATCCCCACCCCTAGGCCCCATGACAGGGTAGTGTTCCTTACCCATTTCCTCTGCGGACTGGGATTCCCTCTCCACCCATTCGTCCGGGGTCTCATGTTCTACTACGGCCTGGATTTCCATGATCTGGCCCCGAACTTCATCCTCAACATCTCGGTGTTTATTGTCGTGTGCGAGGCCTTCCTACGCATCAAGCCCCACTTCGGCTTATGGCTGAAGACCTTCAATGTCAAGCCGAAGGTAGTGGGCGGCCGCTAGGCGGAGTGCGAAGGCGCCATGGTGGGCAAGATGCCCAACGTTACATGGCTCGAGGGCTCCTTCGTGGAGACCATAAAGGGGTGGCAATTGGGGTGGTTCTACATCACCGAGCCGCGTGACCCTGCATGGGCAGCGGCCCCCGAGTTCCGATCTGGCATCCCCACATGGCTCACCTCCTGGAAAGAGAAGGGCCTCTCCTGGGGTAGTTTGGGAGAGCTGACCGGACTCCAAACATGTATTCAAAACTTGGTGAACAAGAAGCTCAAACTCGACAACGTAGTCCAGGTCATGCTCATCCGCTGGATCCTCCCGTGTCAACAACGGGCCTTCAACTTGTGGAAGTTCAACCCGGCCTAGCACCAAACTCTGAACAGGCTCTTCGATACAACACACGAGGATGCCTAGAAGGTGCTATTCAAGGGCGCCGAGGTTCCTCCTCCTACTACCGAGGATCGCGGATTCTGCGCGAAGCGCCAAGCCAGCGCGGTAAGCTGTTTTACCTCTTACAGGATACTTGTTTTTCATAGTTTGACTCTATGCGGGATCTAAGCTCCCGTTCCTTTGACAGGACTGGCAGGAAACGGCCGGACAGATCGACTGTCCGGCTCCCTTGCTCGGAGGCCCAGCAAACGCTCTCCTGACGGAGATGCTGACTCCGGCTCCTTACAAGGTGCCAGAGAAGACCAAGAAGGCCAAGGGAACCCGAAAGAGTTCCCGGCGCCAGGTGTTATCAGACTCATTGTCCGATGACTCTGCAGCACATTCCTCCCCCGAAGATGAGGAGGAAGAGGAAGATGCTCCCCCTTCAGTTGGGGGAGATAAGAAAAGGAAGGCCGCCCCAACCGGGGGGGCGAAGGGCCCAAGAATGGAAGGACTCTCCTTCCGGACAGTTCCACCACCGCCGCCGAAGGCGAAGACGAGTGGCTGCTCAGGGCCAAGCCCCTGGCGAAGTCGTAAGTATTCGGATACCAGAGTAACTCATAGCATTCCTTTGTCGAACTGCTTCCCCTAACATCAAATATGATTATGCAGGCCGCCACGAGCCCGTATCGATGTATCGTCAGACGGCTCCCTGGGCTTGTCGGATATGGATAGCGATCCACTTCTGACCGCCACCTCCCCTTGCCCTACGGACGACGCTGAGGTATTGTCTCAAGAGGCACCGGGTCGAGGGGAGACAATCCTGGAGGCGCCTCAGAGCGACCTTCCGGACTCCAGGAGCAGAGGGAACAAGGCCCCTGAGGGCTCCGAGTTCGGCCCTCAGCCGAACACCACGCCGGAACCTCCAGTGGTTCCGGACTCGGGTAGGTGGCCTCCTTCCAAGCGGGGCAAGACGCCTCTGCCGGTGACCTCTGTCCATCCAGAGGTGCCGGACAATCTGCTGGGAGCGCTTCGCAGCGCTTCCATCGACGAGGAGCATTGTACTATTATGAGTGCGGTAGTCCAGAAGGTTTAGTCTGCCAAGAGCGGATTGACTGAAGCATGTGCCAGCCTTCTAACAGGCTTTGAGGTAAGTATTTTGAAATATAGGAAAAATATTACCGCATAGACAGTAGGCCCTGATGCTCTGTTCGGTGTTCGAAAAGAAAAGCCGAATAGAGGATCAAATAATACCGCAGGAGTCTAACATAAGTATGTCTATATGCGTATGCAGGCTTCACTGCTGGCCTCAGCCGCACTGACTGCGGAGGTCGCCACACTAAAGCAGGACCTCGAGGGGTCCAAGAAAGAGCTCGGCCTTGCCAAGAGGCAGTTCGAGGAGAACAAGGGTAAGTAATACCATGTCTATAGATATGTATATATAAAAGAAGACGTGATTGCAAAATGACAGGATCATCTTATATTTACCAGGGGCCACGACCGAGGTGGCGTCCCAGAAGCAAGCGCTATCCGAGGCTGAAGACAAAGCGTCCAAGGAGCACACCGAGCGGGAAAGGCAAGAGGCACGGGTGGGCGAGGTGCAGCAAGAGCTCCAAGCTCTCGTGTCGAAGCATGAGGCATTGGATCATGACTCGAAGGCGCGAGAGTTCGAGCTTACCACGGCCCTCGAAAGCACGAAAAATGCCAAGGCTGAAGCCCAGAAGGCCCTCCAGGAGATTGATGCGATGAAGAAGATAGCGGCGGGTAAGGCATTCTATATGCAAAGTAAGCATGCGAAAGTAAATTACCTGTTACTTACCCGAATTCGGAGCTCTCCAGGAGCATTCGCAGATTTGCCCCGCAGCGTGTCAGATGCCGCACAGTTTTACCAGGCCGAGGAGGGAAGCTCAACGGAGAAGATGTTCTGGTCTCAGTATACTAGGACCGAACACCCAGTGCCTATGAGCGACCAGCTGAAGCAGCTGGTCGAGCTACACAAGGCGGCCGAACAGCCATGAAGGGCTTTATAGTCCGGCTGTGGCCTGGCGACGCCCTTCTGAACAGCTACTTCGGCCTGGTGAGGCGGCTTGTGGATGCCTGCCCACGGCTGGAAGTCGTCAAGCGGTCCGTCTGCATCGAAGGTGCACGCTGGGCTTTCGCCCGTGTGAAGGTGCAATGGGCCAAGCTAGACGCCGTGAAGCTGATCAAGGAAGGACCGCCGCAAGGCAAGGAGCATCGCACCCCCGAAATTTATTATGAGGGTGTCCTGAAGGGTGCCCGTCTTGTAGGGGATGAATGTCCAAAGGATGTAATATTTGAGTAAACTTGCTCGCGTGATCCTGTATGATGAAAACTTGTTTCATATGCGCTATGCAACGCTTGTTTGAATTTAAATATTAACTTCTGTTTGGCTGTTTATCTAATCTGAGAGATGGCTAGTCCTCGTCTTCTGCCCCCATGCCGCGAGTGCTGGGGTGTTCGGGATAAACCTGAGCACTCTTGTTCCCATTCTTGGGTCCTTCGAGGGAGGTGCTCAGCACAGCGAACAAGGCAACCAGACTAATAATGCTTTATCACTCTCACTTAGCCATAGAGTTCTATAATTTTAAATTTTGGCAAAGCCCCTGGTATTCGGAAGGCCGAATTTGGGGCGCGATACACGTCTTTAAGCCGGACAGGACCGGCTCCTCGCTCTAAGCGGCATAAGTTTTTAGGGACTCAAAACCTCGCCGAACAGCGACCAGTCTCTCGCCTTATCATGACAGTCAGTTTTAGCTTTCTCTACTGAGGTGCTTAGCCCAGCAGAACCGGGGCACAATTGCAGCAGTTCTCCTAGCGCTACCTTAGCCGATAGAGCGGAACGTAAGGTACCAAAACATAGGAGCCGGGCAAACCCAACATTTGACCAAAGACATGATTTGGAGCTGATGCATATAATGCTATAAGTTCGGGGTGCCGCACTTGTGAAAGTGTTCGGACATCTCACACCATAATGTGGGGTACTTAAGCCCCTAGTGTATTGGCCGTACCAAAGTCTACGGTTGCAAGGCGTCATTAATGAACACACACACACACACACACACATATATATATATATAACAAGAATGCAATAATAGTCGTAATGTTATGCATTGTTTATTCAAAAAGGTGCATTAAAGCAGAATGATACAGATAGTGTGATAAGCAAAAAGTAGGACTATGTCCCTTCCAAAGGCAAGCTGAGGAATAGTATTAAAGCAAATATTTCACTCGTTATCGTAATCCACCAGGGAGTTCCATGGTGTGACATAGCTTTTTGCCTCCTTGGTTGCTGCATCATGTGTCCGGCAATCATGTTGCCGGACAGGGTTTCCAGAGATTAAAGTCCTGAAAGAGAAAAATAACAAAGCGGGAAGCCCCTAGTGCGGTTTAAGCCGCGTATTGGGGGGTACTATAGTTGTGCCCCCTTCCCTGCCTGTGCCCATGGTATTTTTAATGCGTAATTATGTACGAGTGGCACAAATTTCGCCGTTTGGCTTGGGCCGAGGTAGGGGCCGCATTGCTACGCGAGCTCAGATCGTGCCAGGTGGTCTAGTTGCCGATTACTCCGAGCGCGCTTGAAAGTGTCCGGGTCTTGAAATGCCGAACTGGTGAATTGCCTTGAGAGGCCGCTTTGCACTTCCGCTGTGAGGGCCGCAGTGTGCTCCTCCGTTTGGAGAGAGCGCTCTGTGTTTCCATTAACTGTAATAACCCCCCGAGGTCCTGGCATCTTGAGCTTGAGGTATGCATAATGCGGTACCGCATTGAATTTCGTGAATGCGGTTCGCCCGAGCAGTGCATGATAGCCACTGCGGAACGGGACTATATCGAAGATTAATTCTTCGCTTTGGAAGTTATCCGAGGATCTGAAGACCACTTCTAGTGTAATTGAGCCTGTGCAATGGACCTCTACGCCTGGTATGACGCCTTTAAAGGTCGTTTTCATGGGTTTGATCCTTGAGGGGTCTATACCCATTTTGCGCACTGTGTCCTGATAAAGCAGGTTCAGGCTGCTGCCGCCATCCATAAGGACTCGAGTGAGGTGAAATCCATCAATGATTGGGTCTAGGACCAGTGCGGCGAATCCTCCATTACGGATACTAGTGGGGTCGTCCCTGCGATCGAAGGTGATCGGACAGGAGGACCATGGGTTGAACTTGGGGGCGACTGGCTCCAATGCATAAACGTCCCTGAGCGCACGCTTCCGCTCCCTCTTGGGGATGTGGGTTGCGTATATCATGTTCAACGTCCGCACTTGTGGGGGGAACCTCTTCTGTCCTCCGGTGTTCGGCTGCCGGGGCTCTTCCTCGTCATCGCTGTGTGGCCCCTTATCTTTGTTTTCGGCAATTAACTTGCCGGCCTGCCTGAATACCAAACAATCCCTATTGGTGTGGTTGGCTGGCTTGCCGGGGGTGCCGTGTATCTGGCACGAGCGATCGAGTATGCGGTCCAAACTGGACGGGCCCGGAGTGCTTCTTTTAAATGGCTTTTTCCGCTAACCTGGTTTAGAGCCTTTGAATCTGGCATTGACTGTCATATCCTCGGTATTGTCGCTGTTAATGCGGCACTTATGTTTGTTGCGACGTGACCTGCTATTGCCGTCCTTGGTATCCGAAGTACCATGGTTCTTTGATATGTTATTATTGCGAGCCAGCCAGCTGTCTTCTCCCGCACAGAAGTGGGTCATGAGTGTCGTGAGGGCTGCCATAGATTTCGGCTTTTCCTGACCAAGGTGCCGGGCTAGCCACTCGTCTCGTATGTTGTGTTTGAAAGCTGTTAGGGCCTCTGCATCCGGACAGTCGACGATTTGATTTTTCTTTGTTAGGAACTGAGTCCAGAATTGCCTTGCCGATTCTTCTGGCTACTGAATTATGTGGCTCAAGTCATCGGCATCTGGTGGTCGCACATAAGTGCCCTGAAAGTTGTCGAGGAATGTGGCCTCCAGATCTTCCCAACAGCTAATGGACTCTGCTGGCAAGCTGTTAAGCCAATGTCGCGCTGGTCCTTTGAGCTTTAGTGGGAGGTATTTTATGGCGTGTAAGTCATCACCGCGGGCCATTTGGATGTGGAGGAGGAAATCCTCGATCCATACCGCAGGATCTGTAGTGCCGTCATATGATTCAATATTTACGGGTTTGAAGCCCTCTAGGATTTGATGATCCATTACTTCATCTGTGAAGCATAGGGGGTGTGCGGCGCCTCTGTATTGGGCTATATCGCGACCCAGCTCGAATGGGTCTTGCCCGCTATGTTCGGCCAGACCGGATTTACTTTAACTGTATCCGGCGTGACGTGTATCATCTTGCATAGTGGCGCGCCCTCGTGATCCATAGATCGATCTTGCATGTTTTGCTTTGTCCTCCAATATGTCTCGCAGGTCTGGCGTATTTCCCCATGCCTTTTTATTTGAATTGCATCGGGGTGCAGGCTGAGTTTTTGGCTGGAATGCCTCTCTATCATGGTCACGAGGTGGCCGATCAGCCGCGTCATACGCTTCTTCCTCCAGTCGGGGTAGCAACCTGCATTTTGGGTAACTCTTGGAGGGGCGTTCGAGTTTATATTCCTCGGCCGTGAGGACTTCAGTCCATCTATCAGCTAGCAGATCTTGATCAGCTTGAAGCTGCTGCTGTTTTTTCTTAAGGCTATTTGCCGTGGCTATAAGCCGGCGCTTGAAGCGCTCTTGTTTGACGGGATCCTCAGGCACGGCGAATTCGTCATCGCCGAGGCTTGCCTCGTCTTCGGAGGGGGGCATGTAATTATCATCCTCCACCCCTCCATCTGCCGCTCTCTCAGGAGGGCTGGCTCCTCCATCCTCCTGCTCTAAATCTTGCTGGAGGGGATTGTTGTTGTCTTCGGCACTATTCAGAGTGTTATTATCTCCTGTGCAGGTATCACCACTTTTGCTTTGGCAGGACTTAGAGCGGCGCCGCTCACGTCGGCACTTGGGTTGCTTCTTGGAGGGGTCATCTTCTGCTGTCTCGTCGCCATTGCCTTCTTTGGGTGTGTCCACCATGTATATATCGTATGATGAGGTGGCTGTCCAGTGCCCTGTGGGCAGTGGTTCCTCTTCGTCTCCCACATTGTCGTCCATACCGTCGATGTCTTCGGAGTCAAAGTCGAGCATGTCGGTTAAGTCATCGACAGTGGCTACTAAGTGGGTGGTGGGTGGGCCACGAATTTCTTCGTCATCCGCATCCCAATCCTGCCGGACGTAGTTCGGCCAGGATCCTCCTGACAAGGAGAGAGACCTTAATGAGTTCAGTATGTCGCCAAAGGGCGAGTGCTGAAAAATATCCGCGGAGGTAAATTCCATGATCGGCGCCCAATCGGATTAGCTAGGAACGGGCGCAGGCGGTTCGGAGTTCGTGGCCGGAGAAGGATCCGGCAGTCAGACAACACGGCTCTCGTGCAGGGTAAGGTCGATGTTCGGCTCGATCGCCGATGAGGATAAGGCTTCTGTGGCGGGGTCCATCCACCCGTCCATGGACGGTGCAACTGGCTTCGAATTGAGGGTCGGAGCGGCTGCCGGTACGATCTCCTGAACACTGTCTGATGGTAGAGCTAAATCGTACTCATCGTGACCGCGTGACGCACAAGGCAGAGGCTCGAATCCGCCGAAGATCAAGTCTCCGTGGATATCGGCCGTGTAGTTTAAGCTTCCAAACCTGACCTGGTGGCTAGGGGCGTAACTTTTGATCTGCTCCAGATGGCCAAGCGAGTTGGCCCGCAGTGCAAAGACGCCGAACACAAAGATCTGTCCGGGGAGAAAAGTCTCACCCTGGACTACATCGCCATCGATGATAGTAGGAGCCATCAAGCCTAACGGCGATGACACAGAGGAACTCTCCATGAAAGCACCAATGTCGGTGTCAAAACCGGCGGATCTCGGGTAGGGGGTCCCGAACTATGCGTCTAAGGCGGATGGTAACAGGAGACAGGGAACATGATGTTTTACCCAGGTTCGGGCCCTCTTGATGGAGGTAAAACCCTACATCCTGCTTGATTAATATTGATGATATGGGTAGTACAAGAGTAGATCTACCACGAGATCAGAGAGGCTAAACCCTAGAAGCTAGCCTATGGTATGATTGTATGTTATTGTTATGTCCTACAGACTAAAACCCTCCGGTTTATATAGATACCGGAGAGGTTTAGGGTTACACAAGGTCGGTTACAAAGGAGGAGATATCCATATCCGTACTACCTAGCTTGCCTTCCACGCCAAGGAGAGTCCCATCCGGACACGAGATGAAGTCTTCAATCTTGAATCTTCATAGTCTAACAGTCCGGCCAAAGGATATAGTCCGGCTATTCGGAGACCCCCTAATCCAGGACTCCCTCAGCGCTCATGCACCTTGTTAGCATGCGCATGGCGGCTGCAGCCGCGCTCTCGCCGGAGTGGGCCACCAAAGTTCTAGTGAAATGAACAGTGAAATGATATTTGGGGAGCGAGCTAGTGTGCTTGAGACGCTGGCTGTGGACTGTAGCCGACGCACCTTTTCGCATAAGCGATAGGCGTACTATACACCGACGGTGCTCCAGGAGATTTTGTGCTCCATCCACACGGTTGGTGATAATAAACTGTGTGCGATCTTCTTGATTTTTTCTTGATTTGAATTACATAATGGGGTCACAGCGGCAATGGACGGTGCTTGAATTGCTAGACCTTTTATCTATAGTGAATATGCAACTATATGTGTGCCGTAAAAGAATTGGAATTATTCAGGGTTCGTTTGAACATTTTATACATTAAATTGGTTTTCTAGCCATTTCAGGTGCACAATTCAAAATTAAACTAAATGCACATGCTTCGATGCATCAACATGGGTTGTAAAATCATATATGTGTCCATGGGTTTATGCTTATATCCCATGTAAGAAATAGGGATGAAATTCGAACACCAGGGCACCATGGCTCTCTGGCAAACGTTGACATACTTGCTTTTGTAATTCTAGTAAATCCAAAATTCGTCTGAAATTCATGAAACTTGGCATGCTATCATGGAGCGGCACCACCATGCCGTGGTAAAATTGTTGTCCCATTTGGGGCAGGTTTGGGTATAAGCTCTCATAAACCAGAGCTTCTCACAACAAGTGTGATGGTTTCGGTAGGGAACGTTTCACCTTTTTGGACGAAACGATATCCGTTGCCTCTTCTTGATTTCAAATTTTTTCCTAGTGTCAACATAGAACAACAGGAGTGTTGTGTCAATTTTTGGGATTTTTTGGGTTCGCTTGGACTTTTTTATACATTAACTAAGTTTTCTATGCAATTATGTGCATAATTCAAATTTGAACTACAGGCACATACTCTAATGCATATAAATTAGTTGAAAATTCAAATATGTGTCCTTGGTTGCCTACTTAGGTCCCATTCAAGAAATGGGAATGAATGTCAAACACCCTGCCACCGTCACTCGGCCGCAAACATTGAGATGCCTGGTTTTTAAATTCTAGTAAATCGAAAGCCCGTCTAAAATTCATGAAACTTGGCAGGCTATCATGGAGCGGCATCAACATGCTGTGGTAAATTTTTTGTCCCATTTGGGGCAGGTTTCGGGATATGCTTCTCACATACCAGAGCTTCTCACAACAAGCCTGATGGTTTTGGTAGGGAACGTTTCACCTTTCTGGACGAAACGATATCCGCTGCCTCTTCTCGATTTCAATTTTTTTCCTAGTGTCAACATAGAACAACGGGAGGGTTGTGTCAATTTTGGGATTTTTCGGGGTTCGTTTGGACATTTTTATGCATTAATTGAGTTTTCAATGCATTTATGTGCATAATCCAAATTTGAACTACATGCACATGCTCTAATGCATATAAATTGGTTGAAAATTCAAATTTGTGTCCTTGGTTGCATGCTTAGGTCCCATGCAAGAAATGGGAATGAATGTCAAGCACCCTGCCACTGTCACTCGGCTCAAACATTGAGATACCTGGTTTTTAAATTCTAGTAAATCCAAAGCTCGTCTGAAATTCATGAAACTTGGCATGCTATCATGGAGAGGCATCAACATGTCATGGTAAATTTTTTGTCCCATTTGGGGCAGGTTTGGGTATATGCTTCTCACAAACCAGAGCTTCTCACAACAAGCCAGATGGTTTCCGTAGGGAATGTTTCACCTTTCTGGACGAAACGATATCCATTGCCTCTTCTCGATTTCAAATTTTTTCCTAGTGTCAACATAGAACAACACGAGTGTTGTGTTAATTTTTGGGATTTTTCGAGGTTCGTTCGGACATTTTATGCATTAATTGAGTTTTCAATGCATTCACGTGCATAATTCAAATTTGAAGTACATGCACATGCTCTAATGCATATAAATTGGTTAAAAATTAAAATATGTGTTCTTGGTTGCATACTAAGGTCCCATGCAAGAAATGAGAATGAATGTCAAGCACCTTGCCACCTTCACTCGGCTGCAAACATTGAGATACCTGGTTTTTAAATTCTAGTAAATCCAGAACTCATTTGAAATTCATGAAACTTGGCATGCTATCATGGAGCGGCATCAACATGTCGTAGTAAATTTTTTGTCCCATTTGGGGCAGGTTTGGGTATATGCTTCTCACAAACCAGAGCTTCTCACAACAAGCATGATGGTTTTGGTAGGGAACGTCCCACCTTTGGGGACGAAACGATATCCATTGCCTCTTATTGCTTTCAAAAAATTTCTCGTGTCAACATAGAACAACAGGAGTGTTGTGTCAATTTTTGTGATTTTTCGGGGTTCATTTGGAAATTTTTATGCATTAACTAAGTTTTCAATGCATTTATGTGCATAATTCAAATTTTAACTACATGCACATGCTCCAGTGCATATAAATTGGTTGAAAAATCAAATATGTGTCCTTGGGTGCATGCTTAGGTCCCATGCTAGAAATGGGAATGAATTTCAAACACCAGGGTGCCGTTGATTGCCGGCAAAACATTGAGATACCTGGTTTTTAAATTCTAGTAAATCCAAAACTAGTCTGAAATTCATGAAACTTGGCATGCTATCATGGAGAGCATCAACATGCCGTGGTAAAATTTTTGTCCCATTTGGGTATGTTTGGGTATATGCTTCTCACAAATCAGAGCTTCTCACAACAAGCATGATGGTTTCGGTATGGAACGTCCCACCTTTGGGGATGAAATGATATCCATTGCATGTTGTTGCTTTCAAAAAAATTCTCGTGTCAACATAGAACAACAGGAGTCGTGTGTCAATTTTTGTGATTTTTCGGGGTTCGTTTGGACATTTTTATGTATTAACTGAGTTTTCAATGTATTTCTGTGCATAATTCAAATATGAACTACATGCACATGCTCCAGTGCATATAAATTGGTTGAAATATCAAATATGTGTCCTTGGGTGCATGCTTAGGTCCCATGCAAGAAATGGGAATGAATTTCAAACACCAGGGCACCGTTGATTGCCGGCAAAACATTGAAATACTTTATTTTTAAATTCTAATAAATTCAAAACTCGTATGAAATTCATGAAACTTGGCATGCTATCATGGAATTGCACCCAACATGTTGTGGTATTTTTCGTGTCCATTTTGAGAGAAGACGCACTCGAATAATGACAACCAACAAATGCATTTTGAAAAAATAGCAACCACTTTAATATCTCAAACGTTTGTATAATTCAAACCGTGTGCGTTTTGTTAACCATTCATGTGACGCCATGTGTCTTGGTTTTAATGGCTGTAGGAGGTTCCGTGCGGACATCTGCTTGACCTTGACTGAATGGGAGGCGTGCGAAGCGCAGTCCGGTGCGCAGGCTGACCGGGAGCCGTGCAAGCTGTCCTCGAATGTGTAGGCTCACCAGGAAGCGTGCGAGCTGTATGCTGTGCAGGCTCACTGGGAAGCGAGCCCTTTGACTTCCATGGCCGCCCACCTTCCTCTCCGTGCGTGCGCCCCCCTCAGGGGCATGGGACGTCGCTGTCGAACGCTACCTCTCAGCGCCGCCAGCTACCGTCCTCGCGTGCCCCACCCGTCGATCCCGGGATGACATGATGTTTGATTTACATGTGAAGAACATTTTGTGTTGCATTGAAGACTTCAACAATGGAGTCCCGGAGGACGACAACAACAACGACGGCACGGCACGCCGCCGCCGCTGGAAATAGCTTTTTTCTTGGGTTTAATACTGTATCTCGATCATATGAATATAAATTCGCAGTATGACTGAATGAAAGATAAGGTTTGAGAAAACTTGTGTTTTTCTCTCTTAATGTACAGACTTATCAAACGATTTTCTTTTGAAAAAAATGTCAATGGTTTATAAATATAAAACACTCATCACGAACGTTTTAGTTAGAACACCTGTATGCAAACTGGGAGCTTCCCGAGGAAGCCAAGGGAAAATGTGCCAAGCAGGATTTTTGCGGCTCTTGATCGCAAACGTTTTATGCTGCGTTTGGATATCTGTATTGAGCCTTCGAATTGGATTTGGTATTGCTGGGCTGCCAATTCAGCTGTTTGGATGCACACCGAAACGGCAGACTGTAATGAGTCCAGATACAAAGGCGAAATCGCTTTCACGCGCCGAGGCATCGCGCAATACGGACCTCCACCACTCCAATTTGGGTCGAATTGGCCTACACCCGCAAAAGAAAATGATTGGGGCGACATCCCCACGCGAGACCTGCTTCCTTTCCCTCGCGCGAGACCTGCTTCCTTCCCCCCATGCGAGACCAAGGGCTAGACGAGCCGTGTCCATGGCAGCACACCGATGGCGGCACCCAGAGCAGCTCCTCTCGCCGGCTCTCCTCCTCCTCCTCCTCCCCCTACGCCGATATCGCCATCCCCACTGCAGCTCATTTCCCTTCCTCCCATGGAGCCCCATCTCCTCTGTCGCCCCGTCTCCTCTGCCGCTCCATGTCCACCTCCCATGGCTGCCACGGCCGGGACCTAGCCGTGCACCGCCGCTCCTTATCCTCTACAACCACTCTGGAATCCCTTCATGCCATCGGACCCCCTCCTCCTTGCTTGGGACTTGGCCTTCCTCCCTCTGATGCACATCTTCAGTTAGCTAGCTGTTATTTTTCTTCAGTTTCGTCAGGGAAGTAGCTCGGCTGGGGTACCAAGATAGTCCTCTACCTCAAGGATGATACACTATGCAGTCCAAGTCTTCTAAACTGTGATTGGCTTATTTCCCATGTCTTGATGTGATTTTTTGTTTACTACAGCTGCACTAAATGGCGGCTAGATAGGCTTATTCTCGTCTAAATTGTACTGCATGATTTGAACTTGGCACGAAATCATGTTGTTGTATCTGATCATGATTGATGTACATGAGTAATCTTTTGTTTAACTATGATTGATGTACATTTTACTCTTTTATAATTGCTATACAGTTTACTCATGTACATCAATCATGGTTTACATGAGTAATCATGATTTGAACTGTACAGGAATCTGTTGTATCAATCTCATTTACCTTTGTATCTATCATGAGAAAAGTATGATTTTCCAAGCCATTTTTGAACTAAGATTGCTGAGATTGTGATTTGACGCATATAGAACAAAGCACTATGCAATTCCATAGTTTGCCATCCAAACATGTTTTGGTATTGAAACCTCACTGTGATTCCATGAGCCAATACAATGACCATCGAAACAAGCGAATTCGTATTCATGTCCATTACAGTTTCCTTGTTGAATTGGAATTGAAACCAATTCAATATGGAGGTCTCCAATACAGACATCCAAACACAGTGTTAGATAGAACACCGTATGCAAAGTGAGAGCAGGATTTGTGCATCTCTTCAACATAAATGGTTCTTTTGGATGACCCTTGTGCAACCACTTACAAAAAATTTGGTAAGATTTGCATCTATCACATTGGGTATGTTACCATTTGTCAAATTGGAAAGATTAACATTTGTTGATCTACTAACATTGGCATTTGTCAACCATGTAACACTTCGATTTGTCAAAATATGAAGCTAAAAATCACTAGCAGTATCTAATTTTTGCAACTAAAATTCAGTAATTAAGCATAGATTTCATTCATAGATTAAGCAGTTGTTCTTAATTTATACAAATAGTTCAACTCGACAGCTGAACCGACCAAACTTTTCCCCAATTGTTCCCAACCACGTACTGAAATAGCTAGTTCAACTATATATACTAGCTAATTTTAAGTACGTTGTACAGTTCCACCACATTTGTAGTCAGATGAGCTGAACAAAATAGCCCCTAAATACTACTACAGAGGGGCTTTGTACTACTTCCGGCTGCCTCTCCTCCGCCGAGCACGCTCAGTAAGAGGCAGAGGAGGAGGAGCCTACCGACGAGCTGGACAACTGCAATACGGTGCCTGCCGCTGCTCAAGCTTTAGCGGCGCTCACCTCGAACGCCCGCTACCGCTCCAAACGACCCCTCTCAAGCGGTGGTTCTGATCTCCTGATTCCTCGCCTCCAAGGCGGTGTGTGCCGCAGCCATGGCGGCAGTAAGGCTCTTTGCATGCTCGAGGAGGCACTCCTCCTCCTCCCACAGGAACTCGGTGTAGCGCGCAAGGTCACTGATGCACATGTGGGCATCCACCTCCGCCTTCCGCCTTCGGGCGGCGGTGCCGGAGCGGGTGATGACCCCGACGGTCAACGGTGGGCTGGCGGCCATGGCGGCCAACGATGGGGTGGCGGCCACGATCACCACCTCCCGCCTTTGGGCCGCGGTGGCAGAGCGGGTGATGGCCACGGTGGCCAACAGTGGGGTGTGTCGGATTACGTGTTCCGGCAAACCCTTGAGGTTCGAACTCTAGGGTGCGCATGAAGAACACTCTCTCCCCAACTCGCACACTCAATGATTCCAGGGCCTAGCTCGACGAACCCAAAGAACAAGAGATACGAGGGTTTATACTAGTTCGGGCCACCTTGCGGTGTAATACCCTACTCCAGTTTGTTGGTGGTTCGCCTCGAGGGGCTGAGGATGAAATGGTATAGTGGATGGGCAGCCTCAGGAGGTGAGGTGTTCTTGAGCTTGATGAGCTGGTGGTTGAGAGGGTGATCTGAATGATCTGTCCCCTTCTACAGTGGTGGCTAGGTCCTATTTATAGTGGCCTTGGTCCTCATCCCAAATATTTAGGCGAGAAGGGATCCCAAAACAGCCAAATTTGAAGGGGGACAACTAGTACAAGCTATCCTGACAAAAGTAGTCTTCGCCTGCCAAAGGCTCTGGACTCTGGTGGTGATGCTGTTGTGGGCTCCATGATGACCTCCGTCTTGCTGTCCTACTGGTCTTGGTCTTGTTGCACATATATGGAAACCTTTGCCTGATGCCTCGGGACCCTGCGCCTGCACTTGCCTCCTTAGCACCAAAGAGGAAGCTGGTACACTACGCCCGCTAGTTCCCGCCTGGCCTTGGTCGTCATGGCTCACGTCACACGAACCTCGCGAGGTGCTCCTTGCATAGGTATCTCCACTCCTCGAGAGCCAGCCTAGTGGGGCTGCCCCCAGGGAGGTCTTAGTGTCGTCCGCCACGCGAGGCTCGGCCCCTCGCGAGGGTCTTGAGTAGCTACTGCTGAAGATGGGCCATACCGGGCCATTGATGGAGCCACGCCACGGGCTGCAGGCAGGCAAGTCTGGGTACCCCCGTTCCCAGGACGCCGACAGTAGCCCCCGGGCCCAAGGCGTGCTCGAGCTTGGCCTCGAGGCGAAGACAAAGGGCAAGTGCGGAGTGCCGCGGGCCCCAACCGCTTGCGGCCTTGGTCGACGCATGGCGATTGATGGGACGTGGGCGCCTCCGCTTCCCCACACCGCCTAGGCAACCGTTCTCGCCTGACAAAAGGCTTGTGCACGCTACAGAGCCTTCATTGTGTTCCTTCGTCTTGCTCCAGATCCCCTTTCCTGTTCTTCGCCCGAAGAGACTCCAGATCCGCATGGACTCCTCTCCAAGCTTGCAGCCGACGGTGTCCAACAAGGTGAAGGTCGTGCGCTCACCTTCCTGGTTCGAGTCGGCCCTGAGCGCGCCCAATGTCTCGGAGAAGAACTTCGCCACCACGCTCCTAATGGCGGCGGGCGACAACAATGAGGGGGGAGAGACTGTTCTTCGGGCCGTCTCCGCCAAGCCGGAGGCCTCGGATAGTACCTTCTACCCCTTCTCCATGCATAGTGTCTTCGCGGGGCTGGTCCCCCCTTTCTCTAGATTTTTCTACGCCATCCTCCGCCATTACAAGCTCCATGCCCTCCATCTTCATCCCAACTCCGTCCTCCTCATGTTGATCTTCGCTTTTTAATGTGAAGCATTCGTGGAGGTGATGCCATCCATGGTGCTACTTCTCCACTTCTTCTACCTCCGAAACAGGATGGCACATGCTCAGGGTGCGCCAACTTCGTTGCGGTCAACGGAAGCAACGCAATCTTGAGAGCCAGGAAGAAGGCGGAGGGATTTCAGAACAAGTGGGTCCTCATGGATGACAAGAGCCCCTACCCTCCGCTGGCGCTGCCGACGGGGTTGCCCGTGCCTCACAACAGGTGGAGTAGCGCGAAGATCACTGACCCATGGGCGGAGCAGGTGTTGGGGAGGATTGCGGCCGACCTGAAGCATGATGATCCGGGGCCACGATTGTCAAGGAGTTCCTGTCGCAGCGCTTGGCTCCGCTCGAGGTGCGCTCGCACCCTTGTGGATGCTATCAGACGAGGGAGGCGACCTCCTCCTGCGCCCGGATGCTTTGTCCGACGAGGAGCTGGATAAGGTTCTCCACCTCCTGGTTGCGGATGATCATGGCTACCCGCCTGATACCCATCTTTCGCTGTACCGCCGCCCAGATGGGGCAAAGATCGCCGCCGCCACACCCGTCTTCAACGAGCACAGGCTCGAGCCGCCGGCGCCTACCGGGGCCCCGGTGGTAGCGGCCCCGGTGATGCTGTCCTCCGGCGGGTCCGGCGAGGAGGAGAGGCTTGACTCGGAGGCAACTGAGGGAGTCCTAGATTAGGGGGTCCCTGGGCGTCCGGGCTATGTGATATGGCCGGACTAATAGGCCAATAAGATACAAGATAGAAGGCCTTCCCCCATGTCCGGATGGGACTCTCCTTTGCGTGGATGGCAAGCTTGATGTTCGGATGTGAAGATTCCTTTCTCTGTAAACCGACTATGTACAACCCTAGGCCCCTCCGGTGTCTATATAAACTGGAGGTTTTAGTCCGTAGAGGCGATCATAATCATACAGGTTAGACATCTAGGGTTTATCCATTATGATCTCGAGGTAGATCAACTCTTGTAACCCCTATAATCATCAAAGTCAATCAAGCAGGAAGTAGGGTCTTACCTCCATTAAGAGGGCCCGAACCTGGGTAAACATCATGTCCCCTGCCTCCTGTTACCTTCGATCCTCAGACACACAGTTTGGGACCCCCTACCTGAGATCGGCCGGTTTTGACACCGACATTTGTGCTTTCATTGAGAGTTCCTCTGTGTTGTCAATAGAAGGATCGATGGCTCATTTGATCATCCACAACGATGCCGTCTCGGGGGAGACTTTCCTCCCTGGACAAATTTTCGTATTCTGCGGCTTCGCACTGCGTGCCAACTTGACCGACCACCTTGAGCAGATCGATAGTTACGCCCCTGGCCATCAGATCAGTTTTGGAAATCTGAACTATGTCGCTGATATCCGAGGAGACTTGATTTTCCAAGGGTTCGTGGCCCCGACTGACGCTCTGGCATTAGATCCAGAGCAGACTACCAGGTCCGAAGATGGGAATTTAGAGCCCACCGGACTCCATGCAATTATGGAACTTGCTACTGCAGATCTGGAGGGGACTGCATCATTGACAAACCCAAAGACGAACCGGGCTACCCTTGTCGCTAAAGTGCTGGACTCCCCCTCAGACTCCAGATTTCAATTCTCAAGGTCCGTGTCAAGCGAGCGTGGCCAGGAGGCTCTCACCCCGGTCGCCCCCACGGACTCTCGCTTCCCTGTCCAAACCTCGCTCCGAAACGAGGCTCCAGACTTAATGTGATCCCTCGCCATTACAGAGGAATCGCTTCCGAATTACGCCCAGCCCGGACTAGGGGCTGAGAGTGGAGAATTTTACGTCACACCCACCACCCACTTCATAGCCACTGCCGAAGACTTAACCGACATGATGGACAACGCCTCCGAAGACATCGACTGCATGGACGGCGATGCCAGAGATGAACAAGACCAAGACCCTCCGTTTACCGGACGTTGGACGGCCACCTCCACATACGATGTGTACATGGTAGACACACCCAAAGAAGATGACGATGACGGCACGAAGGATCCGGTGGAGGACAAGCCTACTGAAGCACCTCCAAGGCGTCGATGTCACCGGTGCCACTCAAAATCGCGTCGCGAAAAAAGACAGCAATACCGGCACCGAAGACAATAACACTCCGGAGAATGCCGAAGACCCCTAAGCCCTTGTCGAGCCAACATCCAAACAGGATGATTGGGAGGATGGGCAAGTTAACCCTGATGATCCTGTCGAGAACGAGGACTAGGAGGATAGTAACTACCTGCCGTTCTCCGAAGAGGATGTGAGCCTCGGTAACAAAGACTTCGTCGTGCCGGAGGAACCCCTCGAATAGGAGAGCTTTAAGCACCGGCTAATCGCCACTGCAAGAAGCCTAAAAATATAAGCAGCAACAACTTCAAGCCAATCAGGATACGCTCAATGACAGATGTACTAAAGTCCTAGCAGCCGCTGCTATCGGTGTTCTGGGAAGAGGGGTCCCCAGACTTGCCTGCCTGCGGCCTGCGGCGTGGCTCGAGTGGGGGCCCAGTGTGGCCCAGCTTCATCAGCTCAAACTCAAGACCCTCGCGAGGGGCCAAGCCCTGCGGGGCGAACGACAGGAAGCTTCCTCAGGAGCAGCCTCATCAGGCAGGCTCGCGAGGAGGCGGAGAGATCAAGGCAAGGGCACATCGTGAGGAGCCCGTGACACAAGCGATAAAGATCGAGATCAGGCGGGCGCCAGGCGGGCACCGGCCTGTGCAGTGTCCTTGTTTCCCCTTCGGTGCAAGGGGAACAAGAATAGTCCATGGCATCGGGCACAGGTTACCATTCCAGTGCTACGAGACCAAGACTAGCAGAGCGGCAGGATGGTGGTCATCGTGTAGCCCAAGACAGCGTCATCACCAGTGCTTTTGGCAGCCGACGACCACCTTTGGTCAAGATAACTTGTACTAGATGTTCCCCTTCAAAATGGCCAATTGTTGGCGGCCTTCCCGCTCACATTTTGGGAAGAGGACTAGGGCCTCTATAAGTAGGACTAGCCACCATAGAGGGAGGGGGATTCAAACCAAGTAGAACACACCGCACCAGCTCAAGAACACCTCTCGCGTGGCCGTTCTTCCCCCTGTATTGTTCATCATCAGCACCTGAGGCAATCCACCACACCACACACTGGAGTAGGGTATTACACCACATCGGTGGCCTGAACCAGTATAAACCTTGTGTCCTTTGTGTGTTCTTCTTTCCAGCCTAGATTTCTTGCGTGCCATAGAAGCGCAAGTCGGTAGGGGAAAGATCTCCGTGTGCACCCCAGACTTCGAACCTTAAGGGGCTGCCGAAACCCGAAATCCAACATTTGGCGCGCTCATGTAGGGGTGCGCCGGAGTTCTCCCTCTCGACGACCCGCTTGTTGGGGAACGTAGTAATTCCAAAAAAATTCCTACACACACGCAAGATCATGGTGATGCATAGCAACGAGAGGGGAGAGTGTGATCTACGTACCCTTGTAGATCGACAACGGAAGCGTTTGGTTGATGTAGTCGTACGTCTCCACGGCCCGACCGATCAAGCATCGAAACTACGGCACCTCCGAGTTCTAGCACACGTTCAGCTCGATGACGATCCCCGGACTCCGATCCAGCAAAGTGTCGGGGAAGAGTTCCGTCAGCATGACGGCGTGGTGACGATCTTGATGCACTACCGTCGCAGGGCTTCGCCTAAGCACCGCTACAATATTATCGAGGACTATGGTGGAGGGGGGCACCGCACACGGCTAAGAATATGATCACGCGGATCAACTTGTGTTCATGGGGTGCCCCTTGCCTCAGTATATAAAGGATGGAGGAGGAGGAGGCCGGCCAAGGCAATTGGTGCGGCCAGGATGTGGAGTCCTACTAGGACTCCAAGTCCTAGTAGGAGTCCACCAAGACGGGAGGAAGGGAGAAGGAAGTAGAGGAGAAGGAAAGGTGGTCGGCCCCCTTTTCCCTAGTCCAATTCGGACCAGAGGGGAGGGGGGCGCAGCAGCCCCTTGGCCCTTTCTTCTCTTCCCACTAAAGCCCATCAAGGCCCATTGCTTCTCCCGTAACTACCCGGTACTCCGAAAAATACCCGAATCACTCGGAACCTTTCCGATGTCCGAATATAGTCGTCCAATATATCGATCTTTACGTCTCGACCATTTCGAGACTCCTCGTCATGTCCCCGATCTCATCCGGGACTCCGAACTCCTTCGGTACATCAAAACTCATAAACTCATAATATAACTGTCATTGAAACCTTAAGCGTGCGGACCCTACGGGTTCGAGAACAATGTAGACATGACCGAGACACGTCTCCAGTCAATAACCAATAGCGGAACCTGGATGCTCATATTGGCTCCCACATATTCTACGAAGATCTTTATCGGTCAGACCGCATAACAACATACGTTGTTCCCTTTGTCATCGGTATGTTACTTGCCCGAGATTCGATCGTCGGTATCTCAATACCTAGTTCAATCTCGTTACCGGCAAGTCTCTTTACTCGTTCCGTAATACATCATCTCACAACTAACTCATTAGTTGCAATGCTTGCAAGGCTTTATGTGATGTGCATTACCGAGAGGGCCCAGAGATACCTCTCCGACAATCGGAGTGACAAATCCTAATCTCGAAATACGCCAACCCAACATGTACCTTTGGAGACACCTGTAGAGCTCCTTTATAATCACCCAGTTATGTTGTGACGTTTGGTAGCACACAAAGTGTTCCTCCGGCAAACGGGAGTTGCATAATCTCATAGTCATAGGAACATGTATAAGTCATGAAGAAAGCAATAGCAACATACTAAACGATCGAGTGCTAAGCTAATGGAATGGGTCAAGTCAATCAGATCATTCACCTAATGATGTGATCCCGTTAATCAAATAACAACTCTTTGTCCATGGTTAGGAAACATAACCATCTTCGATTAACGAGCTAATCAAGTAGAGGCATACTAGTGACACTTTGTTTGTCTATGTATTCACACAAGTATTATGTTTCCGGTTAATACAATTATAGCATGAATAATAAACATTTATCATGATATAAGGAAATAAATAATAACTTTATTATTGCCTCTAGGGCATATTTCCTTCGGTCTCCCACTTGCACTAGATTCAATAATCTAGTTCACATCGCCATGTGATTTAACAGCAATAGTTCACATCACCATGTGATTAACACCCAAAGGGTTTACTAGAGTCAGTAATCTAGTTCACATCGCTATGTGATTAACACCCAAAGAGTACTAAGGTGTGATCATGTTTTGCTTGTGAGATAATTTTAGTCAACGGGTCTGTCACATTCAGATCCGTAAGTATTTTGCAAATTCTATGTCAACAATGCTCTGCACAGAGCTACTCTAGCTAATTGCTCCCACTTTCAATATGTATCCAGATTGAGACTTAGAGTCATCTGGATTAGTGTCAAAACTTGCATCGACGTAACCCTTTACGATGAACCTTTTTGTCACCTCCATAATCGAGAAACATATCCTTATTCCACTAAGGATAATTTTGACCGCTGTCCAGTGATCTACTCCTAGATCACTATTGTACTACCTTGCCAAAATCAGTGTAGGGTATACAATAGATCTGGTACATAGCATGGCATACTTTATAGAACCTATGGCTGAGGCATAGGGAATGACTTTCATTCTCTTTCTATCTTCTGTCGTGGTCGGGTTTTGAGTCTTACTCAATTTCACACCTTGTAACACAGACAAGAACTCTTTCTTTGACTGTTCTATTTTGAACTACTTCAAAATCTTGTCAAGGTATGTACTCATTGAAAAAAAACTTATCAAGCGTCTTGATCTATCTCTATAGATCTTGATGTTCAATATGTCAGCAGCTTCACCGAGGTCTTTCTTTGGAAAATTCCTTTCAAACACTCCTTTATGCTTTGCAGAATAATTCTACATTATTTCCGATCAACAATATGTCATTCACATATACTTATCAGAAATGTTGTAGTGCTCCCACTCACTTTCTTGTAAATACAGGCTTCACCGCAAGTCTGTATAAAACTATATGCTTTGATCAACTTATCAAAGCGTATATTCCAACTCCGAGATGCTTGTACCAGTCCATAGATGGATCGCTGGAGCTTGCATATTTTGTTAGCACCTTTAGGATTGACAAAACCTTCTGGTTGTATCATATACAACTCTTCTTTAATAAATCCATTAAGGAATGCAGTTTTGTTTATCCATTTGCCAGATTTCATAAAATGCGGCAATTGCTAACATGATTCGGACAGACTTAAGCATAGATACGAGTGAGAAACTCTCATCGTAGTCAACACCTTGAACTTGTCGAAAACCTTTTGCGACAATTCTAGCTTTGTAGATAGTAACACTACTATCAGCGTCCGTCTTCCTCTTGAAGATCCATTTATTCTCAATTGCTTGCCGATCATCGGGCAAGTCAACCAAAGTCCATACTTTGTTCTCATACATGGATCCCATCTCAGATTTCATGGCCTCAAGCCATTTTGCGGAATCTGGGCTCACCATCGCTTCTTCATAGTTCGTAGGTTCGTCATGGTCAAGTAGCATGACCTCCAGAACAGGATTACCGTACCACTCTGGTGCGGATCTCACTCTGGTTTACCTACGAGATTCGGTAGTAACTTGATCTGAAGTTACATGATCATCATCATTAGCTTCCTCACTAATTGGTGTAGTAGTCACAGGAACAGATTTCTGTGATGAACTACTTTCCAATAAGGGAGAAGGTACAATTACCTTATCAAGTTCTACTTTCCTCCCACTCACTTCTTTCGAGAGAACCTCCTTCTCTAGAAAGGATCCATTCTTAGCAACGAATGTCTTGCCTTTGGATCTGTGATAGAAGGTGTACCCAACAGTAACTTTTTGGGTATCCTATGAAGACACACTTTTCCGATTTGGGTTTGCGCTTATCAGGATGAAACTTTTTCACATAAGCATTGCAACCCCAAACTTTAAGAAACGACAACTTTGGTTTCTTGCCAAACCACAGTTCATACGGTGTCGTCTCAACAGATTTAGATGGTGCCCTTTTAACGTGAATGCAGCTGTCTCTAATGCATAACCCCAAAACGATAGTGGTAGATTGGTAAGAGACATCATAGATTGCACTTATATCCAATAAAGTACGGTTATGACGTTCGGACACACCATTATGCTGTGGTGTTCCATGTGGCATGAGTTTGTGAAACTATTCCACATTGTTTTAATTGAAGACCAAACTCGTAACTCAAATATTTGTCTCCGCGATCAGATCGTAGAAACTTTATTTTCTTGTCACGATGATTTTCCACTTCACTCTGAAATTCTTTGAACTTTTCAAATGTTTCAGACTTATGTTTCATCAAGTAGATATACCCATATCTGCTCAAATCATCTGTGAAGTTCAGAAAATAACGATACTTGCCGTGAGCCTTAACACTCATCGGACCGCATACATCAGTATGTATTATTTCCAATAAGTCAGTTGCTCGCTCCGGAGAACGGAGTCTTAGTCATCTTGCCCATGAGGCATGGTTCGCAAGCATCAAGTGATTCATAATCAAGTGATTCCAAAATCCCATCAGCATGGAGTTTCTTCATGCGCTTTACACCAATATGACCTAAACGGCAGTGCTACAAATAAGTTGCACTATCATTATTAACTTTGCATCTTTTGGTTTCAATATTATGATTATGTGTATCACTACGATCGAGATCCAACGAACTATTTTCATTGGGTATGTAACCATATAAGGTTTTATTCATGTAAACAGAACAACAATTTATTCTCTTACTTAAATGAATAACCGTATTACAATAAACATGATCAAATCATATTCATGCTTAACGCAAACACCAAATAACACTTATTCAGGTTCAACACTAATCCCGAAAGTATAGGGAGTGTGCGATGATGATCATATCAATCTTGGAACCACTTCCAACACACATCGTCACTTCACCCTTAACTAGTCTCTGTTTATTCTGCAACTCCCGTTTCGAGTTACTAATCTTAGCAACTGAACTAGTATCAAATACTGAGGGGTTGCTATAAACACTAGTAAAGTACACATCAATAACATGTATATCAAATATACTTATGTTCACTTTGCCATCCTTCTTATCTGCCAATCACTTGGGGTAGTTCCGCTTCCAGTGACCAGTCCCTTTGCAGTAGAAACACTTAGTCTCAGGCTTAGGACCAGACTTGGGCTTCTTCACTTGAGCAGCAACTTGCTTGTTGTTCTTCTTGAAGTTCCCCTTCTTCCCTCTGCCCTTTTCTTGAAACTAGTGGTCTTGTCTACCATCAACACTTGATGTTTTTTCTCGATTTCTACCTTCGTCAATTTCCGCATTACGAAGAGCTTGGGAATCGTTTCCGTTATCCCTTGCATATCATAGTTCATCACGAAGTTCTACTAACTTGGTGATGGTGACTAGAGAATTCTGTCAATCACTATCTTATCTGGAAGATTAACTCCCACTTGATTCAAGCGATTGTAGTACTCAGACAATCTGGGCACATGCTCACTAGTTGAGCGATTCTCCTCCATCTTTTAGCTATAGAACTTGTTGGAGACTTCATATCTCTCAACTCGGGTATTTGCTTGAAATATTAACTTCAACTCCTGGAACATCTCATATGCTCCATGACGTTCAAAACGTCTTTGAAGTCCCGATTCTAAGCCATTAAGCATGGTGCACTAAACTATCAAGTAGTCATCATATTGAGCTAGCCAAACGTTCATAACGTCTGCATCTGCTCCTGCAATAGGTCCGTCACCTAGCGGTGCATCAAGGACATAATTCTTCTGTGCAGCAATGAGGATAAACCTCAGATCACGGATCCAATCCGCATCATTGCTACTAACATCTTTCAACACAATTTTCTCTAGGAACATATCAAAATAAACACAGGGAAGCAACAACGCGAGCTATTGATCTACAACATAATTTGCAAAATACTACCAGGACTAAGTTCATGATAAATTTAAGTTCAATTAATCATATTACTCAAGAACTCCCACTTAGATAGACATCCCTCTAATCCTCTAAGTGATTACGTGATCCAAATCAACTAAACCATGTCCGATCATCACTTGAGATGGAGTAGTTTCATTGGTGAACATCACTATGTTGATCATATCTACTATATGATTCACGCTCGACCTTTCGGTCTCCGTGTTCCGAGGCCATATCTGTATATGCTTGGCTCGTCAAGTATAACCTGAGTATTCCGCGTGTGCAACTGTTTTGCACCCGTTGTATTTGAACGTAGAGCCTATCACACCCGATCATCACATGGTGTCTCAGCACGAAGAACTTTTGCAACGGTGCATACTCAGGGAGAACACTTATTGATAATTAGTGAGAGATCATCTTATAGTGCTACCGTCAATCAAAGCAAGATAAGATGCATACAAGATAAACATCACATGCAATCAATATAAGTGATATGATATGGCCACCATTATCTTGTGCTTGTGATCTCCATCTTCGAAGCACCGTCATGATCACCATCGTCACCGGAGCGACACCTTGATCTCCATCGTAGCATCGTTGTTGTCTCACCAATCTTATGCTTCCACGACCATCACTACCGCTTAGTGATAAAGTAAAGCATTACAGCGCGATTGCATTGCATACAATAAAGCGACAACCATATGGCTCCTGCCAGTTGCCGATAACTCGGTTACAAAACATGATCATCTCATACAATAAAATTTAGCATCATTTCTTGACCATATCACATCACAACATGCCCTGCAAAAACAAGTTAGATGTCCTCTACTTTGTTGTTGCAAGTTTTACGTGGCTGCTACGGGCTTAAGCAAGAACCAATCTTACCTACGCATCAAAACCACAACGATAGTTTGTCAAGTTGGTGCTGTTTTAAGCTTCGCAAGGACCGGGCGTAGCCACACTCGGTTCAACTAAAGTTGGAGAAACTGTCACCCGCAAGCCACCTATGTGCAAAGCACGTCGGGAGAACCGGTCTCGCGTAAGCGTACGCGTAATGTCGGTCCGGGCCGCTTCGTCCAACAATACCGCCGAACCAAAGTATGACATGCTGGTAAGCAGTATGACTTATATCGCCCACAACTCACTTGTGTTCTACTCGTGCATATAACATCAACATATAAAACCTAGGCTCGGATGCCACTGTTGGGGAACGTAGTAATTTCAAAAAAATTCCTACGCACACGCAAGATCATGGTGATGCATAGCAACGAGAGGGGAGAGTGTGATCTACGTACCCTTGTAGATCAACCACGGAAGCGTTTGGTTGATGTAGTCGTACGTCTCCACGGCCCGACCGATCAAGCACCGAAACTACGGCACCTCCGAGTTCTAGCACACGTTCAGCTCGATGACGATCCCCGAACTCCGATCCAGCAAAGTGTCGGGGAAGAGTTCCGTCAGCACGACGGCGTGGTGATGATCTTTATGCACTACCGTCGCAGGGCTTCGCCTAAGCACCGCTACAATATTATCGAGGACTATGGTGGAGGGGGGCACCGCACACGGCTAAGAATATGATCACGCGGATCAACTTGTGTTCATGGGGTGCCCCTTGCCTCAGTATATAAAGGATGGAGGAGGAGGAGGCCGGCCAAGGCAATTAGTGCGGCCAGGATGTGGAGTCCTACTAGGACTCCAAGTCCTAGTAGGAGTCCACCAAGACGGGAGGAAGGGAGAAGGAAGTAGAGGAGAAGGAAAGGTGGTCGGCCCCCTTTTCCCTAGTCCAATTCGGACCAGAGGGGAGGGGGGCGCAGCAGCCCCTTGGCCCTTTCTTCTCTTCCCACTAAATCCCATCAAGGCCCATTGCTTCTCCCGTAACTACCCCGTACTCCGAAAAATACCCGAATCACTCGGAACCTTTCCGATGTCCGAATATAGTCGTCCAATATATCGATCTTTACGTCTCGACCATTTCGAGACTCCTCGTCATGTCCCCGATCTCATCCGGGACTCCGAACTCCTTCGGTACATCAAAACTCATAAACTCATAATATAACTGTCATTGAAACCTTAAGCGTGCGGACCCTACGGGTTCGAGAACTATGTAGACATGACCGAGACACGTCTCCAGTCAATAACCAATAGCGGAACCTGGATGCTCATATTGACTCCCACATATTCTACGAAGATCTTTATCGGTCAGACCGCATAACAACATACGTTGTTCCCTTTGTCATCGGTATGTTACTTGACCGAGATTCGATCGTCGGTATCTCAATACCTAGTTCAATCTCGTTACCGGCAAGTCTCTTTACTCGTTCCGTAATACATCATCTCACAACTAACTCATTAGTTCCAATGCTTGCAAGGCTTTATGTGATGTGCATTACCGAGAGGGCCTAGAGATACCTCTCCGACAATCGGAGTGACAAATCCTAATCTCGAAATACGCCAACCCAACATGTACCTTTGGAGACACCTGTAGAGCTCCTTTATAATCACCCAGTTACGTTGTGACGTTTGGTAGCGCACAAAGTGTTCCTCCGGCAAACGGGAGTTGCATAATCTCATAGTCATAGGAACATGTATAAGTCATGAAGAAAGCAATAGCAACATACTAAACGATCGAGTGCTAAGCTAATGGAATGGGTCAAGTCAATCAGATCATTCACCTAATGATGTGATCCCGTTAATCAAATAACAACTCTTTGTCCATGGTTAGGAAACATAACCATCTTCGATTAATGAGCTAGTTAAGTAGAGGCATACTAGTGACACTTTGTTTGTCTATGTATTCACACAAGTATTATGTTTCCGGTTAATACAATTATAGCATGAATAATAAACATTTATCATGATATAAGGAAATAAATAATAACTTTATTATTGCCTCTAGGGCATATTTCCTTCACCGCTCTCCACCAACATCGTGTTTCGCCCTCATGGCGGACAATGCGCTGCCCGCTCCGGCAACCGATGCCGGCACTGGGGCCGGGGGGCTCCGAGCCTTGGCCCCCACCTTGCGATAGGTGCAGTGGCCGCACAAGTTCAAGCCTGAGATGCCGCCGCGCTACAACGGCGCGACGGATCCGCTGGTTTTCCTGCTGGTGTATGAGGAGGCCGTCCTCAAAGCCGGGGGCGACGACTGGGTGATGGACAACTGGTTTCCCATGGCCCTCACCGGTGACCCACGCACGTGGCTACTCCACCTGCCGACGGCTTCTGGGACCTCCTGGGAGGAGCTGCGTGACCTCTTCCTCGCCCGTTATGCCGCACCAATACCGCCCGTCATCTCCTGGGTGGCTCACAGGCACCACCCTCGAGCCACCACGTCAAGCCGTTCACCCGCCGGATCAGCACCGTCTCCAAGCGTCGAGAAGCCCCCCGGGCTGGGTGGCGCCCGAGGCCGATCTAACCTTCGACTCTGATGATCACCCCTTCAACCCCATCGGTTCGGGCGCGCTCCCAATGTTGTGCACCTCCACCATCTGCCAGGTGGCCGTCACCAGGACCCTCATCGACGGCGGTGCCGGCCTCAATGTGCTCTTGGTGGAGGCCTTCAGCCTCCTCCACGTGCCACTAGACCGGCTTCTGCCTAGCAGGCCTTTCTCGGGTGTCGGAGTCGGTTCCACCGCCTCCTTGGGACAAATCCGCCTCCCAGTGACCTTCGGCACCCACGACAACTTCTGCATAGAGCTGATCGACTTCGACATTGCCCCCATCGGCCTCCCCTACAACGCCATCCTCGGCTATCCGGCCTTGGCCCAGTTCATGGCAGCAACTCACCCGGTGTACAACCTCATGAAGATGCCCGGAAGCAGTGGTGTCCTTACCGTGTCAGGAGACACAATGGATGTGCTACAGGCGCTCAAGCTTGCTTTCAGGGCGGCCACGGTGGTGCAGCCCACCAGCACCGACGCCCTTGAGCCCAAGGGGGTTGCGCCGGCTAAAAAGAAGCAGTTATTCACCCAAGACAAGGCGGAAACCAAGCAGGTATCGGTCGACGAGGACGGGTCCACTGATGCTACCTTCACCATAGGAGCCAACCTCGAGCCCGAGCAGAAGAAGGCCCTGGTGAGGTTCCTGCGTGCGAACAAGAAGGTGTTCACATGGGAACCTGATCAGTTAGCAGGGGTCCCGAGGGGTGTGATTGAGCATCACCTTAACATGTGCCCCAACGTGCACCCCATGAAGCAGAAGGCGAGGCAACAATCCACTGAGAAACAAGCTTTCATCGTTCAAGAGACCCGGAAGCTAGAAGCGGCAGGAGTTATCCGCGAGGTCCGCTACCCTGATTGGCTGGCTAATCCGGTTGTTGTGCCGAAAAAGGGAGGAAAGGAACACATGTGTGTCGACTTCACCAACCTCAACAAAGCCTGCCCACAGGATCCATTCCCGCTCCCCCGCATTGACAAGATAGTCGACTCTACCACAGAGTGTGACCTACTGTGCTTCCTAGATGCCTTCTCGGGCTATCACCAGATCAAGATGGCAGTAGAAGACGCGGAAAAAACTGCTTTCCTGACCCCATGTGGAGTGTACTGCTACACGTGCATGCCATTTGGGTTATGCAACGCAGGCACAACCTTTCAGCGGCTGATGCATGTCGCCTTAGGCCGGCAGCTCGGGAGGAACGCTGAAGCTTACGTCGACGACATTGTGGTGAAGTCCCGGAAGGCAAAAACCCTGATACAAGACCTGGAAGAAACCTTTGCGAGCCTCAACAAAGTGGACCTACCGCTCAACCCGGAGAAGTGCGTGTTTGGGTTCCCCTTGGGCAAGCTCCTAGGTTTTCTCGTGTCCCACAGGGGCATCGAGGCCAACCCGGAGAAGGTCAAAGCAGTCGAAGACATGAGCCCGCCAAGGACCCTCAGAGAATGCAGAAGCTCACCGGGCGTGTAACCGCGCTAGGGTGCTTCATCTCCAAGCTGGGGGAACGAGCACTGCCCTTCTTCAAGATGATGAAGAAGAAGGGCCCCTTCGAATGGACTGAAGAGGCCGACAAGGCATTCCAAGATCTCAAGAGGTACCTTACCGGCCCACCAGTGATGGTAGCTCCGCGTCCACGGGAGCCCCTGGTGCTCTACCTTGTGGCCACCCCCTACTCCGCTAGCGCAGCCCTGGTGGCGGTCAGGGAGGAGCGCCGGACCAAGGCCGCAGCAACCGTCCGGGCTGAAGCAAAGCAAAGCCAAGAGGGCCTCGCGAGGACCACGACCGCAGCCGGAGGGGAACAGCCGCAACAGGAGAACGCACCCGGGGCAGGAGAGGCCTCTCCAAGCGACCAAGCATTGGGGGCTCCACCGTCTCAAGAGACGCCTGACCTCTGGAGGATGCAAGCTACGCTAGCACCCTCAACCTCGTCGAGCATCCCGTGTACTTTGTCAGCATGGTGCTACGGGACGCAAGGGCGCGGTACCCCATGCCTCAAAAACTCCTCCTCGTGCTATTAGTAGCCTCACGCAAGCTGCGCACTATTTCCAGGGCCATACCATCAAAGTCGTCTCAGCATACCCCTTGGAGAGGGTACTCAGGAGCCCCAACTCAGCTGGAAGAGTCGTTGAATGGATCATCGAACTACAGGCATTTCAGCTAGAATTCCGTACGACCAGAGTCATCAAGAGAGCCGCACTTGCGGATTTCGTGGCAGAATGGGCAAAAGCACCGGGTCTCGAGGCAGGCGAGGACCGATCACTTTCCCCGGGAAGTGAGGCACCAGACGGTTGGGTCATGTATTTTGATGGGGCATTCTCCCGACAGGCGCGGGAGCTGGCACAGAGCTCGTATCCCCTGCCCAGGACAAACTCTACTACGCCGTGCAACTCTATTTCTAGCACGGAGAAAAGGTCTCCAACAACATAGCAGAGTATGAAGGCCTGATAGTAGGCTTGAAAGCCGCAATCGCCTTAGGGGTAAATCGCCTCATCATCAAGGGCGATTCGCAGCTCCTCGTCAACTTCTCCAACAAGATATACGAACCAAAGGATGAGCACATGGAAGCCTACCTCGCTGAGGTTCGCAATATGGAGAAGCAGTTCTGGGGGCTGGAGTTGCAGCATGTGCCTCGCGGCACCAATCAAGAGGCTGATGACATTGCCAAGAGGGCATCCAGGCGGCTGCCTCAAAACCTGGCGTCTTCGAGGAGCGGCTCTTCAAACCCTCGGCGGCACCGTCACTATCGAGCACGGTGCAACCAAGGGAGGAGCTCCCTCAGCCGCCTACCTCGGGAGCTCTGGCCTGCGGCCCGGCTTCAGGGGCACGCCTGCTTCTGGCGTTAGAGCCTCAGGAAGGGTGTTGGATCGCAGAGCTCAAGAACTACTTGATGCAAGGGACCCTGCCGGAGAGCGAGGAGGAGGCGGAGCGTGTAGCGCGGCAGGCCACGGCTTACTGCATCATGGATGGGGAGCTCTACTGGAAGCGACCGAACGACGTGTCCCTATGTTGGTTCTCCAGAGAGCAAGGGAAGGAGCTGCCGGCGGACATACACGGCGGAGACTGTGGGCACCACTCATCGTTGCGAACCCTCGTCGGCAAGGCGTTCCGCAGTCGATTCTACTGGCCCACAGCACTCAGCGACGCCGTTGAGCTGGTGAAGGCTTGCGAGGCCTGCCAGTTCCACGCTAGGCAGATCCATCAGCCGGCAAGGGGTCTACAGACTATACCCCTCTCGTGGCCGTTCGCAGTTTGGGGGCTAGACATTCTGGGCCCGTTCCCTCGGTCACCAGGGGGCTATCGCTACATCTACGTCGTTGTGGACAAGTTCACCAAGTGGGCTGAGGTTGAAGCTGTCTGCACCACCCCAGCAGGCTCCGCAGTCAAGTTCATCAAGGGTCTCTTGAGCCGGTTTGGGGTGCCTAACCGCATCATCACCGGCAACGGTTCGCAATTCACCAGTAATCTCTTCAAAACATATTGTGCTAACCTTGGAACACAGATATGCTACGCCTCGGTGACACACCCCCAGAGCAACGGCCAGGCCGAGCGAGCCAATGCGGAGGTCCTGAGGGGCCTCAAAGCCAGGACCTTCAAGAAGAAGCTGGAGGCTTGCGGCAGGGGCTGGTAAGACGAGCTCCAGTCCGTGTTGTGGTCTATCCGCACAACCACAGCCAAGCCAACTGGCGAGACCCTGTTCTTCCTTGTCTACGAAGCAGAGCCTGTCCTCCCTCACGAGGTCAGGTGTCGCTCCACGCGGGTCCTGGCGTTCGACGAGATGCAGCAGGACGCCATGAGGGGGACGGATCTCGTGCTGGGGGAGGAATGTCATCGAGAAGCCGCGCTGCAAGCGGCAAGGTATCAATAGGCGCTGCGGCGATACCACTGCCGCAACATCCGCCCCAGAACTCTTTAGGTAGGGGACCTCGTGCTCAGACGGGTTCTCTCCAGGGAGGGGCTGCACAAGCTCTCTCCCATGTGGGAGGGCCCATTCAAGGTTGTTCATGTTTCCAAGCCTGGCTCCCCGCGCTTGGAGACCCCGGAGGGGGTACCCGTTCAGAACGCGTGGAACATTCAACATCTCCGGAGGTTCTATCCCTGAGCGAGGCCTAGAGCCTATGGAAAAGCCCGGTGCCTATGAAGAAGGCCAATGCCTGTGAAGCTGCCGCATTTTGGGAAAGGTCCGGTGCCTGTGAAGAAGGCCAATGCCTGTGAAGCTGCCGCATTTTTTGAAAGGCCCGGTGCCTGTGAAGAAGGCCAATGCGTGTGAAGCTGCCTTATTTTCGGAAACGCCCGGTGCCTGTGAAGAAGGCCAATGCCTGTGAAGCTACCGCGTTTTGGGAAAGGCCTGGTGCCTGCGAAGAAGGCCAATGCCTGTGAAGCTGCCGCGTTTTGGGAAAGGCCCGGTGCCTGTGGAGAAGGCCAATGCCTATGAAGCTCGCCGCCCGTGACACTCTCACGTAATAATGAGTGGGGCTGTACACGCCCCGGAGTCTCCAGAGTGCCGCCCTCGGGCCTCGGGGGCTCCCGCCCACGCCGAGTGGTAGCACTTAGCTTCGCACTGGTGAGAAGATGTCGAAGACTGGAATAGGTGCCGATGCGGCTTTTTCATTTGCTTTCTGAAGTTGGCTTGTTCGTTCCTGTTTGAAGTTTTGCTGGAGCTGTTGCCCTCCCAGGCTTTTGACTCTTTATCTTTTTCACTCACTTGCCTCGTTTTCTCTCGCAAATCTTGCGAGGGAGGTTCGTGGGCACCCTCGCGAGTGTTTTCTGCCCTGATCGTTTGAAGCTTTCCTGTACGGGTCCGCTGTGGGAGCACCCCTCCCAGTCCGTGCCCAACGGGCATCGCGACACGAGCGCAGGACCTAGGCCGATTGCCCCCACAACCAGACTGAAGGCTACTCCTCCTGCTAATCCTTGTAGGACATTATGTGCGTAGCAAGGCCTTGGCCTCGGGAGGCGAGGACTGCGTCAAGCCCCACTGAGCTAAATAATTCACGCACATGGGCACGCGGCGTGGTAGCATTGCGCAGAAATAGCGGAAGCAACATGATGATTAACAGCAACAGTTCTAACACGCCCCCGTAGGGTCCTATACTACCTTCTTTTTCTGCGCAGGGAAAGAAGAAAAACAAAATGGGCACGACTTGCTCGGCACCAACTTCGGCAAAAGGTCAAGCTGCCTCTGGGGGGCTCAGGCGGATCCCTCATCTCGCTTCACCAGGGCGCGACGGCGGGCTGACCCGCTACCTTCACCCAGGCGGGCGCGACGGCGCGGGGGCTGGTCGCGGCCACCATTGGAGGAGCTGCTACCTGAGAAAGAGTCGCCGAAGCTTGGCGATCCCCGAGCGCGCCGCCTACACGCCTACCGCCGTCTTCATCCTGGTCAGCACCGGGGCTGGGCAGGCGGCCGCGGTCATCGTTTTCGGGGCAGCACCCAGCGCGGCGACCGTCTTCCCCGAACACCCTCACGTAGAGGGTGGCGTCGCCATCAAATTTGAAGAGCAGGGTGCACCACCGTATCAGGCCGCGCGCACGGGCAAATGTTTGCCAGCCGCGGGTCAGGACCCCATTCCGAGAAGCGGAGACCTCCAGCGAAGCCCAAGAGGCCCTGCTGCAGCAACCATCTGCCTGAAGCCAGAGGCCGCCCCGAGCGCCTGCCGGCAGTTCACCTACGAAGCAACGGGGCCGCTGGAGCCAGGTGTTGGTTGGGTCTGCCGACCACACAACGAACTCCGGCAACACCTCTGCCGAGCGGAAACGCAGCCTGGGGGGCCTCGCGGCCACGGCATGCCTCCCATCGGCAACCGGGCACTCACCACCGCGCAGGGAACCGCCTCCATGACCACGGGAAGCCACTACGGGGACCGCGGGGTGCTTGTGAGGGTGGCCCCGGCCGTGCTTGGTCGGTGGGGAGTCTGGCCCTGCCGGACGAGCTTTTCCTTTCTCCGCGGCCGAGAATCTCTTTGGAGGAGCCATGGGAATGGCGAGTAGCCAAGAAGAAGGAAAGGAGTAGCAGGAAGGGATACGCTAACGAGGCTCGCACAGTCCCGTACTTATAGCTGGAGAAGGCCAACCGCCGACCACCACGATCGCAGGTAATCATGACCCATTTCTCTGCATCCAGGGACTTGTCAAGTCGTGCGGTTACCAAGGCGTCGTGGGGAAGCGCATACGCCCACATCCAATCTGTCACCATGCGGCGCCCAAGGGCGCAGGCTATTGGGGCCCGCGGCGCTTCGTGCTTGCCCCTTCGCTTCTCTGATAGGCCCAGCCCGGGCACGCCTCGGGCCCGGGGGCTACTGTCGGCATTCTGGGAACGGGGGTCCCCAGACTTGCCTGCGTGCGGCGTGGCTCGAGTGGGGGCCCAGTGCGGCCCAGCTTCATCAGCTCAAACTCAAGACCCTCGCGAGGGGCCAAGCCCTGCGGGGCGGACGACAGGAAGCTTCCTCAGGAGCAGCCTCATCAGGCAGGCTCGCGAGGAGGCGGAGAGATAAAAGCAGGGGCACCTCGCGAGGAGCCCGTGCCGCAAGCCATGACGATCAAGATCAGGCGGGCGCCAGGCGGGCACCGGCCTGTGCAGTGTCCTTGTTTCCCCTTCGGTACAAGGGGAACAAGCATAGTCCAAGGCATCGGGCACATGTTACCATTCCGGTGCTACGAGACCAAGACCAGCAGAGCGGCAGGACGGAGGTCATCGTGGAGCCCAAGACGGTGTCATCACCAGTGCTTTTGGCAGCCGAAGACCACCTTTGGTCAGGATAACTTGTACTAGATGTTCCCCTTCAAATGGCCAATTGTTGGTGCCCTTCCCGCTCACATTTTGGGAAGAGGACCAGGGCCTCTATAAGTAGGACTAGCCACCATAGAGGGAGGGGGATTCAGACCGAGTAGAACACACCGCACCAGCTCAAGAACACCTCTCACGAGCCCGTTCTTCTCCCTGTATTGTTCATCATTAGCCCCTGAGGCAATCCACCACACCACACACTAGAGTAGGGTATTACACCACATCGGTGGCCTGAACCAGTATAAACCTCGTGTCCTTTGTGTGTTCTTCTTTCCAGCCTAGATTTCGTGCGTGCCATAGAAGCACGAGTCGGTAGGGGAAAGATCTCCGTGCGCACCCCAGAGTTTGAACCTTAAGGGTCTGCCGGAACCCGAAATCTGACAGCTGCCCCGGGCTATACCTATGACCTACGCAAGGACCTGGACAATAGAGCCGGTCAGACAAGATCAATCTATGGGTCAAGGGGGCGTGCCCCAACGCAAGAGGATGTTCATCAGGCCTGGAGCGATAGGCACAACCCCACCCGGGCCAAAAACTACATTCAGACTTCATTCGAACTGCGCCATGACATCGCCTGATGCAGAGGCGCCGCACACCCCTTAAGCTTCACCGATGAGGTGATGGAGCACCAATTCCCAGAAGGGTTTAAACCCATGAACATTGAATCATACGATGGTACTACAGATCCCGCAGTATGGATCGAGGATTTTCTTCTCCATGTTCACATGGCCCGCGGTGATGATCTACATGCCATCAAATACCTCCCGCTAAAATTAAAGGGACCAGCACGGCACTGGTTAAGAAGCCTCCCAGAAAACTCTAATTGTAGCTGGGAAGACTTGGAGGATGCCTTTAGAGACAACATCCAAGGAACCTATGTTTGGCCTCCAGACGCCGATGACCTTAGTCACATAGTCCTGCAACCCTTAGAATCAGCCCAGAAGCTACGGACCAAGTTCTTAGTTAAAAATAACCAAATTGTGGACTGTCCAGATGCCAAATCCCTGGCGGCATTTAAGCACTGCGTCCGAGACGAGTGGCTCGCCAGACACCTCGACCAAGAAAAACCAAATTCTATGGCAGCCCTTACAGCACTTACGACCCGCTTTTGCGCGGGAGAAGATAGCTGGCTAGCTCGCAGAAGCAATAGCACCAGCGACCCTGGCACCTCCGAAGCCAGGGATGACAACGGCAAGCCACGACGCAACAAACACAAGCGTCAAAGCAATAATGAAGATACCGAAGACACGACGGTCAACACCGGATTCAGTGGCTCTAAACCTGATCAACGGAACAAGCCATTCAAAGGAAACAAGGATGGTCCATCTAATTTGGACAGAATAATCGATCGGCCTTGGCAGATTCATGGCACCCCTGATAAGCCTGCTAATCATACCAACAGGAATTGTTGGGTCTTCAAACAGGTCGGCAAGCTAAACGCCGAACATAAGGGGAAGGGGCCGCCCAGCAAGGACGATGATGAAGAGCCTCGCCCGCTAAACATTGGAGGATAGAAGAAATTTCCCCCCGAGGTAAAAATGGTGAATATGATATACGCTACACATATCCCCAAAAGGGAGCACAAGCGCGCACTAAGGGACGTCTATGCCATAGAGCCAGTCGCCCCAAAATTCGATCCATGGTCATCCTGTCCGATCATATTCACTAAGAGACCATCTGACCAGTATCCGTCATGGAGGTTCGGTAGCATTGGTCCTCGACCCAATTATCGACGGATTCCATCTCACGCGAGTCCTTATGGATGGCGGTGGCAGCCTTAGCCTGCTTTATCAGGACACTGTCTGCAAAATGGGCTTCGATTCATCAAGAATCAAGCCCACTAAAACCACCTTTAAAGGAGTAATACCTGGTGCTGAAGCCCGCTGTACGGGATCAGTAACACTGGAAGTGGTCTTCAATTTGCCGGACAACTTCCAAAGCGAAGAGTTGATCTTCGACGTCGTCCCCTTCCGTAGCGGTTATCACACACTGCTCAGAAGAACCGCCATCGCCCGCTTCAACGTGGTCCTGCATTATGCTTACCTAAAGCTCAAAATGCCTGGACCTCGCGGCGTTATTACAATCAATGGAAACATGGAGCGCTCCCTCTGTACCGAGGAGCATACTGCAGCTCTCGCAGCCGAAGCACAGGGCGGCCTTATCAAGCCGAATACTACACCGGCAGTCAAGCCCCCGGACATTGTTAAACGGGTCCGGTCTACCCTGTAGAATGAAAGTCCGGCTTGTCCAGAGCTAGACTAGCAATTCAGCCTTCGTCAAAGCCCCAACCTGTTAGCGACATACGTACCGCACGTACATAACTACGCACTAAAGATACCATGGGCTAGGACGGAAGGCCTACCAAAAATAAAGTCCACAATGCGGTTCGACCCTATCTAAACCATCATATTCTTCATTTCTTTCTTCTTATTTTTCTTTCTCACGTTCTTTACAACCCTCATCACCTTCTGTGATAAAAGGGCCCCTGTCTAGGCCCCTTATGAACACTCGATGGTTGATCCTCTCAAAGGATCATACACCAAGGTGCAAACCAGCGCACATGTGCGACAGAGTGTCCAAAGGATCCTCAAGATCATCTTTCCTTTTAGGACCTATACACGGCTTTCCCTTGTTCTTGGCATGTAAAATGGCCCTGATGCTTACTGCGTCTTCTGTAAAAATATGTGTTGACGTACCAATCAGATTATAATAGAAACAGTTCCACCTAACCTTGTTTGGTATTGGCCTATTTTCCCCCTTTACGTCAAATTGGCATATACACCTCGGTATGACTTAAATCAACAGGGGCTTTTATTCAGCCATTTACATTTTCTTCAACAAAAAAGTCGGAACACTTTTATAAGTATATTCTGGCGTCCCGGATATGGCATTATATGCATTGGCTCCGAATCATGTCTTTGGTCAATAGTTGGGTTGGCCGGCTCCTGAGATTACCACCTTACGTTCCTCGTGTTCGTCTAAGGTAGTAAAGGGGGAACTACTGCGATTGTGTTTCTGGTTCGTCAGTCAAGCACCTCAGTAGAGAAAGCCGAAAACTGACTGTCATGATATGGCAAGAGCTGGTCAGCGATTCATTGGCTTAATAAATCTCTAGCAATTTCTTCCGTATTACATGAAGGACATGCTATCTTCCAGACACACGCGTAAGGCACCCAAGTTCGGCTAGCCGCATACGCACCAGGGTCTACCTTACAACCCCATTGTCAAACTCCTATGGCTAAGTGAGAGTGGTAAAGCCACATAGTACGATTGCCTGGTTCGCTGCACTGACACCTCCTTTACGGACCAAGACGTTGGGTTCACGTATGGTCATGTGTTGTTCGGAACACCCCCGTAGTATCTACGTGGGGGCTGAAGTCGACGACTGGCAAACTCTCAGGGATATGGACGGCTGCACAGGAGGAAAAACACTTTAAAAGACAAATGACATAAATATATTACAAAGACCTTGGTTTATATTACAAAGCCTTGGTTTATACAACATCCGGGCAGTTTGGACACACTCACTCGAACATGATGTCCTTGGAGCACTGGCCCTCTATCAAGTGGGCACCTTCCAGGACATCTTCAACGCAGCGCTCCGGCGTACGGTGGTCCTTGCCTCTGGGCGGACCTTCGACGGCCACGATGGTGGCCTTCATTTTGGCCTAGTTGACACGGGCAAAGGCCAACCGCGCACCTTCTATACATGACAATCGCTTGGCCGCGTCAAGACGGGGCAGTGCATCAACAAGTCGCCACACTAGGCCGAAATAGCTGCCGGAACGGGTTCGGCTAGCCATAGCCAAACTATGACGTCCCGCATGGACAATCCGGACATCCTATGCAGCTCGGCCCACTGCGCCACCTGGTCATTCAGCAGGGTGGGGCGCTCCCGCGCCATGAACTGGGACCAAAATAGCTTCTCCGTCGCGTGTCCCTCCTGGGCCCGGAAGAACTGCGCGGCGTCCGCAGCGCTCTTCGGAAGGTCCGCAAAGGCATCTGGAGCACTCCATGGTCACGTGAGTAAAACATACGTCTGATTGCCAAATTTACTTTGTAAGGGAAAAGGCTTAGTAGCCGCTATTTGACCGGCCTGCTTAATCTCCTCACGCAAGGCTCGGGATTCGGCCCGCGCCTCCTTGGCCTCTTTAAGGGCCTTGGCAAGGTCGGACACCTGGGATTTACTCTTCTCTTCTAGGGACTTGCACTTGTCGGGGGCGTCCTTGAGCACCTGCTCCACTTCGGTCACCCGCCCCTCGTATTGGTAGCAGACAACCTGCTCGGACTTCAAGTCCTCAGCTGCTTTATCAACGGCTGCCTTGTTCACCCTTGCATGCTCCTTGGCCTGGGCAAGTTCACCCTTGCATGCTCCTTGGCCTGGGCAAGTTCACCCTTGCATGCTCCTTGGCCTGGGCAAGTTCACCCCTAAGGGCCTCAACCGCAGCCACGCTGCCTGCAATGATACACATAGCAGTGGATGAGCTTTGACTCACTATCTGCGTATTAATACAGGCATGAACGAAATGTTCTAAAACATACCTTGCGCCTCATAAAATTTCTTGTTGATGCGGACAAGATCTTCATCGGCCAGCCCTAGCTCATGCTTAAGTTCAGATACTTCAGCGGCCATGGCGGTCGCCGCTAAGAGTGAAGCCTGCATTTCAACATATAAACGTATATTATCTCCTGCACAAATTATTGATCCTCTGTTCGCCCCCCTTTTTTAAAGAAGGGGATGACCAGAGTCTCAGGGGCTACTATCTATACATAGGCATCTTTTTCATATGAAAGGTGGTCAGGAATATTACATTGCGTACCTTGAAGCCTGTTAGTAGGCTAGTGAAGGCTTCATTCAGCCCGTTCTTGGCGGACTGAATCTTTTCAATCACCACACCCATTAGGGTGCGGTGCTCCTCCATGATGGAAGCACGTTGTAGTGCCTCTATCAGCGTGTTCGGCACCTCCAGATTAGCAAAGGTTGCCGCGGGAGTTGGCACTCCCCCCTACTTTGAGGAAGGTCGCTTATTCGATTCCGGAGCCACTTGGGTTTCCGGAATAGTGTTCGGCTAGGGGCGGACTGCTCTAGGCCCCCACCGTCAGCCCCCGAGGGGATCGTCACCCCCCCCCCCCCCGTGTTTTTGGCGACCGAGGTATTACCCTTTGGCGCCGTTTTGGCGGCTTCCTGTACCACCCCACGCCTCGGAGAGGCCCTTCGGGACAACACCTCGGTGTCGTCCGTGGCAATAGGTGGGGAGGCTCGCGAAGGAGACTCACTCTCCATCATCCTCGGATCCAAAGAGTTCCCCACCGATGATTGTTGGGGAATATCGCGGGCCGGGCTACACCATACAAAACGTCAAATACCATAATCATCAAAATTGAACTTATGTACGGCATCTTCGGATACTTACGATTCAGCAAGGGGCTTCATCCTGGGGCACCACTTGGGGATGGCCTCGATGTCCGAGTCCGAGCTGTCTGGGAGGGATATTTTCCCCCGTTTGGGCACCTCCTCCTCTGGATATTCGGAGGCCGCCCTTTTCTTCTTCATCCCTATCGGGGAAAGGTTGCTGTCGGCCTCCTCCTCCTCTTCATCCTCATCCTCCTCAAAGGAATGAGTTTCGGTCTCTCTGGACATCACGTCTGAAGTACCTTTGCGGCGGAGGCCCTCTTTGTCTTCCTTCTTCTTCTTCTGGACCTTTTTCTCTGATGCCTGATAGGGCGCCGGGACCAGCATCCTCATTAGAAGAGGATCTGCTAGGTTTTCGGGCAATGGAGCTGGACATCTGATCTGTTCTGCCTTCTTTGTCCAGCCCTGTTTTACAGGATGGAATTCTCAGTGCACTCCCTCTTTTGATTAATGAACTATGCTATGTTCAGAAATTTAGCAATTACTGGGGAGGCTGGATCATTGCAGTCGAGGCCAATGTCCTCGGACGTCCCTAGCCACGACTTTTGAGTCTTGAAAAGTAGTTTCCAGATCGCTTCGTGCGTCGTGCCAAAGAATCGCTGCAGGTTCCATGGCCCTTCCGGATTGAACTCCCACATGTGGAGAGGCCAGCGTTGGTAGGGAAGGGACCGTCAGGTAAGCATTACTTGGATCACATCTGTGAGCCTGGCGCCCTTCTCTATGATATTTTTGATGCGCTTCTTCAGCATCAGCACCTCGTCGGATGATCCCCAGTCTGGACCCTTGTTGGTCCATGACGCAAGCCGCAGCGGGGATCCAGATCGAAATACAGGGCGGCCGCCCACTTGGTGCCACGAGGTTCAGTGATATAAAACCACTCCTACTGCCATATCCTGACAGTATGCACAAAGGCCCCTTTGGTCCAGATAACTTTGGGAAGCTTGCTCACCATGGCACTGCCACAATCTGCGTGTTGCCCGTCAACCACCTTCGACTTCACGTTGAAAATTATGAGCCACATATCGAAGTGTGGAGGGATGCGGAGGAATGCCTCACACACGATGATAAACGCCGAAATGTGAAGGAAGGAGTTTGAGGGCAGATCGTGAAAATCCAGCCTGTAATAGAACATGAGACCACGAACAAAGGGGTGGAGAAGAAACCCTAGCCCACGGAGAAAGTGAGGGAGGAACATGACCCTCTCACTGGGCTCTGGAGTGGAGATAGCTTGCTCCTTGGCCGGGAGTCTGTGTCTGATTTCCGCTGTCAAGTACCGTGCCTCCCGGAGCTCCTTGATGTCCTTCTCCATCACAGAGGAGGCCACAACTTTCCTTGCGAGCCGGATCCGGACATGGCTGGAGTATTTGCTGGGAAAGATTGGGACTTGGGAGCTATAGCTTGAGGACGGATGGGCTGAGGAAGGATAAGCCGTGGGGAGAAGGGATGGATTCTCATCCTCTTATAAAAGCCATGAATATCAAGCACCCCCCCACAAGCCTTAAAACTCGCCTATTCCCAAGGGGCCGTGCAAAACAGCACGGTTGGATTACCCAAACCCGTATTGATGAGAATCCCGCAATAAGGGGACATGATCTCTACTTTGACAAGACGTGTCAATGAGGACCGCCCCTCGAAATACGAAGCAGGAGGCTAAACACGGTTCAAAATAATAATAAGGCTAGAACATAATGTCTCACCAAAAAAGCTGTCAGTAGACACGACTTATTTTGTTTAAGTATTTTGCCCTCGTGGTTCAGGGTTGTGACTGTTATACAGAGTCGAACATAGTTCTTTTGACCAACTGCTTTGGAGTATTCGGAGGAGGAACTCACCTTGCAATGCCGAAGAAAATCTGCGCGCTAGACACATCGTCATTGAAGCCTGGTTCAGGGGCTACTGAGGGAGTCCTGCATTAGGGGGTCCCCGGGCGTCCAGGCTATATGATATGGGTCGGACTAATGGGCCAAGAAGATACAAGATAGAAGGCTGTCAGGACCCCGACTCAATGCCACATCGATCTAGCATGTAACACCTCATATCACTTTGCGGCCTCACGCACGGTATTCCCACGGGTGTCGCCTTACCTTTGCCCGGGACCGTTTGCGCCTTTTGGCACATGTATATGACAGAGTCGCTAGCATCCATATGATAAGGAGCCCGGGCTGACATGGCTAGTCGTAAACCCAAAGTGGCACAGACTTACAGGGACATGCATCCATGACCCAGCATCGAACGTGTCGGTCATCAGCAAGTGAATCCAGGCTGTAGCACTGGGCTAGCAGGACTCCGGTGAACCGGGCTGTAGCGGGCTAACAGGACTCCGGTATTCATCGCGTGACATTTCCCCGAAGGGACAGACACAGGAACGAAGAAGGACACATGCCGGCCAGCCTAAGTGTTCCGGAGCAGTAGCAAGCTACCATGGCTCGGTGGAAACACTAGGAGACATTTCCCCGTAAGAGAGGCTACTAAAGATAAACAACTAGATGGTCAGATCCCACACATACCAAGCATTTCAATAACATACACACAATATGCTCGATATGTGCAAACACAACATGGCATCACAACATGACTCTATGACTCAAGTATTTATTCATTAGGCTCCGAGGAGCGAGATATTACAAACATAGGTCTCATGACCCAACATTCAGAGTATACAAAACAAAGCACAAGCGGAAGCTATCATGTCTGAGTACAGACATCTATAACTGAAAAAAAGGCTGAGAAGCCTGACTATCTACCAGATACTGCCGAGGGCACAAGATCGTAGCTGAGGTAACAAGCTAAACGTCGAAGTCCAAGCGGAACTACTAGTGAGACTGAAGTCTCTCTGCAAAAACATAAAATAGGCAAACGTGAGTACAAATGTACCCAGCAAGACTTACATCAGAACTAACTACATATGCATCATTATCAACAAAGGGATGGTGGGGTTTAACTGCAGCAAGCCAGCTTTGACTCGGTGGCTATCCTACACTACGACTGCAAGTAACTCTTTTGAGGTGGCGCACACGAGTCCACATATTCACCATATCAATACACCACTATGGATCCGCTCCCGTCTCCCTACGAGAACGCCATCCATAGCACTCACGCTTATCTTGCATATTTTAGAGTATCCACTTTCACTTGTCTATGAACTGATATAAGCAACCCAGAAGTCCTTTTCCGCGGACACGGCTATTCGAATAGATCATATTAACCCTGCAGGGGTGTACTTCTTCACACACGCTCTCACCACTTACCGCCGTTTACACGACATGTACTCGGCAACCTTCAAGCGGAAGCCCAATGTGGGTGTCGGCCACGGCCTACCTAAACACTCGAGTCTCTAGTCCAGGTTTATCGCCTATTCGGGTTCCATCCATGAGGAGATCCGGCCGGAGTTTCGCTCACAGCCCCAAACGATGTGAACAGGGTTCCGTGACACCAAACGGGCGCCCGGTTTACCCGGCCACGTGCCTACCGCATCACAGCCCACCCCTACGGTCAGCGCTGCGCACGGCCTCCAGCATACTACAAACACCAGAAACTACTTGCAACTCCTGGACAGAGGACAAGGGTGATTAAGAAGCCGAGAGGGTCCATTGGTTTCGGGCCCAATGCGTGGTAGTAGCTGAATCATGGATCACAAACACAGAACTCAGTTCCTGAGGACGGCTGCAATGAGACAACCCACCATGTACTCCTACATGGCCTCTCACCGCTACCTTTACCAAATCGTGTTCACACGCTTAGCTCACACACCGTAGGACATGTTCACACACCTCTGATTCATCCCGGATGAATCAGACCTGACTCGACTCTAAGCAGTAGCAGGCATGACAAACAAGCATGAATGAGTAAGCACAACAGGGCTCAAACAACTCCTACTCATGCTAGTGGGTTTCATCTATTTACTGTGGCAATGACAGGTCATGCAGAGGATAAAGGGGTTCAGCTACCGCAGCAAGTAACAGATGAATCGGTGTTGTCCTAATGCATTAAAAGAGAGCAGGAGCGAGAGAGTAGGATTGTATCAGAATGAACAAGGGGGTTTTGCTTGCCTGGCACTTCTGAAGATAACATTGAGTCTTCATCAGTGTCAACGATCACATCATCGGTATCACGTCTATCGAGAGGGGACAAATACCGGCAACACAGAAGGGAACACAATCAATGCAATGCACAATATGATGCATGATCATGACATGGCAAAATGAATGTGTTTTGAGCTAATGCAACTAGCAACAGATTAAATGAAGTTGGTTTGAATATAAAATTCAAATTCAAACTCCATATGTGATTAAATAAATGCCCTTTATATGATTTGTGCTAAACAGCAGCTATAAGTTGTTCTAACATGCATGAAAATGGTACAGATGGATTCCTTGAATTTTTCTGATAATTTTTCATATATAATTTATTTAATTTGGAGTTACGGTTAATTTTCTATGATTTATTGAAGTTTATACAATTTTCTGGAATTATAAATCATTTCCTAATTTATTTTAATTCCAGAAAGGAATTATTGCGTCAGCATGACCTCATGCTGACCTCAGCAGGTCAACGGGCGCCGTCCAGGTCAAACTGACCTGTGGGACCCATATGTCAGCGTCACAGTTAGTCAACAGGGGTTATCTGCTTAATTAAAGGATTAGGGGGGTCGGGGCCCACTGGTCAGCGACTAATCAGCTAACTAACCTAGGTTAATTAGTGTTAAACTAATACTAACTAAAATGTCAGGGGGGTGGCCCACACGTCAGTGACACACGGGGGAGGTCAAACCTGGGTCAACTCGCCGGAGTTGACCCGCGGCTCGTCGCCGGCGGAGCCAGAGACGGCGGAGGGGTGCGGTTTCCCTCCTCCGGCGACCAAATGGCCGACGGAGGGCGTTTACGTGACGCAGGCACTCGTCTGCGTCGAGTAGTGGCAGCGGCTGGGCCTAAGATGGCCGGAGTCGTCACCGGCATCGTCCGTGGCGGTCGCCGGAGCTCGGGCGAGCTCGGGGTCAACGCTACGGTGGCCGGGGAGGCTCGTGCGAGGCACCTACGTGTTCCAGGCAGCGCGGGGAGGAAGCTGAGCACGACAGCCGGGCCACTAGGTGGCCGGAGGCACGTCGGCGGCGATCACAGACGGCGGCGGGTTTCGGTCATCAAGGGGGCGACGGCTACGGCAACCAAACGAAGAGGGAAAGAGGGGGAAACGGTGGCGGAGCTCACAGGGGTTGCGACGGTGGGCTCGGGGAGCTCGGGGAAGCTTCTGCGACGGCAAATTTACGGCGGCGATCTTCGGGCACCGGGGATGAGGGAGACGGCGTGGGCGGCGATGCAGGGCTTCTGGAGGGCCGTGGATCGGTGGGGAGGAAGAGGAGGTCGAGGCGGAGCTCCTGGGCGCATCGGCGAGGCTAGGGGTGGCCGGTGGCCATGGGTACGGCGACGATGACGGCGAGCTCCGCTCGGTGGTGTGCGCGGGAGGGAAGCAGAGGAGGGAATGGGGTCCAGGGGGAGAGAGGGGAGGTACAGGGGGCGAGGGGGAGTGCGTGGCTCCCTCGGGTGCCTCCAGCGGCGAGCAGGTAACCAGGAGGTGGCCGGAGCGTGCGCGCGCGCGTCGGGCACACGCCCTCCTGCCTACTGGCAGGAGGTTGAAGACGGTGGCGACTGCGGTGGGCTGGGCCGCACAGTGCTGGATCAGCACAGGAGCTGGGCCGGCTCTGGTGGGCTGCACGGGTGAGGCCAGGTAAGTCCAGGTAAGTTTCTGTTCTTCTGTCTTTTATTTTTTTCTGCTGTTTTGTTTTATTTAATTTATTTTTCCACTGTTTTGAATTTAAAATAATTCAAACAATGCCAAAAACTCCTCTGAAAATATTTATGCTGCTTAATGGACTTTTCCAAAAGCACATAAAAATGTTTCAGGGTATTTGGAAATATATTCTATATAAATTATGAATATAGTTCCAAATGCAAATAAAGTAATGATTTAAATTCAGTGCTCAAAATATTCCTCAAAAATGTTCATTATTTTTGGTTTGGTGCAAAACCCTTGCCAAAATATAACCAACATTATTTAAGGCCATTTTGAAAACATTGAATGCATTTTCCAGGGTTCTTTGCCCCTCTTTTATTTAAGTTTTTGAGGCTACCAAAATTCCTCAATTCAAGTTTCGAAAATATAGACATGATGCACACATGAAGCTAGCCTAGAGCACTACCAGCAGCTAGGGATGTGACAACTCACCCCCACTAAACAAAATCTCGTCCCGAGATTCAAGCGTAGGGTAAGGTGAAGGGGGAACGCAAACTAGTACAATCTTCATGATCCAGGTTGCACTTCAAATGAACGTTGATTTGAACACCATCTTTGCCTTGTCGTCTTGCTCTGAGAAATCCTGCCAACATGACCTGGAGGGAAGGAGACTCTAGAAGGGTCGATCTTCTCGAAGATCGAACAACTCACGGAATGAGACATAGCAACATCTCTTGAGCTGGGAGACGAAGCACAGATCTGAAGAAATGGAGTGAGACAGATGACGAGGGTTCACTAGGTAGACAACAACTTCACGCTTAAGGTGGTAATCGGTTGTCAACATAGCGAGGAGTTGAATTTCCATGATACCATAACGATACACCTTAGGGAAAGTGACTCGTAGATATACCCCCTTAAGTGGCAAACAGAATTACCTTTGATTCAAAAGATCATTGAAACTCTTTATACCAGCCTAAGGCAATCACAAGCGATCATTTGGAGGGGGGTCGGTAGAATGGCATACTCGGACTTGGATGATGTGGATTACCTTGTTGAAGACAACGTAATGGATGAATTTGCTTTCCACCGGAAATGGAAGAGACCCATGGTAGAATGGCACATTGGTGGTGCAAGCTGGGAACAAAATGCAAATGCTGGGAATGATTCTGGTAACTGGGGAAGAACCCAACAATAGAGAGTGAATTCACTGTTTGAAAAGGTCATAGCATTGCCGAGGAAACTGAGAGCAAACCCAGTTAGTGCCGATGATAACACGTAGCGCTTGTGCGTGCTCTCAAGAACTTGAGCATTTCCACGTTCATCAAGGTTTTACCCATATCCGTGTCAAGGATCCTGGCAACACAACTTGCTACCACGATGAATGATGATGGATGATGCAGATGCAAAGGAAGATAACACTTCTCAGATTTCATCTTAGCGAGGCCAAGGAAATAAAATCTGGATGATCGACCGAGAGACATTTAGCACTCCGCTTCTAATGTTCTTCTTGATGTGCTAGTGTAACCCATTCATAGATATGGTTTGATATCTAGAACATCAAGTAAAGGTCGGACTTCGGAAGCACAAGAATCCATAAGGAACAACTAGGGAGGTAAATCCTACGAAATCCTTATGGGGAGGTGGCCAACTTCCTCAATCAAGATATTATAATAACAGGTCTACCGGATGGGTGTGTTGGCCACGACATCCACCTTACCGGTTATCGAGAGACCAATATTATAGTTCTTGGGGATATGTTCCAACCATCATATCTGCCTGAGATTCAGATCTGGTTGGTGTCAGAATATTCCAGGCTCATCGAGTCTAGGAAGAAAAATGAAAGTTTGCAACACAAATCGACGAGATGACGTTGCGAGATTCTCGGGAAATGAACTACGATAGTAAGCTCCAAAACATGAGCTGGTTCTGCTACAAACATGTGAACACGTTGTCCCAGACAAGCATGACCACAAAGTAGTCTTATAATAAAACACTACCGAGTTCAGGAGGGGGAACCATCATTAATGACATCGAAGTCTCCACGCGTGGAAGTCCAAAGAGTTCACCTTGGACAGACTCCTTTATCTTTGAACAACTCAATCAGTGGCTTGGTGTTCTAGGATATACATATAGAATGGAGGTTGCAAATCTCCAGACCACAGAATACTTCGCACGTATGCATGACTGACTTAGGATGACTCCAGAGGAAGCAAAACTAACTTTCTCAAATTCACGGCGGCAACTTTCACCAAATGCACGTGTATAAAAGGAAGTCACTCCTTTCATCAACAAATACTTCATGAGCTAGCATGAAGAAAATGCTTTCAAAAGTTTCCAACACTAGCTTAATGTCCAACAAAATCATGGAGGAGATAAGGATGTTGTCAATGGACACAACAACAATTCATCTGGGTTTCCTTTTAAAAGGAATTCCATAGTTAAGTGAACAAGTGATAGCATTGGTCAGACCCAAAAGATATAATGGTGTATGCTCGAGGGATCAACCACGAGTAAGACAACATTACAAATATCGTTGGTTCTGGTCTGATTGGATGATAGCCCAAACTCAATCAAAGGTTTGGGTAAGATAATAGATCCAACAATTGTTCAGAGGGACCAATCGATGAAGATATCATCTTTCTTCAACACACACTACACAAGATTATCCCTTTGGAACGAACTAAGTCAGGCAAGCTTTTATCCTCCAACTCTCCAAGTTGTTGTTTAGCTTATCCAACTAGCTCAGGGTATCCAACACAGATTCTTGGAGAAGGGGTGGTTTACAGGAATAAACCAACTTGATCACGAACTCAACATAGCGGTCGGGTGACAACCTGGTAATACTTCTGAGAAGATATTCAGAAAATCACGAACCACCGGTATGTTACTAAGCTCGAGAACAATCTTGCTTTTCAGGGCAAGACGATATGATCAATAGAGCAAGGATTTGAAATAATCCTAACTCATCGATCGAGGAGTGAACCAGGAGAATGGACTAGGTAGCACGATCAATCTTAGAATGATGATTCAATAACCAACACACTAAGAATGAAATTATTGTCCATTAACTACCCAGCAACGAGGTTGCTAGGCGTGTTGATTTCACACATCACAATTCATTTGTCGGTATTCCGGTTGCATCAACAAGAAAACCGAGGAATGATTAATGATGGCAAGAAGTATCACTGTACCAAGAGTTCATAGGATGGTGTGCAATTCCTATAACAATCCCGATATAAGATGGTAATACTCCAAGGTAGAACAGAACAAAAGCTGGATTAGCAATTTGATCTGCAGAGCACAACTTCTTTGACCCAATCTTGGATATGGAAGAGGTACTAGAGTTTGTTTCTCCAAGTCATTCAGGACAGAATGGCTTGACGGACCACAAGAGTAATAGGCATCGATGAACGAATGCATGCATACTCTTGACTACCAATTGATAGACGAGGGTCAGAATGCAACTAAAGAGAACAACTCAAAGGAACATATAATTTTCTGAGTTGTGGATGCATAGATTAGTATGTCGAACCAAGTTCAACATATTTCTTCCGGATAACCCATGCAGAAAGGAAGAACTGGCAGAGTCACGATTTATGAATGGAGAACTCCTCAAGAGTACTCTAATTGTGATCTTTTGATCCAATAAACATCTGCCATAAGCGGTTCATAGTATTTGGAAGAAGGAAATACCATGGACCTCGAGGACTATCGCAAAGTTACTAATATCCTGAAGGAACTAGCAAACACTATCAACATGAAGTAAGTAGAGTGAATCTTGGGTTCAAAGCCCAAGGAGTAGAATACCTACTACTAAGTAGCATCACGAGATGCTTCCGAGGATAAAGGCCAGAATCATCACACTGGGAACACAGATCATGGCTAGACCACTAGATGATCCCCTAAGACACCTAGGGTCATAATAATATCTCCAACATATATGTCAAGGTAACGGAGTACCTCAACTCACTGCTTAGTGTGGTTAATCTGGCCCATGGGAACATTGAAACGGGAAGAAAGGATTTGCAAATGCATCAGACTACTTAGAAAACCTGGGATGACTCGGACAGCATAACGGCTGTAAATGCTCAGAAAAGATTTGAGACATTCACAAAAATGGTGGCATAACCACTCAGAAGCACAATATCAAGGTTTCGAGATCGACAGTTAACATACAGAAGTAGTAGGAACTGAACTGAGACTTAAATCCAACAATCTTATAAGTCTACTGATTAGTAACACGTGATCCTAATAGAAAGAAGAGATAGCCTAGTTCTTAATCCCCGTAGAAGAGAAGATGATGACTCAGATCAGAAGGCCATGAGGTATAAGGAGTAAAAAGAGCCTTACGTTCCATCCCACAATCAATTCCCCTACATATAACTAAAGAATTTCTAGACTCAACATCGACCAGTTTGGCTTGGTAATCCTACAGGCAGTCAAGCTCTGATACCAACGTTGTCAGGACCCCGACTCAATGCCACATCGATCTAGCATGTAACACCTCATATCACTTTGCGGCCTCACGCACGGTATTCCCACGGGTGTCGCCTTACCTTTGCCCGGGACCGTTTGCGCCTTTTGGCACACGTATATGACAGAGTCGCTAGTATCCATATGATAAGGAGCCCGGGCTGACATGGCTAGTCGTAAACCCAAAGTGGCACAGACTTACAGGGACAGGCATCCATGACCCAGCATCGAACGTGTCGGTCATCAGCGAGTGAATCCAGGCTGTAGCACTGGGCTAGCAGGACTCCGGTGAACCGGGCTGTAGCGGGCTAACAGGACTCCGGTATTCATCGCGTGACATTTCCCCGAAGGGACAGACACAGGAACGAAGAAGGACACATGCCGGCCAGCCTAAGTGTTCCGGAGCAGTAGCAAGCTACCATGGCTCGGTGGAAACACTAGGAGACATTTCCCCGTAAGAGAGGCTACTAAAGATAAACAACTAGATGGTCAGATCCCACACATACCAAGCATTTCAATAACATACACACAATATGCTCGATATGTGCAAACACAACATGGCATCACAACATGACTCTATGACTCAAGTATTTATTCATTAGGCTCCGAGGAGCGAGATATTACAAACATAGGTCTCATGACCCAACATTCAGAGTATACAAAACAAAGCACAAGCGGAAGCTATCATGTCTGAGTACAGACATCTATAACTGAAAAAAAGGCTGAGAAGCCTGACTATCTACCAGATACTGCCGAGGGCACAAGATCGTAGCTGAGGTAACAAGCTAAACGTCGAAGTCCAAGCGGAACTACTAGTGAGACTGAAGTCTCTCTGCAAAAACATAAAATAGGCAAACGTGAGTACAAATGTACCCAGCAAGACTTACATCAGAACTAACTACATATGCATCATTATCAACAAAGGGATGGTGGGGTTTAACTGCAGCAAGCCAGCTTTGACTCGGTGGCTATCCTACACTACGACTGCAAGTAACTCTTTTGAGGTGGCGCACACGAGTCCACATATTCACCATATCAATACACCACTATGGATCCGCTCCCGTCTCCCTACGAGAACGCCATCCATAGCACTCACGCTTATCTTGCGTATTTTAGAGTATCCACTTTCACTTGTCTATGAACTGATATAAGCAACCCAGAAGTCCTTTTCCGCGGACACGTCTATTCGAATAGATCATATTAACCCTGCAGGGGTGTACTTCTTCACACACGCTCTCACCACTTACCGCCGTTTACACGACATGTACTCGGCAACCTTCAAGCGGAAGCCCAACGTGGGTGTCGGCCATGGCCTACCTAAACACTCGAGTCTCTAGTCTAGGTTTATCGCCTATTCGGGTTCCATCCATGAGGAGATCCGGCCGGAGTTTCGCTCACAGCCCCAAACGATGTGAACAGGGTTCCGTGACACCAAACGGGCTCCCGGTTTACCCGGCCACGTGCCTACCGCATCACAGCCCACCCCTACGGTCAGCACTGTGCACGGCCTCCAGCATACTACAAACACCAGAAACTACTTGCAACTCCTGGACAGAGGACAAGGGTGATTAAGAAGCCGAGAGGGTCCATTGGTTTCGGGCCCAATGCGTGGTAGTAGCTGAATCATGGATCACAAACACAGAACTCAGTTCCTGAGAACGGCTGCAATGAGACAACCCACCATGTACTCCTACATGGCCTCTCACCGCTACCTTTACCAAATCGTGTTCACACGCTTAGCTCACACACCGTAGGACATGTTCACACACCTCTGATTCATCCCGGATGAATCAGACCTGACTCGAATCTAAGCAGTAGCAGGCATGACAAACAAGCATGAATGAGTAGGCACAACAGGGCTCAAACAACTCCTACTCATGCTAGTGGGTTTCATCTATTTACTGTGGCAATGACAGGTCATGCAGAGGATAAAGGGGTTCAGCTACCGCAGCAAGTAACAGATGAATCGGTGTTGTCCTAATGCATTAAAAGAGAGCAGGAGCGAGAGAGTAGGATTGTATCGGAATGAACAAGGGGGTTTTGCTTGCCTGGCACTTCTGAAGATAACATTGAGTCTTCATCAGTGTCAACGATCACATCATCGGTATCACGTCTATCGAGAGGGGACAAATACCGGCAACACAGAAGGGAACACAATCAATGCAATGCACAATATGATGCATGATCATGACATGGCAAAATGAATGTGTTTTGAGCTAATGCAACTAGCAACAGATTAAATGAAGTTGGTTTGAATATAAAATTCAAATTCAAACTCCATATGTGATTAAATAAATGCCCTTTATATGATTTGTGCTAAACAGCAGCTATAAGTTGTTCTAACATGCATGAAAATGGTACAGATGGATTCCTTGAATTTTTCTAATAATTTTACATATATAATTTATTTAATTTGGAGTTACGGTTAATTTTCTATGATTTATTGAAGTTTATACAATTTTCTGGAATTATAGATCATTTCCTAATTTATTTTAATTCCAGAAAGGAATAATTGCGTCAGCATGACCTCATGCTGACCTCAGCAGGTCAACGGGCGCCGTCCAGGTCAAACTGACCTGTGGGACCCATATGTCAGCGTCACAGTTAGTCAACAGGGGTTATCTGCTTAATTAAAGGATTAGGGGGGTCGGGGCCCACTGGTCAGCGACTAATCAGCTAACTAACCTAGGTTAATTAGTGTTAAACTAATACTAACTAAAATGTCAGGGGGTGGCCCACACGTCAGTGACACACGGGGAAGGTCAAACCTGGGTCAACTCGCCGGAGTTGACCCGCGGCTCGTCGCCGGCGGAGCCAGAGACGGCGGAGGGGTGCGGTTTCCCTCCTCCGACGACCAAATGGCCGACGGAGGGCGTCTACGTGACGCAGGCACTCGTCCGCGTCGAGTAGTGGCAGCGGTTGGGCCTAAGATGGCCGGAGTCGTCACCGGCATCGACCGTGGCGGTCGCCGGAGCTCGGGCGAGCTCGGGGTCGATGCTACGGTGGCCGGGGAGGCTCGTGCGAGGCACCTACGTGTTCCAGGCAGCGCGGGGAGGAAGCTGAGCACGACAGCCGGGCCACTAGGTGGCCGGAGGCACGTCGGCGGCGATCACAGACGGCGGCGGGTTTCGGTCATCAAGGGGGCGACGCCTATGGCAACCAAACGAAGAGGGAAAGAGGGGGAAATGGTGGCGGAGCTCACAGGGGTTGCGACGGTGGCCTCGGGGAGCTCGGGGAAGCTTCTGCGACGGCGAATTTACGGCGGCGATCTTCGGGCACCGGGGATGCGGGAGACGGCGTGGGCGGCGATGCAGGGCTTCTGGAGGGCCGTGGATCGGTGGGGAGGAAGAGGAGGTCGAGGCGGAGCTCCTGGGCGCATCGGCGAGGCTAGGGGTGGCCGGTGGCCATGGGTATGGCGACGATGACGGCGAGCTCCGCTCGGTGGTGTGCGCGGGTGGGAAGCAGAGGAGGGAATGGGGTCCAGGGGGAGAGAGGGGAGGTACAGGGGGCGAGGGGGAGTGCGTGGCTCCCTCGGGTGCTTCCAGCGGCGAGCAGGTAAGCAAGAGGTGGCCGGAGCGTGCGCGCGCGCGTTGGGCACACGCCCTCCTGCCTACTGGCAGGAGGTTGAAGACGGTGGCGACTGCGGTGGGCTGGGCCACACAGTGCTGGACCAGCACAGGAGCTGGGCCGGCTCTGGTGGGCTGCACGGGTGAGGCCAGGCAAGTCCAGGTAAGTTTCTGTTCTTCTGTCTTTTATTTTTTTCTGCTGTTTTGTTTTATTTAATTTATTTTGCCACTGTTTTGAATTTAAAATATTTCAAACAATGCCAAAAACTCCTCTGAAAATATTTATGCTGCTTAATGGACTTTTCCAAAAGCACATAAAAATGTTTCAGGGTATTTGGAAATATATTCTATATAAATTATGAATATAGTTCCAAATGCAAATAAAGTAATGATTTAAATTCAGTGCTCAAAATATTCCTCAAAAATGTTCATTATTTTTGGTTTGGTGCAAAACCCTTGCCAAAATATAACCAACATTATTTAAGGCCATTTTGAAAACATTGAATGCATTTTCCAGGGTTCTTTGCCCCTCTTTTATTTAAGTTTTTGAGGCTACCAAAATTCCTCAATTCAAGTTTCGAAAATATAGACATGATGCACACATGAAGCTAGCCTAGAGCACTACCAGCAGCTAGGGATGTGACAAAGGCCTTCCCCCATGTCCGGATGGGACTCTCCTTTGCTTGGATGGCAAGCTTGATGTTTGTATGTGAAGATTCCTTTCTCTGTAAACCAACTATGTACAACCCTAGGCCCCTCTGGTGTCTATATAAACCAGAGGGTTTAGTCCGTAGAGGCGATCATAATCATACAGGTTAGATATCTAGGCTTTAGTCATTACGACCTCGTGGTAGATCAACTCTTGTAACCCCTATACTCATCAAAGTCAATCAAGCGGGAAGTAGGGTATTACCTACATTAAGAGGGCCCGAACCTGGGTAAACATCGTGTCCCCTGCCTCCTGTTACCTTCGATCCTCAGACGCATAGTTTGCGTCCCCCTACCCAAGATCGGCCAGTTTTGACACCGACAGTGAACCGGGAGGGGGCGGGGGAGACTTCTCCTCCTCGCGCGACAGATCTCCTCTGCACCTTCCCTGATGATGATGAGGCTGGCAAGCATCCGCTAAGGGAGTTGCCGAACCACGTCGGGGTCATGACGAGGTCCGGGGGCACTGTCGGTGTCAAAACCGGCGGATCTCGGGTAGGGGGTCCCGAACTGTGCGTCAAGGCCGGATGGTAACAGGAGACAAGGGACACGATGTTTTTATCCAGGTTCGGGCCCTCTCGATGGAGGTAATACCCTACTCCTTCTTGATTAATATTGATGATATGGGTAGTACAAGAGTAGATCTACCACGAGATCAAGGAGGCTAAACCCTAGAAGCTAGCCTATGGTATGATTGTTGTATATGGAGTTGATGTCCTACGGACTACAACCCTCCGGTTTATATAGACACCGGATAGGGTTAGGGTTACACAGAGTCGGTTACAATGGTAGGAGATCTTGAATATCCGCATCGCCAAGCTTGCCTTCCACGCCAAGGAAAGTCTCATCCGGACACGGGATGAAGTCTTCAATCTTGTATCTTCATAGTCCTGGAGTCCGGCTGAAGGTATAGTCCGGCTACCCGAACACCCCCTAATCCAAGACTCCCTCAGTAGCCCCTGAACCAGGCTTCAATGACAACGAGTCCGGCGCGCAGATTGTCTTCGGCATTGCAAGGCGTGTTCCTCCTCCAAGTCCTTCATAGAAGATTGTAAACACCAAGAGTAGTATCTGGCTCTACAAAATAAGTTTCCACATATTGCCATAGAGAGAATAATATTAACACAAATCAAATCTGCTGATGTATTCCGCAGTGCGTCATCACACTACGGCCAAGTCCTTTACTCGAGTCGTTTTTACTTTTCCACCTCAGCACGTTTTGCGAGGCGGTTTCCTTGGCACGTCTTGTCAAAGCAGAGATCGTGTACCCCCTTTTATGGGATTCTCATCAATACGGACGTGGGTGACCCAACCGTGCCCGTTAGCACGTTTTCTTGATTAAAGATGAGTCCCGAACGGTTACGGGGAGGGCTCTTGGTATTCAACCTCTTATAAAGAGACAAGGCCTTACTCCTTTTTTCAATCTCAAGCGAGTTCGCCCGTCACCTCGAGTTCCACCACCCTAGGCTCCATATTCCAGGCGCTTCGGACCTTCAACAATGTCTGGTTCTGACCTTCAAGGCCGATGGACGCCCTCCTCCGTCACGAAGGAGGACGTACTAAAGTTGAGGGAGGCTAAGTTCCTGACCGGCAAAATTTCGCATAGGTTGCCTGCTCAAGGGCAGGTCATTCCCAGTCCCCAGCCCGGTGAGAGCGTGGTGTTCATGTCTCACTTCCTTCGGGGGTTGGGCTTCCCAATGGATCCCTTTGTGAGGGGACTGCTGTTTTATTACGGGCTGGAATTCCATGACTTAGCTCCGGAGTCCATCCTCCATATCTCCTCGTTTATTGTCGTGTGTGAAGCGTTCCTCCATGTTACCCCTCACTTCGGATTATGGCTCAAGACCTTCAAAGTGGAGCCGAAGATGATCAAGGGACGGCACGCAGAGTGCGGAGGCGCTGTTATAAGAAAAAATGTTGATGCTCCATGGCCCGAGGGCTCTTTTCAAGAGGAGCTAGGCTTGTGGCAACGAGAGTGGTTTTATATCACCGCTCCCCGGAGCACCAAGTGGGTGGCGCCTCCTGCCTTTCGCTCGGGTCCCCCACCATGGCTAGCGTCATGGGTAAATAGAGGGTTAGATTGGGGTTTGCCCAAAGACGTGCCCTTGTTACAGGGCCGCATTAAGGATCTCTTGGAGGGAGACCTCAGCCTGGTCAAGGTGACGCAGGTCATGCTGATTCACCGAATATTGCCTGGCAAACGTCGCTCCCTTCGCCTGTGGGAGTTTAATCCAGAGGGACCGCGAGCTCTCCAGAATTTCATGGGCGCAACGCCCGCGGAGATGTATAAACTGTTCTTCGGATCACAAGAGATGTGTCCGGATTTAACCGAGGACGCAGGCCTAAGCTGCAATCGCCCGGATACTCAAGTAAGCAACCTTGTGCCCGGACCTTCTATCCGTATAATTGTCATAAACTTGCCCCTAAAAGAGCCGTCCTTTTAAACAGGAGTGGATAGCGAAGGCAAAGCTGATCAGGTGTCCGGCTCCCCTTCCCGAAACCAGGCCGGATCCCGTGCTGATCAGGATGCTGGAGATAATGCCTTTGGAGGGAAGTAAGGGGGAGGACAAGGAAACTATGGCCTCCTCGAAGGAGGCTGCTCCGAAGGGAGGAACCGACAATTCCTCTCCTAAGGGGAAGAAGAGAGCCGCCTCTGACGACCCGGAAACCATGGCCTCGAAGCGGGGGGAAAAATCCTCGTCAGAGGGTCCGACGCTGGGGAGTTCCTCGGCCGGACTACGCCCTCAAGGGGATCAGCCCTCTAGTGAGCCGTAAGTAGAGAAAGATTTTCCTTTTGAGGGATGAGGGAAATCCTTGATTTATATCTGAGAAGATTAACCGAATTTTTACCTTGTAGCTCGGACCTCAGCCCTTCTCAGCAGAGCTCGTCCTCGGGGGATCTCCTTCCGGAGATGATGGAGAGCGGGACGCCTCCTCTTGCCGTGCCGCCTAGCGAGGCGGGCGACCCTGAGGTGTTGTCGCGGAGGGTTTCTCCGAATCCGGCAGGGGCGGAAGATAGCTATGTGCCCCCCCGAGGTTCTCCGCGTCCGGCCTTCGAAAGAGGTCGTGGGACAAGTCCGGCACCGTCTGGTGCTCGGCCGGAGGAGCTAAAGATTCTGCTGGGGTGAGCTTCTATCTCGTACGAGCACCGTGCATTGATGGGCACAGTGATTGAAAGGATCTCATCCGCAGAGAGCGGATTGCATGAGGCCGTCAAAAGTTTACTGACGGGTTTTGAGGTACATTAGATAATGTACATTTTTGTCAGTTGCGCATGAATAAGATGCACCCTGTGTAGATAGTAGCCCGTGAGACTCTGCGCGTCATCAAGAAATGACGGCACGCGGAGGATCATAATCCCAGGTCTAAGATGTCGCCTTTGAATGTAGGCGGTAGGGTGTCCGGAATCGAGCCGAACTGATGATTTTGCCGAACTAAAGCGGCAACTGGACGTGGCAGATGCCGACATCGCGCTTGTCAACAAGCGGCTTGATGAGGCTCAAGGTATGTAATTCCTCGGGTGGCATCAGGTAAGAAGAGTTTTATGCCAGTGTCTTACGATGTGTGTTCTTGACGCAGATGGTGCGGCCGCCGTGGAGAGTCTTAGGGCAGAACTTGCCCGAGCTAAAGAACAAGCCAGAGAAAGTGATGCGGCTGCCAAGAAAGCCCTTGAAGAGCTGAGAGACGAACAGGCTGCTTATTGCTGAAGCAAGGAAGAGATGGCCGAGATGGCCGAAAAGTTAAAGAGCGCTGCAGACCGTTGCAGACTTCTTGAGAAAGAAGACCAGGCGAAACAGACGGACTTAGAGAAGGCTGTTGCCAATGCCAAGGACGTGCGCTCTGCGATGAGAGCTGCGAAGGAGGAGCTGCGTCAGGCCGAACAGATTGCGGCTGGAAAGCCCTTTATGCTGCGAAGGAAATTTTGCGATCCGAAGTTTTCTCCGTTGGACCGGATGTGGAGTGTGGAGGATACCTATCTGGATTTGGCAGCGAGTGCTGCTGATGCGACCGAACACTTTCGAGATCAGAAAGATCGCGAAGTGGAAAAGCTTTTCTGGTCGAAGTTTCACAATCCAGAGCGTCCACTGGCAGTGGACGATCGTTTGGCTCAATGGGCCGAACTGAATAGGTTGTCCGGACTCGCCATGAAGTACGTCATGGGTCATCTGTGGCCGGGGAGATCGGAGCCGAAGAGTTATTTCAGCTTGGTGCAGCAATTCCTTGACGCGGTGTCGCGTATTAATGCAATGAAGAGGTCAGCATGCATAGAGGGCGCAAGGATGGCTCTTGCCCGTGTCAAGACATACTGGGCAGAGATGGAGACCACCGTTGTTGCGTCCCGAGATTCGGACAAAAGCTGAGTACCCTCCGAGCACTATTTTCAGGAAGTCCTTGAAGGCGCTCGTGTAATAGAGACGCAATGCTCGAAAGATGCTATGTTATGATAGCATATGTAATTATAAAGTAATATTTTGCTAAACTGTAGTGGCCTTTTTATACTTGTGCCTTCAAGTATTGGGAACACCTCCTGCGCGGCCGTTTTAAGATATATATATACAAAATCTGAAAGATGGCAGTCATTGGCTTCATCCCCCACGCACATAGTGCGGGGGTGCTCGCAGAAGACGCATTTTCACACTTAACCCAACATCTTGGTCCTACAAAGGAGGTGATAGCGCAACGGGCTAGGCAACCGGACTATAATGCTTTAACACTTTCACTCAGCCATAGGAGCTTGACAGTGAGACTATTTAGGTAGCCCCTTGGTGGTGACTGCGCTCGCCCGAGTTCGGGGCGCGTATGTGCCTGACCGGGAAGCGGCCCTTCGTTAAAGCGGAGGAATCCGATAGATTCCGATAGGTCATCGAGTGGCTGACCAGTCTCAGGCTACATCATGACAGTCAGTTTTCGGCTTTCTCTACTGAGGTGCTCGCCTGGCCGAACCAGGGCACAATCGCAGTAGTTCTCCTGGTGCTACCTTAGCTGATAGAGCGGAACGTAAGGTAGCCGAACTCAGAAGCCGGGCAACCCAACATTTGACCAAAGACATGATTCGGAGTTGATGCATATAATGCCAAAACTCGCGACGCCGAACACTCCCTAAGGTGTTCGGTCTTTATGAGTGCGGGCGAAACAACACTCTTTATTAAAAAAGCCCCTAGTGTCCAGGTACGTGCAAAAATTCTGACATGGCCACATGCCAAGACGCCAACCTCCTCCTTGGTTATATCAGAAAAAACCAGGGGATGTGTAGCAACAAGAGACAGTAAAAAAGGTTTACGCAGGGTCTTAATCTAAAAAGAATCCTTTAGGACGGGTCCCTACTACACGTCTGCGCCTGTGTCTCCATTCTGCCGTATCCTGGACGGGCGCCGTACGATGTTCATCTGTAAAAGAGAGGAACTGATTTGAAAACGGGTCGTGCCGAACAAAACTTTAAAATAAACAAAGTATAAAGTAAAATATATAAAATTGAGCTTTATTGTCTCTTATTGTATATGCATGGAACCCCTAGTGCGGGGGTATATGGCCACTAAGCCTGCATCAGTGATGATTTTGTACCGAACTCGTATATCCACGTTTGTGGTCTTTAATGACCTATTTCGAAGTTTTTTGGCCGGTGAGGCCATTTTACTGTGGGGCTGTCAAAGCGGCCACACATTCCTCCGCTTGGGGAGGCGCACTTTAGCGCTTCCCTTTCAAAGAGATGATGCCTCGTGGACTGGGCATCTTAAGCGTGAGAGATGCATAATGCCGTATTGCGTTAAAGCGAGCGAAAGCTTCGCATCCCAGTAGTGCTTGATAGCGACTTGAGAACGGGACGATATGGAAGGTCAGCTTTTCGCGGCGGAAGTTACCTGCAGAGCCAAATATAACTTCGAGCCGAAGAAAACCCATACAATGGGTGTCGGGACCAGGTGTTACCCCTTGAAAGGAGGTTTTGCTGCGGCGGATTCTTGCTGGGTTTATCCCCATGTGATGGATTGTATCTTGATATATCAGGTTTAGTCCACTGTCGCCGTCCATAAGGACATTTGAAAACTGGAGTCCGCCAATTATTGGATCGAGTATCAAGGCAGTCCAGCCTGCATTCTTGATATTTCTAGAATAATCTAGCTGATCGAAGATGATTGGTTTTGACAACCAGTGGCGGGACCCTTTGGGGATAGGTCGTGTGGTGCGTACCTTTATGGGCGTCACATGTTTTGTTATGTGAAGTAAGTTCACTGTTTTTACTTCTTGTGGGAAGTTCTTTTGTTTCCTGGTGCTCTGCTTTTGGGGTTCGTCCTCGTCTTCGCTTGGTGTGTCGAGCCCTTGTGTTCGGCATTGAGTCTGCCGGATTGTTTGAAAACCCAACAATCTCTGTGGGTATGGTTAGCAGGCTTCCCGGGAGTACTGTGTATCTGACATATCCTGTCCAGGATTTTATTTAAGTTGGATGGATCATCCCTGATATCCTGGAGGGGCGGTTTTGTCTGATTTTGTCGTGAGCCTTTGAATCCGGCATTGACTGCCGTGCTCTTCGGAATTTTTTCATTAGTCCGGCGACGGTCCTTGTTGAGTCGCGGTTTTCCGTTTCCATCCCTAGTTTCAGATGTACTTGGGTCGCTGGGGCTGCACCTTGCCAACTAGTTGTCCTCTCCTGCACAAAAGCGGGTCATGAGGCTTGTTAGTGCGGCCATTGTTCTTGGCTTTTCTTGGCTGAGGTGTCTGGCGAGCCATTCGTCTTGGACATTATGCCTGAAAGCTGCTAAGGCTTCGGCGTCCGGACAGTCGACTATCTAATTCTTTTTAGTGAGGAATCTATTCCAGAACTGCCGAGCTGATTCTCCGGGCTGTTGAGTTATGTGACTAAGATCGTCTGCATCCGGAGGGCGGACATAGGTCCCTTGAAAATTTGCTCGGAAAGCATCCTCGAGCTCTTCCCAACTTCCAATTGTGTTTTCAGGAAGGCTTTTAAGCCAATGCCGGGCTGGCCCTTTAAGCTTAAGGGGTAAATATTTTATGGCGTGGAGATCATCTCCTCTAGCCATGTGTATGTGGAGGATATAATCCTCGATCCAGACTCCAGGGTCTATTGTTCCATCATATGCCTCTATGTTTACGGGTATGAATCCCTCTGGAAATTCATAGTCCAGGACCTCATCGGTGAAACATAGGGGGTGTGCGGCGCCCCTATATTTGGGTGTGCCGGATTCTGATGATGGCTTTATTGCATTGCTTACGAGAGCTTGCTTTCTTGGCCCATAAACGGACCTAACTGGGCCATGATGCGAATCCTTAGGTGGGTCGTATGCCGATTTAAGTGCGGCGCCGCTTGCCGCTTTATGGGGTCGTCTATCCGACCGTGTGGCTTTCTTATTTTTTGAATGTGAGGGCTCTAGGGCCTCTTCGTCGAATTCAGGCAATAGCCTTCTTTTCGGATAGCTTTTAGTGCGGCGACCGTCGCCGTATTTGTCTGCGGTCTTGACTACTTTGCTCCATCTAATCCGGAGTGCATCTTCCGCTGTTTTTAGCTTCCGCTTCTGCTTTTTCAGGCTGCGTGCAGTTGCAACGAGCCTTTTGTGGAGATTCTTCTGCTCCATGGGTTTATCCGGCGTGAGGTCGTCCGGGATGCCGTTTTCGCCGGAGGAGGGATGTTCGGTTTCTCTATCCGTGTTGCCCTATTCGGACGGTTGCTCTAAGGCCTGCTCGTCGTCTACCGGCTCGTCCTGCTCTATGGCTAGGTTTTTATCGAGGCGGGGCTTGGGTCGGCGTTTACGCTGACGCTTTGATTGCTTTTCGGGGGGTCGATCTCCCGTTCCATCCCCTTTTTCCTCGTTGTTGCTTCCTTTAGGGGTATCCACCATGTACACATCGTGAGATGAGGTGGCTGTCCAATGCCCTATGGGCGTTGGTTCATTGGTATCTCCTGCATCGTCATCCATGCTTTCGATGTCTCCGGAGTCGAAGTTGAGCACGTCGTTTAAATTGTCGAAAGTGGCTACCAAGTGGGTGGTGGGTGGGCTTTGAATTTCTTCATCATCCGTATCCCATCCTCGCTGACCGCAGTTCGGCCAGGGCTCTCCTGATAAAGAGAGAGACATGAGAGAATTCAGGATATCGCCAAAAGGCGAGTGCTGAAAGATGTCCGCGGCGGTGAACTCCATTACTGGCGCCCAATCGGATTCGATCGGCAGGGGCGCGGGGGGTTCGGAGTTCGGAGAGGAGTCCGGATCCTCGGAGTCGTGAGTCACGCGGAGTGTGGGGCCGGCATTCGGCTCGATCGCCTTTGAGATCGCAGCCCCCGAGGTGACGTGCAACCACTCATCCTCGATTGACATAACTGGCTCGGAATTAAGGGTCAGAGCTGGTGCGTTTGTGGCCTACGGGATACTGTTCGGTGATAGAGCTAGATCATGCCCCGCGAGACAGTGCGGCGCCCTTGGTTGTGGCTCGAATCCGTCGAAGATCAAATCTCCGCGGATGTCTGCCATGTACTTTAGGCTTCCAAACCTGACTTGATGGCCAGGGGCGTAGCTTTCGATCTGCTCTAGGTGGCCAAGCGAATTGGCCCGCAGTGCGAAGCCGCCGTAGACGAAGATCTGTCCGGGGAGAAAAGTCTCACCCTGGACCGCATCATTGTTGATGATCAAAGGAGCCATCGGGCCTAAAAGCGACGACACAGAGGAACTCTCAATGAAAGCACCAATGTCGGTGTCAAAACCGGTGGATCTCGGGTAGGGGGTCCCGAACTGTGCATCAAGGCCGGATGGTAACAGGAGACAAGGGACACGATGTTTTTACCCAGGTTCGGGCCCTCTCGATGGAGGTAATACCCTACTCCTGCTTGATCAATATTGATGATATGGGTAGTACAAGAGTAGATCTACCACGAGATCAAGGAGGCTAAACCCTAGAAGCTAGCCTATGGTATGATTGTTGTATATGGAGTTGATGTCCTACGGACTACAACCCTCCGGTTTATATAGACACCGGATAGGGTTAGGGTTACACAGAGTCGGTTACAATGGTAGGAGATCTTGAATATCCGCATCGCCAAGCTTGCCTTCCACGCCAAGGAAAGTCTCATCCGGACACGGGACGAAGTATTCAATCTTGTATCTTCATAGTCCTGGAGTCCGGCTGAAGGTATAGTCCGGCTACCCGAACACCCCCTAATCCAGGACTCCCTCAGGCACCCCTCCGAAGAAGCCATCGGTCGGGGTCCCGGAGAAGAGCAGATCGGCACTGATCCCCTGAGGCGACGCTTCTGCTCCGTCACCAGCCGGCGCTGCTGCAGGTCCGGCCGCCGTGCCCTTGTCTGCCCCTGGGGCCCGCGTGCTAGTGCCCCAGGCCGCGAAGCCTTCGGGCTTGGTGCTCCAAAAGAGGGCGAGGGAGTACGCCACCGTAGACCAGTAAGTGCTCCGTCCTGATCCTTCATTCATGTCCTTGCCATAGTTTCTTGATGTCTCCCCTTGCACTGCTAGGCCAATGTCAGTGGTAAAGAAGAAGAAGGGGGCCACTGCAGCCCCTAAGGCCCAGCAGCCAGTTGCTGTCGTGCCTCCTCCAGTGTGGAGGGATGGCGATGGCTCCCGAGCCTCAGCGTCCGGGTCATCCTCGCGAGATCCAGAAGCCCGTCCTCAGGAGAAAGTGATTTCCGCAACCTAGTTGACTCCTGAGGCCTCCGCCCCCAGCTCACCTACTGAGGTCGCGAAGGCCCAGGAGTCCCTGAATCCTTCTACTGCCACTAATCTACGGACCCTAGCGCCGCTGCCACCTCTTCCCCTTCCATCACACCGCTGGGCCGTGGTCTCCCAGCTTCGGCTGACGCCCTGGAGGACGCCCTTCTCGCACTAACCCAACTTCGCAACGACCTTCAGGGTGCTGATAGCCGGCTGGCGTCGGGGCGACTGGAGTTGATCGTGGGGTGGCTACGATCCGATGCGTCTATGAGGGCGGGATGTGGTCAGGCCATGGCAGCTTCTGAGGAGGGTAAGCGGGCTGCTGACCTGGCCACAGCCGCCCACGAGGTGGCATTGAAGGATGTCGAGGCCGCCAAGGAGCACTGCCGGGTGGCGGAGGCTGAGTTGAAGACCATGTGCAATGAACATGCTACCGAGGCTCGCCAGCACGAGGCACGGGAGGAGAAGCTGAAGGCTCAAGAGGATGCGGTTGCCGGCCGTGACACCCAGCTGGAGCAGCTGTCGCGGGCGCAGGCCACGGAGCGCGGCCGCCTGGAGAAGCCAAAGGAGGAGGTGGAAGGGGAGAAGGCCCTGTTGGAGGCCAAGGCCAGCATCCTTGCCAACGATCGTGCCGCCTTTGACTCTCTTGAGAAGAGATCCCCACGAGGCACTGCGGGAACTCTATTGGAGGAGGTTGAAGAAACCGTTGGTGACCGCCGAGGAGGGCCCTGCCGAGCTGCTCCCTCAGCTTGTCGAGGCGCTCGAGGGCATCGCCAATGGTGTTGGCACCATGGTGGAAGGGGAAGCTCACGCGCTTTCCTCCTCCGTGATGATGCGTGTCTTTAGCCACCTCCACCTTCGCGACCCGAGCACCGACCTTCGAGCTCTGATTGAACCTGTGGATGAGAAGCAATGTGCAGCTGCTGTCGACACCGTGAAGGATTTGGTGGAGGCCCTGCTGGAGAAGTTCCTCAACATCGACCCTGCGCCTCTGGCTGATGGTGCCATCGATCCCACGACCACAGCCGATGACACGGGCGATGGCGACGCTGCCGACGATAGGGCGCTCCCTGGCGGCAGCGCCCAAGGCTGAAGACGAGGCTTGCTAGCGGTGCTCCTTTCCACTTTTACTTTCCTGTGATATGCACCGTGCCTCGTGGAGGCGTTAAAACTTCTGTTTGGTATTTGAGGAACAACATGTCTTGTAATAATTCGTTAGGATTCGGCGATTTCCTTCCTGTTTGCATGATGTTCTGCGTCGGCAGGGCCTGGCTCCGCGCATACCTCAGCTGTTGTTGGGTCATCCGGATCACCAGGACGAGACCAAGGGGTGAGGGGCTACGTGACAAGTGAGGCTCCTGAGTCGCGATGCTCAGGAGTCCCCCTTGACGCGCAAACGGCCTGCTGGAAGGAGATGCGAAAGTAGGCCTTAGTGTTCTGCGTCGGCAGGGCCCGACCCCGCTGATATGTCTCCAACGTATCTACAATTTTTTATTGTTCCATGTTGTTATATTATCAATCTTGGATCTTTTATAATCATTTTATATCATTTTTTGGTACTAACCTATTGATATAGTGCCAAGTGCCAGTTCTTGTTTTTTCCATGTTTTTTACATCACAGAAAATCAATTTTAGACGGAGTCCAAATGCCGCGAAACTTTAGGGACATTTTGTATGGACCAGAAGGAACATGTTGGGCCCTGGTTGCACCTGGGGGGAGTGCCGAGGAGGGGAAAACCCACCAGGGCGCTCCAGGAGGCCCAGGCGCGCCTTGGTGGGTTGTGCCCACCTCGGGAGCCCCCCGGGCCGCCTCTTTGCTCTATAAATACCCAAATATTCCCAAAACCCTAGGGGAGTCGACGAAATATTCATCCAGCCGCCGCAGAGTCCAGAACCACCAGATCCAATCTAGACACCATCTCGGATGGGGTTCACCACCTCCATTGGTGCCTCTCCGATGATGCGTGAGTAGTTATTTGTAGACCTTCGGGTCCGTAGTTTATAGATAGATGGCTTCATCTCTCTCTCTCTTGATTCTCAATACAATGGTCTCTTGGAGATCCATATGATGTAACTCTTTTTGCAGTGTGTTTGTTGGGATCTGATGAACTTTGAGTTTATGATCAGTCATATCTTTTTATATCCATGAAAGTTATTTGAGTTTCTTTGATCTCTTATATGCATGATCTCTTATAGCCTCATATTTCTTCTCTGATATTTTGGTTTTGTTTGGACAATTTCATCTATTTATCTTGCAATGGGAAGAGGTGCCCGGTAGTGGGTATCTTACGGTGCTTGATCCCAGTGACAGAAAGGGAACCGGCATGTATGTATTGTTGCTACTAAGGATAAAAAGATGGGATCTATATCTACACAATAGATAAACAGATCTTGTCTACATCATGTCATTGTTCTTATTGCATTACTCCGTTTTTTCATGAACTTAATACACTAGATGCATGCTGGATAGCGGTTGATGTGTGGAGTAATAGTAGTAGATGGAGGTAGGAGTCGGTCTACTAATCTTGGACGTGATGCCTATGTGATGATCATTGCCTGGATATCGTCATAATTATTTGAGGTTCTATCAATTGCCCAACAGTAATTTGTTACCCACCATTTGCTATCTTTTTCGAGAGCAGCCACTAGTGAAACCTACGACCCCGTGTCTTCTTCCTCATATATTTGCTTGCGATCTACTTTTCCTTTGCATTTTTATTCAGATATATTAAAGCAAAAATACAAAAATATGTTGCTGCACTTTATTTTATTTGTGATCAACTATTTCAATCTACTACAATTTTCTGGCATCGTTACCCGAAAGGGATTTACAACCTCTGTAACACGTGGGGTTGCGAGGTGTTGTTATTTGTGTGCAAGTGCTATTTACGCTGTGTTGCTTGGTTATCCTACTGGTTTGATAACCTTGGTTTCTTCACTGAGGGAAATGCCTACCGTCACTGTGCTGCATCATCCCTTCCTCTTTGGGGAAATACCGATATAGTCGTAGCAGATAGGAGCTTTTCTGGCGCTATAGTCAGAGAGCAATCAAAAGGAATTTTTGGCGGCGTTGCCGGGGATGATCTTCTTCACAACCAGGTTCCTAATCAAAAATCTCATCTCCTCGCAATTTACATTATTTGCCATTTGCCTCTTATTTTCCTCACCCCCACTTCACAAAAATTTACCGTTTTATTCGCCTCTCTTTCTTGTTCGTCGTTTTCTTGCCAGATCTGTTTTTGTGTGCATCTTTGTTTGCTGTTATGGATAGTTCTCCTTCTATTTATTGCACTCCCAAGGATGTCCTCAACTTTAAACAAAGGAGAGGAGAAATTTGAAAATATGCTTGGTATAGAATTTGCAATGCTCATAATAGATCTATCCGTAAGCAATCTACCATTGTGCTTCTGCGTTGTTTTATGTTGGCATCACCACTTGGTATAGATTCGTCCTTGATACAATTACCGGTGGCAATTTCTTAATGAGTCCTCCTTTTGATGCCCTTAATTCTATGGGAAATTTAGTGGGTTCACCACCTCTAAGGGTTAATGAAACAATTTTGACTCTTGAGCACATTATGGAAAGATTAGATGTTATCGAAAAGAAAATGCTCACCGAAGATCATATGGAAATAATATATAAAAATATGCATAACTTTTCTACTAATCTTGGGTCAAAAGCGGGAGATATTTTTAAGTTGTTAAAAGAGAAGGGTACCTTAATCCATGAAAGAATAGAAGAAAGTCCGTCGCAGATCGATAAATTAGAAGAAATATTTAGTAATCTAAGCACGACTTTTACTACCACTAAAATTACTGAGGAAACTCCTCTAAAGAGTAGGAGATCTAGGAACAAGGGTGCAACTTGTAGTAATAGTAATAATGGAGATCTTAAGATGATTAGTGTTCACCCGGATTTTGTTGAAGTGATAAGAGATCCTTTTTGCAAGAACGAAATCTTTGAATTTATTCCTAGGAGTATTATTATTGAAAATCTTTATGCTAATCCTTGAAGGATTCTAAGAGTTTGATTGAAGAGTTGGACAAAGATGACAAAACTTAGATCCTTGCTTTATGCCTAGCTAAGGGCGAAAAACTATAGCGCTTGTTGGGAGGCAACCCAATGAATAAAATTTATTTTTTTCTTTTTGCTTCCTGTTCTTGGGTGTTAGCATAATTATGCTACTGTTATGACTGTGTTTTTTATGTTTTAATTGGTGTTTGTGCCAAGTAAAGCCTTTAGGATCTTCTTGGGTAATTGTTGTTTGATCTTGCTAATTAAAACAACAAAAAAATTTACGCTCACAAAATTAAATTTCAGTTTTTTTCAGAGAGCGATAAAATACCCATTCCACTTGCTCTAGATCAATATACAAATTTCTCGGGCGATAAAATACCCAGAATTATTGGAGTTACAGAAGTGCTCAAAATAGTCAGATTGCTATAGACTGTTATGTTTTGACACATTCTGTTTTCTTTGTGTTTGTCGGGGTATGGGGTCCCGGCAAACCCTTATGGTTTGAACACTGGGGTGCGCGCGAAGTCTATCCCTCCAACCAATCTATGCCCTAGCTCGTTAGGATCTCGTAGACGTACTCGACGAACTCACAACACAGAAGGACACGGGGTTTATACTGGTTCGGGCCACCGTTGTGGTGTAATACCCTACTCTAGTGTGGTGGTGGTGGATTGTCTCTTGGGCTGATGATGAACAATACAAAGGAAGAACGGCCTCCCGAGGTTGAGGCGTTCTTGTGCTCGGCGAGCTTGTGTGTGTGTGGTGGTCTCTCTCAAGCCCCGATCCGATCGTCCCCTCCACTTCTTCCCTTTTTTTCCACTGTGGTGGCTAGTCCTATTTATAGGGGCCCTGGTCCTGTTCCCAAATATCGAGCGGGAAGGGAGCCAACAATGGCGGGCTAATTTGAAGGGGGACAGCTAGTACAAGCTATCCTGACAAAAGTAGTCTTCGCCTGCACAAAGTTCTGGTGGTGACGCTGTTCTGGGCTCCACGGTGACCTCCGTCTTGCAGTCCATGGTCTTGGTCTTGTTGCACCGAAATGGAAACCTTTGCCTGAGGCCTCGGTACTCCACGGCTGCGCTTGCCCCCTTTGCACCAAAGAGGAAACAAGGACACTATGCGCGCTGGCGCCCGCCTGGTGTCGATCGTCACGGCTCATGTCATGAGAACCTCGTGAGGTTCGCCTTGCCTTGATATCTCCACTCCTCGTGAGCGTGCCTAGCTAGTCCACTCCGGAGGAGGTCTTGCATCGTCCGCCTCGCGAGGCTTGGCCCCTCGCGAGGGTCTTGGGTGCTTCGTTGGTGAAGAAGGGTCGTACGGTCTGCTAGCTTAGCCACGCCGCGGGCCATAGGCAGGAAAGTCTGGGGACCCCCGTTCCCAGAACACCGACAGTAGCCCCCGGGCCCAAGGTGCGCGCGGGCTTGCCTTCGCGGCGAAGCCAAGGGTCAAGCTCGAAGCGTCGTGGGCCCCAATAAGATGCAGCCTCGGTTGACGCGTGGCGGTTGATTGGACGTGGGCGTCTCCGCTTGCCAATGTTGTTTTGGCAACTGCTTGACCTGACAAAAGGCTGGCGCGGGGGGGCCTTGCCTTCATTGCTTCTTCCTCGCCTCGCTCCAGATTCCCTTTCTTGCTCTTTGTTGTCGCTACCTACAGATATGCTCCGGCCTCGTTCTGCATCTGCCACTCATGGCGCCGCGCAAGGTCAAGGCTTCCTCGTCCCCGGCTTGGTACGAGCCCGCTCTTGAGGCGCCCACTGTCACGGAGAAGAGCCTTGCCTCCGTGCGCCTGCTGACGGCGGGATAGAGCAACGAGTGGGGGAGGACGGAGCTCCAGCTTGCCTTCGACAAGCCGGAGCCTGAGGGGAGCACCTTCTTCCCCTTCTTTTCGAGCGGCGCTGCTGTCGGGTTGGTTCCTCCCTTCTCTGATTTCTTTTATGAAGTCCTCGACTACTATGGGCTGCAAGCATTGCACCTCCATCCCAACTCTGTCCTCCTCATGTCCATCTTTGCCTACTACTGTGAGGCATACCTGGGCATGATGCCGAGCTGGCGGAGCTGGGGAAGAGGTAGGTTGCCGAGCGCAACCGGTTGGAGGAGCTGGAGCAAAAGATGGGGTGGAAGGAGGCCGATCTCAACGCCAAGGCACGGGTCTTGGCCGAAGACCGTGTAGCCTTCGCCGATCTCGAGAAGAGATCTCGAAAGGCGCTGAAGACGCTCTACGAGAATGGCCTGGAGAAGCTGCTGGATACCGATGAGGAAGGCCCTGCCCAGCTGCTTCCTCTCGTGGTGGAGGCGCTTGAGGAGGTCGTTGAGGGCCTCGGTACCATGGTGGAGGCGGAAGCTCACGTTCTATCTTCAGCCGCTCTTACCCGCGTCCTCAGCCATCTGAACCTCCGCGACCCCAACGCCCAGCTTGACGAGCTGCTGGAGCCTGTGGCTGAAGATCTCTATGAGACCGCCACCGCAGCCGTTCAAGGTCGAGTGGACGCTTTGCTAGGGAAGTTCCGCGGCTTTGTCTCCGATCCTCTGTCTGGTGATGCCACGGATCCCGCGGCTGGTGGCGAAGGTGAAGACATCGTCGCCCACAGGGGAGCTCCTTCCGCAGGCGACGGCGACATCCAGGGGTGACCTGCGGCTATTCTCCTTGTTTCATTCCTGCGACATACATCAGGCCTCGTGGAGGTGTTTAGACTTTTCATTTGGTATTGTGAGAACAGTATGCTTGTAATATTTGCTTTGAGATTCTGTGTTTTCCTTCCTTATTTGCCTTGTTCCGTGTCAGCACAGCCTGGCCCCGTGCATACCTCAACCGCCGTTGGGCCGATCGAAGACCAATACGGTCCAAGGAGTGAGGGGCTATGTGACCAGTTAGGCTCCTGAGTCGCGATGCTCAGGAGTCCCCCTTGACGTGCGAACATCATATAGGGAGAGTTCGTGAGGATAGATTAATGTTCTACGTCAGTAGAGCCCGGCCCCGCGCATACCTCAACCGCCATTGGGCCGACCGGAGACCAGGACGGACCAAGGAGCGAGGGGCTACGTGACCAGTTAGGCTCCTGAGTCGTGATGCTTAGGAGTCCCCCTTGACATTCAAACAATTTCCATACATGCCCTCGCCTCGGCCTCGGGAGGGGTGCGCAAAGCCTAGGCCCGGGGGACCTGGTTGGGTGGCGTGCGCTTGGGCGTGACCCGAGTGCAGCCCCCTCGCGTGACTCTACCGAGGGGAGGCGTCGTGGTGAGGCTGGCGCTGAGCTCTGGGCTCGCTAAGGTTGGTACGACCGTGGGGTCGCCCTCAGTTGTTTATCACCAGCGCGGAGCATAGTGCTTTCGCTTGTGCATGGGCATAGCCGCTCCTCGGCAGTGTCGACAGCCAGCGCGGAGCATGGAGCTTCCACTTGGGCGTGGGATGGGGGCCCCCTCCGGGAGGAGCCCCCGGGGCGTGTACAGCCCCGCCCTGACATGTGGCTTGCACGGCAGGGCTGCGAGGTGTATCTGGGCACTCGTGAGCCAGCGCGAGACTCACGAGGCCCTACCTCAAGGCGGGTTGCGCCTGGTCTTGAGTCTTGGTGACTGTATGTTCCTGCAAGGCGGTTAGATGCAAGCACTCTACATCCTCAGGTCCCGGGCCTCGAGCGAGCTCAGTGGCCGCTAGTATGACAGGTCGCAATGCCATGGTCAAGGCCAGGGGGTGAGGGCTGGAGAGCCAGTAAGAGCTCCTGAGTCGTGATGCTCAGGAGCCCCACTTTTAACGTGCAAGAAAATTGCATGGGGCGAACGGACCTGTGGCAGGCGGTAATCCAATAGGTGATAGCAGTTGGCAGGTTAAGCAGATTGTCTGGGATAAATGCAGGAAGGTACATGCCACTGGGTCTGGCCCGAGCGGCATGGGGATGATGCAGCCCGAGGGGTGCCCCCAGTGAGGTAAACTTAAAAACATAAGCAGAAGGGATACATGCCACAGGGACGGACCCACGTGGCCTGGGAATAGTGCAGCCCGAGGGGTGCTCCCAACTTAAATGAACTTGGAAGATGTCACCTGAGTCTATAGACGAAGTAGAGCTGGTGCAGCTGAAGCCACGCATCGAAGGAATGACTCCTCATGAGCCACCGGGACCCTGAGCATCGGGAGGCTCTGGGAGCTCAGGAGGTTCCCTGAATGCCATCGCCATCTCCTCTAGAATGGCGTGGGACCTGGCCTCCTGAGCCGCCAGGACTTGCCGCACATTGTGCTGATGGGCCGACGCCATGCTCGGCAATCCGAAGGGCATGCGAACGAAGCTGTGTGGTGGACCCTCACAGCGGCCCGCGCGTGATGGACAGAAGCGTTCCTGAGATGCGTCCCTATTGAGCCCTGGGATGTCGACGTAGGCGCGCAGCTGAGCACCCTCGCCTGGGTGGTGCGCCACACTCTGTGAACGGCTGTCGCCACGCATGGCTCTTGCATCTTGTAGCTCCTGGGTGGTCTTGGTGATGAACTCCTGGGTGGTGGGCATTTCTTGCCCCATGTTCTCCTGAGGAACACGTGCCGTGAAGCATGCTTCCAAGTGGTGCCCAAGCGCCTCCCTCGTGAGATTGGCAAGGTCTAAGGCCCTCCAGAAGAGAGCCCCCGAGCCTTTCCCAAGGAGGGTGTCGGGCGCGCTTTCCTATGCGGTGGAGGGAGGCACCCCTGGAGCGGGCGCCGATCCTGACGAAGCTCCTGATGCGACGCCATCTTCTTGGGGTCCTGCATGGCACGGTAGCTTCTTATTGGGGATGGTCTCTGGAGGGCCTTCACTTTTGTTGTCAGGGTTGTCGATTGCCACGGCTTGGAAGGCGCGCTCGAGGGAGCACACTGCATCCATTTCTTCACATGGGAACCGTGATGACGCCCCCCCCCCCCCACTTCCTGGCATCTTGAGAACGTTGTAGCCGTGGTGAGTGACTGCCATGAACTTGGTCAGGGCTAGATACTCAAGGATGGCATTGTACGGCAGGCGGATGTGCGCGACGTCAAAGTTGATAAGCTCGGTGCGGTAATTCTTGCGCTCCCCGAAGGTGACAGGCAGGCGGACTTGCCCTATTGGTGTTGTGGAACTGTCAGTCACTCCTGAGGAAGGCTTGGTTGGCTGGAGTTGCTCATAGGGCACTTGGAGGTTGTCGAATGTGTCGGCGGATAGGACATTGAGCCCTGCGCTGCCATCGATGAGAGTCTTGGTGACTTGCACATTGCTGATGAATGGGGAGCACGGCATAGGGAGTGTGCCAGCGGTGGCTGCGCACTTGAGCTGGTCGACCGAGCTGAAGGTGATGGCGCATTGGGACCACCGGAGCAGGCGCATGGCCTCGAGCTTGGGGAGCGCCGTGTTTACTTCGTGAGCGAACTGTTTGAAGATGCGCTAAGAGGCTGGGGCCTGAGCGCCGGCCAGGATGCAAGCAACCGCGCGCGGCTCCTGGAAGCCCCCAGCCCCCTCGTCCTGGTGTTGGTCGTCGTTCCTCCTTGGCGGCGGCAACGGGGGAAGACCAGCATTGCCTTGGGGGCGATCCTCATGAGGCGGGTCCCTCCAGGCGCCCTCGCGAGGTTGGTCCTGCCAGCGGTCCTCACGAGGCCGGTCACGCCACTCCTGGCGCGGACCACGGTCGTCCCAGCGTCCGCCTCCGCGTCCTCCTCCATGGCCGTAACCCCGATCGTTGCGCTCGGGGCGTCGGCCGAAGCATCCTTCCCGAATGGCTCTGAGGTCTTGACAATCGCTGGTGTTGTGGGTGTTCAGGTTGTGGAAGGCGCAGAATGGGCGGCCGTTCTTGGATGAGTCGGGCTGATCTCTGCCTCGCTCGGTGTCGGGCTCTGCTACAAGCACTACTGCCTCTTTATGCTTCACGTCCTTGGCCTTGGCCTTCTTTTCCTCCACTCCTGCAGCTGGCATCTCGAGGAGAGAGAGGCGCCCCTCCTCAGCTCTTGCGCACCTGGTCGCCAGGTTGAACAGCTCCTGAGATGTGCAAAGCTCCTCATGGATAGCCAGCTCTTCTTTCATCTTGACGTCGCAGACACCGTCGGAAAACGCGGAGATGATGGCCTCGTCCGTGACCTTGGGGATCTTGAGGCGGGTGCTGTTGAAGTGCTGGATGTACTTCTGGAGGGTCTCTCCTGGCTGTTGCTTGATGCAGCGTAGGTCGCCCGTGACCGGTGGACGGTCACAAGTGCCCTAAAAGTTGGCGAGGAAGCGGTCGCGCATCTCATCCCAGGAGGAGATCGAGCCATGCTGTAGGTTCAGGAGCTAGGAGCGGGCCCCATCCTTGAGAGCCATGGGAAACCAATTTGCCATGACTTTCTCGTCGCTGTTGGCCGCTTCGATGCTCAACTCATAGAGCTACAGGAACTCCCTGGGGTCGGCGGTGCCGTCGTACCGAGGAGGTAGATCTGGCTTGAACTTGCTTGGCCAGGCAATGCTACGCAGCTCAGGGGTGAAGGCGCGGCAGCCTGCCGTGGTTGCCGGGACCCGCTTCGGGGGCGGAGCTTGGTCTTGGCGAGGTCCGCGTTGTGCCACCGCAGGTGGCGCGCGGTCTTGACGAGGTGTCGCGGGGAGCGCTGATGCAGCTTCTCATGGCCGTGGGATTTCTTGGCAGCTCCTTTCTTCACGCGCGGGCGTCGGGCGCGGCGGATCACGCCGCGGAGGCGCACGCCTTGGCACCAAGGCACCGTCTTGGGGTCAAGGCGGTGGAGGCACACCGCGAGCCCCGTCACCCGCGGCCTGCTGAGGGGGAGGCAGAGAGTGGGACGGCGCCAAAGAGCCCCCCACGGCACGAACGAGCTCGGCGACGCAGTCGAGCCACTCCTCATAGACGTCGTCGACGGGGCGGTAATGCAGGAGCTCGTTCGCCGCGATGAGCGCAGCCCGTGCCTCCATGGGAGCGTGGTGCGTGTGAGACGAAGAGCCAGCAGGGGTGAGTGATGGAGTAGTGGTGTGGCCATCCTGCCGCATCGAAGGATGTTGCAAGGACGCCTGCTACTCATTTCCCATCAGGCTGGTGGCAGCGTTGGCGGCGGGGGACGGAGAACGATGAGGTGGCCCGCCGACAGGAGTCGTCTGAGCGACGCGGGCGACGAGGGCAGCCCGACGCTTAGCTCGAGCGTGAGCGTCCAACATGGAGACAATAGAGCGACGGAGCGACGAACTGATGGAAGGGAAGCTACGGCGCACCGCTACCTGGCGCGCCAAATGTCGGGGTATGGGGTCCCGGCAAACCCTTAAGGTTCGAACACTGGGGTGCGTGCGAAGTCTGTCCCTCCAACCAATCTACGCCCTAGCTCGTTAGGATCTCGCGGACGAACTCGACAAACTCACAACAGAGAAGGACACGGGGTTTATACTGGTTCGGGCCACCGTTGTGGTGTAATACCCTACTCCAGTGTGGTGGTGGTGGATTGCCTCTTGGGCTGATGATGAACAATACAAAGGAAGAACGGCCTCCCGAGGTTGAGGTGTTCTTGTGCTCGATGAGCTTGTGTGTGTGGGGTGGTCTCTCTCAAGCTCCGATCCGATCGTCCCCTCCACTTCTTCCCTTTTTTCCACTATGGTGGCTAGTCCAATTTATAGAGGCCCTGGTCCTCTTCCGAAATATCGAGCAGGAAGGGAGCCAACAATGGCAGGCTAATTTGAAGGGGGACAACTAGTACAAGCTATCCTGACAAAAGGAGTCTTCGCCTGCACAAAGTTCTGGTGGTGACGTTGTTCTGGGCTCCACGGTGACCTCCGTCTTGCAGTCTGTCGGTGTCAAAACCGGTGGATCTTGGGTAGGGGGTCCCGAACTGTGCGTCTAGGCCGGATGGTAACAGGAGGCAGGGGACACGATGTTTTACCCAGGTTCGGGCCCTCTTGATGGAGGTAAAACCCTACGTCCTGCTTGATTAATATTGATGATATGTGTAGTACAAGAGTAGATCTACCATGAGACCAAAGAGGCTAAACCCTAGAAGCTAGACTATGGTATGATTGTATGTTGTGATTGTTGTCCTACGGACTAAAACCCTTCGGTTTATATAGACACCGGAGAGGGTTAGGGTTACACAAGGTCGGTTACAAAGGAGGAGATATCCATATACGTATTGCCTAGCTTGCCTTCCACGCCAAGTAAAGTCCCATCCGGACACGAGACGAAGTCTTCAATCTTGTATCTTCATAGTCTAACAATCCGGCCAATGGAGATAGTTCGGCTATCCGGAGACCCCCTAATCCAGGACTCCCATAGTAGCCCCTGAACCAGGCTTCAATGACGACGAGTCCGGCGCGCAGTATTGTCTTCGGCATTGCAAGGCGGGTTCCTTCTCTGAATACATGACAGAAGAAGTTGAATACGAGGATAGTGTCCGACCCTGCAAAATAAATTCCACATTCCACCGCAGAGAGAATATTGTTTTCGCAGATCTAATTTGCTGGCTTGTTTTGGCAGCATGACGTTACGTCACGACCCGATGATTATTCGAACCGTTTCTTTTAACCAGCTCCACACATAATGTGAGGCAGTTTCGTGACACGTCTTGCCGAAGCAGAGATCGTGTTCCCCTAATTACGGGATTCTCATTAACGTGGTCGTGGGTAACCCAACCGTGTCTAGGACCCCTAGATTATAGGCAAGTCCTAAACGGCTACGGAGAGGACGCTTCATATTCACCCTCTTTATAAAGGGACGAGGTTTTTGCTTTTTCTCTCTCGTGCTCAATCAAACCCTTCCTCCGCCTCGAGTTCTAGCACCCGAAGCCCAGGTTAGGTGCTCCGGATCTTCAATCATGTCCGGATCCAGCCTTCAAGGCCGATGGATGCCCTCCTCCGTTACGGAAGAGGACATTAAGAAGTTGAGGGAGGCCAGATACCTGACCGCCAAGGTTTCGCATCGGCTGCCTGCTCGAGGGCAGGTTATCCCTACTCCCGAACCCAACGAGAACGTTGTGTTCGTCTCCCACTTCCTCCGAGGTCTAGGCCTCACTCTGGATCCTTTCGTCAGGGATTTGATGTTCTATTACGGGCTAGATTTTCACGATCTAGCTCCGGACTCCTTTCTCCACATCTCGACGTTTATTGTCGTGTGTGAGGCCTTCCTCCGCGTTACCCCTCACTTCGGCCTGTGGCTCAAAACCTTTGAAGTAAAGCCGAAGATGATCGAGGGGCAACAGGCAGCGTGCGGAGGTGCATCAATAGGCAAGATGGCAGGAGCTCCATGGCCGGAAGGTTCCTTTCCAGAGGTGTCCGAATTATGGCAACGGGAGTGGTTTTACGTCACGGCTCCCCAAAGTGCCAAGTGGGAGGCTGCCCCCGCTTTCCGCTCGGGCCCCCCACCACAACTGATGTCATGGGTTAGCAGAGGCCTGAGCTGGGGTCCATCCAAGGACGTGCCTATACTGCAAAGCCGCATTCGAGATCTCTTCGAGGGAGATTTTAATTTGGCTGTGGTAATACAAGTTATGCTGGTTCGTCAAGTCCAGCCTTGCAGACGCCGGCCCCTTCGCTTGTGGGAGTTCAACCCAATGGGACCACGTGCTATTCAAAGTTTCCTCGGCCTGACGCACGAGGAGATGTACAAGTCATTCTTCGGATCTCAAGTGGAGTGTCTAGATATTACCGAGGACGTGGGCCTGAGCAGTAACCGCGCCGCCGAACAAGTAAGAAATCCTCTAGCCGAACACACTGTCTTTTATTCGAAGTTGTTTCTGGGAGTTCGCTTTTTGACCAGGACTGGCTCACGAAGGCGAAGATGATTCGGTGTTTGGCCCCCCTCCCTGAGGGTTTGGAAAATCCGGTATTGGAAAAGATGCCCGAGGTTGCACCTTGCCCGGAGCCCTCGAAGGAAGATACCGGGGGGATAATACGGGCGGACGCGGGCCCCCATCGCTGCTCGTTCCAACCGAGGGAATGAGCGTCTCCATGAAGGAGGACAACCGGGGGAGGAAAAGAACTGCTTCCGAGGATCCGGAAGCCGAAGCCTCCAAACGGGAGAAGAAATCTCCCACAGAGGGTCCCGCCTTGGGGGGTGCTCCTGCCGCACACAGTCCGCGAGGGGATCTGCCCTCCAACGAGTCATAAGTGATCCCAAAATACTTTAAGGTATGCTATCTTTCTTCTGAAAAAATAACCAACGCATATATCTTGTAGTTCGGGCCTTAGCCCCTCTCAGATGAGCTCGTCTTCGGGGGATCTTCTTCCAGAGATGATGGAGAGAGAAACGCCTCCCTCGGACTCCTCCGCTCCAGAAGCGGGTGACCCCGAAGTGTCATCATGGAGGGCCTCTCCGAATCCGGTGAGGCCAGAAGATAATCCCATAGACCCCCGAAGTCCCCAGCGTCCGGCTCCCGAGGAGAGCAGACAAAAGAGTCCGGCACCGTCTGGTGTGCGGTCGGACGTTCTGAGGGAGTTGGTGGGGCGAGCGGCCATCTCAGAAGAACACCGTATGCTGATGGGTACGGTGATGGAGAGAATCTCGTCCGCCGAAAGAGGATTACATGAAGCCTTTATGAGTCTACTGATAGGCTGTGAGGTACGTAAGATAATATGTGATAGTACTGCACATGTTAGGTGTGCCTTGTGTAGATAGTAGCCCCTGAGACTCTGGTTGCCGTCGAGAACGGCGGCGAACAAAGGATCATATTCTCAGGCAATGACTAGACTGCCCTTATGTGCAGGTGGTGGAGGCTCCGGTGACTAGCCGGACTAGTGAGTTTGCCAAATTAAAACGGCAACTGAATGCGGCAGACGCCGACCTCGAGCTTGTTAACAAGAGGCTTGATGAGGCACGGGGTAAGTGTTATGATCTGGTGAACGCCACATAGTAAGAGCAACATAATGCCATTATCTTTAATATGTTGTGACTACAGATGGAGCTGCCTCCGTGGAAGCCTTGTGGGCAGAACTTGCCCAAGCCAAGGAACAAGTGAGGATTAGTAATGCCGCTGCTCTGAAGGCGGCCGAAGAGTTGAAGGCCGAGAAGGCCGCACATTGTGAGAGCCAAGAGAAGATGGCCAAGATGGTCGTGGAATTAAAAGACACTGCTGACCGTTGTCGGGTCCTTGAAAAGGAAAACCGAGCAAAGGCAGCGGACCTTGAGAAGGCCACGGCGACGGAGAAGGACACCCGTTCTGCTATGAGAGCGAAGAAGGAGGAGTTGCGGGAAGCCGGGGATATTGCGGCTGGGAAACCCTTCATGTTACGGAGGAAGTTTGGAGATCCACGGTATGCCCCTCTGGATCGGCTGTGGAGTTCGGCAGATGCGTATATGGATTTGGCGGCGAGTGCCACCGATGCTGCCAAGTACTTCCAAGGTCAGACAGATTGTGAAGTGGACAAGTTGTTCTGGTCGCAGTTCAACGTTCCAGAGCGTCCGCTTTCATTTCCTGACCAGCTAGCCGAATAGGCCGAACTGAATAGGTTGTCCGGACTCGCCATGAGGGCTGTTGTGGATCAGATGTGGCCGGAGAAGCAAAAGTCGGATAGCTATTTCAGCTTAGTGCAGCAGTTCCTTGGTGTGGTGTCGTGCATTAATGCGATGAAGAGATCGGCGTGCATAGAAGGCTCGCAGATGGCCCTTGCCCATGTTAAAGCATACTGGGCGGAGATGGACGCTTCCGTAGTCGCGATGCAGGGTTCGGCCATAGGCCGAGTGGCAGCCAAGCATTATTTCGAGGAGGTTCTCGAGGGTGCTCATTTGATAGAGGCCCAATGCTCAAAGAATATTATGTTTGAGTGATATGTATTCTCATTGTAAACACAATGCTTTTATGAATTTTTTATAAGGCTATGTTTATACTTTTGCCTAAAAGTAGTATGATGCCTCCTGTGCGGCTGTTTATGTATACATGTGTATAACCTGAAAGATTGCAGCCGTCGGCTTCAACCCCCACGCATATAATGCGGAGGTGCTCGCAAAAAACGCGTGTTCACACTTAACCCAACGTCTTGGTCCTAATAAGGAGGTGATAGCGCAGCGAGCGAGGTAACCGGACTATAATGCTTTAACACTTTCACTTAGCCATAGGAGTTTGACAGTGGGGCTACTAGATAGCCCCTGGTGGCTCCGCACTCTCCTGATTGTGGGGTGCGTACATGCCTGGCCGGAAAACGGCCCTTCATTAAGGCGGAGGAATTCTAACATTCTGATAGGTCATCGAGTGGTTGACCAGTCTCACGCTATATCATGACAGTCAGTTTTCGGCTTTCTCTACTGAGGTGCTCGTCCGGATGAACCAGGGCACAATCGCAGTAGTTCTCCTGGTGCTACCTTAGCCGGTAAAGCGGAACGTAAGGCACCAAATCACACAGGAGCTGGGCAAACCCAACATTTGACCAAAGACAATGATTCGGAGCTGATGCATATAAGGCCAAACTCGCAACGCTGAACACTCCCTAAGGTATTCGGTCTTTATGGTATAAACCGGGCCAAAATAGCGCCGTTTGTAAGAAGCCCCTTGTGTCCAGGTACGTGCATTATTCTGATGTGGCCACATGCCAAGACATCAGCATCCTTCTCAACTGTGATGAGAATTCGGTGGATATGTATCAACAAGAGACAGTAAAAAAAGGTTTACGCAGGGTCTTAATCTAAAAAGAATCCTTGGAGCGGGTCCCTGCTGCACGTCTGCGCCTGTGTCTCCGTTGTGCTGTATCCTGGACGGGTGTAGCACGATGATTATCTGTAAAAGAGAGGAACTTAGGTGAAAAAGCTGTCGAGCAAAAAGATAGTTTTTAAAGAAACCATGTATAATTCGAGGTGAGTAAGAATTGCCACTTGTCTGCGCACGTGGAGCCCCTTGTATATGTAATAGGGGTGTGATCATTGATCCGGTATAAATTGCATATAGCTGCGCCGGACTCGTCTAGCCGTGTCCGAGGTCGTGACGACCTGCTAAATGCTTTAGTTGGTGAGGACGTTTTTAGTGTGCGGCAGCCAGGGTAGCTGCACGCTCTTCGGCGCACAAAGATCACTTAATACTTCCGTTCACTGTAATGATGCCACGTGGACCGGGCATCTTGAGTGTGAGGGAAGCGTAGTGTGGTATTGCATTAAAGTGAGCGAAAGCTTCACGTCCGAGTAGTGCTTGATAGCCACTTTGGAACGGAGCGATGTGGAAGGTTAAATTCGCTACGGAAGTTATCGGGGAAGCCAAATATAACCTTTAGTAGTAGGTTTCCCGTGCAATGAGCCTCTGGGCCTGGCGTTACTCCTTTAAAGGTAGTATTGCTATGGCAAATTTTTGTTGGGTCTATCCCCATTTCACGGATTGTATCCTGGTATATCAGGTTTAGACTGCTGCCACCATCCATCAGGACTCGTGTGAAGTGGTATCCGTCAATTATTGGGTCTAATACCAGGGCAGCCCATCCTGCACGTCGGATACTTGCTGAGTAATCACGATGGTCGAAAGTGATCGGTTGAGACGACCAGTGGCAGGACTCCGCGGTGATAGGCCTTTGGGCGTATTTTTCTGGGAGTGCCGTTTTGTTTCTTCCATTGATCACGTGTAACACGTTTACTGTTTTGACTTCTGGTGGAAATTTCTTTTGTTCCCCAGTGTCCTGCTTGAGAGGCTCATCCTCATCTTCGCTTGGTGTATCCTCCCCCTTGTGTACGGCTTTGAGCTTGCCGGACTGCTTGAAGACCCAACATTCTCTGTGGGTATGATTGGCTGGTTTGCCAGGGGTGCTATGGACCTGACATATTTGGTCCAGAATTTTGTTTAGGCTGGACAGTTCGTCTCTGGTGCCTTTAGAGGGCGGCTTTTGCTGACCTGGCCGAGAGCTTTTGAATCCGGCGTTTACTACCGTGCTCTTCATGTTGTCTCCTTTATTCCGGCGTTTGTTATTGTTGTTGCGCCGTGATTTCCCGTTTCCATCTCTAACTTCAGATGTACTAGGGTCGCTGGTGCTGCATCGGGCTAGCCAGTTGTCCTCACCCGCGCAAAAGTGGGTCATGACGCTTGTTAATGTTGCCATTGTTCTCGTTTTTTCTTGGCCGAGGTGGCGGGCAAGCCATTCATCACGGACGCTATGCTTAAAAGCTGCCAAGGCTTCGGCGTCCGGACAGTCAACAATTTGGTTCTTTTTAGTAAGAAACTTGTTCCAAAGCTTTTGGGCTGACTCTCCGGGCTGTTGAGTTATATGACTCAAATCATCCGCGTCTGGAGGTCGGACATAAGTCCCTTGAAAGTTTGCCCGAAAAGCGTCTTCGAGCTCTGCCCAGCTTCCAATGGAGTTTTCGGGGAGGCCTTTAAGCCAGTGATGGGCTGGCCCTTTGAGTTTCAGTGGTAAGTACTTGATGGAGTGGAGATCATCTCCTCGAGCCATATGGATGTGGAGGATATAGTCCTCAATCCAGACCCCAGGGTCTGTTGTTCCGTCGTATGCCTCTATGTTTACAGGTTTGAATCCCTCTGGAAATCCATGATCCAGCACCCCATCGGGTGAAACATAGGGGGTGTGCGGCACCCCTGTATCTGGGTGTACCGCGTTGTTCGGATGTTTGTTGTGTTATATCATATGCTGGGGCGCACTTGCGTGGTCCATAGATGGATCTGGTTGCGTTGTCCTTTTGGTGCAAGCCCTCACGTGAATCGCGTATTGTCTTGTGAGTGGCATTGTTTGCCGCTCTATGTTCGCCGTGAGGTCGTCTATCCGGCCAGGTGGCTGTTTTGATTTTTGGTTGTGAGGGGTCTGAGGCCTCCTCATCAAATTCAGGTAGCAACTTCCGCTTTGGGTAGCTCTTGGTGGGGCGATTGTCGCCGTACTTCGCTGTTGTGTTGAGTACTTTACTCCATCTGATTTGGAGTGTCTCCTGCGCAGCCTTGAGCCTTTGCTTCTGCTTTTTCAGACTCCTCATGGTGGCAACAAGCCTTTGACGGGCATTCTGCTGCTCCGGGTGCCTATCCAGCGTTGTGTTGTCCGGACTATTATCTTTGACAGAATTGGTTTGTTCGGTTTGATTCTCCGTATTGCCGTGGTTCGGCAGTGGTTCGCCCTGCTCCAACGCTGGGTCTGTGTGATCGTTATTTCTGGCGAGGCGAGATTTGGGGCAGTACTTGCACCGCCGCTTTGACTGCTTCTCGAGGGAACAAGCCTTCGGTGCATCCTTCTGTTCCTCGCCGTCGTCTTCCTTTGGTGTGTCCACCATGTATACGTCATATGATGAAGTGGACGTCCAGCGCCCTATAGGCGGTGGTTCCTCTTCGCCTCCCGCATCATTGCCCATACCGTCGATGTCTTCGGAGTCGAAGTCGAGCATGTCGGTTGAGTCATCGACAGTGGCTATTAAGTGGGTGGTGGGTGGGCGTCGAATTTCTTCGTCATCCGCATCCCAATCCTATTGGTCATAATACGGCCAGAGCTCTCCTGACAAAGAGAGAGACCTTAGTCAATTCATAATGTCGCCGAAGGGCGAGTGCTGAAAGATACTTGCGGCGGTGAATTCCATGATCGGCTCCCAATCGGATTCGATCGGCAGGGGCGCGGATGGTTCGGAGTCCGGAAAAGAGTCCGGCGCCTTGGAATCACGGGCTGCACGGAGGGTTATGCTGGTGTTTGGCTCGATCACCGTTGAGACTGTGGCCCCTGAGGCAGTGTCTAGCCACCCGTCCTCGATTGGCGCAGTTGGCTCCGAGCTAAGGGTCGGAGCTAATGCGGGCGCGACCTCTGGGGTACTGTTCGGTGGCAGAGCTAGGTCATACCCATCGCGACAGTGTGGCGCGCCCGACTGTGGCTCGAATCTGTCGAGGATCAAGTCCCCGCGGGCGTCGGCCGTGTAGTTCAAACTTCCAAATCTGACATGATGGCCAGGGGCGTAGCTTTCAATCTGCTCCAGATGGCTAAGCGAATTAGCCCGCAGTGTAAAGCCGCCGAATACGAAGATCTGTCCGGGGAGGAAAGTCTCACCCTGGACCGCATAGCTATCGATGATAGTAGGAGCCATCAAGCCTAACGACGACGACACAGAGGAACTCTCAGTCAAAGCACCAATGTCGGTGTCAAAACCGGTGGATCTCGGGTAGGGGGTCCTGAACTATGCGTCTAGGCCGGATGGTATTAGGAGGCAGGGGACACGATGTTTTACCCAGGTTCGGGCCCTCTTGATGGAGGTAAAACCCTACGTCCTGCTTGATTAATATTGATGATATGTGTAGTACAAGAGTATATCTACCACGAGATCAGAGAGGCTAAACCCTAGAAGCTAGCCTATGGTATGATTGTATGTTGTGATTGTTGTCCTACGGACTAAAACCCTTCGGTTTGTATAGACATCGGAGAGGGTTAGGGTTACACAAGGTCGGTTACAAAGGAGGAGATATCCATATACGTATTGCCTAGCTTGCCTTCCACGCCAAGTAGAGTCCCATCAGGACACGAGACGAAGTCTTCAATCTTGTATCTTCATAGTCTAACAATCCGGCCAATGGAGATAGTCCGGCTGTCCGAAGACCCCCTAATCCAGGACTCCCACACAGTCCATGGTCTTGGTCTTGTTGCACCGAAATGGCAACCTTTGCCTAAGGCCTCGGTGCTCTGCGGTTGCACTTGCCCCCTTTGCACCAAAGAGGAAACAAGGACACTGTGCGCGCTGGCGCCCGCCTGGTGTCGATCATCACGGCTCACGTCACGAGAACCTCGTGAGGTTCGCCTCGCCTTGATATCTCCGCTCCTCGTGAGCCTGCCTAGCTAGGCCACTCCGGAGGAGGTCTTGCGTCGTCCGCCTCGCGAGGCTTGGCCCCTCGCGAGGGTCTTGGGTGCTTTGTTGGTGAACAAGGGTCGTACGGCCTGCTGGCTTAGCCACGCCGCAGGCCGCAGGTAGGCAAGTCTGGGGACCCCTGTTCCCAGAACGCCGACAGTGTTGTGAGCTTATTTTGATGGCTCTATGGTTTTCTTTGTTGAGTTTTTCCCATAGAAAAGTTGGAATACGGTAGATATAATACTCAAACAAAATATGAATTTGTTTGATACAGCACTTATAGTAGTGGTTTATTATTCTTATACTAACGGATCCCACGAAGGTTTTGTTGAGTTTTGTGTGATTGAAGTTTTCAAGTTTTGGATTATCTTACGATGGATGAAGGAAGGATGGAAGAGCCTAAGCTTGGGGATGCCCCGGCATTCCAAGGTATTATCCAAAAATGAGCAACGAACTAAGCTTGAGGATGCCCCCGAGTGGCATCCCCGCTTTCTTCCAACAACTACTGATATTTTACTCGAGAGTATATTTTTATTCGTCGGATGATATGTGTTTTGCTTGGAGCATCTTTTATGATATGAGTCTTTGCTTGTTTTACTTTGTGTTTTAAGTCATCAATCCTTGCTGGACACACCTATTCGAGAGAGCCAAAATTATGTCATGACTTGTTAGAATTGTTCTCTATGCTTCACATAAATCTTTTATGAGCTAGGACTTGCTCTAGTGCTTCACTTATATCTTTTTGAGCACGGTGTGCTTAGTTTTTTTGAAGAAATGCTCTCTTGCTTCACTTAGATTTATTTGAGAGTTAGTAAAATTTTGAAGAAATTCTCTCTTGCTTCACTTAAATTATTTTGGGAGAAAGAAAATTGTTATGCTCATGATCTTCACTTATATTTGTTTGAGCTTATGAAAAGCAACACATGAAAATTAGTCCCAAAGTGATGGATATCCAAGAAGAATAAAGAAAAGAAAAATGTCATGAAGATCATTGGACAAAATAAACTTGGTTCTTAGTAATAGTTTTGAGATATGATGATGTGATATGTGAGTCATGTTGATGAGTAATTATGCTTTAGTAAGAATATTGGTGTTAAGGTTTGTGATTCCCTATGCAAGTACAAAAGTCAATGGTCATGCAATGAAATTACATCCTACTTGTGGTGCATTATTTGGTGTTATTTATGCTTAATGCTTTCTTATGAGATGATATGTTTCTTAGTTGATCACTTCCCAATCTTTTGCTAGCCTTCATTTTGCACTAAGTATGATCACTACTTGTGCATTCAAAAACCTTTAAACCAGTTTTTCCACATGAGTCCACTATATCTACCTATTTGCGGTATTATTTTGCCGTTCTAAGCAAATTTGTATGTGCCATCTCTAATTTTCAAAATAAACTTCTCTTTTGTGTGTTCGTATCGCTCGCGGAGCGGTGAGGGGTGGCTAATATTCTCCATGCTACATGTGTTATTCTCAAGACGAGTGTTTATTCACTTGCCATTGCACGAGAGTAAGGCAAAGGTATTAGGATGCCCAGTCCCGAAATGCAAAAAAAAATTGAATTTACTTCATGTTGTCAAATAATAAATTCCTTGGAAAGTGTTGGTATGGAGGGCACCCGTGGATACGGTTAGCCATGGAAAGTGAAAGTTATGGTGGAAAAAGGAATAAACTTTATTTTCTGTTTGGGAACCGCCTATGATATATCTATGCATGGAAAGTATTGGGAACTCTAAGTCGTTTTCGTTGGTGGGATGGATACACCTCTCAAAATGTTTTTATATCTAAGTTTTTCACTTTGAGCTCTGGCACCTCTACAAATCCCTAGTTCCCTCTGCGAAGGGCCTTTCTTTTACTTTATGCATTTTTTTATTTTTGAATTTGAGTCTCCACCTTCTCTCATAAAAAGCACCAACTAGGAGGCAATATGATCGTACTTAAGTATTGGGTGTATCTAATATTCGAGTGTGTTCCATGAATGGATTAATTTTGAGCATGATGGGCTAGGGATAACTTATTTTAGCATTGATATTTTGAAAGACATGGTTGCTTGTTGATATGCTTGAGTATCTAAATTATTATGTCAACACTAGACTATTGCTTTGAATCGCATAAAAAGTCCAATTGTCCATGCTATAAAGTCCAATTGAATCACGTATCTATAATTTTTGATTGTTCCATGCTGTTATATTATCAATCTTGGATGTTTTATAATCATTTTATAGTCATTTTATATCATTTTTTCGTACTAACCTATTGATATAGTGTGAAGTGCCAGTTTCTGTTTTTCTGTGTTTTTTACATCACGGAAAATCCATATTAGACAGAGTCCAAATGCCATGAAACTTTATGGAAATTTTTTTATGGACCAGATGGGGGAGTCCCAAGGAGGGGACAACCACCCAGGGCGCGCCAAGAGGCCCAAGCGCGCCCTGGTGGGTTGTGCCCACCTCGGGTGCCCCCCGGACCACCTCTTTTCTCTATATATACCCAAATATTCCCAGAGCCCTAGGGGAGTCGACAAAATATTCATCTAGCCGCAGAAGAGTCCAGAACCACTAGATCCAATCTAGACACCATCTCGGATGGGGTTCACCACCTCCATTGGTGCCTCTCCGATGATGTGTGAGTAGTTCTTTGTAGACCTTCGGGTCTGTAGTTAGTAGCTAGATGGCTTCATCTCTCTCTCTTGATTCTCAATATAATGGTCTCTTGGAGATCCATATGATGTAACTCCTTTTGTGGTGTGTTTGTTGGGATCTGATGAACTTTGAGTTTATGATTAGTCATATATTTTTATATCCATGAAAGGTATTTGAGTTTCTTTGATCTCTTATACGCATGATCTCTTATAGACTCATATTTCTTCTCTGATATTTTGGTTTTGTTTGGCCAACTTGATATATTTATCTTGCAATGGGAAGAGGTGCCCGATAGTGGGTTCGATCTTACGGTGCTTGATCCCAGTGACAGAAAGGGAACCGACACGTATGTATCGTTGCTACTAAGGATAAAAAGGTGGTATCTATATCTACGCAATAGATAAACGGATCTTGTCTACATCATGTCATCGTTCTTATTGCATTACTCTGTTTTCCATGAACTTAATACACTACATGCATGCTGGATAGGGGTCGATGTGTGGAGTAATAGTAGTAGATGCAGGCAGGAGTCGGTCTACTAATCTTGGACGTGATGCCTACGTAATGATCATTGCCTGGATATTGTCATAATTATTTGAGGTTCTATCAATTTCCCAATAGTAATTTGTTTACCCATTGTTCGCTATCTTTCTCGAGAGAAGCCACTAGTGAAACCTATGGCCCCCGGGTCTTCTTCCTCATATATTTGCTTGAGATCTACTATTCCTTTGCATTTTTATTCAGATCTATTAAACCAAAAATACAAAATACTTTGCTGCACTTAATTTTATTTGCGATCTGTTATTTCAATCTACTACAATTTTATGTCATCGTTACCCGAAAGGGATTGACAACCCCTTTAACATGTCGGGTTGCGAGGTGTTGTTATTTGTGTGAAGGTGTTGTTTACGTTGTGTTGCTTGGTTCGATAACGTTGGTTTCTTCACTGAGGAAAATACCTACCGTCGTTGTGCTGCATCATCCCTTCCTCTTTGGGGAAACCAACGTAGTCCTAGCAGACAGGAGCTTTTCTGGCGCTATAGTCAGAGAGCAATCACCCACACGTACCTTAGCCGCCGTTGGGTCATCCGGATCACAAGGGCGAGACCAAGGGGTGAGGGGCTACGTGACCAGTTAGGCTCCTGAGTTGCGATTCTCAGGAGTCCCCCTTGACGTGCAAACAGACCTCCATACCTTTCCTCACTGAGGTCTCGCTCGGGAGGGACGCGCGACGACCAGGTCCGAGGGACCTGGAAGGGTGGCGTGCGCTAGGCGTGACCTGAGCGCAGCCCCCGTGCCCATCCCCCTCGCGTGACTCTCCCGAGGGGAAAGTGTTGCGATGAGGCTGGTCACTGAGACTGGTGGCTCCCCAAGGTTGATGCGGCCATGGGGCCGCCCTCAGTTGTTTATCACCAGCGCGAAGCATGGCGCTTCCACACTTGCACGGGCATAGCCGCGCCTCGATCGTGTTGAATGCCGGCGCTGAGCATGGTGCTTCCGCTGGTGCGTGGGTGAGGGCTCCCTCTGTGTGGAGCCCCCGGGGCATGTACAGCCCCTCCCTGACATCTGGCTTGCATGGCAGGGCTGGACGAGGTGTGTCTGGGCACTCGTCAGCTAGCGCAGGACTCACGAGGCCCAACCTCAAGGCGGGTTGCGCCTGAATTTGATTCTTGACAGTTGTGATGGTCTTGCGAGATGGTTAGGCAACCTGCGTCGAATGAATCTCCTGAGGTGATCACATGAGAAGGCCAGGCACCAACGACCCCAGGAGGTGACGTGAACGGGGCCGGCCCACCAGATAGAGCTCAGTCATTGGGTTTATCGACGCTGCAGGGACGGTCCCGAGCACAGATGCCATGCCCAGTCTTCTCGTGTGAAGATCCTAAAGAGAGACAACCGGTGCGCGGCTCCTATGGTGGCAGGGCACCAGGTCGCACGCCCTGGCTCGTCCACCCGTGATTAGCTCATGCGAGAACAAGGCACCAAGGGCCATGGGAGGTGACGTACACAGGAGCTGGCCCGCGAGCCAGAGCTCGGCCTCTTGGGTTTAGCGACGCTGCAGGGATGGACCCGAGCACAGACACTGTGCCAACCCTTAATCATGAGGCGGTCGTGGGTGGGTTTGCAAGGGCGTACGGCATTCATGGTATCGAAGTACCGGATAGGCATAATCTTAAGGTAACTCATGGAAGGAGACAAGCTGGTTGGATAAATGCAAGAACGATACATGCCGCAGGGACGTACCCACGCGGCCTGGGGATGATGCAGCCCGAGGGGCGCCCCCAATAGAATAAGTTAAACATGCAAAAGGATACACATCACAAGGACATGCCCGTGCGACTTGGGGATAATGCTACCCGAGGGGTGCCCCCAACTGAATGAATTGGAAAGATTCACTTGGCACCATTGCTGGAGGGATGTTGAAGCAGCTAAAGACGCATGTTGAAGAAGTTGCTCCTCATGAGTCACTTGTGTCCAGAGCCTCGGGAGACTCTGAGGGCCCGGGAGGCTCATGAAGAGCCGTCGCCATTTTTGCCAGGACTGCGTGATGCCTGGCCTCCTGAGCCGCCAGCGTGCTCCACAGGTGGCGCTGGAAGGTGAAAGACGCGTTTGGCAGGCCGAATGGCATGCGAACATAGCTGTGAGGTGGACCCTCGCACCAACCAACATGTGAAGGCCAGAAATGCTCCTGGGATGTTGACGCAGACGCGCAGCTCGTTGTCCTTGCCAGGATAAACAGCTGTGCCAGGTGCTAGGCGGCGATCACCGCGCATGGTCCTCGCCTCTTGAAACTCCTCGGTCGCCTTGGTGATGAATTCCTGAGCACTGGGCACTCACTGCCTTGTGCCCTCATGAGGGAAGCGTGCGGTGACGCATGCCTCCACGTGGTGCCCGAGCGCCTCCCTCGTGACATTGGCTAAATAAGAGACCCTCCAATAGAGAGCCCTCGAGCCCAGCCTGAGGAGGGCGTCGGGCGTGCCTTCCTATGCGAGGGAGGGAGGCGCCCCGTCCGTGGGCGCAGGTCCTGAGGTGGTGCCGCTGGAGACACCGCTCTCCTGGACCTCTTGGCTACACAACTGCTTCTTCTTCTTGGGGACAGCCTCAGGTGGGTAGATGGCACCTTCGCTGTCTGGGTCTTCGGCTGCGGCAGCCTGGTAGGCGCGCTCTAGAGAGCACACCGCATCCTTCTCCTCACAAGCGACTGTGATGACGCCGCAGCTTCCTGGCATCTTGAGGACGTTGTAACCATGATGGATCACTGCCATGAACTTTCCCTGGGCCGGATACCCAAGGATGGCATTGTAGGGAAGGCGGATGTGGGCGACGTCAAAGTCGATGAGCTCAGTGCGGTAGTTGTCGCGCTTGCCGAAGGTGACAGGGAGGCGGATTTGCCCTATCGGGTGGTGGAGCCGTCGGTCACTCCTAAGAAGAGCTTGGTGGGCTGCAGCTGATCATATGGCACTTGGAGGTGATCGAACGTCTCTATAGAGAGAACATTGAGCCATGCGCCGCCGTCGATGAGGGTCTTAGTGACAAGGACATTGCTGATGATGGGTGAGCAGAGCATTGGGAGGGCGTCAGCGGTTGCCGCGCAATTGAGCTGGTCGGACGAGCTGAAGGTGATGGTGTACTTGCACCACCTGAGAGGGCGCATGGCCTCGAGCCTGGGGAGGGCCTCGTTCACCTCACGACCAAACTGCTGGAAGATTTGCTGGGAGCCAGGGGCCTGAGCACCACCCAGGATGCAGGCGATGGCGCGAGGCTCCTGGAAGCCCCTAGCCCCCTCGTCCTGGTGGTGGTCGTCGTTCCTCCTTGGTGGTGGCGGTATGCCAAGGGAGGCTAGCGTTGCCCTGAGGGCGGTCCTCATGAGCCTGGAACCTCTAGGCGCCCTCACGAGGCTGATCCTGCCAGCGGTCCTCGTGAGGGCGGTCGCGCCACTCCTAGCAGGGGCCACGGTCATCCCAGCGCCGTCCACTTATGCCTCCTCCGTGGCCGTAGCCTCGGTCGTTGCACTCAGGGCGTCAACCGAAGCTCCCGTCACGAATGGCCCTGAGCTCCTAACAGTCGTTCATGTTGTGGCTGTGTACGTTGTGGAAAGCGCCGAACGGGCGATTGGCCTTGGATGACTCTGGGTGGTCGCAGCCGCGCTTCATCTCTGGCTCCGCCGCGAGCACGGTAGTCCCCTTGCGCTTCACATCCTTGGTCTTGGCCTTCTTCTCTTCTGGGTCGGCAGCTGGAAGCTCAATGAGGGAAAGGCGTCCCTCCTCAGCTCTCGCGCACTTGGTCGCCATATTGAACATCTCCGGAGCCGTGCATAGGTCCTCGTGTAAGGCGAGATCCTCCTTCATCTTCACATCACGGACGCAATCAGAGAATGCCGAGATGATGGCCTCACCCGTTACCTTGGGGATCTTGAGGCGAACGTTGTTGAAACGCTAGATATACCTCTGCAGGGTTTCCCCTGGTTGCTGCTTGATGCACCGCAGGTCACCAGCGGCAGGCGGGTGCTCACGAGTGCCTTGGAAGTTGGCCATGATACACTTGTGCATCTCACGCCAGGAGGAGATCAATCCCGCGGGCAGGTTCAGGAGCCACGAGCGAGCGTCGTCTTCGAGAGCCACGGGAAACCAGTTCGCCATGACCTTCTTGTCACTGTTGGCCGCCTCAATGCTCAGCTCATAGAGCTGCAAAAACTCAGCAGGGTCGGGGGCGCCGTCGTAGCGCGAAGGCAGATCGGGCTTGAAGTTGCCAGGCCAGACAACGCTGCGCAGCTCAGGGGTGAAGGCTTGGCAGCCCGTGGTGGTGACAGGAGCCCGCCGTGGAGGTGGAGCCTGGTCTTGGTATCCACGCATGTTCGTCGCCGGCGGCGCGTGGTCTTGATGTGGTGCTGCTGGGAACGCAGGAGCACCTTCTTGCAGCCACGGGATTTCCTGGCAGCTTCCTTCTTCACGCATGGGCGCCCTGCGCGGTGGGTCGCACCACGGGGCTGCGCATCTTGGTGCGAGGGCGACATCTTGATGTGGAGGTGGTAGAGGTGCCCCATGGGCTACGTCGCCCGCTACAGGAGGCGGACGAGGCAGCAAAAGGGACGGTGCAAGGGAGACCCCAGCGGCACTGACGAGCTCGGCGATGCGGTCCAGCCAATCCTCGTAGAGGTCGTCAATGGGGCGGTAGCGCAGGAGCTCACGTGCCGTGAGTAGTGCAGCCTGTGGGCCCGCGGCGAGCGTGGGACGACGAGCCGGCCAGAGTCAACGACGAGGTGGCAGTGCATCTGTCGCTCCGCATAGAGGGGTGTAGCGACGAATCTTGCTTCTCGTTCCTTGCCGGGCCGATGGCGGCGTTGGCAGCGGGTGATAGAGAGCGACGGGGAGGCCCGCCGACGGGCGCCGTCTAGGTGAAGCGAGTGTTGAGAGCGGCTCGGCGCTCAGCACGGGGTCGACGAGCGTCAGCCATGGGAGCGGTGGAGTAGTGGGGTGTCGATCGATGGAAGAGAGGTTTCAGCGCACCCCTACCTGGGGTGCCAAATGTTGGATTACGGGTTTCGGCAAACCCTTGAGGTTCGAACTCTGGGGTGCACACGAAGAACACTCTCTCCCCGACTCGCACGTTCAATGATTCCACGGCCTAGCTAGACGAACCCAAAGAACAAGAGACATGGGGTTTTATACTGGTTCGGGCAACCTTGCGGTGTGATACCCTACTCCGGTTTGTGGGTGGATGGCCTCGAGTGGCTGAGGATGAACTAGTATAGTAGATGGGCAGCCTCAGGAGGTGAGGTGTTCTTGAGCTCGATGAGCAGGTGGTTGAGAGGGTGATCTGAATGATTCGTCCCCTTCTACGGTGGTGGCTAGGTCCTATTATAGTGGCCTTGGTCCTCTTCCCAAATGTTTAGGCAGGAAGGGATCCCACAACGGCCAAGTTTGAAGGGGGGCAACTAGTACAAGATATCCTGACAAAAGTAGTCTTCGCCTGCCAAAGGCTCTGGTGGTGACGCTGTTGTGGGCTCTGTGATGACCTCCGTCCTGCAGGTCTTGGTCTTGTTGCACTGATATGGAAACCTTTGCCTGATGCCTCGGGACCCCACGCCTGCGCTTGCCTCCTTAGCACCAAAGAGGAAACTGGTACACTGCGCCCGCTGGCGCCCACCTGGCCTTGGTCGTCATGGCTCACGTCACGCGAACCTCGCGAGGTGCCCCTTGCATAGATATCTCTGATCCTCGGGGGCCAGCCTAGTGAGGATGCCCCCAGGGAGGTCTTGGTGTCGTCCGCCTCGCGAGACTCGGACCCTCGCAAGGGTCTTGAGTAGTTGCTGCTGAAGATGGGTCATACCGGGCTGTTGATGGAGCCATGCCACGGGCCGCAGGCAGGCAAGTCTGTTTACCCCTGTTCCCAGGACGCCGACGGGATGGTGGCCACGACGGCCACCTCCCGCCTTTGGGCCGTGGCGACGAAGCACGGGATGGCCCTGGCTTTCGACGGTGGTGTGGCGGCAACGGCGGCCGGCAACAGCTTCCAACGGTCAGCGGCGGCCGAGCGTGTGGTGGGTGTTCCACGCACACCCAACAAGGATGCCACACGCACTACACTACACCGGGGACTGCGCTGCCACCGCGGTGTAGCCTCCTAGTTGGATCTGTCCTCTGATGACGGCGGAGTGGCTGAGCGACGACGATGGACCGGTGCCATTGGTGACTGTGGGAGAAGCAGACGAGATAAGCTACAGGGAGGGAGGGGAAAATGCGACGCGGGACTCGCCGGCCATGAGGGTTTATATAGCAGGAAGGTAAGCATTGGGATTTTGGGGGATTTCACCGAGTCAGGCGGGAAGCTTGCGCGGGAACCTGTGAGGTTGCGCGGGAACGGGCTCACCGATGATTCATTGGCGCCACCATTTGGCCAAAAGACCGCCCCCATGCGCTGCGCAAGCTTGCGCTGTAAACCGTCTGCGGCACCGAGGTGACAAGATGTGCGAGAGGAGGACGAAAGGCGACGTGCACATACGGTTAATAAAAAATGTTTGCAATTTAATTACCTACTATACCCCCGTCCTGATTTATAAGTATGATTTAACTAATAAAATACGAATGCATGTCGCCAAAGATTATATAGTTGTATTCGTATTTGAACATAGTTTCCAATTATATAATTTTTATAACATGCATTAACATTTTGTTGGTTAAATTTGAGGGAAAAGTATGGCACGGAATATAAAGGGGACTATACACTAGACGGAGGTAGTAGCGCACGGCCGCTCTCTACGCAGCGATGCAACTGTCGGCCGGCTTGTAGGCGACCATTTCCTGCGTGTTCAACTGCTCTATGCGTGTGGTTGCTTGCGGTTCAGGCGGCCGCGGCGTGCACTGCTCTCGCGTCCATCCGGGTGCTCTGCCCTCGTCCCTCCACACGCGCTGCCAGTGTTTGTGGCCGGTGCACGATCACGCACGTTCGTGTGCATGCGGTTGCACCGGGCGCGACGCGACGATGTAGTTACCCGCTGCAAAAACTGTCATGCGGACGCGCTAAGAATCCACGCCGCCCGGCCCCTTTTATTCTTGCAGTCATTTACCTTCATCTCTCGTCTCACACGACACAATAAGCACACCCACGAGGACACACACAAAGAGGACATCCAGCGTTTCCAATGACGCTCCCGTGGCTCCAATGGCGCTCCCAGCGGCTGACAACGACAACGGTGGGCAGTTCACCAGGCAACACGTAGTGAACACCCACGTGAGGGGGAAGGCTCTCTCGGTGGTGTACACGAACGATCCAGTCTCGGTGGAGAGCCCCATCCAAACTATGGAGCAGTTCCTTGCCGAGGACAAGTACCAAGTGGTTGGCTTCGACTTCGAGTACACCATGGGTCGTGCCGGGCACGATCAGAAGGTTGTCGTCGCCAAGTTCTGCATCGACATGACGTCCTCGTCTACCACTACCACCTGGCCACAAGGCCTTGCGAGCATTTCTCCAGGTTTATCAACAGCTCCGACTACAGTTTCGCTACGATGGACACCACCAATGATCTAAAAGTGCTCAAGGTTTCGGGATTGAAATGCCCGAATCTTGTCAACATCCAGCACCACTACAAGGCCTGGGGGAGCGACAACAACAAACTGAACTCCCTGGTTCACCTCGCCTCAGCCATCATCAACCCCTACTACGCGAAGATGAAGGAAGAGAGCAAGAAGTACAAGAATGCCTGGCACAATGTTTGGCATGAGAGACTGGATGAAGAACATGTCAAGTATGCGGCCAAGGACGCGTACACAAGCTACGAGATATACAGGCGGATCGTTGACATGAGGAACTGTCTTCTTCCTGCCCCAGACGAGGTATCGAGCCACAGAGTAGTGGCGGGAGCGTCAAAAGAAGTAGATGACTAGACAATCGTTTCTCCTACTTTAGAATGCATGCAATTGTTTATTGAGGTGTGTGCGAATGATTTGTATAGTCATTTAGGTAATTGGATGTTTATTTCAGTTATATATATACATGTTATTCTTCTGTAGAAAGAGAAAATCACACGGCTTATTAGCATCAATCGTCTGTGTTATTACTGGTCTTCACACACATTTCTGATTACGGACCTGTGTTGCCTACATTTCACACACATTTCGTATCACACACATCTTGTTCAGTTGAACTGTTTCCATTGTGTTGCCTAATCACAGTTAGTTCATCCTAGTGAACCGTATGTTGTATATCGCACACACCTTCATCTGGCTGCCCGTTTCTTTTGTTCCTCCACACCACAAACAGTTAATTGAACTGAACAGTATGCCTGCATCGCACACGCAACTAAAATCTGAACCGTTTTCTATGCATCTATCATCGCAAATATTTTGCACCTTTTTTGACGGATCTTTTACACCACCATTTGCGATTATGGCATCGCACATAGTTTCGTCGAAGGGTCTCTGATCATAGTGTCGCATTTGGACCATCCTGCAGTAGTGCAAGGTGTTCCTCCAGTATTCGGGAGTTGCATAATCTCATAGTCAAAGGAATATGTATAAGTCATGAAGAAAGCAATAGCAATAAAACATAGCGATCATTATGCTCAACTAACGGATGGTTCTTGTCCATCACATCATTCTCCTAATGATGTGATCCCATTCATCAAATGACAACACATGTCTATGGTCAGGAAACTTAACCATCTTTGATTAACGAGCTAGTCAAGTAAAGGCATACTAGGGATACTTTATTTTTTCTATGTATTCACACACGTATCAAGTTTCCGGTTAGTACAATTCTAGCATGAATAATAAACATTATCATGATATAAGGAAATATAAATAACAACTTTATTATTGCCTCTAAGGCATATTTCCTTCAGTCTCCCACTTGCACTAGAGTCAATAATCTAGATTACATTGTAATGATTCTAACACCCATGGAGTCTTGGTGTTGATCATGTTTTGCTCGTGGAAGAGGCTTAGTCAATGGGTCGGCAACATTCAGATCCGTATGTATTTTGCAAATCTCTATGTCCCCCCCATGACTTGATCGTGGATGGAGTTGAAGCGTATCTTGATGTGTTTGGCTCTCTTGTGAAATCTGGATTCCTTCGCTAAGGCATTTGTGTTGGAAATATGCCCTAGAGGCAATAATAAATTGGTTATTATTATATTTCCTTGTTCATGATAATCGTTTATTATCCATGCTAGAATTGTATTGATAGGAAACTCAGATACATGTGTGGATACATAGACAACACCATGTCCCTAGTAAGCCTCTAGTTGACTAGCTCATTGATCAATAGATGGTTACGGTTTCCTGACCATGGACATTGGATGTCGTTGATAACAGGATCACATCATTGGGAGAATGATGTGATGGACAAGACCCAATCCTAAGCCTAGCACAAAGATCGTGTAGTTCGTATGCTAAAGCTTTTTCTAATGTCAAGTATCATTTCCTTAGACCATGAGATTGTGCAACTCCCGGATACCGTAGGAATACTTTGGGTGTGCCAAACGTCACAACGTAACTGGGTGGCTATAAAGGTACACTACAGGTATCTCCAAAAGTGTCTGTTGGGTTGGCACAAATCGAGACTGGGATTTGTCACTCCGTGTGACGGAGAGGTATCTCTGGGCCCACTCGGTAGGACATCATCATAATGTGCACAATGTGATCAAGGAGTTGATCACGGGATGATGTGTTACGGAACGAGTAAAGAGACTTGCCGGTAACGAGATTGAACATGGTATCGGGATACCGACGATCGAATCTCGGGCAAGTACAATACCGCTAGACAAAGGGAATTGTATACGGGATTGATCGAATCCTCGACATTGTGGTTCATCCGATGAGATCATCGTGGAACATGTGGGAACCAACATGGGTATCCAGATCCCGTTGTTGGTTATTGACCGGAGAATGTCTCGGTCATGTCTGCATGGTTCCCGAACCCGTAGGGTCTGCACACTTAAGGTTCGATGACGCTAGGGTTATAAAGGAAGTTTGTGTGTGGTTACCGAATGTTGTTCGGAGTCCCGGATGAGATCTCGGACATCACGAGAAATTCCGTAATGGTCCGAAGGTAAAGATTTATATATGGGAAGTCCTGTTTTGGTCACCGGAAAAGTTTCGGGGTTTATCGGTAACGTACCAGGACCACCGGGAGGGTCCCGGGGGTCCACTAAGTGGGGCCACAAGCCCCGGAGGGCTGCATGGGCCAAGTGTGGGAGGGGACCAGCCCCAGGTGGGCTGGTGCGCCCCCCCCCCCCCACAAGGGCCCAAGGCGCCTAAGGGGAGGAGGGGGCAAACCCTAAGGGCAGATGGGCCTTACGGCCCATGCCTGGTGCGCCTCCCTCTCCCCCTGCACCTGGCCGCCACCCAGATAGGATCTGGGGGCTGCCGCCACCCCTAGGGAGGGAACCCTAGGTGGGGGCGCAGCCCCTCCCATCCCCCTATATATACTTGAGGTTTGGGCTGCCCAAGACACACGAGTTCCTCTCCTTCTTGGCGCAGCCCTACCCCTCTCCCTCCTCGTCTCTTGCGATGCTTGGCGAAGCCCTGCTGGAGTACCACGCTCCTCCACCACCACCACGCCGTTGTGCTACTGCTGGATGGAGTCTTCCTCAACCTCTCCCTTTCTCCTTGCTGGATCAAGGCATGGGAGACGTCACCGGGTTGTACGTGTGTTGAACACGGAGGTGCCGTCCGTTCGGCACTAGGATCTTCGGTGATTCAGATCACGACGAGTACGACTCCTTCAACCCCGTTCTCTTGAACGCTTCCGCTTAGCGATCTACAAGGGTATGTAGATGCACTCTCCTTCCCCTCGTTGCTGGTTTCTCCATAGATAGATCTTGGTGACACGTAGGAAAATTTTGAATTTCTGCTACGTTCCCCAACAGTGGCATCATGAGCTAGGTCTATGCGTAGTTTCTATGCACGAGTAGAACACAAAGTAGTTGTGGGCGTTGATTTTGTTCAATATGCTTACCGTTACTAGCCCAATCTTGATTCAGCGGCATTGTGGGATGAAGCGGCCCGGACCGACCTTACACGTACTCTTACGTGAGACTGGTTCCACCGACTGACATGCACTAGTTGCATAAGGTGGCTGGCGGGTGTCTGTCTCTCCCACTTTAGTCGGATCGGATTAGATGAAAAGGGTCCTTATGAAGGGTAAATAGCAATTGGCATATCATGTTCTTGTTTTGCGTAGGTAAGAAACGTTCTTGCTAGAAACTCATAGCAGCCACATAAAACATGCAAACAACAATTAGAGGACGTCTAACTTGTTTTTGCAGGGTATGCTATGTGATGTGATATGGCCAAGAAGAATGTGATGAATGATATGTGATGTATGAGATTGATCATGTTCTTGTAATAGGAATCACAACTTGCATGTCGATGAGTATGACAACCAGCAGGAGCCATAGGAGTTGTCTTTTTTTATTGTATGACCTGCGTGTCATTGAACAACGCCATGTAATTACTTTACTTTATTGCTAACCGGTAGCCATAGTAGTAGAAGTAATAGTTGGCGAGCAACTTCATGGAGACACGATGATGGAGATCATGGTGTCATGCCGGTGACAAGATGATCATGGAGCCCCAAGATGGAGATCAAAGGAGCTATATGATATTGGCCATATCATGTCACTATTATTTGATTGCATGTGATGTTTATCATGTTTTTGCATCTTGTTTACTTAGAACGACAGTAGTAAATAAGATGATCCCTCATAATAATTTCAAGAAAGTGTTCCCCCTAACTGTGCACCATTGCGATAGTTCGTTGTTTCGAAGCACCACGTGATGATCGGGTGTGATAGATTCCAACATTCACATACAACGGGTGTAAGACAGATTTACACATGCAAACACTTAGGTTGACTTGACGAGCCTAGCATGTACAGACATGGCCTCGGAACACAGAAGACTGAAAGGTCAAACATGAGTCGTATAGAAGATACGATCAACATGAAGATGTTCACCAATGTTGACTAGTCCATCTCACGTGATGATCGGACACGGCCTAGTTGACTCGGATCATGTAATCACTTAGATGACTAGAGGGATGTCTATCTGAGTGGGAGTTCATAAGATGAACTTAATTATCCTGAACATAGTCAAAAGGTCTTCGCAAATTATGTCGTGGCTCGTGCTTTAGTTCTACTGTTTAGATATGTTCCTAGAGAAAATTTAGTTGAAAGTTGATAGTAGCAATTATGCGGACTAGGTCCGTAAACTGAGGATTGTCCTCATTGCTTCATAGAAGGCTTATGTCCTTAATGCACCACTCAGTGTGCTGAACCTCGAATGTCGTCTGTGGATGTTGCGAACATCTGACATACACATTTTGATAACTACGTGATAGTTCAGTTAAACGGTTTAGAGTTGAGGCACCGAAGACGTTTTGAAACTTCGCGAAACATATGAGATGTTTCGAGGGCTGAAATTGGGATTTCAGGCTCGTGCCCACGTCAAGAGGTATAAGACCTCCGACGATTTTCTTAGCCTGCAAACTAAGGGAGAAAAGCTCAATTGTTGAGCTTGTGCTCAGATTGTCTGAGTACAACAATCATTTGAATCGAGTGGGAGTTGATCTTCCAGATGAGATAGTGATGTTTCTCCGAAGTCATTACCACCAAGCTGCTAGAGCTTCATGATGAACTATAATATATCGGGGACATATATGATGATCCTTGAGATATTCGCGATGTTTGACACCACAAAAGTAGAAATCAAGAAGGAGCATCAATTGTTGATGGTTGGTGAAACCACTAGTTTCAAGAAGGGCAAGGGCAAGAAGGGATACTTCATGGAACGGCAAGTCAGCTGCTGCTCTAGTGAAGAAACCCAAGGTTGAACCCAAACCCGAGACTAAGTGCTTCTGTAATAAGGGGAACAGCCGCTGGAGCAGAATTACCCTAGATACTTGGTAGATGAGAAGGCCGGCAAGGTCGATAGAAGTATATTAGATATACATTGTGTTAATGTGTACTTTACTAGTACTCCTAGTAGCACCATGGTATTAGATACCGGTTCGGCTGCTAAGTGTTAGTAAACTCGAAATAAAAGGCTGCGGAGTAAATGGAGACTAGCTAAAGGTGAGCTGGCGATATGTGTTGGAAGTTTTTCCCAAGCTTGATGTCATCAAGAATCGCACGCTCCCTCTACCATCGAGATTGGTGTTTGCGTTGAGCATAGACATGATTGGATTATGTCTATCGCAATATGGTTATTCATCTAAGGAGAATAATGGTTACTCTATTTATTTGAATAATACCTTCAATGGTCTTGCACCTAAAATGAATGTTTTTTGAATCTCGATCGTAGTGATACACATGTTCATGCCAAAAGATATAAGATAGTAATGATAGTACCACCTACTTGTGGCACTGCCACGTAAGTCATATCGGTATAAAACGCATGAAGAAGCTCCATGTTGATGGATCTTTGGGCTCACTCGTTTTTGAAAAAAAATTGAGACATGCGAACCATGTCTATTGGTGTATTTGCATGAAGAATCTCCATGCAAATGGACCGTTTGGACTCATTTGATTTTGAATCACTTGAGACATGCAAATCATACCACATGGGCAAGATGACTGAAAGCCTAGTTTTCAGTAAAATGGAACTAGAAAGCAACTTGTTGGAAGTAATACATTTTGATGTGTGCAGTCCAATGAGTGCTGAGGCGTGTAGTGGATATCATTATGTACTTACTTCACAGATGATTTGAGTAGATGTTGAGTATATTTACTTGATGAATCACGAGTCTGAATTATTGAAAGGTTCAAGTAATTTCAAGGTGAAGTTGAAAGATCGTCGTGACAAGAGGATAAAATATCTATGATATGATCATAGAGATGGACATCTGAATTACGAGTTTGGCACAGAATTAAGATATTGTGGAAATTGTTTCACGACTAATACAGCCTGGAACACCATAGTGTGATGGTGTGTCCGAACATCATAACTGCACCCTATTGGATATGATGCATACCATGATGTCTCTTATCGAATTACCATGATAGTTTATGGGTTAGGCATTAGAGACAACCACATTTCACTTTAAATAGGGCACCACGTAATTCCGATGAGATGACACCGTATGAACTATGGTTTAGAGAAACCTAAGTTGTCATTTGTTAAAAGGTTTGGGGCTGCGACGCTTATGTGAAAAAGTTTCAGGCTGATAAGCTTGAACCCAAAGCGGATAAATGCATCTTCATAGGACACCCAAAACAGTTGGGTATACCTCCTATCTCAGATCCAAAAGCAATAAGGGATTGTTTCTAGAATCGGGTCCTTTCTCGAGGAAAAGTTTCTCTCAAAAGAATTGAGTGGGAGGATGGTGAAGACTTGATGAGGTTATTGAACCGTCTCTTCAACTAGTGTGTGGCAGGGCACAGGAAGTTGTTCCTGTGGCACCTACACCAATTGAAGTGGAAGCTTATGATAGTGATCATGAAACTTCAGATCAAGTCACTAACAAACCTCGTGGGATGACAAGGATGCGTACTACTTCAGAGTGGTACGTAATCCTGTCTTGGAAGTCATGTTGCTAGACAACAATGAACCTACGAGCTATGGAGAAGCGATGGTGGGCCCGGATTCCGATAAATGGCTCGAGGCCATAAAATCCGAGAAAGGATCCATGTATGAAAACAAAGTGTAGACTTTGGCAGAACGGCTCGATGGTCGTAAGGCTGTTGAGTACTGATGGATTTTAAAAGAAAGACGGACAATGATGGTAAATGTCACCATTAAGAAAGCTCGACTTGTCATTAAGATGTTTTCCGACAAGTTCAAGGAGTTGACTACGATGAGACTTTCTCACTCGTAGCGATGCTAAGAGTCTGTTGGAATTATATTAGCATTATTTATGAAATCTTGCAGATAGGATGTCAAACATTGTTTCCTCGATGTTTTTCTTGAGGAAAGGTTGTATGTGATACAACCGGAAGGTTTTGTCAATCCTGAAAGATGCTAATAAGTATGCAAAGCTCCAACAATCCTTCTAAGGACTGGAGTAAGCGTCTCGGAGTTGGAATGTATGCTTTGATGAGATGATCAAAGATTTTGGGTGTATACAAAGTTTATGAGAAACTTGTATTTCCAAAGAAGTGAGTGGGAGCACTATAGAATTTCTGATGAATATATGTTGTTGACATATTGTTGATCAGAAATGACGTAGGATTTCTAGAAAGCATATAGGGTTATTTGAAAGTGTTTTTCAATGTAAAGCCTGGATTAAGCTACTTGAACATTGAGCATCAAGATCTATAAGGATAGATCAAAATGCTTAATGGTACTTTCAAATGAGCACATACCTTGACATGATCTTGAAGGTGTTCAAGATGGATCAGTCAAAGGAGTTCTTGCCTGAGTTGTAAGGTATGAAGTTAAGACTTAAAGCTCGACCGTGGCAGAAGAAAGAGGAAGGACGAAGGTCGTCCCCAATGCTTTTGTCATAGGCTCTATACGGTATGCCATGCTGAGTACCGCACCTGATGTGTGCCTTGCCACATATCTGGCAAGAGGGTACAAAGGTAATCTAGGAGTAGATCACCAGATAGCGGTCTAAATTATCCTTAGAGGAATAAGGATATGTTTCTTGGTTATGGAGGTGATAAAGAGTTCGACGTAAAGAGTTACGTCGATGCAAGCTTAACACCTATCCGGATAGCTCTGAGTAGAGATACCGGATACGTATAATGGAGCAACAATTTAGAATAGCTCCAAGTAGAACTGTTATTTGAAATGGCTCCAAATGTAGCATAGTAGTTGCATCTACAAGATGACATAGAAATTTGTGAAGTACATACGGATCTGAATGTTGCAGACCCGTTGACTGAAACCTCTCTCACAAGCATAACATGATCAAACCTAGAACTCTTTGGGTGTTGGTCACATGGGGATGTGACCTTGAGTGTTAATCACATATCGATGTGAACTGGATTATTGACTCTAGTGCAAGTGGGAGACTGTTGGAAATATGCCCTAGAGGCAATAATAAATTGGTTATTATTATATTTACTTGTTCATGATAATCATTTATTATCCATGCTAGAATTGTATTGATAGGAAACTTAGATACATGTGTGGATACATAGACAACACCTTGTCCCTAGTAAGCCTCTAGTTGACTAGCTCGTTGATCAATAGATGGTTACGGTTTCCTGACCATGGACATTGGATGTCGTTGATAACGGGATCACATCATTGGGAGAATAATGTGATGGACAAGACCCAATCCTAAGCCTAGCACAAAGATCGTGTAGTTCGTATGCTAAAGCTTTTCTAATGTCAAGTATCATTTCCTTAGACCATGAGATTGTGCAACTCCCGGATACCATAGGAATAATTTGGGTGTGCCAAACGTCACAACGTAACTGGGTGGCTATAAAGATACACTACAGGTATCTCCGAAAGTGTCTGTTGGGTTGGCACGAATCAAGACTGGGATTTGTCACTCCGTGTGACGGAGAGGTATCTCTGGGCCCACTCGGTAGGACATCATCATAATGTGCACAATGTGATCAAGGAGTTGATCATAGGATGATGTGTTACGGAACGAGTAAAGAGACTTGCCGGTAACGAGATTGAACAAGGTATCGGGATACCGACGATCGAATCTCGGGCAAGTACAATACCGCTAGACAAAGGGAATTGTATGCGGGATTGATCGAATCCTCGACATCGTGGTTCATCCGATGAGATCATCATGGAACATGTGGGAACCAACATGGGTATCCAGATCCCGTTGTTAGTTATTGACCAGAGAATGTCTCGGTCATGTCTGCATGGTTCCCGAACCCGTAGGGTCTACACACTTAAGGTTCGATGATGCTAGGGTTATAAAGGAAGTTTGTGTGTGGTTACCGAATGTTGTTCGGAGTCCCGGATGAGATCTCGGACGTCACGAGGAATTCCGTAATGGTCCGAAGGTAAAGATTTATATATGGGAAGTCCTGTTTTGGTCACCGGAAAAGTTTCGGGGTTTATCGGTAACGTACCGGGACCACCGGGAGGGTCCCGGGGGTCCACCAAGTGGGGCCACAAGCCCCAGAGGGCTGCATGGGCCAAGTGTGGGAGGGGACCAGCCCCAGGTGGGCTGGTGCCCCCCCCCCCACAAGGGCCCAAGGCGCCTAAGGGGAGGAGGGGGGCAAACCCTAAGGGCAGATGGGCCTTAGGGCCCATGCCTAGTGCGCCTCCCTCTCCCCCTGCACCTGGCCGCCACCCCTAGGGAGGGAACCCTAGGTGGGGGCGCAGCCCCTCCCATCCCCCTATATATACTTGAGGTTTGGGCTGCCCAAGACACACGAGTTCCTCTCCTTCTTGGCGCAGCCCTACCCCTCTCCCTCCTCGTCTCTTGCGATGCTTGGCGAAGCCCTGCTGGAGTACCACGCTCCTCCACCACCACCACGCCGTTGTGCTGCTGCTGGATGGAGTCTTCCTCAACCTCTCCCTCTCTCCTTGCTGGATCAAGGCATGGGAGACGTCACCGGGCTGTACGTGTGTTGAACACGGAGGTGCCGTCCGTTCGGCACTAGGATCTCCGGTGATTCGGATCACTACGAGTACGCCTCCTTCAACCCCGTTCTCTTGAACGCTTCCGCTTAGCAATCTACAAGGGTATGTAGATGCACTCTCCTTCCCCTCGTTGCTGGTTTCTCCATAGATAGATCTTGGTGACACGTAGGAAAATTTTGAATTTCTGCTACGTTCCCCAACAATTTGCTCCAGTATTGTCACAAAAGATTTTCATTGGACCCGACGCACTAGGTATTACACCTAAATTGGATATGAACTCCTTCATCCAAACTCCTTCATTTGCTGCTTCCGGAGCAGCTATGTACTCCACTTGACACGTAGATCCCACCATGATGCTCTACTTGGAACTGCGCCAACTGATAGCTCCACCATTCAATATAAATACGTATCTGGTTTGCGACTTAGAGTCGTCCAGATCAGTGTCAAAGCTAGCATCGATGTAATCATTTACGACAAGCTCTTTGTCACCTCCATAAACGACAAACATATCCTTAGTCCTTTTCAGGTATTTCAGGATGTTCTTGACCGCTGTCCAGTGATCCACTCCTGGATTACTTTGGTACCTCCCTTCTAAACTTATAGCAAGGCACACATCAGGTCTGGTACACAGCATTGCATACATGATAGAACCTATGGCTGTGGCATAGGGAATGACTTCCATTTTCTCTTTATCTTCTACAGTGGTCGGGCAATGAGTCTGACTCAACTTCACACCTTGTAAAATAGGCAAGAACCCTTTCTTTCACTGATCCATTTTGAACTTGTTCAAAACTTTATCAAGGTATGTGCTTTGTGAAAGTCCAATTAAGCGTCTTGATCTATCTCTATAGATCTTGATACCCAATATATAAGCAGCTTCATTGAGGTCTTTCATTGAAAAATTCTTATTCAAGTATCCTTTTATGCTATCCAGAAATTCTATATCAATTCCAATTAACAATATGTCATCCACATATAATATTTGAAATGCTACAGAGCTCCCACTCACATTCTTGTAAATACAGGCTTCTCCAAAAGTTTGTATAAAACCATATGCTTTGATCACACTATCAAAGCATATATTCCAACTCCGAGAGGCTTGCACCAGTCCATAAATGGATCGCTGGATCTTGCATACTTTGTTAGCACCTTTAGGATCGACAAAACCTTCTGGTTGCATCATATACAACACTTCTTTAAGGAATCCATTAAGGAATGCAGGTTTGACATCCATTTGCCAAATTTCATAATCATAAAATGCGGCAATTGCTAACATGATTCGGACAGACTTAAGCATCGCTACGGGTGAGAAGGTCTCATCGTAGTCAACTCCTTGAACTTGTCGAAAACCTTTCGCAACAAGTCGAGCTTTATAGACAGTAACATTACCATCAGCGTTAGTCTTCTTCTTGAGGATCCATTTATTTTCTATAGCTTGCCGATCATTGGGAAAGTCAACCAAAGTCCATACTGTGTTCTCATACATGCATCTCATCTCAGATTTCATGGCCTCAAGCCATTTCATGGAATCCGGGCTCATCATCGCTTCCTCATAGTTCGTAGGTTCGTCATGGTCTAGTAACATGACTTCCATAACAGGATTACCGTACCACTCTGGTGTGGAACGTACTCTGGTTGACCTACGAGGTTTGGTAGTAACTTGATCTGAAGTTTCATGATCATCATCATTAGCTTCCTCCCTAATCGGTGTAGGCATCAATAGAACTGATTTCTGTGATGAACTACTTTCCAATTCGGGATAAGGTACATCATTAGCTTCCTCATCAAGTTCTACTTTCCTCTCACTCACTTGTTTCAAGAGAAACTCCTTCTCAAGAAAGGATCCATTCTTAGCAACAAAGATTTTGCCTTCGGATCTGTGGTAGAAGGTGTACCCAACAGTTTATTTTGGGTATTCTATGAAGATGCACTTCTCCGATTTGGGTTTGAGCTTATCAGGCTGAAGCTTTTTAACATAAGCATCGCAACCCCAAACTTTAAGAAACGACAGCTTCGGTTTCTTGCCAAACCAAAGTTCATATGGTGTCATCTCAATGGATTTAGATGGTGCCCTATTTAACGTGAATGCAGCTGTCTCTAATGCATAACCCCAAAGCGATAGTGGTAAATCATAGATCGCACCATATCTAATAAAATATGGTTACGACGTTGGGACACACCATTACGTTGTGGTGTTGCAAGTGGCGTGAGTTGCGAAACTATTCTACATTGTTTTAGATGAAGACCAAACTCGTAACTCAAATATTCGCCTCTGCGATCAGATCGTAGAAACTTTATTTTCTTGTTACGATGATTTTCCACTTCACTCTGAAATTCTTTGAACTTTTCAAATGTTTCAGACTTACGTTTCATTAAGTAGATATACCCATATCTGCTCAAATCATCTGTGAAGGTCAGAAAATAATGATACCCGCCGTGAGCCTCAATACTCATCAGACCGCATACATTAGTATGTATTATTTACAATAAGTCAGTGGCTCGCTCCATTGTTCCGGAGAATGGAGTATTAGTCATCTTGCCCATGAGGCATGGTTCGCAAGCATCAAGTGATTCCAAAAGCCTATCTATATGGAGTTTCTTCATGCTCTTTACACCAATATGACCTAAACGGCAGTGCCACAAATAAGTTGCACTATCATTATTAACTTTGCATCTTTTGGCATCAATATTATGAATATGTGTATCACCACGATCGAGATTCAACAAAAATAGACCACTCATCAAGGGTGCATGACCATAAAAGATATTACTCATATAAATAGAACAACTATTATTCTATGATTTAAATGAATAATTGTCTTGCATTAAACAAGATCCAGATATCATGTTCATGCTCAACGCTGGCACCAAATAACAATTATTCAGGTCTAAAACTAATCCTGAAGGTAGATGTAGAGGTAGCGTGCCGATGGTGATCACATCGACCTTGGAACCATTTCCGACGTGCATCATGACCTCGTCCTTAGGCAATATTTGTTTAATCTGTAGCTCGTGTTTAGAGTTGCAAATATAGCAACAGAACTAGTATCAAATACACATGCACTACTATGAGCATTAGAAAGGTACACATCAATAACATGTATATCAAATATACCTTTCACTTTGCCATCCTTCTTATCCGCCAAATACTTGGGGCAGTTCCGCTTCCAGTGACCAGTCCCTTTGCAGTAGAAGCACTCAGTTTCAGGCTTAGGTCTAGACTTGGGTTCTTCCCAGGAGCAGCAACTTGCTTGCTATTCTTCTTGAAGTCCCCCTTCTTCCCTTTGCCCTTTTTCTGGAAACTAGTGGTCTTGTTAACCATCAACACTTGATGCTCCTTCTTGATTTCTACCTCCGCAGCCTTGAGCATTGCGAAGAGCTCGGGAATCATTTTGTTCATCCCTTGCATATTATAGTTCATCATGAAGCCTTTATAGCTTGGTGGCAGTGATTGAAGAACTCTGTCAATGACACTATCATCCAGAAGATTAACTCCTAGCTGAGTCAAGTGGTTATGGTACCCAGACACTCTGAGTATGTGTTCACTGACAGAACTGTTCTCCTCCATCTTGCAACTATAGAACTTGTTGGAGACTTGAAAGTGCAACTATCCCTAGGTGGTTTTGGTAATTCATAACAACATATAGCTCATTGAGCTAATGCTATTTCAAGATGATTATTTCAGGAAAGCTCAATGATTGGCATGGCATGGATGTGAAAGTGGAACCCTCAAAATGCTAAGGAAAAAGGATTGGCTCAAGCTCAAAAGCTCAAGACTCTTCATTTTATATTTTGGTGATCCAAGATCACATTGAGTCTTTAGGAAAAGCCAATACTATCAAGGAGGGATGAGGTGTTGCTTAATGACCCTCTTGCTTCATGTGCTTAGTGATATGCTCCAAAATCCTCAGCTACTTTCCCATATCCACATATGACCTAAACCCTAAGCCAAACTCGGTCCTACCGGTTCTTCCTATCCGGCGCCACCGAGTTTCACTTGTCATAAGCCACTGCCAAACCCTAGCAATTTGGTTCTACCGGTAAGGATCTCGGTCTCACCGAGATGGGGTTCCAAACTCTCTGTTTCCCTTTCATAACTTTTCGGTCCCACCGAAAGAGCGAATCGGTCCCACCGAGATTGCAATGTAAACTCGGTGTTTCCCCTTTGTAACTTTTCGGTCTCACCGAGTTCCACTCGGTCCCACCGAAAGAGCAAATCGGTCCCACCGAGTTTGCCTGACCAACTCTCTGGTTAGCTAATTACCAAATTCGGTCTCACCGAGTTTGTGTAATCGGTCTCACCGAGATTATGTTATGCCCAAACCCTAACCATATCGGTCCTACCAAGTTGCATGTCAGTCCCACCGAAAATCACTAACGGTCACTAGGTTTACATTTTCGGTCCGACCGAGCTTATTGATTCGGTCCCACCGAGATTGGAAAACTGTGTAACGGTTGGATTTTGTGTGGAGGCTATATATACCCCTCCACCTTCTTCTCATTCATTGAGAGAGCCATCAGAACACACACATCATTCCAACTCATATGTTCTGAGAGAGAACCACCTACTCATGTGTTGAGACCAAGATATTCCATTCCTACCATATGAATCTTGATCTCTAGCCTTCCCAAGTTGCTTTCCACTCAAATCTTCTTTCCACCAAATCCAAATCCTATGTGAGAGAGTTGAGTGTTGGGGAGACTATCATTTGAAGCACAAGAGCAAGGAGTTCGTTACCTACACACCATTTGTTACTTCTTGGAGAGTGGTGTCTCCTAGATTGGCTAGGTGTCACTTGGGAGCCTCCGACAAGATTGCGGAGTTGAACCAAGGAGTTTGTAAGGGCAAGGAGATCGCCTACTTCGTGAAGATCTACCGCTAGTGAGGCAAGTCCTGTGTGGGCGATGGCCATGGTGGGATAGACAAGGTTGCTTCTTCGTGGACCCTTTGTGGGTGGTTGCTTCTTCGTGGACCCTTCATGGGTGGAGCCCTGTGTGGACTCGCGCAACCGTTACCCTTGGGTGGAGCCCTGTGTGGACTCGCGCAACCATTACCCTTCGTGGGTTGAAGTCTCCATCAACGTGGATGTAGGATAGCACCACCTATCCGAACCACGGGAAAAACATCCGTGTCTCCAATAGCGTTTGAATTCTCCAAACCCTTCCCTTTTCATTCTTGCAAGTTGCATGCTTTACTTTCCGCTGCCAATATACTCTTTGCATGCTTGCTTGAATTGTGTGATGATTGCTTGACTTGTCCCAAAATAGCTAAAATCTGCCAAGAACTAAAATTGGGAAAAGGTTAAGTTTTATTTGGTCAAGTAGTCTAATCACCCCCCCTCTAGACATACTTTCGATCCTACAAGTGGTATCAGAGCTTTGGTATCCATTTGCTTTGATCTCCATAGCTTTGGTGGTCATAGCCTTGGTTTCACAACCTAGGAGAGTATGGCATCTAGCGAGGGAAATTATCACCGTAGAGGTCCTTACTTTGATGGTACTAATTTTGCTAGTTGGAAGCATAAAATGAAAATGCATATTCTTGGACATAACCCCGCCGTTTGGGCTATCGTGTGTGTTGATTTGCAAGGTGACTTCTTTGATGGGAGAGAACCAAACTGTGAAGCTACCGCGGATGAGTTGAAGATGTTGCAATACAATGCTCAAGCTTGTGATATTCTCTTCAACGGATTGTGCCCCGAAGAATTCAACAAAATCAGCCGTCTTGAGAATGCAAAGGAAATTTGGGACACTTTGATTGATATGCACGAAGGTACCGACTCCGTCAAGGAATCCAAGTTGGATGTGCTTCAAAGCCAACTTGACAAGTTTAAGATGAAGGATGGTGAAGGTGTCGCTGAAATGTACTCTAGGCTTGCTCTCATCACAAATGAGATTGCCGGCTTAGGAAGTGAAGAGATGACCGATAGATTCATCATCAAGAAGATTCTAAGAGCCTTGGATGGAAAATATGATACCGTGTGCACATTGATCCAAATGATGCCTAATTACAAAGATCTCAAGCCAACGAAGGTGATTGGAAGAATTGTTGCTCATGAGATGTCACTTAAGGATAAAGAGGAACTTCACAACAAATCAAGTGGTGCCTATAAAGCCTCATGTGAAGCCCCTACATCATCAAGTGACAAACAAGACTTCAGTGAAGAATTGAGCTTAATGGTGAAGAACTTCAACAAGTTCTACAAGAGTAGAAGCAAAGATAGAAGCTTCAAGTCAAGGTCCTACAATGACAAAAGATCTTCTAGTCGAGAGTGAAACTGCTACAATTGTGGAAGACCTGGACACTATTCCAATGAGTGTACGGCTCACTACAAGAGAAGAGAAGATTCTCCAAGAAGAAGAAGCAAAGAATCACCACCAAGAGAGAGAAGGAGTAGAGATGATCGTTATGAACGAAAATACTCACGGAGAAGCAAGGATTCGGAAAGGAAGGAAAAATCATCAAGGAGCTACACAAAAAGAAGACATCAAGCTCATGTTGGTGAATGGGTATCCGGCTCCGACTCCGACAGCCACTCCGAGAGAAGTTATCACTCCGACTCCGAAGATACTCAAGATGAAGGTGTTGCCGGTCTAGCACTTGTGTCAACCAACTCCTACGACATATTTGACTCACCAAATGAAGGAATTGGAAGATGCTTCATGGCCAAAGGTCCTAAGGTAACACACCCCAAGTATGTCGATTTCAATAGTGATGAAGATGACTTGTTAGGTGATGATTTGCTTGTTGACAACTCTAGTGATGAATACTATGATGAAAGACCAATTAATCATGCTAATCAAGATAAAACGAATGACAATGATAAGGAGAAGATTGAGGCTCTAACTAAAGAACTAAAAACTCTTAAGTTAGATCATGACACTATCTTCGAAGATCATCGAGAACTTTTAAGAGCTCATGAGAAATTACGCTCTGAGAAGCTCAATCTTGAGCAAGAGCATGAGTTCTTAAAAGCAATCAATGATGATCTCCGCAAGAAAAGTTCTTCTTACATTGCCAAGCGTTTACACTTATCCACTTACATGCCTCAAGTCAAGTCTAGTAACAAGAAATATTCTTCCTCTAGCAGTAACAATGATCATGTTAAATCCAATATTGTTGCTTCTAGTAGTTCTCTTGATTCCACTAATGATTCTCTTAGCCAAGTTACACTTGAGCAAGAAAATAGTTTATTGAAGGGAATTATAGGGAAAGGAGTGTACAAAAGCCTTGCCAGGAGTAAGCAATTCGAGGAAATTGTGCGCAAGCAAGGAATGCACCGGAAGAATCAAGGTGTTGGATTTGAACGAAAGTTCAATGCAAATGGAGTTGAGTGGGAAGAAGATCAATACCCCAAGACAAAGTTTATTCCTCAACAAGGGAAGTATGATACTTCTTTCAAGGGGACACAAGCTCAAGATGATCTTCCACCACAAGACTACAAGCAAAAAGGCAAGGACAAGCTTCAAGAGGAAATTAACGCATTTGAAGAAGCTCCTAAGACCTTAGTCAAGTGGATTCCCAAGACTACTTCAAGTTCCACTTCATCAAGTACGACTAAAACTCCAAGGATTCCCATCAAGATGGTGTGGATCCAAAAGAAGAAGAACTAGAGAGTTCTTGAGGGTGACTCCGCCAACATACTTCACTCTTATCATTTTGGCAAGAACAAGTGCAATCAATTTCCACATCTTGCACTAGGTCAAGGAGTCACAAACCCTCTTGTTGGTAAGACAAGGGACAAGGTAACCTAAAAGTTTTCATGGACATCATCTTTTGTGTGCATCACTCTATGTCTATGGATATCCTTGTTTGTTCCTTGTGGGACTAACCCATGCAGGTATTGAAAGTGCAATTCACTCAAATGGATAGCTCCAAGAGATCTACATCAACATTGAGCATCCACATCTTCAATATCTACATGAAGTCATCATCGACAAAACCCAAGGTTAGTTCATCCCTCTTAGGGGGGATATCACATCTAGGGGGAGCTTTACTCTAAGACTGAGCTAAAGCAACTCTAAAGATGTGAACACAACAATGCTTTATGTAAAAGTGGTAACCCCACTTGAGCTTAAACGATGAGTATGACCTATGATCAAGTGTTCTCACTTGGCTCCTAAGTCAATATACTCATATATAGATGACCTAGTCATCGCAAATTGCTTGATAGATGCTAGAATTGGTTGTGCATGCCTTGTCACATATTTCATTTGCCATCTTATTGTGTGAGAATGATGGTTGCATATTTTACTCATTCGAGGACATCCACTTGTTGTTTTGATTGTTTGGTTTTATCTTCTTTTGCCAAGTGGATGGACAATAATGCCTAAGAACCTCCACTAGCTATCTATGCTTTTCTCATCTCAAACTCTATTCATGCTGCATCACAAAATTTGATCAAGTCAGATTCGAACCACTCTGTGTGAGGAGCGCTCGGAGTCCCCGATTCGTCATAGACTTAAACTTCCAAAACCTCTTTATGATTCTCGGTCTGACCGATACTCCACTTTCGTTCCTACCGAGATCATTAAGTTGATCTAGGTTTTCAATCTCAGTGCAACCAATTTGAATCTTTCGGTCACACCGAGTTTCAGTAACTGCACACAGTTATGAAACTCGGTGCCACCGAGTCATTCCACTCGGTCACACCGACAGGGTCGGGCTATATATAGTCACGGGCAAAATTTGGAAATTTCTCCGAACCCCTTCGCTCGCGCGATAGCCTGCTCTGCCCTCGTTGTCTCCGGATCGTCTTCTCGCCGCCAGCCACCTCCAGTCGCTAGTCTCCGTCGCCGTCAATGGGAATTCTGCCCCGCCGTTGCCGCCGTAGCAAGTCCCCGCCGAACTAGGGTATGGACTTGATCTTTGTGCTATTCTCCAATCTGATTCCTAGCACATTGTGATCTTCATGATTCTTGCCACGATTGAAACACTCCTATCCAGTCAAAACGCTCATAGATTAGGTTTGATTCGAAAATTCTAGGTTTAGGTTTCCGCCGAAACCATCTCGGACCCACCGAGTTGAAAAACTCGGTCCCACCGATTTGGCTTATGCCATTGCACAAGTGAGACTCGGTCTGACCAAGAATTACTTATCAGTGTGACCGATTTTGGAACTCTGTGAAACCCTAGCAGTCTCGGTGCCACTGAACTGTGACTCGGTCCTACCGAGTTCACTAGTTTAGGTTCCAAACCTGCTTCGGTATCACCAAGTTTGAAGATCGGTAGATCCGAGATGATTTCAGTGGGAAACTAAAACTAAGTTTTTGGATCATTATTTTTGCAAAAATCTCTGCATTTTGTGATGCTCATCCTTTCTACCTCATCTATAATTTGTTCACAGGGTCAGCAGTCAGAGCTTGCAGCATGTCAGACCAAAGTGATAGCCAGAATGTGTCAGAACAGCAAGTGGTGATGAGTGAGGGCACTAGTCCCTCAAGTTCTTCAGATGAGGGCAGCAGGAGCACCCCTAGCAACTTGCTAAAGGCTGCCACGAGACATAGCAAGAAGAGGACTTCAGATTCCGAAGATGAAGACTATGTGGCAGAGGAAGAGGCCACTTCCAAGAGAGTTGAGCCAGCTCAAGGCACTAAGCTAGGCCTGAAAATCAAAAGGCCAGCAGGCAGGCAGCCAATGTCAAAGGCCAGAATGTCAATTGAGAAGCCCATAGAGCTAGTTGCAGCTGAGAGCAAGAAAAGAAAGGAAAGAGTGAAGAAGACTGTGGCTAGAGTGCTTGGCAAAGCTTCCATCATGGAAGAGGAAGAAGAAGAAGTAGCTGCACCAGCACCCAAGGCACCCAAGCTAATGGGAGATGCCATAAAATCAGGGGGAGCTGCTTCCAAGGCCAAGCCAGCTCCAAAGCCAAAGCCAAAGAGGAACACAAGAAGCATCCTTGCAGCTGAGAAGAACAAGGCCCCAGTGCCTGAGACTGTTGCTGAAGAAGAGGAAGAGAATGTCCTAAGGAAGCTAAAGCCAAAGATCCCAGACCACAACGATGCTCATCCTGTGGGTGAGGACATGAAGCTCAGGAGAGATTCAGGGCTGAGGAAGTGGAGAGAAGCAGACCCATATGCTTCAAGGAGAAGGACTGCCGTGGACTACATGTTTCACACCAAGGAGCAGCAGGATTTTTATGAGACAGTGCTGCTAGATAAGAAGCCCATTGTCTGTGATATGTGTCAGGACCCCGACTCGATGTCACATCGATCTAGCCGGTAACACCTCATATCACTTTGCGGCCTCACGCACGGTATCCCCACGGGTGTCGCCTTACCTTTGCCCGGGACCGTTTGCGCCTTTTGGTTCACGTATATGATAGTGTCGCTAGCATCCATATGATAAGGAGCCCGGGCTGACATGACTAGTCGTAAACCCAAAGTGGCACAGACTTACAGGGACAGGCATCCATGACCCAGCTTCGAACGTGTCGGTCATCAGCAAGTGGGTCCGGGCTGTAGCACTGGGCTAGCAGGACTCCGGTAAACCGGGCTGTAGCGGGCTAACAGGACTCCGGTACTCAAAGCGTGACATTTCCCCGAAGGGACAGACACAGGAACGAAGAAGGACACATGCCGGCCAGCCTAAGTGTTCCAGAGCAGTAGCAAGCTACCATGGCTCAGCGGTAATACTAGGAGACATTTCCCGGTAAGAGAGGCTACTAAAGATAAACAACTAGATAGTCAGATCCCACACATACCAAGCATTTCAATCATACACACAATATGCTCGCTATGTGCAAATACAACGAAGCATCACAACATGACTCTACGATACAAGTACTTTATTTAAGGCTCAGGGAGCCATACATAACATACACAAAGGTACGGGTCTCACGACCCAACATACAAGTCATACAGTCATACAAACCAGCAGCGGAAGTAACTTGTCTGAGTACAGACAACTAGTAAAATAAAAGAGGCTTGGAAAGCCTACTATACTACGTGGTCCTTCACAAGCTCAGGGTCACCACCTGGGTCTTTAGCCTACTCGTTGATTTCAACGTCTACATAGAACCCATCAGAAGGGGTTGCAGCGTCTTCTGTAAAAATGTAGATTATAGCAACATGAGTACAAAGGTACTCAGCAAGACTTACATCAGATCCTACATACATGCATATTATCAAGAAGGGTTGGTGGGGTTATTGCAGCAAGCCAGCTTTGACTCTTGGCTAGGCTATCCTACGATACTCCAACTTGAAATGGCTTTGCGCACACGAGTCCACTATTCACCACTTCAATACACTACCGAGGATTCACCTCCGTCTTCCTACGGAAGAGCCATCCTCGGCACTCACACTTATCTTGAGGCTTTTAGTAGTTTCCATTTACTTGTCTATGAACTGTATAGGCAACCAAGTAGTCCTTTACCGCGGACGCGGCTATTCGAATAGATCATGTTAACCCTGCAGGGGTGTACTTCTTCATACATGTTTCCACCACTTAGCGTCTGCACATGACATGTGCTCGGCAGACTTCAAACGAAAGCCGATGTGGGTGTAGACCACGACTTACCTAAACACTTAAGCCTCTAGTCCAGGTTTATCGCCTATCCAGGTTCCATCCGCAGGGAGTCCGGCCGAGGTTTCCCATACGGCCCCGAACGATGTGAACAGGGTTCCCGAGATACCTAACGGGTATTCGGTACACCGTGCCACGTACCTACCGCATCACAGCCCACCCCTACGGTCAGCGCTGTCCACGGCCTCCAGTAGGCTACAAACACCAGAAACTACTTGCAACTCCTGGACAGAGAGCTAGGGTGAATAAGAAGTCGAGCGGGGTCATATTTCAGGGCCCAATGCATGGTAGTAGCTGTATCTTAAATCACACATACATATCTCAGTGCTTAAGGTCAGCTTCAATGAAACAACCCACCATGTACTCCTAAATGGCCTCTCATCGATACCTTTACCAAATCGTGTTCACCACACCACTCTCATTACCGACATAATCATTTCACTCTAGCCATCACCCAAATGAACCAGACCTGACACGACTCTAAGCATAGCAGGCATAGCAAGGTAGGAACAACACATACATATGGCTCAATCAACTCCTACACATGCTAGAGGGTTTCATCTAGTTACTGTGGCAATGACAGGTCATGCAGAGGAAATGGGTTCAACTACCGTAACACACAGCAGTTTGAAACGCGTTGTCTTAATGCAGTAAAAGAGAGCAGGAGCGAGAACATGGGATTGTATCGATATGATCAAATGGTTTGTTGCTTGCCTGATGGTTCGATGCACTGATACGGTTCTTCGTTAGGGTAATCACGGTACTCCTCGGAGGCAGAACCTGTCGCAAAGGACACCGATACACAACCATCACCAAACAATGTGCAACAATATGATGCATGCATGAAACATGGCAATATGAGTGTGTTGGGCTAATGCAACTAAAACCAGAAGGGTTTGAACAAATTTGAATCAAAGATTCAAATTTCAAACTCAAACATGGCCTTTTAAAGTGCTTTTCCTTATTCTGCTTAAAACATCAATTTAACTTGTTTGATCATGCATGAAAATAGTACAGATGGATAGGTTGGATTTTTCTGATCATTTTTCATATATAATTTGTTCAATTTGGAGTTACAGAATAAAAGTTATGAATTTTTGAAGTTTAAATAATATTCTGGAATTTCCTGATTTAAATTAAATCCAGAAATATAAATATTGCGCCAGCATGACGTCAGCATGACGTCAGTGGTCAACTGCGGCTGGCTGGGGTCAAACCTGACGTGTGGGGTCCACACGTCAGTGACAGGGGGGTTTAACAGGGTTAAATTAATCCTAATTAGGGATTAGTGGCGCTGGGGTCCACTGGTCAGTGTTAGGGGGGTTAACTAACAGTGGTTAGTGCTAATCCTAATTAGCTACAGGGCTGGGCCCACCTGTCAGGGACTCAGGGGGGGTCCTGCCGTGGTCAAGGTGGGTCAAACCCACCGGCGACATGACGCCGGCGAGGTCCGAGACGGCGGCGCGATGCGGAATCGCGCTACAGGGCACGGGCGAAGCCGTGCTTGGGCTCGTTGGAGAGCCCTTGCTCCCGCGCGTCGAACGGTGGTGGTGGCCGAGCCTGGGGTGGCCGGTACCGTCGACGGCGAGCTCGTGAGCGGCGGCCGGAGTTCGGGTGCGGTCGGAATCGGCGTTGCAGGGCGTTAGGGGAGGTGTTGGTGCGTGCTACGTGCTCCTGGTGAGGTGTGGAGCACGATGGTGTGCTCGGCTTCGAGCTACAATGGCTCCAGCCACGGCGGTGACGAGGCACGGCGGCGGCGAGCTTCGGAGCTTAAGGGGGCGGCAGCTACAAGAGGCTAGGAACGACGGGGCAAGGGGGAATCGAGTCAGTGGCTCACCGCGGAGCTGCAGGGATGGTTAGCGGGGTCGGGGACGACCGGTAGCTCCCGATTCGACGGCGACGGTCTCCGGTGGCCGAGGAGGGGAACGGCGACGTGGCGGCGATGCAGGGCTTCCGGAGGCCCGTGGAGCGGTGGGGAGGAAGAGGCGGTCGAGGCGGAGCTCCTGAGCTCAGCGGAGGGGCGAGGGGTGGCCGGTGATGGCTGCTATGGCGAACGGCGGCGATGGTGGTGTTCAGCCGTGAGAGAGGGAGCGAGGGAGAGGAGGGAGGAACCGCGGGAGAGTGAGAGAGAGCAGGGGGGAGGGCGTGGCATCGTCCGGGGCATCGAGCGAGGAGGGGAGGGCAGGCAGGCAGGCGAGCAGGTGGCGTGGCGCGGTGGCGCGCGCGCGCGCCGGCCACACTCCCCTCCCTCTGTCGAGGACGAAGACGACAGAGGAGGGAGGCGGGCTGGGCCGCCTGCTGGCTGGGCCGGCCAGCTGGCTGGGCTGCACAGGGAGGAGCCCAGGTAAGCTTCTCCCTTTATTTATTTTCTTTTTCTAATTTCTGACATTTGTTTTGATTTAAATAAAATATTAAATCATTTATTTACCTTATGCCAAATTTTGCAGGAGCTAGATATATTATTCCAGAGCTCCTTTATAAATGGCATAATATTTGGACATATATTAATATATATAAATAATATATTTCCAATGCAAATATTTATGCATTAATTCCAAATGCCCAAAATAAATACCTATGAGCTCTTAAAAATATTGGTTTTATTTTTATCTCTGTCCAATATTTTCAGAGAGCAACATGAGCATTTTCTTGGACCCTTTTGGAGAAATTTTTATTTGGATCATTTTCAAAAATGATTCTGAGGGTTTCACAGATCCCCATTTCAAGTTTCTGATGAAAGAGTAAACATGATGCAACACTCTAATGCATGACTAGCTAGGGTGTGACAACTCACCCCCACTCAAAAGAATCTCGTCCCGAGATTTGGGTTCCTCCGGGAAGAAGGCGGGATATTCAAGTCGAAGACGATCCTCCCTTTCCCAGGTTGCTTCATCCTCAGAATGGTGCGACCATTGAACTTGAGAAACTTGATATTATGACGTCGGGTGGTACGTTCGGCTTGATCGAGGATACGAACGGGGTACTCTCGATATGTAAGATTATCTTGGAGATCAAGCGTTTCGTGGTCCACTTCACGGATAGGATCCGAGAAGCAACGCCTGAGTTGAGAAACGTGGAAGACATCGTGGACTCTGGAGAGGTGCGGAGGTAGTTCCAACCGGTAGGCAACTTATCCTCGTTTGGCCAGAATGCGAAAAGGTCCAATGTATCGAGGAGCCAATTTGCCTTTGATACCGAAACGATGGGTTCCCTTCAGAGGGGTGACCCGAAGATAAGCCTTCTCGTCAACCTTGAAAGTCATAGCCTTATGTTTTCGGTCATATTGACTCTTTTGACGAGATTGGGCTGTTTTCAACTTTTCACGAACGATACGAACTTGTTCTTCTGCTTCCTGAATCATATCCGGGCCAAAGAATTGTCTTTCCCCGGTCTCTGACCAGTTAAGGGGTGTTCGACACCGTCGTCCATAGAGAACTTCAAAAGGGGCTTTACCCAAGCTAGATTGATAGCTGTTGTTGTAAGCGAATTCGGCAAATGGAAGACACTTCTCCCAGTCCATTCCGAATGAGATAACAGAGGCTCGAAGCATGTCTTCTAGAATCTGGTTGACGCGTTCCACTTGACCACTCGACTGAGGGTGGAAAGCGGTGCTAAAGGAGAGACGGGTTCCCATAGCATTTTGGAAACTTTCCCAAAATCGAGAGGTGAAAAGACTTCCTCGATCCGAGTTAATTTCCAAAAGAACACCATGGAGGGACACTATTCGGGAGATGTATAAGTCTGCCAGCTGGCTAGCGGTTATACTCTCACGAACAGGTAAGAAATGGGCTACTTTGGAAAGACGATCGACCACGACGAAAATAGCATTATTCCCTCTCTTGGTCCTGGGAAAACCGGTAATGAAATCCATACCAATTTTATCCCATTTCCATTCAGGAATAGCTAAGGGTTGAAGGGTGCCAGCAGGCCGTTGATGCTCTGCTTTTACACGACGACAGACGTCGCAATTAGCAATATACTGAGCAATTTCTCTCTTCATCCTAGTCCACCAGAACCTCTGGCGTAGGTCCTGATACATCTTAGTACTACCGGGATGAATGGTGAGAGGAGATTCATGAGCCTCCTTAAGGATCAACTGCCGTAGATGCTGGTTCTTGGGAACCACTAGACGGTCCTCAAAGTACACAACACCATGATCATTTGTGGAGAAACAACTAGCACCTCCGCTAGCAATGTTCTCTTTGATTTTAGATATCCCCTTATCTCGCTTTTGGGCAGCGATGATTTGATCCGTAAGAGTAGGTTTTGCCACCAAGGTGGAAAGAAAACCTTGAGGAACAATGTGAAGGTTAAGCTTCCGAAATTCCTCATGGAGAAGCGGTTGACTTTGTTGTAACATCAGGTTGTTACAATAAGATTTACGACTTAGCGCATCAGCCATGACGTTGGCTTTCCCTGGGGTGTAGGTTATTCCTAAGTCGAAGTCTGTGATCAACTCAACCCAACGTCTTTGCCTGAGATTCAGATCCGGTTGGGTGAAGATGTACTTCAGACTTTGGTGATCAGTGAATATTTCGCAACGATTACCGAGGAGGTAATGTCGCCAGGTTTTAAGTGCATAGACTACAGCTGCAAGCTCTAGATCATGAGTAGGATAATTCTCCTCATGTGGGTGCAATTGCCGTGAAGCGTAGGCGATTACGTGTCGATCTTGCATGAGAATGCAACCTAGTCCTTGTCGCAAGGCGTCGCAGTAGATAACAAAGTCCTTGGAGAAGTCTGGCGGTACCAGTACGGGAGCAGAGGTCAGGCGTCTTTTCAGTTCCTGAAAGCTGTGCTCACATTGTGGAGTCCATTCGAACTTCTTATCTTTCTTGAGGAGTTCGGTTAGAGGTTTGGCAACTTTGGAGAAGTTTTCGACGAAACGACGACAATAGCTCGCTAAGCCTAGAAAACTCCGAACTTGCTTGACCGATTTGGGTGGAGTCCAATTAAGGACGGCTTGAACTCGCTCAGGGTTAACAGCAATACCTTTACCAGATATTACATGATCCAGATAGGTCACTTCTGACAACCAGAATTCACATTTAGAAAATTTGGCATAAAGGCGATGCTCTCGAAGTTTCTTCAACACTAGCCTTAGATGTTCGGCATGTTCTTCCTCGTTCTTGGAGTAGATGAGTATATCATCGAGATAAACTACGACGAATTTATCCAAATACTCCATGAAGATTGAGTTCATTAACCGAGAAAAAGTGGCTGGAGCGTTGGTTAAACCGAAGGACATGACGGTGTACTCGTATTGGCCATAACGAGTAACAAAGGCCGTTTTAGGAATGTCCCCGTTTCTGATTTTGATTTGATGGTAGCCCAACCTCAAATCCATCTTGGAGAAGACTGAGGATCCAGCGAGCTGATCATACAGATCGTTGATCCTGGGAAGTGGATATTTGTTCTTGATTGTGACCAAATTGACAGGTCGGTAGTCTACAACCATCCGGTCCGTACCATCCTTCTTCTTGACGAATAGGACGGGGCAAGCCCACGGAGAAGAGCTAGGTCGGATGAAACCCTTTTTCAAGGACTCATCGAGTTGTTTCTTAAGCTCGGCTAGTTCTAGTGGTGCCATCTTATAAGGTCTTCTAGCAATCGGAACGGTTCCTGGAATGAGGTCTATTACGAACTCAACATCCCTGTCAGGTGGAACACCTGGCAATTCCTCTGGAAAGACATCCGGGAAGTCACGGACTACCGGAATGTCCTCAAGGTCTGGCAAAGGGCTGGCGTTAAGAGAATATAATTGTCGCTTGGCTATTCGGGTCAAGACATTGACTATCTTCCCCGAAGGATGGGTGAGTTGAACAGTCCTAGAGAAGCAATCAATTTGGGCATGATGAGCTGACATCCAGTCCATACCCAGAATGATATTAATATCTGAAGATTTAAGGGCTATCAAAGATGCAAGGAAAACAAGTCTGTCGACTTGGATTTCATTTCCATGGCTTATTCTAGAAGTTTGCCATTTGGATCCCGGAGTTTGAATTACCATAGAGATTGGCATATCACCGAATGCAACGTTATGCAAACGAGCATAATTTTCAGATATAAAAGAATGAGAGGCTCCTGTATCGAAAAGAACAGATGCCGGGTGGCAATTAACAAGAAGCGTACCGAGAACGACGTTGGGATCCTCTTGAGCTTCTTCGGCAGAGATACAGTTGACATGGCCACGTGAAGCGGTGACCGGCTTGGCGTGGAAAACTTTTCCTGTCGGCTTGCCACGGCCAACAGCTTTAGCAGACTGGTTGGGGTTGGTCTGGGGACACTCACGCATATAGTGACTAGATTCCCCACACTTGAAACAAGTCACGGAACTGGTACGTGGAGGAGCATTGTTAGTTGGACCCCCACAGGGCTTGGCTGGAGCAGACTGTTGAACCGGGCGAGGCGCCTGGAAAGGTGGCCTCGGTGTGAACCTGGGTGGCAGGGCGGTGTTGGGCACCCACACGCGGCGCTTCTGATGACCAGCATCGGATGAGGAACCCATGTCACGGCCATGCTTGCGTGTTGCGTCATAGTCAGTCTGACCAGTTTCAGCACTAATGGCTTTGTTGACAAGTTTCTGAAAAGTTGTGCACTCATGCAGTCGGAGGTCACGGCGAAGCTCAGGACTAAGGACCTTACGGAACCTTGCTTGCTTCTTCGCATCAGTAGACACTTCCTCAGTTGCATATCGTGCGAGGTTACCAAACTCCCTGCTGTAAACATCCACAGAAAGTCGGCCTTGGGTGAAATTGCAGAATTCCTCACGTTTACGGTCCATGAGACCCTCCGGAATGTGATGTTCACGAAAAGCCTCGCTGAATTCAGCCCAAGTAGTGACATGGCCCGCTGGGCGCATAGCTCCATAATTCTCCCACCATAGACTGGCGGGGCCTTCAAGATGATATGCAGCAAAGGTGACCTTGTCAGCCTCCGCTACCAGCGCGGAACGCAGTTTGTGAGCGATACTGCGAAGCCAGTCATCAGCGTCGAGAGGCTCAACGGAGTGGTGGAATGTGGGTGGATGCAATTTGATAAAATCACTGAGTGACACCACGTTAGTCCTCTGATGGTGTGCTGTGTTCTGTTCAATACGCTCCAACAAACGGTTGGTCTCCCGCTTGTTTCTCTCAGCTTCCATCATAACCTCGGCTAGGGAAGGAGGATGAGGCAGATTTGCATCCCTGACTTCACTGCCTTCGGCCTGCTCTTGAGGGGTAGGGTTAGTGCGCGTGTTGACCATCCTAGGTAAACAAGACAATGATTTAGTCAGGATGATAAAATTCCGACATAGGACATAAAATGTAAGGAATAACTCGAAATGCAAGATGATCATCCGTATGACATGGTAGATACAGAAACTGCTTCTTTATTCCATCGTCATACACACCATACAGGGTTTAGTACAAGACCAAACAAAGTACTATTACGGTGAAAGGAGGATTACATCTCATCGGAGGCATTCCAAGCTCCTATACATTATTTTTCTACACCTCCGGAAAGAGTACAAACTAAGTCATATCCCACGAGTCACGCGGGACGATAGACGACACAGCTAGTGCGAACTAGTGATACTACCGCTAACTCAGACCGATCCGTAGTAGTCCTCGTAGAAGTCACCTCCATAGCCTGGAAGCTCAACATGATCATCCGGAAACAGACGATCTCGCGGAGCTTGTCGACCATAGGGGCTAGGATGAGGCCTTGGACCAACAGACGGTGGCCTGCGGGGACCGCGAGGTGGGGTGATGCCTCCTACATCACGCCAACCCATCACGTCTAGCAGAGTAGATCTCACAGGATAGAGATCGCGCATATCTGAATATCCAGCTTGCACCGCCGGTGCGAACCGAGTCAAAGTGGCCCAGTGGTCAGCACGGGTATTGAAGAGCTCTAACCTCAAGGCCCGATTTTCACGGTCCTTATCCTCAAGCATCTCAGCAGTGGTGCGAGTCCGTGAATCCTCCTGAGTGGGGTTAGCATAGATAGCCTGGAGATACCCTTGTGCTCCCGGAAGTGATCCTGGCATATACCGGAAATCAGAGTCCCGAAATAGTCCAGATCTGACTCGCATGATGGTCATCATAGAGTAGGCGGCGTCCTGCACAGCCATCTCAATGGTAACCCCGAGACCATAGGAGCAGTGAAGGGGCTCGGTGGATCCAGGATAAGATGGAAATATCCTGACAGTGCAGAGATACTGGCTTTGATTAAAGTCTCGAAATTGCTCTTCGACCGTGTACTCAGGATACCAGCGGTATCCAGCCTCAGTCATTACCCTGACCAACTTAGCAGTATGGCCGGGTACATCTAGGCATCGAGTCAGGCGAACCACTTGATTGAGGTCGCGAGTGGCCATCTGAAAGCACAATCATAATGCAAAGGCATTAGAATTTCTAGCAAAATTTCGGTAGCATAACAGCTGTAAATGCTCAAGAAGGATTTGAGACATTTGACAAAGGATTTCGTACACACTCAACATCATCATATCAAAGTTCTGAATCCATTCTAACAACATAATGTGGTAGTAGAACTGAACTAGGCTTGTATCCATCAAAGTTATAAGGTACTACTGATTAGTAACACATGATCCTGATAGAGAGAATAGATCCTAATTCCTTAACCCCCGGTGGAAGAATGGACCGACTCAGATCAGAATGTCATTAGATAAAGGAGTAAAAAGAGCCTTACGTTCCAACCCACAAACAATTCCCCTACATATAACTAAAGAATTTCTAGACTCAACATTGACCAGTTTGGCTTGGAGAACCTACAGGCAGTCCGGCTCTGATGCCAACGCTGTCAGGACCCCGACTCGATGTCACATCGATCTAGCCGGTAACACCTCATATCACTTTGCGGCCTCACGCACGGTATCCCCACGGGTGTCGCCTTACCTTTGCCCGGGACCGTTTGCGCCTTTTGGATCACGTATATGATAGTGTCGCTAGCATCCATATGATAAGGAGCCCGGGCTGACATGACTAGTCGTAAACCCAAAGTGGCACAGACTTACAGGGATAGGCATCCATGACCCAGCTTCGAACGTGTCGGTCATCAGCAAGTGGGTCCGGGCTGTAGCACTGGGCTAGCAGGACTCCGGTAAACCGGGCTGTAGCGGGCTAACAGGACTCCGGTACTCAAAGCGTGACATTTCCCCGAAGGGACAGACACAGGAACGAAGAAGGACACATGTCGGCCAGCCTAAGTGTTCCAGAGCAGTAGCAAGCTACCATGGCTCAGCGGTAACACTAGGAGACATTTCCCGGTAAGAGAGGCTACTAAAGATAAACAACTAGATAGTCAGATCCCACACATACCAAGCATTTCAATCATACACACAATATGCTCGCTATGTGCAAATACAACGAAGCATCACAACATGACTCTACGACACAAGTACTTTATTTAAGGCTCAGGGAGCCATACATAACATACACAAAGGTACGGGTCTCACGACCCAACATACAAGTCATACAGTCATACAAACCAGCAGCGGAAGTAACTTGTCTGAGTACAGACAACTAGTAAAATAAAAGAGGCTTGGAAAGCCTACTATTCTACGTGGTCCTTCACAAGCTCAGGGTCACCACCTGGGTCTTTAGCCTACTCGTTGATGTCAACGTCTACATAGAACCCATCAGAAGGGGTTGCAGCGTCTTCTGTAAAAATGTAGATTATAGCAACATGAGTACAAAGGTACTCAGCAAGACTTACATCAGATCCTACATACATGCATATTATCAAGAAGGGTTGGTGGGGTTATTGCAGCAAGCCAGCTTTGACTCTTGGCTAGGCTATCCTACGATACTCCAACTTGAAATGGCTTTGCGCACACGAGTCCACTATTCACCACTTCAATACACTACCGAGGATTCACCTCCGTATTCCTACGGAAGAGCCATCCTCGGCACTCACACTTATCTTGAGGCTTTTAGTAGTTTCCATTTACTTGTCTATGAACTGTATAGGCAACCAAGTAGTCCTTTACCGCGGACGCGGCTATTCGAATAGATCATGTTAACCCTGCAGGGGTGTACTTCTTCATACATGTTTCCACCACTTAGCGTCTGCACACGACATGTGCTCGGCAGACTTCAAACGAAAGCCGACGTGGGTGTAGACCACGACCTACCTAAACACTTAAGCCTCTAGTCCAGGTTTATCGCCTATCCAGGTTCCATCCGCAGGGAGTCCGGCCGAGGTTTCCCATACGGCCCCGAACGATGTGAACAGGGTTCCCGAGATACCTAACGGGTATTCGGTACACCGTGCCACGTACCTACCGCATCACAGCCCACCCCTACGGTCAGCGCTGTCCACGGCCTCCAGTAGGCTACAAACACCAGAAACTACTTGCAACTCCTGGACAGAGAGCTAGGGTGAATAAGAAGTCGAGCGGGGTCATATTTCAGGGCCCAATGCATGGTAGTAGCTGTATCTTAAATCACACATACAGATCTTAGTGCTTAAGGTCGGCTTCAATGAAACAACCCACCATGTACTCCTAAATGGCCTCTCATCGATACCTTTACCAAATCGTGTTCACCACACCACTCTCATTACCGACATAATCATTTCACTCTAGCCATCACCCAGATGAACCAGACCTGACACGACTCTAAGCATAGAAGGCATAGCAAGGTAGGAACAACACATACATATGGCTCAATCAACTCCTACACATGCTAGAGGGTTTCATCTAGTTACTGTGGCAATGACAGGTCATGCAGAGGAAATGGGTTCAACTACCGTAACACACAGCAGTTTGAAACGTGTTGTCTTAATGTAGTAAAAGAGAGCAGGAGCGAGAACATGGGATTGTATCGATATGATCAAATGGTTGGTTGCTTGCCTGATGGTTCGATGCACTGATACGATTTTTCGTTAGGGTAATCACGGTACTCCTCGGAGGCAGAACCTGTCGCAAAGGACACCGATACACAACCATCACCAAACAATGTGCAACAATATGATGCATGCATGAAACATGGCAATATGAGTGTGTTGGGCTAATGCAACTAAAACCAGAAGGGTTTGAACAAATTTGAATCAAAGATTCAAATTTCAAACTCAAACATGGCCTTTTAAAGTGCTTTTCCTTATTCTGCTTAAAACATCAATTTAACTTGTTTGATCATGCATGAAAATAGTACAGATGGATAGATTGGATTTTTCTGATCATTTTTCATATATAATTTGTCCAATTTGGAGTTACAGAATAAAAGTTATGAATTTTTGAAGTTTAAATAATATTCTGGAATTTCCTGATTTAAATTAAATCCAGAAATATAAATATTGCGCCAGCATGACGTCAGCATGACGTCAGTGGTCAACTGTGGCTGGCTGGGGTCAAACCTGACATGTGGGGTCCACACGTCAGTGACAGGGGGGTTTAACAGGGTTAAATTAATCCTAATTAGGGATTAGTGGCGCTGGGGTCCACTGGTCAGTGTCAGGGGGGTTAACTAACAGTGGTTAGCGCTAATCCTAATTAGCTACAGGGCTGGGCCCACCTGTCAGGGACTCAGGGGGGGTCCTGTCGTGGTCAAGGTGGGTCAAACCCACCGGCGACATGACGCCGGCGAGGTCCGAGACGGCGGCGCGATGCGGAATCGCGCTACAGGGCACGGGCGAGGCCGTGCTTGGGCTCGTTGGAGAGCCCTTGCTCCCGCGCGTCGAACGGTGGTGGTGGCCGAGCCTGGGGTGGCCGGTACCATCGACGGCGAGCTCGTGAGCGGCGGCCGGAGTTCGGGTGCGGTCGGAATCGGCGTTGCAGGGCGTTAGGGGAGGTGTTGGTGCGTGCTACGTGCTCCTGGTGAGGTGTGGAGCACGATGGTGTGCTCGGCTTCGAGCTACAACGGCTCCAGCCACGGCGGCGACGAGGCACGGCGGCGGCGAGCTTCGGAGCTTAAGGGGGCGGCAGCTACAAGAGGCTAGGGACGACGGGGCAAGGGGGAATCAAGTCAGTGGCTCACCCGCGGAGCTGCAGGGATGGTTAGCGGGGTCGGGGACGACCGGTAGCTCCCGATTCGACGGCGACGGTCTCCGGTGGCCGAGGAGGGGAACGGCGACGTGGCGGCGATGCAGGGCTTCCGGAGGCCCGTGGAGCGGTGGGGAGGAAGAGGGGGTCGAGGCGGAGCTCCTGAGCTCAGCGGAGGGGCGAGGGGTGGCCGGTGATGGCTGCTATGGCGAACGGCGGCGATGGTGGTGTTCGGCCGTGAGAGAGGGAGCGAGGGAGAGGAGGGAGGAACCGCGGGAGAGTGAGAGAGAGCAGGGGGGAGGGCGTGGCGTCGTCCGGGGCATCGAGCGAGGAGGGGAGGGCAGGCAGGCAGGCGAGCAGGTGGCGTGGCGCGGTGGCGCGCGCGCGCGCCGGCCACACTCCCCTCCCTCTGTCGAGGACGAAGACGACAGAGGAGGGAGGCGGGCTGGGCCGCCTGCTGGCTGGGCCGGCCAGCTGGCTGGGCTGCACAGGGAGGAGCCCAGGTAAGCTTCTCCCTTTATTTATTTTCTTTTTCTAATTTCTGACATTTGTTTTGATTTAAATAAAATATTAAATCATTTATTTACCTTATGCCAAATTTTGCAGGAGCTAGATATATTATTCCAGAGCTCCTTTATAAATGGCATAATATTTGGACATATATTAATATATATAAATAATATATTTCCAATGCAAATATTTATGCATTAATTCCAAATGCCCAAAATAAATACCTATGAGCTCTTAAAAATATTGGTTTGATTTTTATCTCTGTCCAATATTTTCAGAGAGCAACATGAGCATTTTCTTGGACCCTTTTGGAGAAATTTTTATTTGGATCATTTTCAAAAATGATTCTGAGGGTTTCACAGATCCCCATTTCAAGTTTCTGATGAAAGAGTAAACATGATGCAACACTCTAATGCATGACTAGCTAGGGTGTGACAATATGCGATGGGTTGATTGGACATACATCAAGGACAATGAGGAGCACTATCCTGGAGTGCAAGACAGCTTCATAGCTTGTGGAGTAGCTGACTTTGTTGGGCAGAAGCTCACAAAGTGGAACGAGGAACTCATCATGTAGTTCTACTCCACAGCTCACTTTTATCCAGATGGGATGATCACATGGATGTCTGAGGGTACAAGGTACCAATCCACAGTTGCTGAATGGGCAACGTTGATTAATGCCCCAGAGGAGCATGATGATGACTTGGATATCTATGCCAAGAAGAAAATGGACCACAACTCAATGTCAAATATGTACAAGGAGATCCCAAATGAAGCACTTGATACCTTCAAGTTTGGCTCAGTACATTACCTTCTGTCAGGACTCCCGACTATCAATTGGATCTTGAGGCACACCTTATTGCCTAAGTCAGGTGATCACAAGATGATCAGAGGTCATGCTATCAACTTGCTACATGTGTTTGATGTGCCCCAGAAGTTCAAGGTGATGAGCCTCATAGTGGAAACAATCAAGAGGACTGCAGCAGACCAGAAGAGGAGATGCGGATATGCCCCTCAGATTCAGGAGCTCATCAACTCCAAGATGGGCACGGGCATATATTTATTGGACAAGGAACATTTGCCCATCCATCCAGATTTTGAGAACAATGAAGTTGTGATGACTGAGAACGAGCCATCGTCTGCACAAGCTTACGCAAAGAAAGAGAAGGCGAGGAAGGAGAAAGCTACCAAGATGCCTACTCAAGAGGAGGCATCTGAATATTTCTTGAAGACCAAACAAGAGCAGCTTGGTTACTTGATTGCATCCATGCTGAGGATTGAGCAAAGTCTGGCCACCCTCACTCAGAATTAGCAGAGCCTAGAGAGAATCATGGAACAGAAGTTCAATGACCTGGATGTCAAAGTAACGGAAGTTCAGTCTGCAGTGGAGCAGCTCCAGGAGGACATGCAGGAGAGGAGAGGCAGGACTACTACTCATGCCTTTGCCAGAGTGCCAAGAGGTTCGAGGTCGTCTGCCGTGCCAGTTGCTGACACAAGAGCCACCACCTCAGCACCAGTCGCAGCCTCAGTTCCACCAGCTCCAGCATCTACTTCAGCTCCAACTCCAGCGTCTACTTCAGCATCTACCGAAGCCTTCGTCCTTGGAGTGATCCGGACTCCACCACCACCTAAAGATCAAGCCTGAGCGTCGATCTAGTGCTATGCATTTTCTAGGAACTTTTTGGTAACTTGTTGCCAAAGGGGGAGAAGATGTATAGATCATAGGCTTCGAGAGAGAGAGTGTTGCTTTTCTCTCTTGCTTTATTTGGTGGTTTTTCGAACTCGTTTGCTTTTGAGTGCTTGAGATACTACGTCACTATTTGTGAGACATTGATGATCATGTGTTTGATCATAAGCTACACTTAATGCTTGCTTAATGCTATTATCCTATCTATCTTATGTGATCATTCACTATTCTTGGTGATGAGTGCATGTATTTCATTCTTATCATTTTAAGCGCTCCACCAAGATGTATGTGACATGGAAGAGTAACCCATGACTCTAACTCCTTGTGCACTTGCAGTCCAAAGCAAATTTTAAATATGCACAACTTTAGGGGGAGCTCTTACTTATCACATACTTCTCAAAGCGACGATATATTTCATGCTTATTATCATTTGTCGAAGCTTTGATCTATATGTTGTCATCAATTACCAAAAAGGGGGAGATTGAAAGTGCAACTATCCCTAGGTGGTTTTGGTAATTCATAACAACATATAGCTCATTGAGCTAATGCTATTTCAAGATGGTTATTTCAGGAAAGCTCAATGATTGGCATGGCATGGATGTGAAAGTGGAACCCTCAAAATGCTAAGGAAAAAGGATTGGCTCAAGCTCAAAAGCTCAAGACTCTTCATTTTATATTTTGGTGATCCAAGATCACATTGAGTCTTTAGGAAAAGCCAATACTATCAAGGAGGGATGAGGTGTTGCTTAATGAGCCTCTTGCTTCATGTGCTTAGTGATATGCTCCAAAATCCTCAGCTACTTTCCCATATCCACATATGACCTAAAACCTAAGCCAAACTCGGTCCTACCGATTCTTCCTATCCGGCGCCACCGAGTTTCACTTGTCATAAGCCACTGCCAAACCCTAGCAATTTGGTTCTACCGGTAAGGATCTCGGTCTCACCGAGATGGGGTTGCAAACTCTCTGTTTCCCTTTCGTAACTTTTCGGTCCCACCGAAAGAGCGAATCGGTCCCACCGAGATTGCAATGTAAACTCAGTGTTTCCCCTTTGTAACTTTTCGGTCTCACCGAGTTCCACTCGGTCCCACCGAAAGAGCAAATCGGTCCCACCGAGTTTGCCTGACCAACTCTCTGGTTAGCTAATTACCAAATTCGGTCTCACCGAGTTTGTGTAATCGGTCTCACCGAGATTATGTTATGCCCAAACCCTAACCATATCGGTCCTACCGAGTTGCATGTCAGTCCCACCGAAAATCACTAACGGTCACTAGGTTTACATTTTCAGTCTGACCTAGCTTATTGATTCGGTCCCACCGAGATTGGAAAATTGTGTAACGGTTGGATTTTGTGTGGAGGCTATATATACCCCTCCACCTCCTTCTCATTCGTTGAGAGAGCCATCAGAACACACACATCATTCCAACTCATATGTTCTGAGAGAGAACCACCTACTCATGTGTTGAGACCAAGATATTCCATTCCTACCATATGAATCTTGATCTCTAGCCTTCCCAAGTTGCTTTCCACTCAAATCTTCTTTCCACCAAATCCAAATCCTATGTGAGAGAGTTGAGTGTTGGGGAGACTATCATTTGAAGCACAAGAGCAAGGAGTTCGTTACCTACACACCATTTGTTAATTCTTGGAGAGTGGTGTCTCCTAGATTGGCTAGGTGTCACTTGGGAGCCTCCGACAAGATTGTGGAGTTGAACCAAGGAGTTTGTAAGGGCAAGGAGATCGCCTACTTCGTGAAGATCCACCGCTAGTGAGGCAAGTCCTGTGTGGGCGATGGCCATGGTGGGATAGACAAGGTTGCTTCTTCGTGGACCCTTTGTGGGTGGTTGCTTCTTCGTGGACCCTTCATGGGTGGAGCCCTGTGTGGACTCGTGCAACCGTTACCCTTGGGTGGAGCCCTGTGTGGACTCGCGCAACCGTTACCCTTCGTGGGTTGGAGTCTCCATCAACGTGGATGTAGGATAGCACCACCTATCCGAACCACCGGAAAAACATCCGTGTCTCCAATAGCGTTTGAATTCTCCAAACCCTTCCCTTTTCATTCTTGCAAGTTGCATGCTTTACTTTCCGCTGCCAATATACTCTTTGCATGCTTGCTTGAATTGTGTGATGATTGCTTGACTTGTCCCAAAATAGCTAAAATCTGCCAAGAACTAAAATTGGGAAAAGGTTAAGTTTTATTTGGTCAAGTAGTCTAATCACCCCCCCCCCTCTAGACATACTTTCGATCCTACAAGACTTCATATCTCTCAACTCGGGAATTTGCTTGAAATATTAACTTCAATTCCTGGAACATATCATATGCTCCATGACGTTCAAAACGTCTTTGAAGTCCCGATTCTAAGCCATAAAGAATGGCACACTGAACTATCGAGTAGTCATCAGATTTAGCTTGCCAGACGTTCATAACGTCCGGAGTTGCTCCTGCAGCAGGCCTTGCACCTAGCGGTGCATCAAGGACGTAATTATTCTGTGCAGCAATGAGGATAATCCCCAAGTTACGAACCCAGTCTGTGTAGTTGCTACCATCATCTTTCAACTTAGATTTCTCTAGGAACACATTAAAATTCATGGGAACGGTAGCACGGGCCATTGATCTACAACATAGATATGCAAAAACTATCAGGACTAAGTTCATGATAAATTTAAGTTCAATTAATCATATTACTTAAGAACTCCCACTTAGACAGACATCCCTCGACTCATCTAAATGATCACGTGATCCATATCAACTAAACCATGTCCGATCATCACGTGAGATGGAGTAGTTTTCAATGGTGAACATCTCTATGTTGATCATATCTACCATATGATTCACGTTCGACCTTTCAATCTCAGTGTTCCGAGGCCATGTCGGTACATGCTAGGCTCGTCAAGTTTAACCCGAGTATTCTGCACGTGCAAAACTGTCTTGCACCCGTTGTATGTGAACATAGAGCTTATCACACCCGATCATCACGTGGTGTCTCGGCACGATGAACTGTCACAATGGTGCATACTCAGGAAGAACACCTATACCTTGAAATTTAGTGAGGGATCATCTTATAATGCTACCGCCGTACTAAGCAAAATAAGATGCAGAAAAGATAAACATCACATGCAATCAAAATATGTGACATGATATGGCCATCATCATCTTGTGCCTTTGATCTCCATCTCCAAAGCAGCATCATTATCTCCATCATCACCGGCTTGACACCTTGATCTCCATCATAGCGTCGTTGTCATCTCGCCAACTATTGCTTCTACGACTATCGCTAATGCATAGTGTTAAAGTAAAGCAATTACATGGTGATTGCATTTTATACAATAAAGCGACAACCATAAGGCTCCTATCAGTTGCCGATAAATTTTACAAAACATGATCATCTCATACAATAACGTATATCACATCATTTCTTGACCATATCACATCACAACATGCCATGCAAAACAAGTTAGACGTCCTCTACTTTGTTGTTGCAAGTTTTACGTGGCTGCCACGGGCTTCTAGTAATAACCGCTCTTACCTATGCATCAAATCCACAATGATTTTTTGTCAAGTGTGATGTTTTAACCTTCAACAAGGACCGACCGTAGTCAAATTCGATTCAACTAAAGTTGGAGAAACAGACACCCGCCAGCCACCTTTATGCAAAACAAGTTGCATGTCTATCGGTGGAACCGGTCTCATGAACGTGGTCATGTAAGGTTGGTCCGGGCCGCTTCATCCAACAATGCCGCCGAATCAAAATAAGACATTGCTGGTAAGCAGTATGACTATGATCGCCCACAACTCTTTGTGTTCTACTCGTGCATATCCTCTACACATAGGCCTGGCTCGGATGCCGCTATTGGGGAACGTAGCATGCAATTTCAAAAAAAATCCTACGATCATGCAAGATATATCTAGGAGATGCATAGCAACAAGAGGGGGAGAGTGTGTCCACGTACCCTCGTAGACCAAAAGCGGAAACGTTAGCTTAACGTGGTTGACGTGGTCGAACGTCTTCGCGATCCAACCGATCAAGCGCGGAACGTACGACACCTCCGAGTTCAGCACACGTGTAACACCCCGAGACCGTTGCGCCAGGTGTCTTCCAGTTATTTGTTGTCACTGCCATGTCATTTTCTTGTCTGTTGCATCTTGCCATGTCATCATGTGCATTGCATCATCATGTTTTTCAAAACTTGCATTCGTCTGGGTTTCTCAGTTCTTTCCATTGCCCGTTCTGAGCCCAGACACACTTGCACGCGCCCCGGCACGTCCGAAATATTATTTTATAACTGGACAAAAAATGTTCTCAGAATGGGTTGAAAGTTGGCGTGCGGTGTTGTTTTTTTGTCAGTAGACCGCCTGCCAAGTTTCATCGCATTCGGAGTCCGTTTGATGCCCCAACGGATAACTATAGCGGCATTATAGCCGGTCTAACGTCGGACGTTTTCGGTCTCCGGAAACTACCGTCGGGTCTCTCTCTCTCTTCTCTTCTCTTCTCTCAGCCTGAGGCCATCTGCACAGACCACTACCCCACCTAGGCCCAACATACCTCCTGTCTCGACCGGTGCGTCAGATCGCGATCGGAGGGTCCAAAAACCCCTCCTAATCCCCCTAACCCTAAACCTTCCCTATATATAGACCCCCTCCTGCCATTTTGGGCAACCTAGACCCCTCCACCTACCTCTAGCCACCTCCCCCTCAAAATACATGCCTCCCCAATCATCAGCGCCGCCACTTGGCCTCCATTTCCGCACCTCCCCAGCCGCCGGCCGCCACTTGGCGCCATCTGAGTGGCCGCGCCGCCACCCAGCGCCTCCACAACCAACGCCGCGCCTCCACGTCGCCCCTGGCCTACCCGCACCGCCGCAGCCCGCGCGAGGCCTGCGAAACCCAGATCGGGGCCTGCCCGGGGCGGATCTAGGCCCGAGTGCCCGTGCGTGCTCCACCCGCTCACTGCCGCTCCTCCCGAGCTCCACCGCCACCTTGGTCCTCGTTGGGCCTCTCCGTCACAGCATCAGCCAGCCGCGCCGGTGACCGCCTCGCCGCCAGTGAGCGCCAGGCCAGTCCTGTCACCCCGCCTCTCTGCTTCCTTCTCCTCCTCATTTGGCCTCCCTCTCTAAACTCTCTCCCTCGCGCACAGGAGAGATCACCGTCGCCGGAGTCGCCCATTCCACCGTCGTCGAGGGCGTTTCCGGCCTCCTCACCCTGAAACATCATCGGATCCGGGACCCCCTCGCCAGGATTTTCCCGTTCCCAACCTCGCCAACCACGCCCGTCGTCGTTTCCCCGTACGCCGCTCTTGCCAGAGTTCGGCCGCTGCCGCCATGGCTCTCCGTTGACCGCGCCCTCATTGAGCGTGCGTGCCTAGGCCACATCTTGCATCCGCGCAGGCCCAACCGGCCCAGTTTCTCCTCCACCAACCGGGCCTTGGCCCAGGGTGAGCACCCGCCCTCTGAATGCCCCTATTGGGCCAAATGGATTTCGGCCCATGGCATGTTTTTCTTCCCGTTCTACGATTTGTCCTTTTTTCCAGAGTTAACTGTTTTGAAGAAAACACCCTAGTCTTCATGCATATAATAACGCATTAACCGAGCATCGAATTAAAATGATTTATATATGAAATATAACTAGAATTTCATCTAGTTTAATAATATCCAACTTTCAATCATGTTTAAAATGTTTAAACTGATGTTTGCATTTATTTGCTCCTATGCCATGTCAAAATGATTTAATTCATAACTAAATAACCGTAGCTCCAAACCCAACAATCTTTATATGTAAATGGGGTAGAAAAATGCCTAGTTTAACATGGTAGCACTACTTTGCATGTTTAACAACTCTAAAATATGGTTTAGGGCAGAACAGTACCAAATCCATAAATTGCATATGAGGATTTTCCGAAATTCTTGTTTGTTGTTTCCGGCCTCATTTAAACTTGCCTAGTTAGGTAGTTTTATTATGCTTCACCTCTTGCCATGCTAACCAACATTTAATATTGTTGAGTACCTAAACAGGAGAGAACTAAATAATTGTTGTGGTGTTTTGTCAATATGCAACGAAGTTGCTTATTGAGCTCCATTTAATTTGTAGGATTGCTTGTGCACTTTGCCATGCCATGCTTCATTAAACCAGACATGCATCATACTTGGTTGTGCATCATGCCATGTTATGCTTGGTGGTTTACTATGTGGTTTGCTTCTTTCTGGTGTTGCTTCTTTGGGTTAGTTCCGATAACGTCGTGTTTGTGAGGATCCGTTCGACTACGTCCGTTTGTCTTCTTCATGGACTCGTTCTTCTTCCTTGCGGGATCTCAGGCAAGATGACCATACCGTCAAAATCACTTCTATATTTGCTTGCTAGTTGCACGCTCTATTGCGTTGCTCAATACCTACCCCTTGCTATATCATGCCTCCCATATTGCCATGTCAAGCCTCTAACCCATCTTTCCTAGCAAACCATTGTTTGGCTATGTTACCGCTTTCGCTCAGCCCCTCTTATAGTGTTGCTAGTTGCAGGTGAAGATGAAGTTTGTTCCATATTGGAACATGGATATTGTTGGGATATCATTATTATATCTTGTTTACTTTAATGCACCTATATACTTGGTAAAGGGTGGAAGGCTCGGCCTTATGCCTGGTGTTTTGTTCCACTCTTGCCGCCCTAGTTTCCGTCATACCGGTGTTATGTTCCTTGATTTTGCGTTCCTTACGCGGTTGGGTTATAATGGGAACCCCTTGACAGTTCACTTTGAATAAAACTCCTCCAGCAAGGCCCAACCTTGGTTTTAACATTTGCCACCTAAGCCTTTTTCCCTTGGGTTCTGCAGACTCAAGGCCATCTTTATTTTAACCCCCCCCCCCCTTGGGCTAGTGCTCCTCTGGGTGTTGGTCCGAAACGAGTAGACTGCGGGGCCACCTCGGGGCAACTTGAGGTTTGGTTTTACTCGTAGGATGTCTCATCCGGTGTGCCCTGAGAACGAGATGCATGCGACTCCTATCGGGATCTGTCGGCACATCGGGCGGCTTTGCTGGTCTTGTTTTACCATTGTCGAAATGTCTTGTAACCGGGATTCCGAGTCTGATCGGGTCATCCTGGGAGAAGGAATATCCTTCGTTTACCGTGAGAGCTTGTGATGGGCTAAGATGGGACACCCCTGCAGGGTTTTCAACTTTCGAAAGCCGTGCCCGCGGTTATGGGCAGATGGGAATTTGTTAATATCTGGTTGTCGAAAACTTGAAACTTAATTTAATTAAAATGAATCAACCGCGTGTGTAGCCATGACGGCCTCTTCTCGGTGGAGTCCGGAAAGTGAACACGGTTCTTGTGTTATGCTTGAACGTAAGTAGTTTCAGGATCACTTCTTGATCACTTCTAGTTCACGGCCGTGCTTTGCTTCTCTTCTCGCTCTCATTTGCGTAAGTTAGCCACCATATATGCTTAGTGCTTGCTGCAGCTCCACCTCATTACCCTTTTCCTACCCATAAGCTTAAATAGTCTTGATCTCGCGGGTATGAAATTGCTGAGTCCTCGTGGCTCATAGATACTTCCAAACAGTTTTAGGTGCCGATGATACCAGTGCAGGTGACGCAACCCAGCTCGAGTGGGAGCTTGATGAAGATCATGTTCGTTGTGTTGTTTCGTTTCCAGTTGATCAGTAGTGGAGCCCAGTCAGGACGATCGGGGACCTATGCGTTTGGGGTTGTCTTTATTTTGGTTCCGTAGTCGGACCTTGATTGTTTCTGTGTGATGTAATGCTATATTTATGTATTGTGTGAAGTGGCGATTGTAAGCCAACTCTTTATCCCTTTCTTATTCAGTACATGGGATGTGTAAAGATTACCCCTCTTGCGACATGCCTACTATGTGGTTATGCCTCTAAGTCGTGCACCGACACGTGGGAGATATAGCAGCATCGTGGGTGTTACAAGTTGGTAATCAGAGCCTTCCCCGACTTAGGAGGCCCCCTGCTTGATCGAATTGCTCGCATTGTTGAGTCTAGAAAAATGTTTTGAGTCTTATAGGATTATATATATCGGAGAGTAGGATTCTTTTTACTCCTCAGTCCCTTCGTCGCTCTGATGAGGCCTCCTGACGTAGAGTTTTGACTCTTCTCTCCACAAATTTCATGAATTTTTTTAGGATCACGCGGGTATCTTGGAATTCTTCCGATGGTTTTTTTACGAGAACATTATTCTTGGTGCCTCCTGACATTTAGGGGTTGTGGCAGTGTCCCGGGGAGTTGCGCTCCGAGGTGTTGCCGTCACAATTTTATCGTTGCAGTTCTGGAATACCTGAGTTCGCCGACATCGAATCTCTTTTATGTAGTTGTTGGTGAGATAACCTCGATGCCCAGTACTGGGGCGGGAGTTCGGGAGTATTGCCATAACTTGTATAACGGATGCTTTTCGAAGGTTGAGGTAAATGATTTCTGAAGTTTCTTGGTTATGTGTTGAAGGATGGATACAGCTGGATGTAGGATTTGCTGGTTTTGGGTGAGATATTATGCTTCCCATGTATCCCCAACACCTGATTGCATAGCCGAAAAGTTTCGGGAGTTGATAAGTGGGAATTCAAGTAGCTCCTAGGATATCTTTCCGACAGATGTATGATATGAAATTGGGGTTCGACATCCAGTGGTCCGTGTCGGTGTCAAAACCGTCGGATCTCGGTTAGGGGGTCCCGAACTGTGCGTCTAAGGCGGATGGTAACAGGAGGCAGGGGACACGATGTTTACCCAGGTTCGGGCCCTCTTGATGGAGGTAATACCCTACGTCCTGCTTGATTGTTCTTGATGATATGAGTATTACAAGAGTTTATCTACCACGAGATCAAAGAGGCTAAACCCTAGAAGCTAGCCTATGGTATAATTGTATGTTGTCCTATGGACTAAAACCCTCCGGTTTATATAGACACCGGAGGGGGCTAGGGTTACACAAGGTTGGTTACAAAGGAGGATATATACATATACGTATTGCCTAGCTTGCCTTCCACGCCAAGTAGAGTCCCATCCGGACATGGGATGAAGTCTTCAATCTCGTATCTTCATAGTCCAACAGTCCGGCCAAAGGATATAGTCCGGCTATTCGGAGACCCCCTAATCGAAGACTCCCTCAGTAGCCCCTGAACTAGGCTTCAATGACGATGAGTCCGGCACGCAGTATTGTCTTCGGCATTGCAAGGCGGGTTCCTCCTCCGAATACACCATGGAAGAGTTTGAATACAAGGATAGTGTCCCACCCAGCAAAATAAGTTCCACATACCACCGTAGAGAGAATAATATTTCCACAAATCTAATCTATTGACATGTTTTGATAGCATGACATCATGCCATGGCTCGGTTGTTCGAACCGCTTTTCTCAACCAGCTCCGCACATATCGCGAGGTGGTTTTCTTGACACGTCTTGCCAAATCAGAGAATGTGTTCCCCTTATCACGGGATTCTCATCAATACAGACGTGGGTAAGCCAACCATGCCATCAATTACGGTGACTGGGGAATAAGCAGTTTTGCCAGGCAAGTGGGGAGACACATCGCCTCTTCCGCCCTTACAAAGGGACAAAGATTTACTTTTTTCACCCACGCCTTCTTCCTCCTCGCTTACCCATTCCCGCACACTCGAGCTCTAGCGCCCAAGCTCGCGTTCTTCTTCTCAAACCACTCCAAGCACGTCCGGAGCAGGAGGCAAGTGGATGGTCTCCTCCGTCATGGAGGAGAACATCAAAAAGTTACGGGAAGCCGGATGCCTGGCTGCGGATATCGCGCACCGGCTGCCAAATGCGGGGCAGATCGTCCTAACGCCCGAACCCCATGAGAGGGTAGTTTTTCTTACCCATTTTGTCCGCGGACTGGGATTTCCTCTCCACCCGTTTGTCCGCGGGCTCATGTTCTACTATGGGCTGGATTTTCATGATCTGGCCCCCAATTTCATCCTCAACATCTCGGCGTTTATCGTTGTGTGTGAGGCCTTCCTCCACATCAGGCCCCACTTCAGCCTATGGCTGAAAACCTTCATTGTCAAACCGAAGGTGGTGGGTGGCCAGCAAGCAGAGTGCGGAGGCGCCATGGTGGGCAAGATGCCTAATGTCACCTGGCTCGAGGGCACCTATGTGGATACCATAAAGGGGTGGCAATCGGGGTGGTTCTACATCACCGAGCCGCGTGACTCCAACTGGGTGGCGGCCCCCAAATTTCGATCCGGAATCCCCACGCGGCTCACCTCCTGGAAAAAGAAGGGCCCATCCTGGGGTTCTTCGATAGAGCTGACCAGACTCCAGACCTGCATCCAGAACATGACGAACAAGAAAATCAAGCTTGTCAACATGGTCCAAGTTATGCTCTCCCACCGGATCCTTCTATGTCAATGACGGGCATTTGTTTTGTGGGAGTTCGACTCGGCCAACCACCAGACGCTGCAAGAGATCTATGACACGACGCACCAGGATGTTTGGAGGGTGTTGTTCAAGAGCGCCGAGATTCCTCCCTCCCTCACCGAGGACCACGGACTCAGCGCAAAGCGCCGCACCAATCCGGTAGGCTTTTATATCTCTCAGGGTATTTATTTTCCCTAGTTTAGTTATGTGCTAGATCTAAGCTTCCATGTCATTAATAGGACTGGATAGAGACAGTGGAGCAGCTTGATTGCCCAGCCCCCCTACCCGAAGATCCTGCGGACGCTCTTCTAACAAAGATGCTGACTCCGGCACCTTACGAGGTGTCGTCAAAGAAGGCCAAGAAGAAGGCCACGGGGACCCGAAAGGGTCTCCAGTGCAAGGTTGTATCGGACTCATCATCCGATGACTCCGACGCGCACTCCTCCCACAAAAACGAGGAGGAGGAGAATAGTTCTCCCCCCCAGCCGAGGGAGACAAGAAAAGGAAGGCTGACCCATCCGGGGAGGCCGAAGGGTCCAATAAGGGAAGGACCCTCCCTCCAGACTGTGCCATGATGGCCTCCGACAGTGGCGACGAGTGGCTACCCAGGGACAAGCCCCTGGCGAAGTCGTAAGTGTCTGGACACCATAGTACTTCATGGTATGTTTTATTGCACTACCTCTCCTCATTCCGAACATGATTATGCAGTCCGTCATGAGCTCATCTCAACGTACCCTCGTCGAGCGGCTCTTTGGACTCGTCGGATATGAACAGCGGTTCTCTTCCGGCCGCTTCCACCCCTTGCCCTACGGACAACGCCGAGGTGTTGTCTCAAAAGGCACCGAGCCAAGGGAGGTGGTCCTGGGGGCGCCTCGCGGCGAGTTCCCGGACCCTGGGTACCAAGGGAGCGAGGCTCCTACGGGCTTCGAGTTCGGGACCCAGCCGGACACTGCGCCGGAAACTTCGATGGTTCCGGACTCCAGCAGGCGGTCCCCCGTCCAGGGAGGCAACCATCCGTGCCGGTGTCCTCTGTCCAACCAGAGGCACCGAACAACCTGCTGGAAGCGCTTCGCAGCGCTTCCATCAAAGAAGAGCACCGCACTATCATGAGTGCGGTGGTCGAGAAGGTTCAGTCTGCCAAAAATGGACTGACCGAAGCTTGTGCCAGCCTCCTAACAGGCTTTGAGGTAAGCAATCAAAATATAAGAAAATATTACCGCATAGATAGTAGCCCCTGATGCTCTGTTCGGTGTTCGCGAAGAAAAGCCGAATAGAGGTTCAAATGATGACTCAGGAGTCTAATTAGATTATGTCTATGTGTATGTGCAGGCTTCACTGCTGGCCGCTGCCGCACGTACTGCGGAGGTCTCTGCACTGAAGCAGGACCTGAAGCGGTCCGAGCACGAGCTCGGCCTTACCAAGAGGTAGCTTGAAGAGAGCAAAGGTAAGAAATACCCCTGCCTATATAGTTAAAAAGAAGTTCGGGTGTAAAGTAATAGGATCATCATGGATTTATTAGGGGCCACAACCGAGGTGGCGACCCTGAGGAAGGCGTTGTTCAGGGCCGAAGACAAAGCGGCCAAAGAACGCATTGAACGGGAGAAACAAGAAGCCCAAGTAGGCGAGGTGCAGCAAGAGCTCGAGGCTCTCGCCAAAAAGCACGAGTCCTCGGCGCTTGACTCTAAGACGCGAGAGTCCGAGCTCGCGCAGGCACTTGAAAGCGTCCGGAGCGCCAAGGCCGAAGCCCACAAGGCCCTCTAGGAGATTGACGCGGTGAAGAAGATAGCAGCGGGTAAGGCATTCATTATGCAAAGCAAGCATGCGAAGGAGACTTTCCTTTTTCTTACCCGAGTTCGGAGCTCTCCCGGAGCATTTGCAGATCTTCCCCGCAGTGTACTGGATGCCACGGAGTTTTAACGGGCTGAGGAGGGGAGCTCAACAGAGAAGTTGTTCTGGTCCCAATATACTGGGACCGAACACCCCGTGCCCTTGAGCGACCAGCTGAAGTAGTTGGTCGAACTTCACAAGGCGGCCGAACAGGCCATGAGGGGCCTTATAGTACGGATGTGGCCTGGCGAGCCCCTGTCCGGTAGCTACTTCGGTCTGGTGAGGCGGCTTGTGGAAGCCTGTCCACGGCTTGAAGTCATCAAGCGGTCCGTCTGCATCGAGGGTGCACGCAGGGCTTTTGCCCGGGCGAAGGTGCATTGGGCGAAGCTGGACGCCGTGAAGCTGGTGAAGGAGGGGCCGCCGGAGGGCAAGGAGCATCGCTGCCCCGAGAATTACTATGAGAGTGTCCTGAAGGGTTCCTGCTTAGTGGCAGATGAGTGTGCCAAGGATGTAATTTTTGAATGAACATGCCAATGTGATCCTGTAATATGAAACGAGTTCGTTTGCGCCATGCGACGCTTTCTTAATTTAAAATATTACCTTCTGTGCGGCCGTTTATAAAATCTGAGAGTTGGCCAGTCATCGGCTTCTATCCCCATGTAACTAGTACTGGGGTGTTCGGGATAAACCTGAACACTCTTTACCCCAATTTTGGGTCCTTCAAGGGAGGTGTTCAGCGCAACGAACTAGGCAATCGGACTATAATGCTTTATCACTCTCACTTAGCCATAGAAGTCTATGATTTTAAATTTTTGGTGAGGCCCTTGGTATTCGAAGGGCCGAATTTGGGGCGCTATACACGCCTAAGCCGGACAAGGCCGAATCCTCGCCCAAAGCGGAAAAAGTCTTTAAGGACTTGAGATCTCTTGAACAGCGACCAGTCTCTCGCCTTATGATGACGGTCAGTTTTTGGCTTTCTCTACTGAGGTGCTTGTCTGGAAGAACCGGGACACAATCGCAGTAGTTCTCCCACCGCTACCTTAGCCGATATAGCGAAACGTAAGGTACCAAAGCATGGGAGCGGGCGACCCAACATTTGACCAAAGACATGATTCAGAGCTGATGCATATAATGCTATAAGTTCGGGGTGCTGCACTGTCGAAAGTGTTCGAACTTCTTGCACCGTATTATGGGGTAAACGAGGACCCCTGGCGAACTGACCGTACCCGCACATGCGGGTGCAGATTGTCGTAAATGGACATATAAGAGAAAGAGAAAAACTTAAATAATGCAATGACAGATTAATGATATGCATTGTTATTTAAATGATACGTCGAAGCATACTTGGTACAAGTAGTGCAATAAGCATAAAATAGGACAATTCGAAATGTCTATCCCGGGGCAAGCTACGCATAAATAGTGAAAAGTGGGTATATCAATTATTACTAGAGACTACCTGGTGGTTCCCGTGTTAATTTTAGCTTCTTGCCACCTTGGTTGTTGCTTCCGGAATGTGTCCGGCAATCGTACTGCCGGAAAGGGCTTCCAGAGAGTTAGGCCCTGAAAGAGAAAAGGAATGTCAAAGGTATAGAGCCCCTAGTGTGGTTAAGCCACAAAGCGGGGCGTATCCTGATCGTGCCCCCGCCTATGTCCATGGTATTTTCAATGCGTAGATATGTACACGCAGCACGGATTTCGTCGCTTCACTGGGACTGGGACGGGGGCCGAATTGCTAGGTGAGCTCTGATCGTGCCAGGCGATCCTGTTGCAGCTTGTTCCGGACTCGCTTGAAGGTGTCCGGGGGCCGTGACGCCGAATGAGTGGTCTGCCTGAACAGGCTGCTTTGTGCTTCTGCTGCAAGGGCCGCGGTGTGCTCTTCCATTCGGAGCGAGCGTTCTGTGTTTCCATTTAATGTTATGACCCCGCGTGCTCCTGGCATCTTGAGCTTGAGGTATGCGTAATGCGGCACTGCATTGAATTTTGCAAATGATGTCCGTCCGAGCAGTGCATGATAGCCACTGCGAAATGGGACGATGTCGAAGATTAACTCTTCGCTTCGGAAGTTATCCGGTGATCCGAAGACCACTTCCAGTGTGATTGAGCATGTGCAATGGGCCTCTACACCTGGGATGACGCCTTTAAAGGTGGTTTTGCTGGGTTTGATCCTTGAGGGATCGATACCCTTTTTTCGCACTGTATCCTGATAAATCAGGTTCAGGTTGCTGCCGCCGTCCATAAGGACTTGAGTGAGGTGAAATCCGTTAATGATGGGGTCTAGGACCAGTGCGGCGGATCCGCCATGACGGATGCTAGTGGGGTGGTCCCTGCGATCGAAGGTGATCGGACAAGCAGACCATGGGTTGAACTTTGGGGCGACGGGCTCCATTGCATAAACGTCCCTTGGTGCACGCTTCCGCTCCCTCTTGGGAATGTGGGTTGCGTATATCATGTTCACTGTCTTAACTTGTGGGGGAAACCCCTTCTGTCCTCCTGTGTTCGGCGGCCGGGGCTCCTCCTCGTCATCGCTATGCGGCCCCTTGTCCTTGTTCTCGGCATTTAACTTGTCGGCCTGCTTGAACACCCAGCATTCTCTGATGGTGTGATTGGCTGGCTTGTTGGGGGTGCCATGGATTTGACACGAGCGATCCAGTATGCGATCCAGACTGGACGGAGCCAGAGTATTTCTTTTAAATGGCTTTTTCCGCTGACCGGGTCTAGAGCCTCTGACTCCAGCATTGACTATCGTATCTTCGGTGTTGTCGCCGTTATTGCGGCGCTTTGGTCTATTACGATGCTGCCTACCGTTAACATCTTTGGTATCCGAGGTATCCGGATTCCTCGATGTGTTATTGCTGCGAGCCAGCCAGCTGTCTTCGCCCGCGCAAAAGTGGGTCATGAGTGTCGTGAGGGCTGCCATAGATTTCGGCTTCTCCTGGCCGAGGTGGCGGGCGAGCCACTCGTCGCGGATGTTATGCTTAAATGCCGCTAGGGCCTCTGCATCCGGACAGTCTAGAATTTGATTTTTCTTAGTCAGGAACCGTGTCCAGAATTGTCTGGCCGATTCCCCTGGCTGCTGGGTTATGTGTCTCAAGTCATCAGCATCCGGTGGCCGCACATAAGTGCCCTGGAAGTTGCCAAGAAATGCGTCTTCCAGCTCCTCCCAACTGCCAACGGAATCTGCTGGCAAGCTATTCAGCCAATGCCGAGCTGGTACTTTGAGTTTTAGTGGGAGGTACTTAATGGCATGTAGATCATCTCCGCGAGCCATGTGGATGTGAAGGAGGAAATCCTCAATCCATACAGCGGGATCTGTTGTGCCATCGTATGATTCGATATGTACGGGTTTGAAACCCTCCGGGAATTCATGATTCATAACTTCATCAGTGAAGCATAAGGGGTGTCCGGCACCTTTGTGCCGGGCTATATCCCGATGTAGTTCGTATGAGTCTTGTCTGCTGTATTCGGCCCGGCCGGATTTACTCTTGGTGTATCCGACGTGACGATCATCGTCCCGCGAGGGCACATGTGCCCGTGTCCCGTATATTTACCTTGCGATTTTTTCCTTACTGTCCAAGATGTCTCGCAGGTCCTCTGTGTTGCCCCGGGCCTTAGTATTTTTGACTGAGTGGCGACGGGGTGCGGTCTGAACTTTAGGCTGAAACGCCTCTCTGGCTCGGCCGCGTGGTGGCCGGTCGGCCGCATCGCAAACTGGTGAATGAGGTTTCAATGCTTCCTCCTCGAGGTGAGGTAGCAACCTGCGTTTTGGGTAACTCTTGGACGGGCGCTCGAGTTCATGCTCCTTGGCCGCAAGGACTTCGGTCCACCTGTCTGCTAGCAAGTCTTGATCAGCTTGAAGTTGTTGCTGTTTTTTCTTTAGGCTATTTGTCGTGGCCATAAGTCGGCGCTTGAAGCGCTCTTGCTCGACGGGGTCCTCAGGCACGATAAACTCGTCGTCGCCGAGGCTCGCCTCATCTTCGGAGAGAGGCTTGTAATTGTCCTCCTCCGGTTCTCCATCTGCTACCTACTCTGGAGGGCTAGCTTGTTCGTCCTCTAGCTCTACACCGTGCTGGAGGGGATTGTTGTTGTCTTCGGTGCTATCCGGAGTGTTATTATCTCCTGTGTCGGTATCGCTGCTCTTGCTGTGGCGGGACTTAGAGCGGCGCCGCTGACATTGGCGCTTGGGTTGCTTCTTGGAGGGGTCATCCTCCGTTGTCTCGTCGCCATTGCCTTCTTTGGGGGTGTCAACCATGTATATATCATATGATGAGGTGGCGGTCTAGCGCCCTGAGGGCGGTGGTTCCTGTTCGTCTCCGGCTTCGTCGTCCATACCGTCGAAGTCTTGGGAGTCAAAGTCGAGCATGTCGGTTAAGTCGTCGACAGTGGCTACTAAGTGGGTAGTGGGTGGGCAGCGAATTTCTTCGTCATCCGCATCCCATTCTAGCCGGACATAGTTCGGCCAAGGTTCCCCCGACAGGGAGAGAGACCTTAATGAGTTTAGCACATCTCCGAAAGGTGAGTGCTGAAAGATATCCGCGGAGGTGAACTCCATGATCGGCACCCAGTCGGACTCGACGGGCACGGATGTGAGCGGCTCAGAGTCCGTGGCCAGAGATGAATCCAGTGGTTCGGTGACACGGCTCTCGTAAGGGTGAAGTCAGTATCCGGCTCTATCGCCACTGAGAGTGCGGCCTCCATGGCGGGGTCCATCCCTCCGCTCTTGGATGGCGTGACTTGCTCCGGATTGATGGCCGGAGTAGTTGCGGATGCGATCTCCCGAACATTGCCTGACGATAGAGTTACGTCATGCTCGTCGCGACTGTGCTGCGCATCCGACATGGGCTCGAATCAGTCGAAGATCAAGTCTCCGCGGATGTCGGCCGTGTAGTTCAAGTTTCCAAATCTGACCTGATGGCCAGGGGCGTAGCTCTCGATCTGCTCCAGATGGCCAAGTGAATTGGCCCGCAATGCGAAGCCGCCGAATACGAAGATCTGTCCGGGAAGGAAAGCCTCACCCTGGACCGCATCGCTAGCGATGATCGATGGTGACGACACAGTGGAACTCTCAATGAAAGCACCAATGTCGGTGTCCAAACCAGCGGATCTCGGGTAGGGGGTCCCGAACTGTGCGTCTAAGGCGGATGGTAACAGGAGGCAGGGGACACGATGTTTACCCAGGTTCGGGCCCTCTTGATGGAGGTAATACCCTACGTCCTGCTTGATTGTTCTTTATGATATGAGTATTACAAGAGTTGATCTACCACGAGATCAAAGAGGCTAAACCCTAGAAGCTAGCCTATGGTATGATTGTATGTTGTCCTATGGACTAAAACCCTCCGGTTTATATAGACACCGGAGGGGGCTAGGGTTACACAAGGTCGGTTACAAAGGAGGAGATATACATATCCGTATTGCCTAGCTTGCCTTCCACGCCAAGTAGAGTCCCATCCGGACACGGATGAAGTCTTCAATCTCGTATCTTCATAGTCCAACAGTCCGGCCAAAGGATATAGTCCGGCTGTTCGGAGACCCCCTAATCCAGGACTCCCTCAGTCCACCTATCCACAGTTGGTTTTACAGTGGTCTCGTTGTGTTTTAAAGAGTCCTTGGCTATGCTGACTCGGGGACGCTTCGTATGTCATGTGCACTGCCTTGTACATGATGGTGTTGTACGATCGAGCCCGTGTGGGCCCCACCACAAAAACTTCGGACGAAATCTCTATCATACGTTTGTTCCGGCTTATTTTCCAAGCCAATCCTTTGTTTTGGTTTTGTTTGTGGTATTCTAGTTGCTTCAATGTCAAGTGTTGATTCCATACCTTTCCTAAGCGGTGTTCTCATGTTCCTATGTTAATACTAATCCTTCTCGATCATCGAGTTTGTCATGTCAATCCTTGTCAACCGGTGTGCTCCTCTTCAAGTGGATCCGATCATTTTAAACATCTACAAGATCAATTACCAGTTCTTCTCAATGGTGCTCATTTCATCCGTCCCAAATTGTCTTTTTTTTCCCACCCTCCCACCCTTTTCCTTCAAGGATTCGGATTTCTTAATCAACTATCATGTTATTGATGAGAAGTCTATCCATTCTTTTCCGTCAATGTTCTTATCCGGTGATTCCCAGGAAGATACTAACTGAGCTTCAAGTTCATCATTCTCCGTTCTCTTTCTTCTCCGTTGGATTCAAGTCAAGTTCTGTTGATCATATCCTTTTTTCCTCATTTCAAATATTTTTCCATACCATTACACTTCATATTTTTTCACTTCTCGCTATTCAATTGTTCCGGAGTACTGAAGATATCTCGAAGATTCGTGTTTCCACTCTGCTTTCGTTCAAGCTCTTTCGAGGATGTTATCTCATTCAAGCAATTTAAGTCAACTGGCGCAATCTATCTTCAAATCATTTCAACGGTGTTTCTTTTCAGTGGGCCCTAACCCACAGGTCTTTTCCCAGGATCTTACCTGACTCTTCTAATTTTCTCGGCGTTGTTCTCAAATTCATTTCCAAGTTTGACATAAGAATGAATTGTCATCAGTCAAATGTCTTTCTCCAAGTTCTTTCAAATTCTTTCATCGTTGGTTCAACCTTTGTAATTTTCATTCCGGAGTGACTCAACAATTCATGGTGGTGTTTCTCGTCATCATTCTCAGAATTGAAGACCGAAGAAAATTTTTCCTCCAAATCTTACCCGTTCTCTCAAGACTCGTGGTTCTAGCTTCATGCCATCCTCTCATCATTGTTTTCGATTGTGAGAATTCTTTTCAACCATCCGGAGCCATTCAGGAGTCTTTTCAGTTTGATTCTCCGGAGCCCATCATCTCAGAATTATTCATTCTCAGCGTGTAGCTATCGTTCTCCAAATATTACCGGTGCATCATTCAAATATCCTCTAATCAGCTCGTGCTCTCTTCGTTCTCTTGTATCAAATTCCCTCAAGTATCTTCATTCGTTCTCTAATTCTTACCGGTGATTCATCCCTTTACTTCTTTCATTTTCAATTCTTACGGTGTTTCGTCCAACATTTCTCTTCCTTGGTTATTTATCAATTCATTCGTTCTTCCCAATCCTACCGGTGGTTCATTGAAGACCTTCTCAAGTTTATGCTAGATCTCTCTTAATCCTTTCAACGAGAATAAGTAGTATGTCAAATCCGTTGCTTGTCATCAATTCAATTGATGAAGGATAAGCATAATGTAGTTCTTATTCTTGTTTCATCCAAGTGATTAATTCCTTATTCCGGAAGTTCATCAAAATTCTTGATTTTATTTGTTCATCTTTCTTTTCCGGAGTTTCAGGTCTTCCGCATTATCTCATCGCGAAGCTCCATTTAAATCATCGCAAGACTTCACCTTGTGTTTTCAATTTCTCTTTCTTTTCGTTATCCTTTTATTACCAGAGTTCTTCATGGAGGTTCTACATGATGGTTCAGCAAGGATTTAATTCCTTCTTGGAGTGTTCATCGAGATTCTTTTCAGAGGAGTTCAAGCATTGTTAATCTTGCATCCTAAAGTGAAATTCTTTCTACCTTATGTTTTGAGGTGGTGTTATGTCATTGTTGATAATTTTCCCTTCGTGTTTCATGATTCACATGTTTTCAAGAGTGACATATCTAAATCCATCACTTTCTCTTCGTTCAAGACATCTTTTCAACCAATCAATCTCTTCATTGGAGTTAGATTGGGTTATATTTCACCTAAATCTTTCCCTAAGGATTGTTACTATTTATGGTGCTTATAAATGATCCAACTTCTTCAGTTACCCTCCCGGTGAAAATAAGCTTCTCGTCTTCTTGTTGATATCAATCCAATCTTTTTTTTCTGTTAGTGGTAGAATTTCACCTCATAATTTTGAGATGTTTTCCATAAGCCCACAATAAGCTTACTATTTTCGTTGTTGATGATCCAACAACTCCGTTCGAGAATATGTTGTAAGCATGCTCTCTCAAGATCTTGTTTCCCTCCATTCATTCCATTCCATTCTTTCATTTCTTCCGGAGGCATTGTGTTGTTGCTCTCTCCTCTAATCATCTCGAATGGTGAGGATCGTGTTCTTTTCATGCTTATCCATTTAACTGGAGTGTTCTGCCCTCTGCTCAAGTTATTTTCATCTTATCAAGTTTCATATCACTTTTCAACCAGAGTGTTGCCCGAATTTGTTCTTCATTGTTCCTCTTTTCTGACAGAGATTGTCAACTTCGTTCATCTCCATTGTATTCTTTTCTCGAAATGGTTTGACCTTTCAAGGTTCTTTGGTTTCACTCGTTTTTCAAAGAAGCAACTTAGCCTTACCTCTTCTCTTTCTCTTCTGTTTTACCTCCGGTGCCATCCTAGATCTCGGGACGAGATCCTCTTGTAGTGGTGGAGTATTGTAACGCCCCGAGACCGTTGCGCCAGGTGTCTTCCAGTTATTCGTTGTCACTGCCATGTCATTTGCTTGCGTGTTGCATCTTGCCATGTCATCATGTGCATTGCATCATCATGTTTTTCAAAACTTGCATTCGTCCGGGTTTCTCAGTTCTTTCCGTTGCCCGTTCTGAGCCCAGACACACTTGCACGCGCGGACGCGCCCACGGCACGTCCAAAATATTATTTTATAAGTGGCCAGAAAATGTTCTCGGAATGGGTTGAAAGTTTGCGTGCGGTGTTGTTTTGTTGTCAGTAGACCGCCTGCCAAGTTTCATCGCATTTGGAGTCCGTTTGACGCCCCAACGGGTAACTATAGCGGCATTATAGCTGGTCTAACATCGGACGTTTTCGGTCTCCGAAAACTACTGCCGGATCTCTCTCTCTCTTCTCTTCTCTCTGCCTGAGGCCTTCTGCATAGACCACTACCCCACCTAGGCCCAACCAACCTCCCATCTCGACCGGTGCGTCAGATCGCGATCGGAGGGTCCAAAAACCCCTCCTAATCCCCCTAACCCTAAACCTTCCCTATATATAGACCCCCTCCTGCCATTTTGGGCAACCTAGACCCCTCCACCTACCTCTAGCCGCCTCCCCCTCAAAATCCATGCCTCCCCAATCATCAGCACCGCCACTTGGCCTCCATTTCCGCACCTCCCCAGCCGCCGGCCGCCACTTGGCGCCATCTGGGTGGCCGTGCCGCCACCCAGCGCCTCCGCAGCCAACGCCGCGCCTCCACATCGCCCCTGGCCTACCCGCACCGCCGCAGCCCGTGTGAGGCCTGCGAAACCCAGATCAGGGCCCACCCGGGGCAGATCTGGGCCCGAGTGCCCGCGCGTGCTCCACCCGCTCACTGCCGCTCCTCCCGAGCTCCGCCGCCGCCTTGGTCCTCGCCGGGCCCCTCCGGCGCAGCATCAGCCAGTCGCGTCGGCGAGCGCCTCGCCGCCGGTGAGCGCCATGCCAGTCCTGTCGCCCTTCCTCTCTACTTCCTTCTCCTCCTCCTTCGACCTCCCTCTCTAAACTCTCTCTCGAACGGGCGCGCAGGAGAGATCACCGTCGCCGGAGTCGCCCATTCCACTTTCGTCGAGGGCGTTTCCGGCCTCCTCGCCCTGAAACATCGTCGGATCCGGGACCCCCTCGCCAGGATCTGCCCGTTCCCGACCTCGCTGACGCGCCCGTCGTCGTTTCCCCGTGCGCCGCTCTTGCCGGAGTTTGGCTGATGTCGCCGTGGCTCTCCGTTGACCGCGCCCTCATCGACCGCGCGTGCCTGGGCCACGTCCTGCATCCGCGCAGGCCCAGCCGGCCCAGTTTCTCCTCCACCAATCGGGCCTTGGCCCAGGGTGAGCCCCCGCCCTCTGAATGCCCCTGTTGGGCCAACTGGATTTCGGCCCATGGCATATTTTTTTCCCGTTCTACGATTTGTCCTTTTTTCCAGAGTTAACTGTTTTGCGGAAAACACCCTAGTCTTCATGCATATAATAACTCATTAACCGAGCATCGAATTAAAATGATTTATATATGAAATATGACTAGAATTTCATCTAGTTTAATAATATCCAACTTTCAATCATGTTTAAAATGTTTAAACTGTTGTTTGCATTTATTTGCTCCTATGCCATGTCAAAATGATTTAATTCATAACTAAATAACCGTAGCTCCAAACCTAACAAACTTTATATGTAAATGGGGTAGAAAAATGCCTAGTTTAACATTGTAGCACTACTTTGCATGTTTAAAAACTCTAAAATATGGTTTAGGGAAGAACAGTACCAAATCCATAAATTGCATATGAGGATTTTTCAGAATTGTTGTTTGTTGTTTCTGGCCTCATTTACGCTTGCCAAGTTAGGTAGTTTTATTATGCTTCACCACTTGCCATGCTAACCAACATTTAATATTGTTGAGTACCTAAACGGGAGAGAACAAAATAATTGTTGTGCTTTTTCGTCAATATGCAACGGAGTTGCATATTGAGCTCCATTTAATTTGTAGGATTGTTTGTGCACTTTGCCATGCCATGCTTCATTAAACCGGACATGCATTATACTTGGTTGTGCATCATGCCATGTTATGCTTGGTGGTTTACTATGTGGTTTGCTTCTTTCCGATGTTGCTTCTTCGGGTTAGTTCCGATAACGTCGCTCTTGTGAGGATCCGTTCGACTACGTCCGTTTGTCTTCTTCATGGACTCGTTCTTCTTCCTTGCGGGATCTCAAGCAAGATGACCATACCCTCAAAATCACTTCTATCTTTGCTTGCTAGTTGGAGGTGAAGATGAAGTTTGTTCCATGTTGGAACATGGATATTGTTGGGATATCATTATTATATCTTGTTACTTTAATGCACCTATATACTTGGTAAAGGATGGAAGGCTCGGCCTTATGCCTGGTGTTTTGTTCCACTCTTGCCGCCCTAGTTTCCGTCATACCGGTGTTATGTTCCTTGATTTTGAGTTCCTTACGCGGTTGGGTTATAATGGGAACCCCTTGACAGTTCGCTTTGAATAAAACTCCTCCAGCAAGGCCCGACCTTGGTTTTACCATTTGCCACCTAAGCCTTTTCCCTTGGGTTCTGCAGACTCAAGGGTCATCTTTATTTTAACCCCCCCGCCCCCCGGGCCAGTGCTCCTCTGGGTGTTGGTCCGAAACGAGTAGACTGCGGGGCCACCTCGGGGCAACTTGAGGTTTGGTTTTACTCGCAGGATGTCTCATCCGGTGTGCCCTGAGAACGAGATACGTGTGACTCCTATCGGGATTTGTCGGCACATCGGGAGGCTTTGCTGGTCTTGTTTTACCATTGTTGAAATGTGTTGTAACCAGGATTCCGAGTCTGATCGGGTCGTCCTGGGAGAAGGAATATCCTTCGTTGACCATGAGAGCTTGTGATGGGCTAAGTTGGGACACCCCTGCAGGGTTTTCAACTTTCGAAAGTCGTGCCCGCGGTTATGAGCAAATGGGAATTTGTTAATATCCGGTTGTAGAAAAACTTGAAACTTAATTTAATTAAAATGAATCAACCGCGTGTGTAGCCGTGATGGTCTCTTCTCGGCGGAGTCCGGGAAGTGAACACGGTTCTTGTGTTATGCTTGAACGTAAGTAGTTTCAGGATCACTTCTTGATCACTTCTAGTTCACGACCGTGCTTTGCTTCTCTTCTTGCTCTCATTTGCGTAAGTTAGCCATCATATATGCTTAGTGCTTGCTGCAGCTCCACCTCATTACCCTTTTCCTACCCATAAGCTTAAATAGTCTTGATCTCGTGGGTGTGAGATGCTGAATCCTCGTGGCTCACAGATACTTCCAAACAGTTTCAGGTGCCGATGATACCAGTGCAGGTGACGCAACCCGGCTCGAGTGGGAGCTCGATGAAGATCGTGTTCGCTGTGTTGTTTCGTTTCCAGTTGATCAGTATTGGAGCCCAGTCGGGACGATCGGGGACCTATGCATTTGGGGTTGTCTTTATTTTCGTTCCGTAGTCGGACCTTGATTGTTTCTGGATGATGTAATGCTATATTTATGTATTGTGTGAAGTGTCGATTGTAAGCCAACTCTTTATCCCTTTCTTATTCAGTACATAGGATGTGTAAAGATTACCCCTCTTGCGACATGCCTACTATGTGGTTATGCCTCTAAGTCGTGCTCCGACACGTGGGAGATATAGCCGCTTCGTGGGTGTTACAACATGTTCAGCTTGATGACATCCCTCGAACTCTTGATCCAGCAAAGTGTCGAGGGAGAGTTTCGTCAGCACGACGGCGTGGTGACGGTGATGGCGATATGATCCGCGCAGGGCTTCGCCTATGCACTAAGACAATATGAACAGATGAGTAAACTGTGGAGAGGGGCACCGCACACGGCTAATAGAACAATTGATGTGCTTTGGGGTGCCCCCTGCCCCCATATATAAAGGAGGAGAGGGAGGAGGCCATCCCTAGGGGCGCGCCATGGGGGGAGAACCGACTTGGACTCCTAGTCCTAGTCGCCCCCCTCCCTTCCTTCTTTCGGAGGCGGAAAGGGGGAAGGAGAGGGAGAGGGAGAAGGAAAGGGGGCCGCGCCCCCTCCCCTTGTCCAATTCGGACTCCCATGGGGGGCGCTACCCCTTGTGGGCCCATTACTTTCTCCGGGGGGTTCGGTAACCTCCCGGTACTCCGATAAATACCCGAAACACTCCGGAACCATTCCGGTGTCCGAATACTATCGTCCAGTATATCAATCTTTACCTCTCGACCGTTTCGAGACTCCTCGTCATCTCTGTGATCTCATCCAGAACTCCGAACAATCTTTGGTCACCAAAACACATAACTCATAATACAAATCTTCATCGAACGTTAAGCGTGCGGACCTTACGGGTTTGAGAACTATGTAGACATAACTGAGACACATCTCCGATCAATAACCAATAGCGACCTGGATGCTCATATTGGTTCCTACATATTCTACGAAGATCTTTATCGGTCAAACCGCAATGACAACATACGTTATTCCCTTTGTCATCGGTATGTTACTTGCCCGATATTTGATCGTGGGTATCTTCATACCTAGTTCAATTTCGTTGCCGAAAAGTCTCTTTACTCATTCAGTAATACATCATCCCACAACTAACTCATTAGTCACATTGCTTGCAAGGTTTATCATGATGTGTATTACAGAGAGGGCCTAGAGATACCTCTCCGATACAAGGAGGGACAAATCCTAATCTCGTCTTGACGGGATCGTCCAGTTGTGCCGAAGAAGAAGTCTTGTTCTTGTAGTTGCTTGCTGGAGGACGAGTCGAGGAAGGCGTTGCTTGCTTGAAACTTGACTTGTCGCCGGTACTTGGTGATGCTCTAGTCGAGGTAGGAGGTGTTGAAGTCGAAGTAGGGGTCACTTGAGTGTATGAGCCGTAGGTCTTGGATGAATACTTGGCGTACTTGAGGTTTTCTTGTACTTGTCGTTCCACCTTGGTCACTTGGTGAACTAGCTCGAGAAGGTTGGAGTAGGGTTGGAAATTGGCAATCTTCCGTATTGGGTGGTTGAGGCCATTCAAGAAGCGTGCCATTGTTTGCTCATCATCTTCTTTGACATTAGTTCGTATCATGGCAATCTCCATTTCTTGATAGTATTCTTCCATCGTCTTCGTGCCTTTCTTGAGGAGTTGCAACTTCTTAAAGAGATCTCGTGTGTAGTATGTAGGAACGAAGCATGCTCGCATGACATCCTTCATTTGTGTCCAAGTCATGATGGGTAGCTCATCCTTCTCGCGACGTCACTTGATCACTTGCTCCCACCAAATGAGGACATAGTCTTGGAACTCAAGGAATGCCAGGGTGATCTTCTTTTCCTCGTCATAGTTGTGAAGACGGAATATCTTGTCGACTTTCAATGCCCATGATAGGTACTCCTCGGGGTCATTGCTTCCGGAGAACTTGGGCATGCTGAACTTGAGCTTGTCGTAGCGGATTTCTTCATGGAAGTGACGATGTTGGTGTCGCTCTTGGCGAGGAGGAGGATCTTCACGCACTTGCTCCACTTGGTGTTGCTCTTGGCATAGTGGAGGGCAAGGCATGTGTTCCCGGTTTCATCGTTCTTGTTGTTCTTCACGTCGAGCGGCTTCTTCTTGTATTTCCCGACGAAGAGCTTCCTCTTGCTCACGTAATTGATGAATGCGTTGGGAAATGGCTCGAGTGGACTCTCAGAGTGCGTCTTGAGCCGCTTGAGCTTGAGCTTCACGATTTTTTTGCTCTTGCTGAATTGCATCGCCGTCTTGAGATTCTTGAGGTGGACGATGTGGCGGCAGTTGCTCTTGATCCATGTCTTCTCTTTCATGACGTCGCGCCTGCTCATGTGCTCGAACTCGGTCTCAGAGGCCATTGCCATGGAATGGATTTTCTTGCGCTTGGCGATCTTGAGTGTCGTTGTGTCTAGGAGGACTTGCATTGGAAGAAGAATGCGACGACGAGTGGCGACTCGAGTGGCACCGTGAAGAGGTTGAGGAAGACGCACGACTTGCGAGCATGTTGTGAAATTCATCCATTTGTTTGGAGATCTTGGCATCCAAATAGTCCCCTTGTCGTGCTTCCGATTGTCATAGGGCGGTGGCTACTTGCTCGATGTGATCACCCAAAGCTTCACTCTCTTGATGTAGAGCCCGTTGCGTGATGAAGAAGTGGTTCTTGGTGACGTAGTCGCGTTTGCCATCTTGCTCCTCGAAGAGAGGGTTCGCCGAAGAAGAAGAAGAAGGCCTATCCATCATGTGGAAGTGGTGGTGAGTAGGAAAATGAGAGAACAAAAACAAAGTTACCTTTTCTGAAGATTGTGGATGTAACAAGTACGATCCCACGTGATGCTATAATAGGAGAATTGGTACCGGGTATTATTTCTCACACCTACAAGTAAAAGGCTTATGGAAGAGCTCGGTTAGGAAGTGGCACAAATAATTCAATCAAATGTTAGTCAAGATGTTGAAAAAGTTTAGAAGATTCACAAATGGCAAGTAAGACAAATAGATCAAACCCAAGGATAACACTAGGAACACACACACGGAAGATAAATGGGATCCGCACAACCAAGGGGTGAGCTCTAAGATGTGGAACCACATAAAATGCTCTTGTTGTACGGATACTAGAGATACGCTAGCTCAATTGCTCTAATGGGCTAGATACGCTAGTGCACCAACCTAATAGAGGAACGGGTCATCTCACTATCCGAAGTATGCTTATGTATGTATGAACCAAGATGATGAACTAGGTAAAGTGGCTCAATGCTATTGCTTACAAGCTCTTGCTTCTCTTCTCTTTTTCTTAAAAGATTTGTTTACTATGCCACAATGCTTGATATACAAGCCAAAATGCGAGATAACAAGTGGTATATGCATGGGAGAGACGTAACACTAATGGTGCACTAAAGGCGTGGCCCGGCAATACTCAACTAGCTAGTCTTGATGGGTAAGCTACGCAAAAGAGGCTTAAAGCTATCAAGGTAAAGGCAAGGGTAAGACAATGGTGTCGTCGAGGTTACCGTCCTTTCTTACGGTTGGTATGAAGATGGAGTGGTCGAAGCCGATGTGGGGTCCGAGTCGATGATCGAGTGGCGGTGATGATGACGTCGAATTGCGCCTAAGTAGCCGAAACACCTTAGGACATGAGAGAAATCGCAACCCAAAACTCAAACAAGCATGAGAAATATTTTGGAAGAACACAAGTGATGGTGGGGAAACAAAATGATGCAAAACAGAAAATGGTTGAAAGTCTCTGGATGGTCCATGCGCATGGGGTAAGTGAGGCCCGTGTGCACGGGGTCCTGATGGCCCGTGTGCACGGGGTACTCTGAGAGCAGATAAACTGCTCCGGATCCGTGGTGATTTCCGAATATGAGGCCAAATTAGATGGATGGAAGGGTGGGGAAGATGGTAGGGGGGTAGATCCACTTGCCAAACACCAAATTCGTGGATCAAGTCAACCAAATCTCACAAGATCCAATAAATTACAAGAAAAATTTTGGGGCTATTTTTGGTGGGGATTTTCGAATTAGGACGGAAAAAACAACAAAATCATGCTAGAAAGTGGAGGCTAGGGACTCCAAGATGTGAATCAACCTTGCTCATGATACCAAGATGTTCTAGGGTGAAACCCTGTAACACCCACAATGCAGCTATATTTCTCACATGTCGGGGCACGACTTAGAGGCATAGCCGCATGGTAGGCTTGTCGCAAGAGGGGTAATCTTCACGCATCCCATGTACTGAATAAGAAAGGGATAAAAAGTTGGATTACAATCGCCACTTCACACAATACATAAATAATTCATACATCATCCAAAGAGAATCAAAGGTCCGGCTACGGAACCAAAATAAAAGAAGACAACCCCAAATGCTAGATCCCCGATCGTCCCAACTAGGCTCCACTACTGATCAACCGGAAAAGACACAAAACAACGATCAAGATCTTCATTGAGCTCCCACTTGAGCTCGGTTGTGTCACCTGCACTGGTATCATCGACACCTGCAACTGTTTGGAAGTATCTGTGAGCCACGAGGACTCAGCAATCTCACACCCGCGAGATCAAGACTATTTAAGCTTATGGGTAGGGTAAGGTAATGAGGTGGAGCTGCAGCATGCACTAAGCAAATGTGGTGGCTAACATATGCACATAAGAGCTAGAAGAGAAGCAACGCAGCGGTCGAGAAGCTAGAAGTGATCAAGAAGTGATCCTGAAACTACTTACGCACAACCATAACACAAGAACCGTGTTCACTTCCAGGACTCTGCAGAAAAGAGAACATCATGGCTACACACGCAGTTGATGCATTTTAATTAAGTCAAGTGTCAAGTTCTCTACAACCGGACATTAACAAATTCCCATCTGCCACATAACCGCGGGCACGGCTCTTGAAAGTTTATACCCTGCAGGGGTGTCCCAACTTAGCCCATCACAAGCTCTCACGGTCAATGAAGGATATTCCTTCTCTCGGAAAGACCCGATCAGTCTCGGAATCCCGGTTATAAGACATTTCGGCAATGGTAAAACAAGACCAACAAAGCCGCCCGATGTGCCGACAGTCCTAATAGGAGTCGCATGTATCTCGTTCTCAGGGCAACACAGGATGAGACTAGCTACGAGTAAAACCAACCCTCAAGTTTCCCAGAGGTGGCCCCGCAGGCAGCTCGGTTCGAACCAACACTTAGAGAAGCACTGGCCCGGGGGGGTTAAAATAAAGATGACCCTCGGGTTGGCCGACCCAAGGGAAAGGTATAGGTTCTTAGGCAAATGTAAAACCAAGGTAGGGCCTTGCTGGAGGAGTTTTAGTCAAAGAAAACAGTCAAGGGGTTCCCATAACACCCAACCGCGTAAGGAACGCAAAATCAAGGAACATAACACTGGTATGACGGAAACTAGGGCGGCAAGAGTGGAACAAAACACCAGTCATAAGGCCGAGCCTTCCACCCTTTACCAAGTATATAGATGCATTAATTAAATAAGAGATATTGTGATATCCCAACATATCCATGTTCCAACATGGAACAAACTTCAGTTTCACCTGCAACTAGCAACGCTATAAGAGGGGCTGAGCAAAAGCGGTAACATGGCCAAACAACGGTTTGCTAGGAAGGTGGGTTAGAGGATTGACATGGCAATATGGGAGGCATGATATAACAAGTGGTAGGTGGCGCTACATAGCGATAGAACGAACAACTAGCAAGCAAAGATAGAAGTGATTTCGACGGTATGGTCATCTTGCCTGAGATCCCGCAATGAAGAAGAACGAGTCCAAGAAGAAGACAAACGGACGTAGTCGAACGAATCCTCACAAACGCGACGTTATCGAAACTAGCCCGAAGAAGCAATATCGGAAAGAAGCAAACTACATAGTAAAGAACCATCACATAAACATGGCATGATGCACAACCAAGTATGATGCATGTCCGGTTTAATGAAACATGGCATGGCAAAGTGCACAAGCAAAACTACAAGTTAACTAGAGCTCAATATGCAACGAGTTGCATATTGACGAAACACCACAACAAATATTTAGTTCTCTCCTGTTTAAGTACTCAACAATATTAAATGTTGGTTAGCATGGCAAGGGGTGAAGCATAATAAAACTACTTAACTAGGCAAGTTTAAATGAGGTCGGAACAACAAACAACAAGTCCGGAGAATTCCCATATGCAAATTATGGATTTGGTACTGTTCTGCCCTAAACCATATTTTAGAGTTGTTAAACATACAAGATGAAAGCACCATGTTAAACTAGGCATTTTTCTACCCCATTTACATATAAAGTTTATTTAAAATGGAGCTACGGTTAATTAGTTATGAATTAAAGCATTTTAACATGGCAATATGGTAAATTATATGCAAACATCATTTTAAACATTTTAAACATAGATGAAAGTGGCATATTATGAAACTACACAAAATTCAGCATTTTACATATATAAAGTTTTTACATGCGATGCATAGTTCATGAATTATTATATGCATGTAGTTGGAGGGCTTTTCTGCAAAACTGCAGTGCACTGGATAATTAGACAAATTCGCTGGACTGGAAAAAAACGCAGTCAGGCTGAAACTGTAGTCGGTCCAATAGGAACAGGCTCTGGGGGAGGTAACTTACCAAGGGCCAAGGCCCAAGTCGGAGGGGAAGTAGGCTGGGGCGCTGCTGGGCCGGGCCGAGGCCGGCCCATGCGCGTGCGAGGGAGGCAGCCCAGTGGTGCGCTCGTCCTCTCCCTCCGCCCAAGGGGAGGCAAGGGCAGCGGTGACCAATGGCGACGACGTCTGGCGGCAAGCACGGGGAAGGGCGACGGAGGCCGGGAACGGGTGCAGGGCGGTGGATCCGGCCTTGGGGCGTCGCGAGGGCACCGGATCTGGCGACGAGGACGGTCAGGGAGATGAGCGGCGATGGTGGCGGGCTCCGGCGAGGTCAACGAGGCGGTTCCGGCAAGGAGGTAGGGAGGAGGCCACGGGAAGAACGGATCCCAGCGACCCGGCACCCGATCTAGGCAGCAGCGGCGACTGGATGGCGCGGGGCGCGGTGGTGGAGGCGCTGGAGCGCGTCGGCGGCGACCGACCGGCGCGATGGGCGGTGGGATTGAAGCGGGATCTCCCTGGCGGAGGGGTAGGCTGCCTCGGGCCCCGATGGGCTTGGGCGGGCCTGTTGCGGGCCCGAGTGGGCTGGCTGCGGAGTGGAGGTGCGGGACAGGTGGCGCGCCCGGATTGGCCGCGGGCGGCGGCTGCGGCGGCGCGGGGTGGCGGCTGGCCTGCTTGGCGGCGACAAGTGGCGGCGAGGGAGTGGCTGGGCGCGGAATCTGAGGAGGGGGAAGACTAGAGGTAGGTGGATTGGGTCTAGGTTTCCCAAAATTGCAGGAGGAGGTCTATACATAGCAGGTTTTGCTAGGGTTTGGGTCTAGGGGGGTTTCTGGAGGGTTTCGGAGCCTCCGATCAAGATCGTGCGGTTCTAGACAGAGGGGAGAACTAGGTGGGGTTTGTGGGTTGTGCAGGAGAGGTCTCAGGCTGACAAGAGACAGTCGGAAATGCAGCCCGGCAAGGTTTCCGGAGACCGAAAACGTCCAACGTGTGACCGGCTATAGTGCCGCTATATGTTTAACGGTTGGGCCATCAAACGAGCTTTGAATGCGATGAAACTTGACAGGCGGTCTACTGACAACATAACAACACCGCATGTCAACTTTCAACCCATTCCGAGAACATTTTCTGGCCACTTATAAAATAATATTTCGAACGTGTCGCGGGCGCGTGCAAGTGTGTCTGGGCTCAGAACGGACAATGGAAGGAACTGTGAGACCCGGACGAATGCAAGTTTTGAAAACATGATGATGTAATGCACATGATGACACGGCAAGATGCAACATGCAAGAGAATGACATGGCAATGACGGCGCATAACTGGAAGACACCTGGCGCAATGGTCTCGGGGCGTTACAACACTCCACCACTACAAGAGATCTCGTCCTGAGATCTCGGATGGCACCGGAGGAAAACGGAAGAGGAAGAGAAGAGGTAAAAACTAAGTTGCTTCTTTGACCAATGAGTGAAACCACGAACCTTGAGAGGTTGAACAAATTGAAAGAAGGAATACAACGAAGATGAACAAAGTTGAAAACACTCCGTTAGGAAAGAGGAACAAGGAACATTACTAGAACCTTGTAGGTTGAAAGACATAAGAAAAGGGTTGCAATGCACAAGAAGTACATGCAAGCACTCCGGATGAAACGAGATGTACAAGGAATGATAAGGGTCAATTACAACAACACTCCGGTTGGAAATGGAAGTTATAGAATATGAACTTGACAAAAAGAAAGCACTTGGATGAGACTCCGGTTAGAAGAGGAATGATAGCCACAACACTCCGGTTAAAACAAGATAGAGAAGGAAAAGAATGATATAATTTGGACGGCACTCCGACTGTAAATGGAAGAAATTGAACATGAACTTGACAAGATGAGAGGATACTTGATGAAATTAACAACACACTGCCTCCGGAACTATTGAAAGAAAGGCACAATGGGTAAGAAAGATTTCAGACAGCACTCTGGTTGAGAAGGGAGGTAAAACTTGACAAAATGGGAAGAACTTGAATGAAGGACACAACATTCTGGTTGTTGGGGATATTACTACTGGGCGTAAACCGGCCTATCTGGACCGGGTTAACTTCATCAGTAGTTAAGTATGTTAAAGCCCATGAAGGTAGATGAGGGCTCAAGACCCATAATCGGTTGAGAGCCTGTAGCCGTAAACCGACGTCAATATGTAACTTGTATTGTAAGTTAGGAATAAGTAGAGACCAAACCGGACACATCTATGAGCCGGTGTTGGGACTCTGTAAATCGACGGGCGTCACCCATGTATATAAGGGGACGACCCGGCGGCGGTTCAAGGAGAACGGATAACAACTCGAGACATAGGCGAAGCTTGTTTGCTCCCTAGTCATTGAAACCCCATCAATTCCATCACAACTAGACGTAGGCTTTTACCTTCATCGAAGGGGCCGAACTAGTATAAACTCTCTTGCGTCCTTGTGTCTTCTTTAACCCCTTCAAGCTAACCCGTCGCGATGGCTCCACGACTAAGTCCTTTCTCTAGGACATCTGCCGTGACAAAACCACGACAGTTGGCGCCCACCGTGGGGCTATTGCACGATGGTTTCCGGTTCTTGGAGGGCCGCTTTGAAGGACTCGAGGGCTACGCTGTAGGCCGGATGACTAAGAGTCGTCGCGGCAAGCTCTACATCAACGACGCAGGCTGGGGCCCCGAGGCCGGCTCAATTGAGTACGGGTACCGGGTCCCCTTTGGTAGCATTCACGTTTTCATTGGCAAGATCGGTGAACCGGGCCCTGAGCCGGACATCTGCACCAACCTCGTCGGGATGGCTCAGCGTGCGCAATCCACCCGGGTTAAACCGGCCATGAAGCGTGCCTTCGTGGGAGTCATCCATGGAGGAAGTTATGAGGACGGATCGGAGTTTCGCGGGGCGACTATCGTTTGTTCCGGTGACGAATCTTCGACCAGAGAAATCGAATCTCTTTATCAGCTACAAGATGGCCGGATTGGAAGCTGTTCCGATGGCGACAGTATTCCGGACCCCTCTGATCTGCCCAACCGGGTTGGAATATTCATGACCGGAACACAAGCAGCACTTCATTCTACAACAGCCGCGGCAACGATCTCCAGTTCAGCAGCGGCAACGGCTGCCGGGGCAGGAGGCCCTGTGCGCCCGCCGGCTCAGGTTCTATCAGAACTATTTGATGCGTTGGTTGTGCTTATGACGGAAGTTAATCCGCCAGATCAGGACGTTCACAACACGGAGATTGCAAAGGTAAAGGAACAGATCACCCAGGCCAAGGCGGATCTGGCGGCTGAGAACACCAGGATGGCCGCAGAGCGGGCTGCTTTAGACGCACAGGCCTACAGGCTTATGTTGGACCAGAGCGCGTCGCATGAAGTCGTGAGGAGGAAGCACCGATCCCGCTTACCTCCGGTTTTTGAGGCCAGAGACCTTTTCAACACTCCAGGACCAAGAGCCGGCAATCTGCTGGAGGGGAACCGGGCAGAAGCCCCTGGCACCGGTGCACCGGTTCAGCCTCGTCAGATGGACCCGCCTCGTCAAAACACCGTTATACCTCAGGATGCTTTAACACCTCCGGGTCACTACTCCAACCCAATGGACAATCTTGTTGCCGCTGCTGCCCGGCTGGAGGCCATTCCAATTGAAGGTGACTCGCCGCAGGCAGTAGAGACGCGATGGGTCAAGGAACTTCTGAGGCCAGCTTTGGCCCAACAGGAAGCGTACTCGTACAGCCGCGACCGGATCCACTCTACCCCCCGTCCAAGCCAGAGCTATAGCAGACATATGGATGAACCAGCAGTGTCGAGTAATGAACGACGTGGAGCACCCCGTGGCAACAAGCCGACGGGTGGTGCTGATGACGCTCAGGAAGTGGTGAACCGGGCCCGAGCGCGCAGGGAAGCCGAGTTAGCCGCACAGCATCAGGCTCGGCAGCTCACGCCGGTTCGTCCAACCATCTCGATCGAACCTGGTGTTACTTCTAGTTCTTTAGGGGTGCCGTTCCTTATCCCCTCTTTACGCAACGTGCGCCTGCCCAAGGATTTCAAAGGCCCGAGCAAGGTACCAAATTACACGGCGGATCAACCTCCAGAGACATGGGTGGAGAGCTATGAGATGGCCATGGAGATGCTTGATGTGGATGACACGGCGTGTGCAAAATACTTCACCATGATGCTTGAAGGAACGGCCCGTACTTGGTTAAAAAGCTTGCCAGCTAATTCTATCAGTTCATGGGCCCAATTACGAGCCCGGTTTATCAGCAATTTCAAGGATACCTGTAAACAGCCTATGTCGATAGTGGACTTAGCTGCATGCGTCCAGGAGGAAGGAGAATCAACGACTCATTGGATGCGCCGGGTTTCACAAGTGTTGCACTCCTCAGACCGCATCAACGCTGACACCGCAGTATTAACCCTAGAAGGCAACTGCCGGTTTGGGCCCCTGAAGTTGAAATTGGGACGGATGAAGCGTCATTGCACCGACATGGGGACCCTCATGGCCGCTTTGGTGAAATATGCTGATTCTGATAGTACCAAGGATCCCGAATCTGATGATGACAAGACAGGGAAAGGGAAGAAGAACAACAGCTCCAAAGGTCAGCAGCATCACTGGGTAGGCAATGGCGGAGGAGGCAAGCGTAAAGCGGATGGTAACATGGACTTTGTGGCCAATACCAACGCACAGGACAATGGCCAACAACGCAAGGGTAGGCCAAAAAATCGTAATGGAGCACCCAAACCTAACCCAAACCGCCTAAACTATCTGCTAAGCCAGCCCTGTCCAAGACATGGGACGAAGGAGGAGCCAGCAAACCACCTTTGGAAGGATTGCTTTATTATGCAGGAGTTCAAGAATTCTAATAATTTCCGGTATGATCACGAATCTGGCGGTGCGCTCAGGGTCCGGGCCGGGTTATGGTGGAGGAAGTTCCGATTCAGGATTTAATGGTAATCCGGGCGGGCATAATGGTCAAAATAGTCAGAACAACCAGGGTGGTTATAACCAACAGCAGCAACAGTCAGGTTACCAGAGCAACCCAAAGCAGTTGAGTAGTGGTGTAACACCCCGGATTTAATTTTCCCAATTTGTACTCCAACTCTTGTCGTTTCCGGCGTTAAGTTATATTTATTTCTCGGGTTCGGGTCCTTGTCTCCGTGTGTTATTTTCGTTGTCATACATCTCATATCATGTCATCATGTGCATTGCATTTGCATACGTGTTCATCTCATGCATTCGAGCATTTTCCCCGTTGTCCGTTTTGCATTTCGGCGTTTCGTTTCTCCTCCGGTGGGCTTTTCTACCTTTCTTTCGTGTGTGGGGATTAAACATTTCCAGATTGGACCGAGACTTACCAAGCGGCCTTGGTTTACTACCGGTAGACCGTCTGTCAAGTTTCGTACCATTTGGACTTTGTTTGATACTCCAACGGTTAACCGAGGGACCGAAAAGGCCTCGTGTGTGTTGCAGCCCAACACCCCTCCAATTTGACCCAAAACCCACCAAACTCTGCTCCATGTCCTAGAGCGTTCGATCACGATCGTGTGGCCGAAAACCGCACCTCATTTGGACTCTCCTAGCACCCCCTATGCCTATATATACACCCCCCCTCCAAAAATTCGCGGATCCCCCTCCTCAAACCCTAAAAAAATCCCAGGTCCGCCGCTCCGGACGTGTCCGGGCGAAGCCAGACAATGTCCGCCGCCACCGCCGCCCACCCAGGGCGCGCCACGTGGCGCCTGGCGCC